>NC_133534.1:77741025-78358525 GCF_048544455.1 Silene latifolia
AGAAGAAAGATGGGAGTTTGAGGTTATGCATAGATTATAGGGAGCTGAACCGAGTGACGATAAAGAACAAGTATCCTTTGCCAAGGATAGATGACCTGTTTGATCGATTGAGTGGTGCATCAGTCTTTTCTAAGATTGATTTGAGGTCGGGGTACCATCAGGTGAAGATTAGAGAGGTGGACATACCAAAGACAGCTTTCACGTCGAGGTATGGCCATTATGAGTATGTGGTGATGCCGTTTGAGTTGTCTAATGCACCGACAGTGTTTATGGATTTGATGAATAGAATCTTCAGACAGTTCTTGGACCAGTTTGTAGTGGTATTTATTGATGACATCTTAGTCTACTCTAAGACTAAGGAGGAGCATGAGGAGCATCTGAGGATCGTGTTGCAAACTTTGAGGGATCATGAGTTGTATGCTAAGCTGTCCAAGTGTGAGTTCTGGTTAGAGAAAGTTGCTTTTCTGGGGCATGTGATCTCTAAAGATGGGGTAGCTGTGGATCCGGCGAAGATAGAAGCAGTGACAAAGTGGGAAGCACCAAAGAATGTTGCCGAGGTTAGGAGTTTCTTAGGTTTAGCAGGGTACTACAGACGGTTCGTGAAGGATTTCTCCAAGATAGCTAGACCTATGACAGCGTTGATGAGGAAAGAGAACAGGTTTCGTTGGGATGAGAGTTGTGAGACGGCGTTCCAAACATTAAAGGAGCGTTTGACCACAGCTCCTGTCTTAGCATTGCCTGAAGGGACCGAGAACTTTGAGGTTTATACAGATGCCTCGAAGAATGGGTTGGGATGTGTGTTGATGCAGAATGGTAAAGTGATTGCCTATGCTTCTAGGCAATTGAAGCCTTATGAGGAGAACTACCCTACTCATGATCTGGAGTTGGGGGCTGTGGTGTTTGCTCTCAAGATTTGGAGACATTACCTTTATGGAGCGACCTTTAAGGTATTTTTCGATCACAAGAGTCTCAAGTACATCTTCACTCAAAAGGAGTTGAACATGAGACAGAGGAGGTGGATGGAGCCGATTGGCGATTATGACATGGAAATCATCTACCATGAAGGGAAGGCCAATGTTGTAGCCGATGCTTTGAGTAGGAAGAGTGTACATTCTCTCGTGTGCAACTCTAGCTTTGATGAGGCCGAGAGATGAGGTAGCGAGCTTTGGGATACATATGATGCGAAAAGGAGATGCCATGGGTGATATGACAAGACGACTTGAGTTTTATGATGATATTCGAGGTAAGCAGGCGTTGGACCCTAAGATAGTGGAGTGGAGAGCTGGAGTAGAGAAAGGGATAGTGTCCCGGTTTTCTATTCATACAGATGGTAGTTTGAGGTTTGATGGTAGGTGGTGTGTTCCTAATGATGAGGAGTTGAAAAAGACTATCATGACAGAGGCACATTGCACACCATATTCAGTACATCCGGGTGGTGACAAGCTATACAAGGATTTGAAGAAAACGTTTTTGTGGCACTGGGATGAAGAAAGAGACAAATGAGTTTGTGTCCCGTTGTTTGACATGCGAGAGAGTTAAAGGGGAACAGCGACGACCACAAGGTAAGATTCAGTCTTTAGAGGTACCCGAGTGGAAGTGGGAATCCATTTCCATGGATTTCATTGTGGGTTTGCCAAAGAGTCAACAAGGTAACAACATGATTTGGGTAATAGTGGATCGATCGACCAAGTCGGCACTTTGTTCCAATGAAAGATACATGGACTAAGGCACAACTGGCTATGGCCTATCGAAAGAACGTGCTTAAGTTACATGGAGTCCCTAAGGACATAGTGTCTGACAGAGATGCGAGGTTTATATCGAGGTTTTGGAAGGAGTTGCAGGAATCGTTGGGAATAACTTTGAAGATGAGTACAAAGATTTCATCCTGCGTCGACAGCAGACCGAGAGAACAATCAAGACTCTTGAGGATATGTTGCGAGCTTGTGTGATGGATTTTGGTGGTAGCTGGGAGCAGAGGTTGGACTTGATAGAATTTTCTTACAATAACAGCTATCACACTAGTATTGGTATCGCACCGTTTGAGGCTTTGTATGGGAGAAGATGTAGGAGTCTAATCTATTGGGACGATAGTGCTGAGGCAGTGGTTTTAGGACCAGAGATGGTGCATGAGATGGTGGAACAGATTAAGATGATCAGGGAACGGATGAGAGTAGCTCAGGATCGACAAAAGAGTTATGCAGATCTGCATCGCCGGGATATAGAGTTTCAGGTTGGGGATAAGGTTCTTCTGAAAGTGTCTCCTATGCGTGGGGTTATGAGATTTGGGAAGAAAGGCAAGCTAAGTCAGAAGTTTATAGGGCCGTATGAGATCTTAGAGCGGGTTGGGGAAGTTGCATATCGTCTGGCTTTACCAGCTGCATTAGAGAGAGTGCATAATGTGTTTCATGTATCGCAGCTGCAGAAGTATGTGAGTGACCCGTCACATGTGTTAGAGGCCGAGACCTTAGAGCTAGATGAGTCCTTATCATATCTTGAGGTGCCTAAACAGATTCTAGACCGAAAGGTTAGAAAGACTAGGAGTGGTGAGACAGTTCTGCTCAAGATCCTTTGGTCTAACCACGAGACCGAGGAAGCTACATGGGAGTCAGAGGAGGCTATGAAAGAGCGTTACCCTTTCCTTTTGATCAGGTATGTATGGTTACGGAGACGTAACCTTGTTTCTTTTAGGGGGGTAGGAGATGATCGCGAACAATTTTTAAGAGTTTTATACCCCTTTTATATGTTGTGTCGGGATGTTTGTCGGGATGAGTTGGGTTAGTAACATGTTTTATGTTGAATTTTGTTGTGGTTGTTGAGTCGGGAACGTTATGGGAGTACCTTTGTTTAGTAGTGGTTTGAACTTCGGGGACGAAGTTCCTTTTAAGGAGGGAAGAATGTAATACTCCGTATTTATAAGTCTTGGGGTACTCTATCGAGTAGGCCTTACTCTGTCGAGTAAGGGTAAGTTGCGTTTTAGAAAAGTTTCTGACCTATTGGGTACTCGATCGAGTAGCTGGGGCACTCGATCGAGTAAGGGGGTACTCGATCGAGTACCTCGGGTACTCGATCGAGTAGCCGGTTTTACAGGGAGTTTTCTCGGGTTTTGTTAATTATGCGATTAAGGTATTTAAGCTTTGTCGTCATTATTCTAAATCACTTTTACAAAACCTAAATTACTGTTTAAGAGAGAAAGCAAGCAAGTTCTTCATCCTAATCGCATTATTAGCAATACCCGGAGTTTGGAAGGTCAGTTCTTAGCGTTGATTATACCGTTGAGTTCCTTGCGTCGAGGGTAAGATCTATGTACCCTTTTTATTATCTTTCCTTTGATTTGGTTAAACCCTAATTTAGAGATTTGGAGGTTTTATGTGTAGTATGTGATTTGGTAGCCTTTATGTGTTGTATGATAGGAGGAGGGTTCATAGAAGAAGCTTTTGATTCAAAGAGAGAGAGACCGTCGATTGTGTGCTTACCAGGTAGGATTTCCTACTCAGTATTAGTCCCATAATGGGATATTGGTTGATGTATTGTGTTTGGTTGTTTGATATAATAATTGTATTGTGATTGTGGTTGTGATCGTTGTTTATGGTTCGCGAGGCGTGGCCTCGGCTGAGTGGGGTCACTTGCGGGAGTGGCTTCACGCCCTAGTTTCGCCTTATGTGGAACCCGCCACAGAAGGGATGTGCACATTAATGGACAGGGTTATCGCTCACTATGTGGAGCGGGGATTTGGTGGGTACGGTGCGGTCCCCCATCGGGGGGTCCAAAGGACGATGTCAAGTGATTGAGATGATTGGGTTTGGCGTGATTGTGTGTGTGTGTGTGTGACAGTTAAGCTGTCTGTTTATCATATTGTTAGTATATATTGAATTGTGTGATTAGTACTGACCCCGGTGTTGTTTTGTAAACCTGCGGTGATCCATTCGGGGATGGTGAGAAGATATTGAGCATGTATTGAGATGAGTACTGGGATAGCTGGGATGGCCACGACATAATGATAGGAGTCTTCCGCTGTAGCTTATTAGTTATTTACATTCCAGTTAGAACAGTCAGTTTGAGAACATGTATTGCATTTTGGTTTGGTTTTGAGAATTGTACTCTTCACTAAGTATTTATATTTAAATGTTGTTTCTTCATTGTTTATTTGATTATCATTGCCTCGGGTAATCGAGATGGTAATGTCTTCATACCTGAGTGGTCCTGGTAAGGCACTTGGAGTATGGGGGTGTTACATCATTGTATTCGGATATGATTTGATATAGTTGGATTTTAAAATCATCTTGCATGAGTTTTGTAAATCGCAACTATCCTAAGGTAGGATACAAACTTAAGAAGAAATCTTAAGTAGAAGTTAAGGAGTTGAATTGTATGTTTTGATCATGTGATAAATCTTTCTCGAGTTGTCGTTTAGTTTTGTTTATACATGGAGTTTAGTGGGAGTAATGTGGTGTTACTAGTCTTATATGTAAGCGACATATTGATCATTGGAATGATGAAAGACTTAGGAGAAGAATAATACATCTCTAAGGTATCCAGACCTATAAAGATAGATCTAAGAGGATATTAGCATAAAGTTAATATTCTTATGTTAATAAAAATCTTAACAAGTTCAAAAGTATTGAACATGAAGAATTTGAATCCACAGCTTCCGCTGCGAGTTTAATTAATTGCGATAAGATGTATTACCATTCTTAAACCTCGTATACTTGGAGTATAATGAGATGTTACAAATCGAATCTTTGAGAGAAGTCTCTATATAGCCACATAGTTCATTAGTTAGTACTCAGGAAGTACTAAGGATATGAAGCTAAGCATTTAGAAATGAGATGGTTTTATGTGCAAGGAGTTACACAAAAACCATATTCTAAACACATAAGGATGATTGGAAAACCATATTGGCTATATTTTTAAAGGAGGATATCTGCTAGAAACGTCCTAGGCAGTTTAACAATGAGATATATACAACGGAAATTGAATACACTTGCAATAATAAGATATGCAAGAAGGAAGGGATGATATTGTGGACGTAGCCACCTGCACGCCTCAGCCGATCTGTGGGACATACAACGGTCTTTTGAAAGCCACGCTCGACGGCGTAAAAAAAATGCTTTCGATCGGATCGTTTTAGATCGGTCGGTTTCATTTCGGCAAGGGTCTCGAAATGATTAAAGATGTTCGGATTCGCCACCAAGCATTTGTGGGATGCTTGGAACCCGTTCGAATCGACTTTATACCTCGGTCAAATGAAGCACAAAGCGGTGTTTGACATAGGTACTAAAGATAAGGAATCGTCTCTCTTTAGCATCCTATCTCTAGAATGACTCTCGTACGCCCTGGATAAGGTCGTCCACTATCCAAAGTTTCTGAGTAAGAGGTGAAGGTACGTATTAGGAAGCCCTTTAATCAGACACACAATCCCGCCCGCGGAAGCGGCCTCTACTGATCGATCTTGGTTGGTTGAATGCAAAAGTTGATAAAACGGTTTAAATGCATGAATGCGCATCCAATAATTTAAACCTAACATGTGAGAGCTTTCTAAGTCGATTGATTTAATCCAAGTATCAAGTATAAGATGTCGAGTTGGATTTATGGTTGATTTGCATGCAAGACGGAAATTAAACATCCATTTACCAAATTAGGTTTATGGTGCATAACGTGATCCATTTGTCTTAATAAGACGTTTTGCAAATACGGTTTTTGAATGAGCAAGTTAGTCGTCTAATCCGTCCTATATCCGGGTTAGCCGGAGTCGGGATCATCCTAGACTAATGCTGGAAAGGGAACAGACCCTGCACCAGGCAGCCCGATTAGGCGCGAGCCTATTGGCGATGTAAGGGGGTCTCCCCTGGTTTGAAAATAGGAAAAGAAATGGCCTGTTTAGGCGCGGGTCAGTCAACGGTATAAGACGCATTCCGACCATTGAAAAACGTATATAAAACGTATTAAAAATGGGTATTTGGACCCATTTTGGTTTGAAAGGACCATTTAGGTCGTATTTGTGTTGATTTGAGGAACGAGACTTGAATAATCATCATTGTTTTGATGATATTTGATGTCGGGTTCGACTTTATGAGCTTGACATGGATAATTTTGAAAATAATTATGAACTAATTGTTTTAACTTCATTTGAATATAATTATTCGATACTCATCATCGTACTCGGGTTAAAATCCGACATGGTATGTAGAACCAAGGATGACTTTGTGTTGGTGACTAATACATTTATTTTGAAAATGTAAAGAAATGATGAAAGGCTTTAAAATACCTTCCGAAATGTAAAGAAATGAAATAAAAGGCTTTAAAATACCTCTTAAATGTAATTAACCAAATATTATCACCGAAACACGGATTAAACCGTCATGGTATTAAGAAGCAAGGGTGAAAAATGCTTTATGGTTAAAACTTGTAAAAGAAAATAAAATGGATTTGAAAATACTTGAAATGGTAAAAACCGATTGCAAATATGAAAATGAAAAATAGAGGAAAAGAAGAGACCAAACACGGATTGGACTTAAGGCTGGGCAGGTTGCTTTAGGCGCGAGCTTATGTGCTACGTAAGTAGCCTCTGCCTCAACCAAAAAGTCCGGTTTTGTCTCATTCTTCCCATGTTTTGGACCATGTTATGCATGATTTAGCATGTTATAGTCATGAAACAAGTAAAGACATGATAAAAGAAGGATTTTTACACCCTCATACTTACATGCTTGGTTTATGGCGATAAACCGACGTAAGTGTATCAACTCGTTTGGTCGGAAAAGACTCGGTTTAAAACCGTTTTAGTAAGTAAAAAGAGGGGGCGGACACTCGTGTAAGTTATCACATGGGGGCATTGAAGGGGTATTTATAGGAAAATGAGTGGTTGTGTGAGTTTTGAGCGACGTGGCCACCTGGGTTGCTCAAAGAGGCGCGAGCAATGTAGCAGGTCTTTGAGGTGTCTTGTCGCTTTTACATAAATGCAATCATGATTTGTTCTATCCTAGGATTTGTATGCACATGTTTGGTACTTGACCATACATGAATCCGGGAAATCTTAACATGGAAGCATTTGAATGGTTTGTTTTTTGTGTTTGACTCGTTGTTGGAGTCAGGATTTGAATTTTTGAGTCGGTTTTTGGTCCGGTGTTGGTTTTGACTCTAGTTAGTGTCATTGCGACCCCGTCGTCATGCATTAAACACTCTAGGTACTTTTGAAAAGTTTAGAAATGTTTTATTTTCGAAATCGTTTTAAGTTTTCCGACGTAAAGTTGTACACGAACTATCGATCAAACGCCGCGATTCCAAAGCATGTTGTAGTCCGATAATCATCGGATGTTTGTCGGAGTCTCAGCAGATGCTGGGTATCTACAGAGCCCCCACTTTGACTGAGGCCTGGACATGGAAAAAGTTAAAGTAGAGCCCCCAGGTCAATCGAAGATTACAACCTAGAGACCCAAGCGACGTCAAGGCGGCTCGAAAGGATTCGGGCCAAGGACCTGCCGTCGGGAAGGGCGACGCCAAGGCGACTCAAGGGTACGAGACAAGGACCTGTCGTCGGGAACCGTTTAGAGTCTGTCGACTGTCTGTGCGGGTCGTTTAAAGTCCGTTAGACTACGTACAAAGGCTCTTCAGCCATAAGAAGGAGTCATACCTGAGGCATCTTCGGATATGTTCTTGCGTGTTTACGGACAAAGGCTCGCTAGCTGTGGTGCGTAAATGAGGGGGGCTCGCCAGCCACGGCGCGCAGTAAGGCTCGCCAGCCATGAGGCGTATATGAGGAGGGCTCGCCAGCCGCGATACGTTGTAAGGCTCGCCAACCATGGGGCGTATATGAGGAGGGCTCGCCAGCCGCGATGCATTGTAAAGCTCGCCAGCCATGGGGCGTATATGAGGAGGGCTCGCCAGCCGCGATGCGTAGTATGGCTCGCCAGCCATGAGGCGGTCGATTGATCGACCGTGAGAATAGCCGCGTGGAAATAGTGAATTTTGAATTTCACTATTATTGTTTTTGAAATAAGCGGGTTCCGCGAGGAAGCCCCCTGTTGACATTTGAAGGAATAGTGAATTTTGAATCTTCACTACTCGTTTTTGAATTTGAAGTGGCGGTTTTAATCGCCGTTTGTTTGAATTTTGAAGGAAATAGCGAATTTTAAATTTTCGTTATTACGTTTAGAGTGATGGTTTATGTTACCACCGTTGACATGTGAAGGAAATAGTGAATTTTGAATCTCACTATTGCTTTTGAAGTGACGGTTTATGTTGCCGCCGTTGACAGATGTGGTGAAAATAGTGAAATTTGATTTCCAACTATTATTTTGAAAATGACGGTTTTAATTGCCGTTGTTTGAAATTTGAAGAAATAGTGAATTTGAATTTTCACTATTATTTTTGAAAATGACGGTTTTAATTGCCGTCGTTCGAAATTTGAAGAAATAGTGAATTTTGAATTTTCACTATTATTTTTGAAAATGACAGTTTTAATTGCCGTCGTTTGAAATTTGAAGAAATAGTGAATTTTGAATATTATTTTTGTATTTGCAAAATGACGGTTCCTAATGTCGTCATTGAAAATTTGAGGTTTGATGGGAAATTGGGTTAAAGCCCAAAATTCCGCTACAATAGAGCAGGGAGCACCCATTGAGGCGCGAATAATTTGGCGAGGTAAGGGGCCTTCCCTATTTTCCTGTAAAAGACGCAAGATTGGTTTGCATACCATTCTCATTTCATCTTCTTCAACCTCTCGACAAAACCGCACAAAACCGCCATTGTTGGTCTTTTAGCTTGCTCCCATTCGTGCCATTATCAACATGTCATCTCAAGGTATGTATTTCCTCTTGAATTCATTTGAATTTGTTGGTCTTTTTGATAGATTGAATTAGGGCGAAATGTTTACCCTTGAAAATCGATTTGGGCGTTTTTGATTGAGCCAATTTCGAGTAAAATTGATGGTTGCATTAGGTTAGAAACTTGTTTAGGAGTATAGGGGTGCTTTTAGTTTGCATTTTGGTCCCCGTTTGCGTCCCCTATGCTCGAAAAATGTGAGTGAGGCGAAGAAACCATCTCATTTCACAATACCAAGTTTATTTGCTTGGGTAATGGATCCCACTAGGTTGCATTGTAGCCGGGAAATACCGTATTTGCCATCGTGGACCTTTGTTGGGTATTGTGGGCAAAATTGGAATTTTTGCCTTTTGTGACGGTCTTATGTCTGACAGAATAAGCGCCTGTTTAGGGCTTGAATTAAGTCAGTTTGCCTTGAAATGGACCATATTGGTAGTTTAGGTCGCTTTGAGGCGTGATAAAATCACGTTGCCTTGTTGTGGTCGTATTTTGAAATTTTGACCGGTTTGCGCTCAAATTGGCGTAGGAATTGCCTTTTTTGAGTCGTAGAAAAATACCCCGTCGCATCGGGAATGTATTTTGGTTTGTTGGCGGACCTCGTACGGGTCTTGCGGTGCCGTTTTTGTGTTGTGGTTATTTTGACTCGTCTTTTGCTTGAAAAGAAGGGCGAGTCGTTTTTTGTGCGTTTTTGTGAATTGTCTTTGTTTGGTTGGGTTTGGGCGGGGTTGCCCTTGCTCTGCTTTGCAGGTTTTTTTGGATTTGTTCATTTTACGCCGTCGTAATGCCGAAATTTCGGCTGACGTTCTTTGTTTGCAGGAGAGTGTTCGGGACCTACTATGTCTCTTGCTGGGACTTTAGAGGACCTGTTTGGGACATGGCCGGTTAGTAATCCGGTTAGTGCACCTGCCGTGACAGTGGAGGACGTTTGTGAGGAGAAGGGCCCGTCCGAGGAGGCTGTTAGGGCTGGGAGGGCCACTGAGGTCCGTGAGGAGCCCGTTGTTGGGGCTGCTAGCGTTGAGAGAGCCCAGACTGGGTCTGAGGCTGGTCCTTCCAAGAGGAGGGTTACTAGGAGGAGACAAGCTCCCCGACCGACCAGACGGACATTACAGAACGTCGCCAGGATCATTGAGATGCCTCCTATCCGTCAAGTCGAGTCTCGTGGGCCGAAGAGACGGAGAGCGGAGACGGTTGAGGACGATGCTCACGTCGCGGGTTGGGACGTTAGACGGGTTACAGCTCCGCGAGGGCTGAACCTACGGGCGGCGCCTGCTGGGACCGAGGGTTTCGACGGTAGCCAGTTGTTGCTTCGACTGGACAGGCACATCTCCTACCGTGCACATGAGGGCTTGGTAAGTCGCGTCACCTGGTTGAACTTTCGTCACTTTTGAATTATCAGACCTGAATAGGTGTTCTGACGTTGTCTATTTTTGATTTCAGGAGATCGGCACCATGAGGATTTTCTCGGGCTTCACTACCTGCCTGGGCTTTTACGACGTTCTCCGAGCCAGTACGAGGGCGTTGATAGAGAGATCAGCCTTTGGGCCGTTGGTGGCCACTTGGCGGGACATTCACAGGTCTTCGATTAGGTCGAACCTGTGTCTGATCCGTGCCATGTTGGATCGGTACTGGGATACAACGTCATCATTCCACATGGAGTTCGGGGAGGTTGGCGTGACCTTAGAGGATTTTGCCATGATATCCGACCTCCCTTGTGGCGAGACGCCTGTTGAGTTCACAGAGACACCGGAGAAGGTGTCTTCTCCTGCGGTTACTCATCTGATCGGTACTGTTTTGCCTGAGCCTTCTGATGTTACTCCGTACCTGATCGCGAGCTCGTACGTGAGAGACCACTTCAGAGGGAGAGCGGTGGGTTATGCTCCGGTGCCGTTGGCGAGTCCGGAGGCTGAGGCTAGAGCCGACGCGCAGGAGGCGCGGTTGTGGTTATGGTACTTCTTGGGTGCCACGTACTTTGGTGACAAGGGTGAGCGCTTGTCGACCAAGGTACTTCCTCTCCTCGCTGACCTTGACACTTTGGGTCAGTTTGACTGGACCACGCCGACTTTGGTGAGTTTTACCCAGTATATGCACGCAGCGGTGCGTCCAGAGGCAGTGGGAGATGGTAGTGCCCCTGCTTTGGTTGGTCCCGGCCTCATCTTGGAGGTACGAGCGTTTTTTGTAGTTTTGAGTTTGATTTTGATTTTTATTTTGACTTTGATTTTGATTTTGATTTTGGCAATTCTCTGGAAATACTGGAGGATTTGTGTTTTGCTGTGTTTGGTTACAGGCTTGGTTGTACGCTTACTTCGTCCCTCTGCATCCGGGGACTACGGGTGGTGTCCCTTCGACTTAACCTGCTGTGAGGGCTTGGACGGTGGCATGAAAGAAGTCGATTAAGTCGACTTACGAGGACTGCAGGCGTCGTGTGAACGCCCTTCGAGTTGCTGACGTGAGTTGTCGTTCCTTACTCCTTCTTCTTTATAGAAATAGATAGAGATAGGATGACTAGGTAGCTTAGGAAGCCCGCAGTCGGTTGAGTAGCTTTGTCTTGAATGCAGTTTGTCGGGTGGCCTTGGAAGAACTACACAGAGGTGCCAGCCGCTGTCAGGGAGCGTCTGCGGCCTCGCAGCTCCCAGCGTTTGTACCTGGAGATGGCGATCGAGCTGGTTTGGTACCTGGGCAAGCGTTTAGCTCGTAAATGCTTTACCGAGACTTTCGTGGTACCGGTCGACCCGCCTTGGGTGTTGTTACAGGATTCGACTCCCGACGAGGTTGAGGAGCACCTTCTAGGCCAGGGAGGCGAGGAGCTGTTGCTGCGGGAGGTCGATTACGATACCTTCCGGTTGTCGAGGCTTGCCTGGTACCCGATCGAGGTATGTTTTCTTCTGTTCTTTCGTTTTCATTGCCTCTTTGATAGGAGGGTTTGTTACCTTTGATGTGGACCCAAATTGCAGGGAGCCGACATGCTGATGAGGACTCAGCCCCCAGTTTTCCCGGCGGAGACCACCTTTCAGGGGCCGGGTGGCGAGGAGCTACAACTGCACTTGCCAGAGCCTGCGGTTGCTGAGGTGACCGACGTTGGCAAGGAGTGGAGGTTGGTCGTTCTGAGGATGAGTTCTTTACCTGAACATTTTTCCTCATTTACGCTTTGCCTTGCATTGTACTGAAGGACCTTCTTGGCTGTAGGTGACGACCGCTAGTCACCAGGCTTTGTGGCGGATGGCTAACTGCTGGAGGGCGCTTGCTGGCGACGAGGGAGGCTCGGCTTTCTCAGGTACTTTTTGTGTGTTGTTTTTGTGTATTTTGTTTTGCATTTCACGTTATTAGATCTTGATGACCTGTATTATGTTTTGTAGGGTACTGCGGATCCGGCGAAGATTGCTCGGGTCCGTGCTGAGTTGGATACAGCCAGGTCGACGATCGAAGCCCAGGGGTTTGGGATCACCCGTCAAGACCAGGAGCTGAGGCGTCACGAGGACGTGCTGCGGAGATTGCGTCTCTCAAGGCTCAGTTGGCTGCGGTGGAGGAGCTTCACGTCGAGATGGAGCACGAGACGCTGGAGAGTTCTCCGGAGAGGGAGTTTGAGCAGATGGTAGTGTCTGCCTTGGCTGCGACTCCTTGTGAGACCGGGACTGGTCTGACGGGAGCCGCTGAGTAGTTGTAGTAGCTTGTTCGTGTCTTGGACTCTTGCTTGTACACATTTATATTTTGCGTGAGGCGGTTTGTGTATATGTGTTTTTGGATTGTGGTTCATTTTGTGATTTTTGGCTTTTTTGTGTTGTGTTTCGGAGGAGTGCTGTCGGTTGTCAATTCCCCTTTTGGTTTGCATTAGTTCCTGCATCGTTAGTGTAGAAAACAGGCAACAGATATCACGTATGCGTAAACGTAAACACGTAAATGGCACTCGATTGAAGACAAAATTGAAATTTGAAATTTGAAATGATTTTTTTGAAGATTTGCGACAAGTCGTCGCGTTTGGACTCCAAAAGGAATTGATTTGAACATTTTTGAGCAACTAACTCGTGTCTTGAATTAAATTGCATCAAAATTATTGAAATTGATTTGTGACTCGGAAAAAAAAAAATTCAAACTCGAACCGTCAGGGATGAATTTTAGAAAAGGTTTTTACGAGTGTATTTGATTTTATTTTTTTGTGAGATCAAGACTCGAATTTGTGAGTGCTTGAAGTTTTGAGGAAAACTGACGTCGTGTTATCAATTTTCAATTTTTATTTTTGTTGGGAAATTGCGAAAAAGCGAATTTTTTTTCGTAATTTTGATTGAAATGGAAACGATCCATCGCGGATCGGGGCGACTAGCCCTTCCCCCTTTTAAAAAAGAAAGAAAAATCCGTATGTTTGAAGCTGCGTCAAGGAAACTGTGTCGGATTTCGTAAAACGCGAAAACAAGGAAATGTGAGTGTGAGGAAACACAAAATGTCCCGGACTATCCCGAAGAGGCGCGAGCATTATGACGGGAGGTTTGAGGTGTTAAGAGAAAACAAAACTTGAAAGGGATAATTCAAGGTGGGGATCCTGAGAACAGGCCCAAAGAGGCGCGAGCTGCTTGGCGATAGGAAGCAGCTCTCCCTTTTTTTCTGAAAAAACGCGCTGATTGTTTTGTATAAATAGTGATGTTTGTGCTTCATTGTTTCATCATCCGAAACACAAAACATCTCTACAAAACTTCTTCTTCTTCTTCCACAAAAATATTTCATGGATGCCTTTGAGAATGCGTTGCGACAATGGTGCCGGGATTTGTCACCTCCCGAAAAGTATCAACTCATTTGCATGGGAGTTGGTCAATTGTTGGGGCTTCGTCAAGTCAAGGTGCAAACCTCATTTCTCGAAGCATGCTCTCGGTTTTGGGATTCAAAACATCATGTTTTCCTTTTCCCGAAAGGCCAAATTTGTCCACTAGCCGAAGAAGTTGGAGTCATTGGTGGGTGGCCGGGTTGTGTTCCGGTGCTTCCTCCGATTCGGTTGTGCTACAAGGAGAAATTCCGTTCGATGTTGGGCTTGTCGATAAGTCAAGTCAACTTCCTTCTTGTTCCACATGGTGTGGATATGTTGGCTCTTATCAACATCTTCTCGAACCGATTGGATGCCAATGTTTCGGAGGTGGCTAGGAGAAGGGCTCTTACCTTTTGCCTTGTCTATGTATACCTCTTTGTTGATGCTTTGAAGAAGGAGGGGCCGAAATGCTATGGTAGCATGACCCTTGTACATGTGGTTGAGCAAATGGAGCATGGTAGAGATCCATCATGGTTGGTGCTTGGCGAGGTCATCCAAGCTTTGGACAAGGAAGGCTCTTGTGGAGAAGTTCCCTCATTTAGATCCCCAAGGATCCTCCAAGTGTGGCTATTGGAGAGGCTAATGTATGTAGAGCCTCCGGTTGATTCTTCTTCTTATTCTTTCCGTCACCTTACCATGAGGAAGAAGTTGTACTCGGATAGCTTTGCTTCCACCGAGGCTTATTGGGCCGCAAGATTGGCGGAGGAGGGTGGTCCTCACATCCGTTGGGTGGTGCCATGGTTGCACTTGAGGCCCTTCACGGGGTGGCCCGCTTCGGGTGCTAGTCCTTGTTCTTTGATGGTGGTGGGTTTGAAGGTCGCTTCCTTCATTTATCCCGAAAGGCTCATAAGGCAAATGGGGCGTCAACAAAAGGTGCCCGCCTAAGATACTCTTGTCCAAGAGAATGTTTTCTGGAACTCCGAGCTTGTGGAGGTCCTCGAAAGATGGTGGGCCACTCGGCCGCTTTGGGAGGTACCAAACCCCGTTGCCACGACATGGGTGACTACCGCTTATGTCTAGTGGTCAAGAGCTTCGTCCTTGGAGGAGAGGTGCAAATTCCGTAAGGACGAGGTTGTCGATTTGAAGTATCGAGAGGTTGGCAAGGCCAACCGTGCCTTCTTTGAGGATTATGTTGATGGGGTTAGCCCGGATGTGATGAGACCACCAAAGAGGAGAAGCGCGGGTCTCAAAAATGTAGTGGGCCGTGCATGGGCTCGTTTCGGGACGAACATGGGGTCTTGCACTAGATCGGAGGCCGTTGCTGTTGCAGATCCGTTGAGGATCCGTTCCGAAGAGGAAATCCGTGCTAGGCGGGCCAACAAGAAGAACAAGGGGAGGATGTACCCCGAGGGAAAAGGCAAGGGTAGAATGGAGGAGTGAATATTTCCATTACCCACATTATTATTATGATGTATTAGTGTTGTGAGTTTTTATTATGTTGTACTAGCTGTGTTTTGTGTGTTTTGTGCTAGTTTTATTACGTGAGGTGTTTTAGTCGACACCTTAGCTTTGACAAGTGCTAGACTCGTCGAGCTTTATTTGTTGTTGAAATTGTAATCCCTCCCATTATTAATTAAATAAGAGGATTACTCGTGTCGAAATTGTGAACGCTTGTTTCTTCCATCCATTTTGTAAAGGCAATTCGATTTGAATCGTCCTAAACATTTGCACTTGGGAAAGTGGGATTTTTGTGGGAAGGGAGAAAGGCTCATTTTTTGTATTTTTGGGGAAAAGGGAATGTTTTTCCCTTTCTTTTTTTGAAAGTTGATGTGGGTGATGTATTTTTTTTTGATTATGGGGATGGTTATTTTTGATTATGGGGACGGTTGTATCCTTCTCGTGTAAGAAAGGACTGCCTACGTATTCACCTGAAGAGGTGAAATCAAACCACGCTCGTAGTTCGAAATATTTTGTAAATTTTGATTGGCTTTTGTGGTTATATCCCTCATGCATAAGAGGGACTGCTTACGTATCCACCTGAAGAGGTGAAATCAAACCATGCTCGTAGTTCAGAGTTTTTTTTTGTTTTAGTGCAAATGGATGTTGCCTTTGACAGATCAAAGGACATTCGAAACGGGCAAAGTGCCGCAACTTAGACTCGATAAAACATGCAATTTCAAATCAGAACGCGTTGAGGAACTTGACTTGAAAAGAGTTGAGGCGATTGCTAGTTGTAAAACTAGGGTTGAGGTCTTTGGTTGCTATGGTTCAAGGATAGTATTTCTTGAGTTGGTCCAGGTTGGTCGGGTTTGTAAAATCCTCTTCGTCTAGGTCACTCAGTCTCACTGCGCCCCCCGAAAGTATTTTCTTGACCAGGTATGGCCCGGCCCAGTTGGGTTTGAATTTTCCCCTCGGATCGACGGGTAATGGTGCTCGAACTGACTTAAGGACCAAGTCGCCCTCCTTTATGTTCCTGGGTTTAACCTTCTTGTTGAATGCCCGTTGTACACGTTGTTGGTATAGCTGGATGTTGTGCAAGGCGTTGAGCCGCCGCTCGTCTAGAAAAGTGAGTTGCTCGTACCTTCGACGGGTCCATTCCGCCTCGGGGTCCTAACTCTCTAGTAGGATGCGTAGAGAAGGGACCTCTAACTCTACCGGTTGAACCGCCTCCATACCGTATGCTAGGTAGAAGGGTGTGGCGCCTGTCGGTGTTCGAATGGAGGTTCGGTATCCCCAGAGTGCGAATAAGAGTTTGCTCGGCCAATCGCGGTAGTTGTCTTGCATTTTTTTGATAATGGTGACAGGAGTTTTGTTAGCTGCCTCCACCGCTTCGTTGGTTTGGGGACGGTAAGGGGATGATCGATGTCGCTTGATCTTGTATTTGTTCAGCAAGGCCTGACTTTCCACCCGGAAGTGAGAGCCTTGATCGCTGATGATTTCATGGGTACCCCATATCGGCAGATGATGTTGTTTTGGATGAACTTGGCCACTTGTTTGGCGGTTAAGACTGCATATGACTGTGCTTCCACCCATTTGGTGAAGTAGTCGATGGCGACGAGGACGAAGCAATGCCCCTTGGTGCCTGTCGGGTTAACTTTCCCGATGATGTCGATGCCCCAGGTTGAGAAAGGCCAGGGTGATGTCATGGTGTATAAAAGGGATGGTTGTATGTGTTGTATGTTGGCGAAGATTTGGCAATTGTGGCAATGTTTGACGTAGTTACGACAATCGGCTTCCATGGTGGTCCAGTAGTAACCCAACCGCATGATATTTCGGGTAAGCATCATTGCGCTCATGTGAGGGCCACATTCTCTATCGTGGACCTCTCCCATGACTTTTTTGGCTTTGTGATGGTCAATGCAAAGGAGGAGAATCCCCTGGGGTGTTCTTTTGTATAGCTGATCTTGGTTCATCACGAATTGTGACGCAAGTAAACAGATGGCTCTTTGTCCTCTTTAATCAGAGTCGAGAGGGAATTCGTTTTTGGTTTTGTAGTTGAGGATGGCTTGGTACCAAGGCTCGGCATGGTTTTCCTCGTCGTTGTTCATGGCACAGATGTGAGCTGGCTCGCTCCGTCTCTCGACACATAGGGGCATCGATGTTATCTCGTCAGGTATATTGACGAGCGCGGCAAGTTTTGCTAGGGCATCAGCAAATTGATTTTCCTCTCGTGGCAAGTGGAAGTAGTCGACTTAGCCGATGAACTCGGCCTCTTGATTGATTTTCGCTCGGTAGGGAGCTAAGCTGTCACTTTGGATTTTCCATGATCCGGACACGTGATTGATGATGAGCGAGGA
Source organism: Silene latifolia (assembly GCF_048544455.1). Classification (NCBI taxonomy): domain Eukaryota; kingdom Viridiplantae; phylum Streptophyta; class Magnoliopsida; order Caryophyllales; family Caryophyllaceae; genus Silene; species Silene latifolia. The sequence continues at coordinate 77,758,369 of NC_133534.1, forward strand.
ATCGCGTTGGACCCTCAGTCTCTTGATGCCAAGTGTTATGGCTGCTTGTAGGCCGATGAGGCATGCTTCATATTTAGCAGCATTGTTGGTAACGGCGAAGTCTAGTTTGACCGAGATCGGAACATGTTCTCCCTCTGGTGATATTAGAAGGATTCCTACCCCGAAGCCTCACAGATTAGATTCACCATCGAAGTATAGGTCCCATGCGTCGGAGTCAGCACAAAGGATGTCTTCGTCACGAAGTGACCATGTGTCGGTCGTTGGATCCTCGTTGACGGGATTCTCTACTAGGAAATCGGTGACTGCTCTTCCCTTGATAACCTTGAGGGGTACAAACTTGAGATCAAACTCGCACAGCATGAGTGTCCACCTAGACAGCCTTCCGTTTAGTACGGGTTTTTTGAAGATGTATTTGACCGGGTCCATCTTGGAGTAGATGTGGACCGTGTAGCTGAGCATGTTATGCCGCAGCTTCTTTATTGACCATACTAGGGCAAGGCATGTCTTCTCCAGTTGGGTGTACCTTGTCTCATACTTGATGAACTTTTTGCTGATGTAGTAGATGGCTCGTTCTTCGCCGTTGACCATTTGTGCGAGCATTGCTCCCATGGCTGTGTCGGTGACAGTCATGTATAGGGATAAAGGAGTCCCTGGTTTAGGTGGCATGAGGACAAGAGGGTTGGATAAGATTTCCTTTATCCTGTTGAAGGCTTTTTGACAGTCGTCGTCCCAATCGGTGTGATCGGAGGTGCGAAGTTTCTTGAATATTGGTTCACAAATCATGGTGAGCTTGGCAATAAAGCGGCTGATGTATTGAACCTGACCGAGAAATCCCCGAATCTTCTTCTCGTTCTTAGGCCGAGACATTTGTTGGAGGGTTTTGATTTTGGTTGGATCAATCTCAATGCCTCTCTTGTTGACGACATGTCCCAAGAGTTTTCCGGAGGTTGTTGGGAAATGTGTCCTCAACAATAGTGCGATCACATGATTTAAATATCATTATTAAATCTCATATAAAGAATACGTAAGGGATGATTCTATTATATAGTCAACTGATCAACATTAATCGGTAACGATTGGCTTGCTAGAGTTTGACGTTACTGTCGTGGGACGGTGGTGGTCAGTTGATCCCTTAAGGTCACACCTAAAGGATGATGCCCTTATCTATAAAGTTAATTAATTGTATGTCGATACAAGTTGATTAATTCCTTAAAAATGAACAATTTATTTTTAATAAGAGGAAATATGTATCTTATTATAATGTGATTAAATAGGATCATATTTAGTGGATTAATATGTTAATTCACTAAATTATGTTGAGGTTTTATATAGTTTCGAGGTAGAGGTAATTGGTTATTTACTTTTACAAGAAGTTGTAAATTTAACTAACTAGCTATTATGGGACTCATTATATGTTGATATAATGATAATATATTACTCAATAAGTTGAGTGAATATATGTTTATTAATTTGTGTCATAATTGTTGTATGATCAAATTAATATTTAATTATGTAAGATAATTAAACATAAGACTTATAAGCATTTGTGGGACAAATATTATAAGATAAATATGGACCATATTGAGAGAAAAGGGCCGGACCATCACATGGAGAAAGGAGCTTTTGTTGTTTCTTTGTTTTCTCTTTATCACATGCTTATGACTAGAATATGCAAAGACCAATAAAAAAAGGCATATGCATGTGTGTTTTGGGAAGAGAAATTTTTGCTCCTATTAAGACATAGGTGCCGTGCCATTGAGGTATATGGGGAGCTTTTGTGCTCATCTTTCCCTCTCTCATCTTCTCCAAAAAATACAACATGCAAAACCTCACACATGTTCATAGTTTTCTCTCTATCAAAATATGAGTTTTGATTCAATTTGTTCATAAAGATTACTAATATTATTAGTGTAATATATGAGTATTAGTAATCAATTTTAAGGTAAACTACTAAACAAATATCTAGCAAATATTATTTAGTGGGGATAAGGGATAATCTTGGGTGCAATCAAGAGGAGTGACTTCTATACTTGAGGTCTTGGAGGATCATTCTATTACTCATCATAGCTCAAGAACAAGTGAAGGTAGGAGACCTTACTTGTGCCCATAAACCGAAATTTACAATGTAAGGGACATTGTTTTCTTATAAATCTTTCATTTTGTTATGCATGCACTAGATCTAAAGAACATATAATTAACAAGTTAATTAGTTCACTATTAGAGGAGTCTAATAATAGGTATATGAACCTTACAAGTGGTATCAGAGCATAGGATGTTGCATGCATAATCGGTTATTGTTTTTCCGAGTTAAAAGGTTAACATATAAAACTAAAAATTTGTGATTTATGAGCATAAGCCACGAAATCACCTTGCATGTAATATATTCTGGTCCTAAAATGTTTTTAGGTCATTTTTATGATTCATGGAAATTTATTGCTCATTTTAAGGATTTTTGGTCATTTTATTACATTTTTATGACTAAAATGGGAATTAAAATGCTAAAAATAGTTAAATTTCGTTTCTGACCTTGGAAAATTTATATGACCTCACATGCATATTTTACAAGTTGTATGTAAAAGGACGAGTTAATTTGATTAATTTTGCATGATTTATGATTTTTATGAGATAAAAATGGATTAAAAGAGGTAAAATGGTTAAAAATAGTAAAATTTCGTATTAAGCCATGATCTTTTAATATGATGTCACATGCAAGATTTACAGAGAGTATGTAAATTTCTAGATTTAAATATCTTATTTAGCATGATTTATGGATTTTTGAGTAAAAATGGCATAAATAGTGACTATTTTAGCAAAAATTAGCTAAAACGTATTGCATGGCTTGAGAAAATTATTTTAAGTTGCATAAATATCCCACTAATCAGATCTAAAGTTGTAAAAATTATTGGTTTAATTTTCGTATACTTTATTCATTTTATGAGATAAAAACGATAAAAATGCAACTATATTTTCTCAAAATTAATTCGAAAATTTTAACCATGTTTTTTGACATTATGAGGGTCATGGAATTATTCCAGAATGTTCAAAAATTTAAAATTCAAATTTTGAAACATTTATCATTTAATTTGGATTTATTTCATATAAATAATGATTTTAAGGTCAAAAATGAGCATAAAATTAAATCAAGTTGAATTATTGTCAAAAATTTAGTGATGACTGATTTTTGAGTCCTAAAATGTGTTAGGATAATTAACTTGAGCTTAGATGTGATTTAAGTGTTAATTAGTGATTTTAAAAGGTTATTATCACGCATTTCCATGAAACCTGGTTATATGTACGACATAAGTTAAATAGGGCGATTTGGCACATGATTTTGCATGATAGGTACATATTATAATGCTGCATATTTCAATTGTTGAATGTCTTTTACTTATATAATTTTGAATTATGTAATTTTATCTTAGTATGGCCTTAGTTTTAATTAATATTACCCGTAATGAAAGGGAATATTGATTCGGTTGTAATTTAATGTGATCTCGAATCACTTTTATTTTATTTTTTATTAGTTTTTCCATTTTACAAATGTATAATAGGAATAGCTTTGTATTTTTATTATTATTTGTAATCATGGAGCATCTTCAAAGACGGTGCCATTCGGAAAGGTGATCCGACAAAGACGGTGTCTTGGGAGGCGTGCCATTTGAAGATTCAAGGGACCAAAGGAGTTGGTTTCCGAATATGTAATAGATTATTTGATTTTCTATTTTAGGAAGGCCATACTAGGAATTTTATTTATTGCTTTGCATTTCTTTTAATATGTTGCATGCATTGCCAAATCGCCATAACAACACATGCATTTCATATCGAGTCATCGACCGTGTCAATTATGATTATCGTAGTTCACCGCTTTAGTTCACTTAAAACGTGATAGATAATAAATTGACAAGACCTCTCACATATTAAAAATTGAGAAAAAGCCTTACCAAATAGTAGAAACCCATGAAGTACCAATTTCATAAGGGAGTTAATCCTGCTTCACCGTAATACAAACCTTGTTACGTTGGCGAAGTGGGGTAGTAAAAAGTTATTACATCGAAATTTGGATTGAGCTCAACGGAAGTATTGTTGACCGTAGTCGCATGTGTTCCTGGCTAAAGATGAGAATTAGAGTAATTTTTATCGACCGAGAGTTCTAAAAGTAGAATCGATTAAAAGGTTAATCTACCGAGTTATATTAATAAGGGATGAATCGGCTCACCGTGCCCAAGTTAATATGAATTTGGATCTCGGAATCATTTATGTAGTTGGGTGGAGGTCACTATATAAATGCAATGCTTGTAGTTAAATTTACGAGTATTATTAAAACGATAGATGATAATTATTTCCTTCATTTCCGTTTTTATAGTTAATTATACGCAATGAATTCATCTAATACTCCTACACCGATCACCGTTGAAACATGGCTCCAATCATACGATGACAAATGCTCCGATTATGACAATGAAACGATTAGAGAATTACGCATTGGCATTGGTCGGGATGGAAATTTTTGCTTCTTTACCACCTCCACTCCACCCACTCCAATATTATTGCCCACCACCTTGAAAAGAAATTCTTGTGAAGAAAATCTTACAAAGCCTAAGGAATCCTTGTTTGAAGAAACAATGAGGAATATCAAATTGAGTGGGAGTTCTAGCAAGAGTGTCCTTGCAAATGAAAGGAGTTTTGGTATTAATAAAGGGAAGGCAAAAATGGGCGAGAAACCCAAACCCGATTATAAATTGGAAATGGATAGTGGGACTACCAAGACCAAGACCAAGACCAAGAAGGGTGCCAAATCCTATGAGGAATGTCATTATTGTAATGTCATGGGCCATTGGAAGCGAAATTGCCCCAAGTATTTAGAAGATATCAAAGTTGGGCTTGTTACTCCAAGTGGGACTTGGAAATGTGGAAAAGCTGAACAAGAGTGATATGAATCTCCGACATCGAAATGGAGCTCGGGTAGCCGCCACTTCAAGAGAAATTTATATACTTGTTTTTGCTAATAGCTTTGAGTTATGATTTACATAATTGTTATTATGTTCCCACTTAGTCTAAAACATTATTTCCATGTGAGACATGAAATGATCAATACTTTGTCCTCAAAGACAATTATTGTATTTTATTGAAAATAGACGTGGATGTGAGCCATGTCACTTATCTTTATGATACACAAGTTTTAGACAGTTCCAACTCATGTAAAGATATCTACATAATACGCACCAAAAGACTCATAACAAGTAATCCAAATGATTTGTACATTTGATTTTTCAATTAGGTTACGTAAATGAGAAACGCATTAAAATGCTAGTGTCGACTAGAATTATTAGACCATTTGATTTTCAATCATATGGAATATGCGAATCTTATCTCCTTTGCAATATAATTTGTACTTCCTTTAGTGGTAAAGGGACACAAGCAAGTGATTTGTTGAGACTAATACATGCCGATGTATGTGTTCTTATGAGCATCACCGCAAGGGGAATTTATGACTACTTCGTCACTTTTACCAATGATTCAAGTAGATAAGGGTATATTTACTTGATCAAATAAAAGGTGAAGCATTTGAGAGATTTGAGAAATTTCTAAAATGACGTAGAGAACCAATTGAATAAAGTTCTAAGCATTACGACCCAATCGTAGTGGCAAAGATCTAAGTAATAAATTTGATTTATTAAAGATGGATTATGACCTAGCGTCACTACCCATAAGATCAAACTAATATGAGTCGGTTTGAGTTGATGAACTCAATTTTGGGAATTTGCAATCCAAAACGGACAAGTAATTCTAATTGGATGGTCAACCATGAGATACCTAGAATAGAGAGTCTATTAAACCATATGACATGAATCGAGACTACCATATTGTATAGTCCGCCATGTTAGGATGGCCCTTTTAAAGCTAATACATAGTCTAGATAAACTCCTAATACTCCATTAAATATATATGTTTGTGACTCACAAAGCTATCTCTCAAGAAGATAGATGTATTTCTGAGAGATAGAGTGGGAGAAGATTGTATCGTCACAAACATCTCTTATAGTTGAAATGTTACTTTGTGAAAGTAATAGAATTATACAATGGGAGTTGGTATTGAACTATTATCTATGAAGATAGTATGAGAGCATAGTTCAGTGGGAGTTTATCGCACATGTCTTATTGTTAAAACATTACTTTGTGAAAGTGATAGTATCATGACCTTGTTACATATGAGCCGAAGCATTACAATCCAAAAATTGTAACTCAAGAGTAGATTTACTTTAAGGCGCGGGTCTCCTCAAAAGTAAATAGAGCTCCAGAGTACTCAAATGCATAAGATTTACATGAAGATGTTAATCGAGATCAATAGTGTTAGGAATTGCCGCATTTCATTGATAAATGGCAAATAAAAATTCGCTTTTCTAAAATGGGAATTTAGAGAAGGAAGTGTTTAAAACACAAAACCTTAGATGAAGATCTAAGAATCCTAACATATCATGCGTAGCTATCTTAAGTGATCACAAGATGGTCTTAAGCTAGCATTAAAGGATTATACTTTTCGTTCATGTGATTATAGTGAATTGTTTCATTCACATGATTGAAGAATCATGATATACATGAAGTTAAGTGGGAGCTAGAATTGTTTTTCCATGTCTTATATGTTGATGACATATTAATTATTGAGAATAATGTACCAATGCTCTCTTCTGGCAAGAATGATTGGGAGACTAGGAAAGGGTGCAATATACGTTAGATTACCGAATCTATGTGAGAGTATATTGGCATAGAGTTGAGAGTCTTATGAGGATAAGATCTTTCATATCTGTTGTAACATTAACAAGGTTGAATGGCTTATTCATGATGATGAAAGTGGAATTACTATGATGGAATCATAGTCGTTCACTGAACCCATTAAGTTGTTGATTACATGAAATCGATGGCTAATGTTTCCGCCATTAGAACGATTATGTATGCCAACGAGACGCATGTGTCTTTGTGATGAAAAATATGCCTAGGGCATAATAAGTCAATAACAAGATAATTCCCATGATATGGTTTGTGAGAGCCTTATAGAACATCCTTGAGATTCTTGAGAAGAATTAGGGAAGGAGTCGTTCACATGTTTGGATGATAAACTAAGTTAGGTGTTGATGGGATACACAAACTTTAGTTTCCAAACCAAAACGGATTTGTTGAAATCCTAGGATGTCTTATTGACAAAGGAGTAAGAGACTAAGAAAGGTGTTTTAGTTTCGCGCATTGCAAATATCTACAAAAGGATTCTAAGTAAATAGTGATTAAATAGTCAACGTAGGGATTAAGGGTGAATCCCTCTACAAATGACTTTATCATATGTTATGCGATAACAATGGGAGCTTCTTTCAAGATAAAGAACTCAGATCTAGTATGAAGTCTAGACATATACTTAGAGAAATTCATATCATTAGAGATGACATTGAATGGAAGGAAATAGCAATTAATAAAGTTGGAATATATGGATATCGGGTATATCCACTTGCCAAGCTTGTATTGCATTTTAACTAGTGTTTTAATACACTAGAGATTAAAGAATATGAAGTAGTAATAGTGTATTGACTATTCATATGTGATAATCACATTTATCGTTTGAGTTTTATTAAACTCACACGCTATCTTAATAATCCGAATGGGTTGTAGAGACAAATTGAACCCCATCAAAGTGAACTGGATTGACATGGTATTCGCCCCTAGTTATTTATATGAGGTGACGTCTCGAAGTGACTAGAGTGTGATGCGATTGATGGCAAGTTCAAGTGCCATAGAGTCATATGGGATGACTAGTCGATCACATAGGCGGATCGTATGGGACAATCTGTCGGCGATGACCGCTTATAGAGTTCTCGTAATTCATAAAGCCTGGTCGTGGCAAGAGCTACTATAGTATTCTTATGAGTCAATTCTTTTGACTAGAGACTATTCGCCCAAGTTGGCACAACTTCCGATTAGCTTTGATTTATACTCTACGATTTCGTAAATGAGGTCAAACTGGGTATATTTTGGGTTATGATGGACTGTGGCTGAACGAAGGGAATAGGGCGATAGGAATTGTCCACCCCTTGTCAGGGTTGTTTGAAATCTCAAGGCCACTCGAGGAGTAGTTAACTGGAAATGCGTGGCCACGCTCGGAAAGCATCTATGATAGATAATTCCGGTCAGACGCTTAATCTCCGGATCGAGAAAACCACTCAAGATATGATCAAATGTAAGTACGACCTGCAAGACACCTTGCATTGAGTGGGAGATTGTAATAGGACAAGAGAAATGGTGACGCACACTTATCGAGGACAAGTGGGAGATTGTTGGGAAATGTGTCCTCAACAATAGTGCGATCACATGATTTAAATATCATTATTAAATCTCATATAAAGAATACGTAAGGGATGATTTATTATATAGTCAACGATCAACATTAATCGGTAACGATTGGCTTGCTAGAGTTTGACGTTATCGTCGGACGGTGGTGGTCAGTTGATCCCTTAAGGTCACACCTAAAGGATGATGCCCTTATCTATAAAGTTAATTAATTGTATGTCGATACAAGTTGATTAATTCCTTAAAAATGAACAATTTATTTTTAATAAGAGGAAATATGTATCTTATTATAATGTGATTAAATAGGATCATATTTAGTGGATTAATATGTTAATTCACTAAATTATGTTGAGGTTTTATATAGTTTCGAGGTAGAGGTAATTGGTTATTTACTTTTACAAGAAGTTGTAAATTTAACTAACTAGCTATTATGGGACTCATTATATGTTGATATAATGATAATATATTACTCAATAAGTTGAGTGAATATATGTTTATTAATTTGTGTCATAATTGTTGTATGATCAAATTAATATTTAATTATGTAAGATAATTAAACATAAGACTTATAAGCATTTGTGGGACAAATATTATAAGATAAATATGGACCATATTGAGAGAAAAGGGCCGGACCATCACATGGAGAAAGGAGCTTTTGTTGTTTCTTTGTTTTCTCTTTATCACATGCTTATGACTAGAATATGCAAAGACCAATAAAAAAGGCATATGCATGTGTGTTTTGGGAAGAGAAATTTTTGCTCCTATTAAGACATAGGTGCCGTGCCATTGAGGTATATGGGGAGCTTTTGTGCTCATCTTTCCCTCTCTCATCTTCTCCAAAAATACAACATGCAAAACCTCACACATGTTCATAGTTTTCTCTCTATCAAAATATGAGTTTTGATTCAATTTGTTCATAAAGATTACTAATATTATTAGTGTAATATATGAGTATTAGTAATCAATTTTAAGGTAAACTACTAAACAAATATCTAGCAAATATTATTTAGTGGGGATAAGGGATAATCTTGGGTGCAATCAAGAGGAGTGACTTCTATACTTGAGGTCTTGGAGGATCATTCTATTACTCATCATAGCTCAAGAACAAGTGAAGGTAGGAGACCTTACTTGTGCCCATAAACCGAAATTTACAATGTAAGGGACATTGTTTTCTTATAAATCTTTCATTTTGTTATGCATGCACTAGATCTAAAGAACATATAATTAACAAGTTAATTAGTTCACTATTAGAGGAGTCTAATAATAGGTATATGAACCTTACAAGTGGTATCAGAGCATAGGATGTTGCATGCATAATCGGTTATTGTTTTTCCGAGTTAAAAGGTTAACATATAAAACTAAAAATTTGTGATTTATGAGCATAAGCCACGAAATCACCTTGCATGTAATATATTCTGGTCCTAAAATGTTTTTAGGTCATTTTTATGATTCATGGAAATTTATTGCTCATTTTAAGGATTTTTGGTCATTTTATTACATTTTTATGACTAAAATGGGAATTAAAATGCTAAAAATAGTTAAATTTCGTTTCTGACCTTGGAAAATTTATATGACCTCACATGCATATTTTACAAGTTGTATGTAAAAGGACGAGTTAATTTGATTAATTTTGCATGATTTATGATTTTTATGAGATAAAAATGGATTAAAAGAGGTAAAATGGTTAAAAATAGTAAAATTTCGTATTAAGCCATGATCTTTTAATATGATGTCACATGCAAGATTTACAGAGAGTATGTAAATTTCTAGATTTAAATATCTTATTTAGCATGATTTATGGATTTTTGAGTAAAAATGGCATAAATAGTGACTATTTTAGCAAAAATTAGCTAAAACGTATTGCATGGCTTGAGAAAATTATTTTAAGTTGCATAAATATCCCACTAATCAGATCTAAAGTTGTAAAAATTATTGGTTTAATTTTCGTATACTTTATTCATTTTATGAGATAAAAACGATAAAAATGCAACTATATTTTCTCAAAATTAATTCGAAAATTTTAACCATGTTTTTGACATTATGAGGGTCATGGAATTATTCCAGAATGTTCAAAAATTTAAAATTCAAATTTTGAAACATTTATCATTTAATTTGGATTTATTTCATATAAATAATGATTTTAAGGTCAAAAATGAGCATAAAATTAAATCAAGTTGAATTATTGTCAAAAATTTAGTGATGACTGATTTTTGAGTCCTAAAATGTGTTAGGATAATTAACTTGAGCTTAGATGTGATTTAAGTGTTAATTAGTGATTTTAAAAGGTTATTATCACGCATTTCCATGAAACCGGGTTATATGTACGACATAAGTTAAATAGGGCGATTTGGCACATGATTTTGCATGATAGGTACATATTATAATGCTGCATATTTCAATTGTTGAATGTCTTTTACTTATATAATTTTGAATTATGTAATTTTATCTTAGTATGGCCTTAGTTTTAATTAATATTACCCGTAATGAAAGGGAATATTGATTCGGTTGTAATTTAATGTGATCTCGAATCACTTTTATTTTATTTTTTATTAGTTTTTCCATTTTACAAATGTATAATAGGAATAGCTTTGTATTTTTATTATTATTTGTAATCATGGAGCATCTTCAAAGACGGTGCCATTCGGAAAGGTGATCCGACAAAGACGGTGTCTTGGGAGGCGTGCCATTTGAAGATTCAAGGGACCAAAGGAGTTGGTTTCCGAATATGTAATAGATTATTTGATTTTCTATTTTAGGAAGGCCATACTAGGAATTTTATTTATTGCTTTGCATTTCTTTTAATATGTTGCATGCATTGCCAAATCGCCATAACAACACATGCATTTCATATCGAGTCATCGACCGTGTCAATTATGATTATCGTAGTTCACCGCTTTAGTTCACTTAAAACGTGATAGATAATAAATTGACAAGACCTCTCACATATTAAAAATTGAGAAAAAGCCTTACCAAATAGTAGAAACCCATGAAGTACCAATTTCATAAGGGAGTTAATCCTGCTTCACCGTAATACAAACCTTGTTACGTTGGCGAAGTGGGGTAGTAAAAAGTTATTACATCGAAATTTGGATTGAGCTCAACGGAAGTATTGTTGACCGTAGTCGCATGTGTTCCGGGCTAAAGATGAGAATTAGAGTAATTTTTATCGACCGAGAGTTCTAAAAGTAGAATCGATTAAAAGGTTAATCTACCGAGTTATATTAATAAGGGATGAATCGGCTCACCGTGCCCAAGTTAATATGAATTTGGATCTCGGAATCATTTATGTAGTTGGGTGGAGGTCACTATATAAATGCAATGCTTGTAGTTAAATTTACGAGTATTATTAAAACGATAGATGATAATTATTTCCTTCATTTCCGTTTTTATAGTTAATTATACGCAATGAATTCATCTAATACTCCTACACCGATCACCGTTGAAACATGGCTCCAATCATACGATGACAAATGCTCCGATTATGACAATGAAACGATTAGAGAATTACGCATTGGCATTGGTCAGGATGGAAATTTTTTGCTTCTTTACCACCTCCACTCCACCCACTCCAATATTATTGCCCACCACCTTGAAAAGAAATTCTTGTGAAGAAAATCTTACAAAGCCTAAGGAATCCTTGTTTGAAGAAACAATGAGGAATATCAAATTGAGTGGGAGTTCTAGCAAGAGTGTCCTTGCAAATGAAAGGAGTTTTGGTATTAATAAAGGGAAGGCAAAAATGGGCGAGAAACCCAAACCTGATTATAAATTGGAAATGGATAGTGGGACTACCAAGACCAAGACCAAGACCAAGAAGGGTGCCAAATCCTATGAGGAATGTCATTATTGTAATGTCATGGGCCATTGGAAGCGAAATTGCCCCAAGTATTTAGAAGATATCAAAGTTGGGCTTGTTACTCCAAGTGGGACTTGGAAATGTGGAAAAGCTGAACAAGAGTGATATGAATCTCCGACATCGAAATGGAGCTCGGGTAGCCGCCACTTCAAGAGAAATTTATATACTTGTTTTTGCTAATAGCTTTGAGTTATGATTTACATAATTGTTATTATGTTCCCACTTAGTCTAAAACATTATTTCCATGTGAGACATGAAATGATCAATACTTTGTCCTCAAAGACAATTATTGTATTTTATTGAAAATAGACGTGGATGTGAGCCATGTCACTTATCTTTATGATACACAAGTTTTAGACAGTTCCAACTCATGTAAAGATATCTACATAATACGCACCAAAAGACTCATAACAAGTAATCCAAATGATTTGTACATTTGATTTTTCAATTAGGTTACGTAAATGAGAAACGCATTAAAATGCTAGTGTCGACTAGAATTATTAGACCATTTGATTTTCAATCATATGGAATATGCGAATCTTAGTTCTTGAGGTGTGTTGTTGGTTTCTATGTTAATAGGTTCGGTCTCCTCAATGATGGGGGTTCTGGTTTCCCGTTTGTCAAGTTCTTTGGCTAGGTGAGGTGGGTAGTCACTCAAGTCAAATTCCTCATAGTCATTCAGAGTTGCATTGCAGTTAAATTGAGACGAGTCATAAGAAAACTTACCGTTCATTAAGTTGACACGAGTGAAAAGCTCGGAGAGGACAGACATATCATGGTCAGTCAGAGGCGACACAGCAGAGGAGGTGGCCCCTGGAACAGGCTCTAGGTTGTCACCTTCCATGGGAGTGGGGGTGACCCAAGTATACTCAGCCTCCGAACCAGCCATAAGCTTGTGATAAAACAGCGGGAAGGGGACCTTGACTGGGCCATCACGAGTGTTAGAATCTATGACAGACTCAGACTCCGACTCAGACTCAGATTCTTCTTCACTTACCCCTTTGAACATTGGGCCTTCTCCAGTTGTGATCTTGAGAATGCGGCCTTGGCTATCGGTCCACATGATGGTTTTCCTCCAGCCCTGTGTAGCTTTTTCTGGGTCAGTATCAGAGATCAAGGCGGTCGGGTTAAATTGGTTGTCTTTCAGAGCGATGTTGATGATGTCCTCATAGTCAAGGTGCTTGATGTTATCGTCTCCAAAGAGTAGAGTGACAGCTTGTCCGTCGAGGCATGAGGACGGCTTAGACTCGGTTGTTGCATCTTCGCTGTTTGAAGTAGCAGTCCTGGAAGACTTCTACACCTGGGTGTCTGACCTTGGCCACAGAGTCATAGATCGCCTCAGGGAAGCCATGGTAGAGTTCGGATTCTCCCTCGGGGACGAAGTATCCATTGAGGGTCAAATGATAGGGACGAAGGATAACTCTGCGCTTCTTGCGCTTCCGAACTAAGAGGTTCATTTCCTGGATATCTTCATCGGTAGGTTCATAGCCCAGTCCGAAGGGGATGTTGGGGACCTTAGCCTGTTTCAAGGGAGGTAAGGTGCTCTTCAGTGGATTGAGGGGTAAACCCGGGAAATAACCTTGGCGCATCAAAATGCGGTTGACTGTGAGGTTGGCAAACGGGTCACAATCAAAGGGTGTTGATACATCAGTTATGGCATTAACGGCTTGGAATCCCCACATTTCATTGTCGTCCTCCTCAATGGCTTGGGAGGCTATTCCCTTTTTCATGACGGCTTTGATCGGGGAAGCAGGAATCATGATCGTTTTCCCGTTGAAGGGGACCCTGATTTTCTGATGAAGGGTAGAAGTAACCGCGTTGACGGCGTGAATCCAGGGACGTCCCAGAAGCATATTGAAGGAGGTGTCAATGTCGACTACCTAAAAACTGGTTTGCCTTTCCAGTGGTCCGGTTGCGACAGTTAGAGTGATAAGCCCCGCGTCCTTACGACGAGTGCCGTCATAAGCGCGTACTCCTTGATTGGTTGGGAACAAATCAGCTTCTTTGATACCCATTTTATGAGCCGTTTTGAGGGGAATGACATTCACCGCGGATCCGTCATCCACAAGGACCATAGGCACATTCTTTTTGAGGCATTGTACGGTGATGTATAGGGCCAGGTTGTGGTTGGCTCCGAAGGGAGGGATATCTTCGTCAGAGAAGATGATTGGGTTGCTCAAATCAGGGACATCCCTTGTCATGTGTGCCACCACTTCATCCGGGGAGGAGGTAGAGGGCACAGTCAGTTTTTCCAAGGCTTGTAGTAGAGCCTGCCGATGCTCGAAGGATGTGGCAATCAGTTGCCAAATTGAGATTTAGGCTTTTGCTTTCTGCAGTTGTTTGAGGATCGAATTCTTGGGAGCCTTGGGTTGAGTGTCTACGTCCGGGACAACTTGGTCATTCGTTGTTGGAGCAACCGTTGAATTGTTCGGGTTTTGATAGGGGCGTCCGGACCGGGTAAGGTGACCGATCTCTTCCGCCTGTTTCACTTTCCCTGGGACAATATCGACGTCTTCAACATCATCTCTCCAGATGCCATTGATTTCGGGATCTCGAGGGTACCTTGGAGGGGTATTCCTTGGTGGGCAGTTTTTTGTAAGGGACGTTTTTGCGAGGGTAGTTTTTGTGAGGGTAGTTTTTGTGAGGTTGATTATTGTGAGGGTAGTTATCGTGAGGTGCATGCCACAATGGTTGTGGGAGCAATCCATCCGGGTGAGGGTAATTTTGGGTGCTCGGGGGACCTTCCCTCGGGCGTGGTGTTGGAGGATTGAAAATCAGTCGGCGGTAGGCATCGTCAAGCCGGGTGATCCTTTAGGAGAGATTGGCTATAGCTTTCTCAACTTGTTAGAACATGGCAAGCATAGTTGCGGCACTGAACACAAATACCCCGTCCGAGGCATCCTTGTCCAGGGCATTCACCTCGTCATCAATTGGTAGGATGAGGTGTGAGCAGTCCAAGGTTGGCTGATCATCGGAGATAGCAAGGATTCCCAAAGGGTTTGTTTTGTTGTTTGGTTTAGTTGGTGGAGGCAAAGGCAATTCTCCTTTCTCGATCATGTCTTGGATGAGGTGTTTGAGCTTGAAGCAGGTTTCCGTGTCATGACCTTTCCCTTGGTGGTACTGAGAGTAGGCATTAGGGTTCCAGAAGCAGGATTTCTTAGCATCAGACGGATCCGGGGTGGGTCCGATTGGTTGTAGTTTCCCTTGGTCCATAAGCCTCTTTAGGGCGCTTGCATAAGTTGACCCTATATTAGTGAACACTCTCTGGGGGCACTCAGCTCTCTTGGCGGTTGGTTCAAGGAGGTTGACCTCATCAATCTTGTTCATCTTCAATGCGTGTCCCAAGGATTTGCAGATCCTGGAAGGCCTTGATGTTTTGGTATCTCAGTAAGTTGGCGTACACCGGGCGGAGATTGTTGACAAATTTTTCCACCAAGGTTGACTCACTCGGCTTGTTGACCAACTGAGTACTTACTCTTCTCCAACGGGTTAAGAACTCGGTGAATCCCTCCTTGTCATTCTGGGTTAGGACCTCAAGAGTACGGGTATTGGCTTGGATTTCGACATTGTCGGCATATTGCTTAGCAAATTCAACTGCGACCTCATCCCAGGTAGTAAGGTTCTTCGGGTCAAGGGAGTAGTACCATTGGCGAGGGATCGGTTCCAAGGATGATGGGAAGATCCGGGTGAAGAGTTCTTGTTTGACCCCTTTTATGGCCATGTAGTCTTTGAAGGCTCGAATATGATTGAGCGGGTCCTATACTCCCTTGAATTTGGGCACATCAGTCAGGGTAAAGTTGTCAGGTAGTTGATCCCCGACAGTTTCAAACCTTCGGTTGTTCTCAAGATGGATATTGTTACCCCGGGCTAGGAGTTGTTCTTCTAGGAGCTTGAGCCTTTTCTCAGTTTCAGTCAAAGGCAGAGTGTTGTGTTCTCCAGCCTCCTTGTTTTCCAGGGTGTCGATACGGGTCTCGACACGATCCAGAGTGACCTTAAGAGCAAGTGAGTAGGTCAAGTGGCTAGGCGAGCGATTGTGACATCCCTGTTGTTATCATTGTTGTTGTCGTTGATGGACGAAGTTGAAGACGGGGCCATGGTTATGAGGCAGAAAAACGGCTCACATTACAACTCAATCTGACACGGTTCAAAGACTGAACGCAGACAACGCAAAGTACGAGACAAAGATCAGACTCAACAAGACGAGGATGACCGTGTGTGTTACCTCGGTGCTGACTCGATTTATGATGTGACGGTGTTGACCGAACTTTTGACACACGTCCAACGTAGCGGCGTGATGCAATTGGACGAGTCTCGTGGTGAGACGACTCATAATTAAAGACCCATAAGTACATTTGCTTCGACTCGATAGATAGGAGGCGGAATTGGAGTGGTGGACTTAAGTTTTCGAAAATTGAGATTTTCAAAAAGATTCATTTGTCGTTTTATGGACGGCTTCCGAAGATAGGGATCTCCGCAAGTCGGTCAGTTGAAAGGGTTGTCTTAAGTTTGTTTGCAAAAGACGGTTTTGAGTTTGAGTCGGCTCGGAAAACAATGTATTGTTTCCCAAGACGGTTTTTGAAATTCAAAATCGTATGTTTTGAAAACGGGTTTTGAAATATTTGAAGAGGTCTCGGGAACGGTGTATAGTCCTCGGGATCTCGCAAGTGTCTCGAGAAAAGGGTGTGTGCTTTTCTCGGGTTTTGAAAGAGCCATTGTCGGCGCGAAACGGGTCAAAACCGAGTTTGAAAATCGTCATTACGACGGCCTAGAAAGGCGTGTTGAAATGGTTATAAAAACCGGGTTTGAAAATCGTCATTATGACAGCCTAGAAAGGCGTGTGGAAATGGTTATAAAAACCGAGTTTGAAAATCGTCATTATGACGACCTAGAAAGGCGTGTGGAAATGGTTATAAAAACCGGGTTTGAAAATCGTCATTACGACGGCCTAGAAAGGCGTGTTGAAATGCAACGGTCGGCGAAAGACCGAGGTTTGAAACGGCCATTATAACGGCGCAAAAAGGTGTTTTTGAAAGTTTGAAAAATGACACGGAAGGAATTATGATCAAGTAGCACATAAGCACTCACAGTTCATTATATTATGCATAATGCTGACACGGGTTTTGGCTTAAAAGGGTGGGTTACACACCAAGCAATCAAACCCCGATTTGCGAGAGGGATACCAGTCCAAACAAAATGTGTAAGGAGGGTGCCCTAGCCTCATGCTCGAAAGTGACGAAAGCTCTTTGACGAAACAGAAAGGTGTAACATCATTAGTATGCTTGACTCAATCGGGATTCGAAACGCGGGGATGAGAAAACTCACGCCGACGAGACGAGCCAATTGGTCGAAAATGGTTAGGTTGTGGGCCCGGACAAGGAACCCGACTGTGACCGTAATATAAATTAATGCATTCCAACCAAGATCTCATTCGAGTCTCACCATCTAGGGATCGTAAAGACACAAGTGTCCTAGTTTTCCCCACCCGAGTCGCCAATCTGTGGACGTAGTCACCTGCACGCCCCAGCCGATCTGTGGGACATACAACGGTCTTTTGAAAGCCACGCTCGGCGGCGTAAAAAAAATCTTTCGAACGGATTTGTGGGATGCTTGGAACCCGTTCGAGTCCACTTTATACCTCGGTCAAACGAAGCACAAAGCGGTGTTTGACATAGGTACTAAAGATAAGGAATTATCCCTCTTTAGCATCCTATCTCTAGAATGACTCTCGTACGCCCCGGATAAGGTCTTCCACTATCCAAAGTTTCTGAGTAAGAGGTGAAGGTACATATTGGGAAGCCCTTTAATCAGACACCCAATCCCGCCCGCGGAAGCGGCCTCTACTAATCGATCTTGGTTGGTTGAATGCAAAAGTTGATAAAACGGTTTAAATTCATGAATGCACATCCAATAATTTAAACCTAACATGTGAGAGCTTTCTAAGTCGGTTGATTTAATCCAAGTATCAAGTATAAGATATCGAGTTGGATTTATGGTTGATTTGCATGCAAGACGGAAATTAAACATCCATTTACCAAATTAGGTTTATGGTGCATAACGTGATCCATTTGTCTTAATAAGACGTTTTGCAAATACGGTTTTTGAATGAGCAAGTTAGTCGTCTGATCCGTCCTATATCCGGGTTAGCCGGAGTCGGGATCGTCCTAAACTAATGCTGGAAAGGGAACATACCCTGCACCAGGCAGCCAGATGAGGCGCGAGCCTATTGGCGATGTAAGGGGGTCTCCCCTGGTTTGAAAATAGGAAAAGAAATGGCCTGTTTAGGCGCGGGTCAGTCAACGGTATAAGACGCATTCCGACCATTAAAAAACGTATATAAAACGTATTGAAAATGGGCCTTTGGACCAGTTTTGGTTTGAAAGGACCGTTTAGGTCGTATTTGTGTTTATTTGAGGAACGAGACTTGAATAATCATCATTTTCTTGCTTATATTCGATGTCGGGTTCGACTTTATGAGCTTGATATGGATTGTTTTGAAAATAATTATGAACTAATTGTTTTAAGTTCATTTGAATATAATTAGTCGATACCCATCATCGTACTCGGGTTAAAATCCGACATGGTATGTAGAACCAAGGATGACTTTGTGTTGGTAATACATTTATTTTGAAAATGTAAAGAAATGATGAAAGGCTTTAAAATACCTTCCAAAATGTAAAGAAATGAAATAAAAGGCTTTAAAATACCTCTTAAATGTAATTAACCAAATATTATCACCGAAACACGGATTAAACCGTCATGGTATTAAGAACCAAGGGTGAAAAATGCTTTATGGTTAAAACTTGTAAAAGATAATAAAATGGGTTTGAAAATACTTGAAATGGTAAAAACAGATTGCAAATATGAAAATGAAAAATAGAGGAAAAGAAGACACCAAACACGGATTGGACTTAAGGCTGGGCAGGCTGCTTTAGGCGCGAGCCTATGTGCTACGTAAGTAGCCTCTGCCTCAACCAAAAAGTCCGGTTTTGGCTCATTCTTCCCATGTTTTGGACCATGTTATGCATGATTTAGCATGTTATAG
This sequence comes from Silene latifolia, assembly GCF_048544455.1. Classification (NCBI taxonomy): domain Eukaryota; kingdom Viridiplantae; phylum Streptophyta; class Magnoliopsida; order Caryophyllales; family Caryophyllaceae; genus Silene; species Silene latifolia. The sequence goes on from NC_133534.1 coordinate 77,777,597, forward strand.
TCATGAAACAAGTAAAGACATGATAAAAGAAGGATTTTTACACCCTCATACTTACATGCTTGGTTTATGGCGAGAAACCGACGTAAGTGTATCAACTCGTTTGGTCGGAAAAGACTCGGTTTAAAACCGTTTTAGTAAGTAAAAAGAGTGTATTATTAAGTTTAGTGATGGTGTAGTGGTCGAAATGGTAGGTCAAGTGATTTAATACACGATGACGGTACCAAACAATGTGTAAGGCTTGTATTTACGATCGGTAGGTCGTAAATACGCGTCGGATTGTGACTTAGGAAGTCGAGTCGAGAATTTTAAGGGAGAAAGAGGGGACGGACACTCGCGTAAGTTCTCAAATGGGGGCATTTGAGAGGTATTTATAGGATAATGAGTGGTTGTGTGAGTTTTGAGCAACGTGGCTACCTGGGCTGCTCAAAGAGGCGCGAGCAATGTAGCACGTCTTCGAGGTGTCTTGTCGGTTTCACATAAATGCAATCATGATTTGTTCTATCTTAGGATTTGTATGCACATGTTTGGTACTTGACCATACATGAATCCGGGAAATCTTAACATGGAAGCATTTGAATGGTTTGTTTTTTTTGTTTGACTCGTTGTTGGAGTCGGGATTTGAATTTTTGAGTCAGTTTTTGGTCCGGTGTCGGTTTTGACTCTAGTTAGTGTCATTGCGAACCCGTCGTCATGCATTAAACACTCCAGGTACTTTTGAAAAGTTTTGAAATATTATATTTTCGAAATCGTTTTAAGTTTTCCGACGTAAAGTTGTACACAAACGTTCGATCAAACGCCGCGATTCCAAACCATGTTGTAGTCCGATAATCATCGGGTGTTTGTCGGAGTCTCAGCAGATACTGGATATCTACAGATATTAGGATTCGGTTTTGTGAATTGGAGGAACTATGGTAGTTCATTCTAATAACCGAAGGTCCTATCCCTACTCCCTGTGAGGACAGTGGAAGCTATCCTAAGGTAAGAGAGCCTATGTCTAGATTGGATCTAGACACGTACTCAAGGGTTTTATTATAAAGATTATACATAACAAAGGGAAAAAGTATATAGTAAGGTTAGGAAAGTGCAAGGTGTTGCTAAAACTTGCTAACCAAGGCCTTTTCATAGGCTAAGCATGACAAGTCATGCCATTTCAATTGAGTTGAGATATATAGTTATATATAATAGTAAGTATGGATTATAGATTATGTAGTAATTGATGTGGTATCAATTTTACATATGTGATAATGCACTCATCGTTTGAGTTTTATTCAAAACTCTTTTCTTATAATACTTTGTTTTCCGAATAGGTTGTCGAGACAATATTGAACCCTATTAAAGTGAACTGTATTAATATAGTATTCGCCCCTAGTCACTTATATGAGGTAACGTCTTCTAGTGACTAGAATGTGAGTCGATTGATGGCAAGTTCAAGTGCCATAGGTTGATAAGAGATGACTAGTCGATCACATAGGCAGACTGTATGGGACACTCTGTCGAGCAGTGACCGCTTATAGAGTTCTGGTAATTCACATAGCCTGGTCATGGCGAGAGCTAATATAGTATTCTTTTGAGTTAATTCTTTGACTAGAGACTATTCGCCCAAGTTGGCAGAATTTCTGAGTGACTTTAAATTATGCTCTATGACTTTCGTAAATGAGGTCAAATGAGCATCTTTTGGGTTATGATGAGCTGTGTCTAGACAAAGGGAATAGTGCGATAGGAATTGTCCACCCCCTTGTCAGGGTTATTTAAAAATCTCAGGGCCACTCAAGGAGTAGTGAACTGAAAATGCGTGGCCACGCTCGGAAGGTATCTACGGTAGATAATTCCGGTCAGACAGTTACTCTCCAGATCGAGGAAACCACTCTTGATATGACCACTTGTAAGAACGACCTGCAAGACACCTTGTATTGAGTGGGAGATTGTAATAGGACAAGAGAATTGGTGACGCACACTTGTCTCGAACAAGTGAGAGATTGTTGGAGTATGTGTCCTCAACAATAGTGCGATCACATTATTAAAACTCATGATAAGAATACACAAGGGATGATTCATTTTTATACGTCAACTGATCAACATTAATCGGTAATGATTGGCTGACTAGAGTTTGACATTACTGTCGTTTGACGGGTTGATCAGTTGATCCCTTAAGGTCACACTTAAAGGACGATTCCCTTAATAGACAAATTAATTAATTGTATATTGATACAGATTAATTAACTCCTTAAAATTGAACAATTTACATATGTGAGTAAGAATATGTATCTTATTGTAATTCGATTAAATAAGATTCGTTTTAGTAAACAAAATGTTATATATTACTAAAACTTTGTTTATGAAATTAAATTAAGAATGATCGGTTAATTATAATTACAATTTGTTGTAGATTATATTAACATGAACCATTTTATATACTTGTAATCATGAATTACTAGTCAATTGTTATATATAATTGTATTAATATATGTAATGATATTTAATTGTTAAATATGCATTAATATTATTAATAACATGTTACATGTTACATGTTACACATTATATGACAAAGTGACAATTTAAAAAAATAAAATGGACTCCATATTATCTATATGGACCGGTTTTAAAGGGGTGTTTAGGGAGAAATGGTTAAATTGTTTTTAATTATAGAAAATATAATGATTACCATTTAACCTAATCTACACTCTAGCTTTTTTTTGAGAAGGTCAAATTGCAAAAGTGAAGGTCATGCATTGGGTCATTTGACCATCCCACACCCACCGGTTTTCCCCCCTCTATACTTGCATACGAATTGTTCTTATGCTCTCTAATTCATTCTTACATTATTCACTTCTCACTTCTCTCATTATCTTTCTAAAATAAGTTTTAGAAAATAAATTGTACAAAATCTTATATTTAGATTACTAAAGGTAGTAATAGAAATAATAATAAGATTAACTTTAAGGTCTCTAATTATATATCTAGTTAATATATTAATTAGAATTAAGGGGTTGTCTTGGTGCCATCAAGAGGAGAATCTCTAATATTGGGGTTTTTGGAGGATTATCCTTTAATTTGTAGCTCAAGAACAAGTGATGGAAGGAGTCCTTACTTGTGCCCTTAGACCGATTTTTAATAATGTAAGGAACATTATACATACTTTTCTATTTATATTATGTTATGCATGCACTAGATCAACATCTAATTTAATGAGTAATTTAGATAAATAATTAAAGAGTTTAATTAGAGGGTTATTAAATCCTTTCAGAGACAAGTCGATTTGTGTATCTAGAGGTCTGAATTTTGTATTTAGAGTACTAAAGTGTCTATCTGTGTGGTTCTTAAAGGTTCCTACAATACTTATTGTGATTTTAACTTTGAGTTTTAGTAATTTTATTTAATTGTTTTCATTATGTTGCATTTGTGACTTAAGGAAATGCACCCCCTCACTTTCCTTAGTTAATGTTTAATTCCTTAGTTAATGGGACTAATCTTGATTTGAAAGAGGGTCAATTAATTATTAAGAAGTTGCGTTTCGGGAATGTGGCCTGATGGCCTTTTCTCCACGGTAATCAATCAAATCAAATCATCTTTCTTTCTTTCTTGTTTAGTTCATCATTTCATTTTCTGATATTGTTTATTTAGATCTTTCTCCTTTTACATCTGTTAGACATATAATTGGACATGTGAGATACTTCCCTTTTTAAAATTATTAGTCGTAGCTCAGTTAATATATGTTCCTTTTACAGACATTCCACTGCAGCCAGTCAAAGGAGCATATATTTTGCAGCTCTACAATTTCTGAATTTAATTTAAAAACATTGATAGGATGAGAAATATCAGCTAGACTTGTAGACTGCTCTTAGTCACGTGAATGCATTACAAAACATTGACAGTTTAATTGGTTTCTTTCATATGCTTTATGCTTTCATAGGCAAGTGCAACTGTTTGGTGTATGAAGTTAGATGTTGCTGAACATGCCTTACACATGTGGCATGGCTTCTTTAGTTGTGGAAGTTTTGTTGTAGGATCAGTTGAATTAATTGTCGCGCCTTGATATCTGTTGTGACTTAAAGAAAAGCTGGACCCAATTTAGGTGATGAAGAAGAGTAAAGCTTCCACTACCTGTACAATCAAGGTTTCTACAAGCACCAATACTTACATTTTACTCGTTTCGAAAGCCAATTAGCTTAAATGGCAGAGCATTGTGCAATGCACAATATGTGGGTTCAACTCCCACATTGGCTAGAAAATACCAATGTTTCTTTTACATTCTATTACATTATGATTGCCAAGGACAAGAATGTATGACCACAGTTTATATGCATAAGCTAGTCTTTGAACTTCTGATCACCACAAAGCTATACATTTCCTCCTTGGCGTTCTTGTTGTACGCACGCGAGTCGCTCGACTTTGCCCAAGTATGATTATGGCCTCCTTAATATTAGCTGTGTTGTACGGCTTGAATCTCGACAAGTTACAATCATGGGATTTGTTATATAAAATAGGCTATATGGGATTCGAACTCATACTTTTGTGCAAAATTTGCACTTCGCTCTACCATTGAGCTAAAGCCTTTAAAACACACTAAACAAAGATTGTTTAATGCACATATATTGCTTTTTCATGCATTTACAAGGTATTTTAATGTACATATATTGCTTTTTCATGCATGTACAAGGTTTGTTAATGCACATATATTAGTTTTTCATGCATCTACACGACTACTTTATGCACTGATAAAGCTATTCAAAAACTCTTGCCATTCTTTTAGGACGGCAAAGGGTTTAAGGTTGACCCTTTCCCTTATTTTCAGAACTGGTTTAAATTAAAATTAGTGCCCTTAACTAGGGTGGAAAAGGGCTTCGGGTAGGATTAGCCAATCACCCTAATCACGCTACAACTGAGTTGGCTAATCCTACCTTTAGAGGAGGAGAGTGAACCCGTTCTGTGGGGGACGGGTTTAAAATTAGGGGAATAATGTCCTAAAGTAGGACGAGAAAGGTTTTAGGGTTGAACTAGGCGTGACCCCTTCCAACCCTAAATTTACCTTATTACAGGACGAGGGTAAAAAGACGACCCTAAACCATAAAATGGGAGGGTTTAGGGTTGGTTAAGCAGCAACATTGTTGTCACTTAGCTTATTTTAATGTAACAACGGGATTTTACATATTTCATGCATATACAAGGTTGTTTAATGCACATATATTGCTTTTTCATGCATCTACAAGACTACTCTATGCACTGATAAGGCTATTGAAATCAAAACCCTTGCCATTATTTTAGGACGGGACAGGATTTAGGGTAGGATTAGTCAACCATAAACCCTTTTCCAAACAAAGGACATACTGATGTTGTGATCAAGAAGCCCTCCAAGTCAATTTTTCTCAATTAAGGGCCTACTAGGCGGCACTAACTTAGATAAAGGCATAACATAGTTAAATTTCAATAGGGAAGCCATAAGCATTCCGCGAGTCGTTTAATCCCAGGAAGTGTGTGTAAAAGCCTTGATGACTTTACGACTCATTTCTAGGACAAATTATGAGAAATTATTCACTAAGATATGTGCTCTACAGTTTAGTCTAGTTTAAAGTATGGCGCGTTGTTCAAGGATGTATCATATCTTTATTGCAATGACCTATATAGAATTATTTTAAATATCCTCACCAGTAGGTCTAAAGTCATGGTTCACTGATAAAGTAATCCTAGAATACAAGAGCACATTCCACTGTATTGATTTCATTGAATTCCTTAGCTTACCAACAAGGATAAATTTGACAACAAACACTAATTCAATAACAGAAAATCTAATAACATAAATGATGCAAACAGAAGATTGGAAATCAATCTCCAAGGGAAAGAACTATAATTCATCGTAAAACTAATTTCCTAATCAGAAATAAAACCGGTTTGTTAATATATATTGCTAGAAATTTTAATTTGATTGTTTAGTACCATCAGATTGTAGAATTACACACAAATATTTCTTACTTACAAGTCATCAGTTGTTTTCTCAACACAAGATTGCATAGGATAAGAGTCATTGACACAAAAACAGGCTGCATTTGTGAAAGAGAGGACGAGGAAACTGAACATTTTTTTTACATGTAAGTATAGTGAAGAGATTCTGAATATAATAGGCACTTAGCTTCATATACAGCTTGATAGAACTGATATTCTCAAGTGGATTTTGAAGTGTAAAGGCACTAATCTGAAGAAGAATATTATACATCTAACAATCAATGCTTGTGTTGATTATGTGTATCATATTTGGTTCGGAACCAGAGTAGGATTGATGGCAAGCTCGACAGGCCACAAAGGTTGCTAAAAAAATCAGGGATGAGATGAGGATAATGATCCAAGGCCATGTCAGATTACCACTAAAGTCTAGGGATCAACAGTGGTACGAGAAAATCATTTGCTAAACTCTTGTGGATGACAAGTTTTAAGTGGAGTAATTGATTCTGGTATTATAGTATTGGTTTTGTATTATTCTCTTAGCTAGGCATTCTTTGTAATTAGATGCTTTTTAGGTTGAGAAATGGTGGGTGTGTAGTTATTTTTGGTGTTATTAATAATAAAACTTACCTTTCAACCAAAAAAAGTCATCAGTTCAACCACCAGCATAGGAATATTATGGTCTTCAATATTACCCCCAGATCAATAACTACAATCCATAATATGTAGTATGTGTATAAAACAGCAAGGAAAAAAATCACGTTAACAGATGACAATAAAACGACACTATATAACATATACCTCATCTATGATTGCCGTCTTATCCGAATAAAGATGACTTTTGCGAAACACAAAATTAGGGCTAGATTCTAAATAAAGAAATTGAAATCAGCAAGGAACACAAGAGATTATAATGATAGCTCAATTCTCTCCAATGATTAACTACATAAATTAAAGTAATTAATAGGTAATTACCTAGAAATGCAAGTAAGAATCGAATGAAATTTGAAAGCAGCGAACTAAAACAACAGAAAGTAGAACAACTCAGGAATGCAACCCTAATCAACTAATTTGTATCATTAAAATTGTAAAATTTGGGAATAAGAAAGAAATAGTGTGGAGCAGGAGCTCTGGGTTCGAATCCCACCACAGACACAATCCTAAACAACCAAGCCCATACACCTGCACAAAGGGAATGGGTGCAATTTATTGGTCAAGGTCTGACACCATGGGGCCTGACCATGGTCCATCTAGCCTAAGGGAGGTGGCCACTACAACCTTGCCTAGGAACCTTCCTGCTGCTGACGTCCACATCAACACAAATATCACCCAACAGGAGCACATGAGGAGGAGTACTATTTGTAGCTGTTATTTTGTCCATTTCATGAGTCATTGCATTCCTAGCTGTAATGTTCTAATTTCGTTTGTTCTTTTCTATTCTAAAACCCTACAAACACTTGCCATTTGAGGACTATAAATTCTGTAACCATCCCTGGAATGAGGGCAGCTTTTGATAAAAGAAGAACCTGCATTTCTGCAGCTTATTTTCCTGTGTGGAATACAAGGACCAGTTACCTGTGTGGGACTGAATCCTTTGGCTGACCTGTGTTGGCAGCATTTTACCTTAGTCTTTTATTTGTTACTCTTGTGAATGTCACTATCAATCCTTGTTTCATTGTGAGCCTGGCATTGCTGCATCTTTCATTGAAAATTGTTCAAAACTTTCACCAAAAAGGAACCTACTTTAGTCCGATTTTCCATAAAGTTTATGGCTTGTTTACTGCAAACACGTTTCTAAGCTTAAGTCATTTATTATATGCTCCAAATTGGTTATCAGAGCCAAGGCTAAAACTCCCTATAAATACACCACCTTTTTTTTCAACCCCTCAAAAAAAAAAAAAAAGCAAACACAAATGGATAATGTGAGATTAAACCTCCTAGAAGACACTGTCAGGAGACTAGCTGGTAGTATGGAAACCATATCAACTGCTGTCAATAGGCTGGTTCAGATCGAGCCACGAAGAAAACTCGACTCGATGAAGCAATACCAAGAAGGGCCTAGATCAGGTAAACATGACAGCTCCATTAAAATAGATTTTCCTGAGTTTAATAGTAGTCTGAACCCAGATGACTTCCTAGAATGGCTTAGGTCCATGGAAAGAATCTTTGAGTTCAAAGGATACAATGATTCAAAGAAGTTTAAGGTAGCTATCCTAAAACTAAAGGGCTATGCTTCACTCTGGTATGAAGGCATGAAAAACCAGAGATTAAAGGGGGGGGGGAAGAACCTATTAAATTCTGGGATAAACTCAAAAACAAAATGAAAACTAAGTTTATTACTACTGACTACACCCAAGACTTGTTTCTGAAACTTACTCACCTAAAACAAAGGGATGACTCTGTAGAAGCCTATCTCAGGGAATTTGAAAACTTAACCCTACAGTGTGAGTTACAAGAGAAACCAAAACAGAAAATGGCTAGGTTCATAGAGGGGTTAGACCCAAAAATTGCTACCAAGGTTAAACTACAACCCCTATGGTCCTTTGATGAAGTAGTCAGGGTGTCCCAAAAATTAGAAAAACAAGGAAAAGATAAGGCCACTGCACCAAAAACGCAATAAAAACCCCAAAGTTCCAAGCTTTACACCCCTGTCAAGTTTAATATGCCAACTAAAGAAGAAAAGGGGAAAGCCAGCATCAGTAGATCTCCTCCTGGTGACCTGAAGAGAAGGTGTTACCAATGTCAGGGTTATGGACATTTCAGTAGAGAGTGTCCCACCAAAAGAACACTCACTGCAATGGAAATCCAACTTATGGAAGAGGATGGGGATATTGAAGTGGAAGGCCCCTTTGAGGAGTCCACGGGAGAAAAAGTCAAAGGACAATATAATAGAGAGCTGGTACTGGCCCCTGATGAAGGTCCAGCACTAGTGCTCAGAAGAGTTATGCACACCCAAAGCCTAGAAGAGGGTCAGAGGCAACAAATCTTCCAGTCCAGGTGTACTATACAAGGTAGGGTTTGTCACCTAATCATAGATGGAGGCAGTTGTGCTAATGTAGCCTCCACTACATTGATAGAGAAGCTCAAACTTCCCACAAGGGAACATCAGCACCCTTATAAGATCACGTGGCTTAGTCAAGGTTCTGAGATTGCTGTGAACAAGCAGACCCTCATCTCCTTCTCTATTGGGCAAGCCTATACAGATGAGGTTATGTGTGATATCATTCCCATGGATGCCTGCCACATCCTATTAGGGAGACCTTGGGAATTTGACAGGAGCATTGTTCACCATGGGAGGAACAATACCTACTCCTTCACCAAAGATGGACAAAGGATCACCCTCACACCTTTAACCCTGGCTACACCCCCCAAATCTAGTGAGAAGGCTCCCACAAATCAGATTAATTGAACCTTATTACTCAGGGAGTATGAGGTACTACAAGAACTCAACCAGGGAACCCTTATTTTTGCTGTCATTCCCAAAGAAATCAAGGTGCATTCTTGTGTTCCCCAACCTGAACCTCTCAAAAAGATTCTGGAAGAGTTCAGAGATGTCTTTCCCACTAAACTCCCCCCTGGATTACCCTCTCTGAGAGGGATTGAACACCAAATTGACCTCCTCCCAGGAGCAACCTTACCTAACAAACCTGCTTATAGGTGTGACCTTGGTACTGCTAAGGAACTACAAGAACAAATAGCTGACCTTATGAGTAAGGGTTATGTCACGGAGTCCCTAAGCCCATGTGCAGTACCAGCTCTGTTGGTCCCAAAAAAAGATGGCACTTGGAGGATGTGTATAGATAGCAGAGCACTAAACAACATCACCATCAAATACAGGTTCCCAATTCCCAGACTTGATGACCTACTAGATGAACTAAGTGGAGCAAGGACCTTCTCCAAAATTGATCTAAGACAGGGATACCATCAGGTCAGAATTAAGGAGGGTGATGAGTGGAAAACAGCCTTTAAAACCAAACTGGGACTATATGAGTGGCTTGTCATGCCATTTGGGTTGTCCAACGCACCTAGCACCTTCATGAGGCTCATGACTGAGGTGTTGAGGCCTTTTATTGGGGTGTCTGCAGTTGTATATTTTGATGACATACTAGTGTACAGCTCCAGCACTACTGAACACTTGAAGCACCTGAGGGAAGTGTTCTTAACTCTCAGGAAGCACAAGCTCTTTGGGAAGTTAGAAAAATGCTCATTCATGGTCCCTGAAGTGTCATTCCTAGGATATATTGTCTCTGGCCAGGGTATCTTAGTGGACCAAGAGAAGGTGGAGGCCATCATATCCTGGCCTGTCCCAACCAATATTACTGAGGCCAGGGGTTTTCATGGTTTAGCCTCATTCTATAGGAGGTTCATAAAAAATTTCAGCACTTTGGCTGCTCCCATTACTGAGTGCCTCAAGAAGGGAGATTTTAAATGGACCCCCACAGCACAGGCTGCCTTTGAAGCCATCAAAGAGAGGATTTGTTCAGCACCCATCCTGGCATTACCTGATTTTGAGAAACTGTTTGAGGTTGAGTGTGATGCAAGTGGGGTAGGCATATGAGCAGTACTAACCCAGGAGAAGAAACCTGTGGCATTCTTCAGTGAGAAGCTCAATGGGGCCAAATTGGGCTACTCAACTTATGACAAAGAGTTCTATGCCATGATTAGGGCTCTAACTCACTGGGGACATTACTTGACACCCAAACCCTTTGTCCTATACTCTGACCATGAAGCCCTCAAGTTCATCAATGGCCAACATAAGCTGAACCATAGGCATGCCAAATGGGTGGAGTTTCTACAGGCTTTCTCTTTCACCAACAGCTACAAGGAGGGCAAACACAACATTGTAGCAGATACCCTCTCTAGAAGAACCCATGTGTTGGCCCTGCTGGAAGGAAGAATCCTTGGTTTTGAAATGATCAAAGAGCAGTATGCTGGGGACCCTGATTTCTCAGTAGACTACCACAACTACAAGGAAGGCAAACCCAGTAAACTAATATTACAACAGGGCTTCTTGTTCAAAGGAAACAGGCTGTGCATTCCAGGGAGCTCAACAAGGGATCTCCTCATCAGGGAGGTCCACTCTAATGGATTAGCTGGAGACTTTGGAATTAACAAAACTCTTGAAATCCTGCAAGATCAGTTTTACTGGCCAAAGATGCTAACTGATGTACAAGCCATTATTCAGAGGTGTGGCCATCGCCAAAGGTCCAAGAGTCAATTCAGGCCTGGTCCATACATGCCCCTACCTATTCCTAGTAAACCGTGGGATGATGTGAGCCTTGACTTCATTGTGGCCTTGCCTAGGACACAGAGAAGTAAGGATTCCATCATGGTGGTGGTAGACAGGTTTAGTAAGATGACACACTTTGTACCTTGCAAAAACACAGAGAATGCCATGAGTGTAGCTGACTTATACTTCAGGGATATTGTAAGGCTACATGGTGTTCCTAGGTCCATGGTCCCTGACAGGGATGTGAAATTCCTAAGCTACTTTTGGAAAGCACTCTGGAAGATGCTCAAAACCAAGCTACTTTTCAGTACAGCCTACCACCCCCAGACAGATGGGCAGACTGAAGTCACCAACAAATCCTTAACTCAGATCCTCAGGAGCATTGTGAGCAAATCTCTGAAAGACTGGAACCTCAAGCTGGCTCAAGCTGAGTTTGATTACAACAGGGCTCCTGCTGCAGCAACTGGACTGTCCCCATTTGAGGTAGTCTATGGTATGTACCCACACATGCCCCTTAATCTGGCCAAGATACCCACTAAAGAGTATAATTTTGATGCCCAAGCTAGGGTAGAATCCATCACCAAGCTCCACAAACTAGTACAACAACAGATTCAAAAAACAAATGAAAGGTATCAGAAGAGAGCACTACAAGCCAGACCAAGAAAACCATTTCAGGTTGGTGACCTGGTATGGCTCCATCTGAGGAAGCAACGATTTCCAGGCAAGAGGAAAAACAAACTCATGCCTAGGGCAGAAGGACCCTTTGAGATCAGTCAGAAACTGGGAGATAATGCTTATAAGCTCCTTCTGCCTGGGAGTGATGTGGTAGAGGGAACATTCAACATTGGGGATCTATCTCCCTACTATAGAGATGAGGTTCATGGAGAAGGTCCAACAGATGAAGCACACTTTCAAGGAGAGGGGATAATTTGGAGCATATAATAAATGACTTAAGCTTAGAAACGTGTTTGCAGTAAACAAGCCATAAACTTTATGGAAAATCAGACTAAAGTAGGTTCCTTTTTGGTGAAAGGTTTGAACAATTTTCAATGAAAGATGCAGCAATGCCAGGCTCACAATGAAACAAGGATTGATAGTGACATTCACAAGAGTAACAAATAAAAGACTAAGGTAAAATGCTGCCAACACAGGTCAACCAAAGGATTCAGTCCCACACAGGTAACTGGTCCTTGTATTCCACACAGGAAAATAAGCTGGAGAAATACAGGTTCTTCTTTTATCAAAAGCTGCCGTCATTCCAGGGATGGTTACAGAAGTGTTTGTAGGGTTTTAGAACAGAAAAGAACAAACGAAATTAAAACATTACAGCTAGGAATGCAATGACTCATGAAATAGATAAAATAACAGCTACAAATAGTACTCCTCCTCATGTGCTCCTGTTGGGTGATATTTGTGTTGATGTGGACGTCAGCAGCAGGAAGGTTCCTAGGCAAGGTTGTAGTGGCCACCTCCCTTAGGCTAGATGGACCATGGTCAGGCCCCATGGTGTCAGACCTTGACCAATAAATTGCACCCATTCCCTTTGTGCAGGTGTATGGCCTTGGTTGTTTAGGATTGTGTCTGTGGTGGGATTCGAACCCAGAGCTCCTGCTCCATAGGGGAAATTGAGAAATTACCTAAATTATAATCAACTCAAAATCAGAGAAATCATAATTGAAATCAGCGAGAACACATATAGAAGTAAGATTGAAGTCAGATGTATAGAGTAATTTGTTCGAAATCACAGTAATGGCGGTTGATTGTTGTAGGGTGGCATGGACATGAGCTTCAACTTGATGAGGTTGTGATGAATGAGAAGGGAGAAAATACGAGGAGATAGAAGACGAAATCGCAAATCATAGAATTAGGAGAGTTAGACCGGTTGGAACATTTATCAAATGTGTTTAATTACAAACCTTCATTCGCTTAAGATCTAACAACTGTGAGTGGTTCTCACAGTTCTCATTATATTGGGAGTTCTCACAGGATCCCAAATATATATATATATATATATATAGGCAAGATCCGATGAGTTTGCCGCTTTTCGTGAGTTACCCCCGCGTATATATACAATTGACCTAACAAAACCAATAGATCAAAAAAATCCATCGATAAAAAAAACAACGCATCTCTCTCTCTCTCTCTCTCTCTCTCTCTCTCTCTCTCTTTCTCCCCTCCTCTCTCTCTCTAATTTCTCATAAAAATACCAGCTACTCTGTTACGATCAAAAATCGCCCAAAAAATCGTCAAAGTTGATCAAAAAATTCTTCGATTCTTCACATTTTTTTTTGCAAATCCTCAAATTTACACAAAATTGATTCACTATTTCGATTAATTCAATTGAAACTATCAATTTTTTCTTCAATTAATACTCAAATTTCTGAAAACTCTAACTGTTGAAATCAAAACGAAAGTATGAATATTTCTTAAGATTTCTTATTTAATACTCGAATTACTGCAGTATTTGAATCAAATAACGAATTCTAATATGATTTATGTGTGTTTTTTGTAATCAAAACGGAAGTATGAATATCATTTATGATTTCATAGCTAATAATCGAATAACTTCAGTGATTTTCGTAGCTATTGGAGTCAAATAACTGTATGTGTTCTGATTCTACTCCGTTAGTATGCTTGTTTATCATACCGTTGACATCATAATCCTGAAAAATCGTTGGTAATCTAGATTAGCACACCAACTGTTTGTTAAAATGTCTAGTTGAATGTAGAAACTCAGTTATGATAATAAAAAACCGTGGTTATTTAGTAGGTATTCAAATGCAGAAACTCAATTATTGTAATGTAGAAACTCAATTATTGTAATGTATAAAGTCAGTTATTGTAATGTATTAACTCTGATATTTGTAGTTATTGTAATGTAAAAACTCGATTATTGTAATGAATAATGTCAGTTATTCTATATGTGATTCAATTATTCACTGTTAGTTATTTAAAGTCAGTTATAGCTATTTTACAATTCAGTTATTGTAATATATTGACCGAGTTATTCTATATGATGTTCTTACAAAATGCACTTGTTGTAAAATTACATCTCGATTATTGTATTATTAATGATTAGCAGTGTGCTAGGAGCTTTACAGAGTTATTGGGCTAGAATATACATTATCCCTTCTTATATTATGGCTAAAATTGAGAGCATTTGCAGGAGCTTTCTTTGGAAAGGGGAAGCTGCTTCTCAGTCACCTGCATTGGTTTCCTGGGATAAGGTTTGCCTCCCCAAAAATCAAGGGGGTCTGGGAGTCTGTGACCTGGTATAAGGTTTGCCTCCCCAAAGACAGACTATGTCGCATGAATATATGGACTGATGTATTGTGCGAATATAACAAGAAATGACTGAATTTGGTGAATGCTTGGTGTCATAACACCATTCCACAACAACATCTCATGGACTGGTGGAGGGGGCAAAGGTAAACTGACAGCATGAATGTTACGGCAACAGTTCTATTGGCTTTGATCTATCACATTTGGTGGGCTCGGAATAATTGCCGAGTTACTCAGATGGTATGGGCTCCTGATGTTATATGTAGGAGAATTAAGAATGATGTATCTATCCGAGCTAACAAAAAGTGTAAGGAAAGTTGAAGAAGAGTCTTAGATTGGCTTCTTGTCTAACTCATGGAGTCATGTTTGTATGTAGTTGATTAGAATTGGTGATACCAATTCGACAATATGTTGTATGGGTTGAGAAAATTGTATGTGGGTTTCATATTATTAATGAAATTATTACTTTCTACCAAAAAAAAGATTATTGTATTACTTTAATCCAGTTATTGTATTATTAAAACTCAGTTATTGTATCTTGTAGTTACTTCTATTCAGTTATATTCTGCCTTTTGGTGATTTGCAGGTCGAATCAAGATAGACATGGATAATTGACCTTCAATGGAAAAACTGATGTATATACTTGGTCATTTTTTGTTACTTTTCATCTTGTTTAATTGAATAACTCAGTTATTATTGTAATGTAGAAACGCTGATATTTGTAGTTATTGTAATGTAGAAACTCAGTTATTGTAATGTAGAAACTCAGTTATTGTAATGTAGAAACTTTGATATTTGTAGTTATTGAAATGTAGAAACTCAGTTATTGTAATGAATATAACGTGTTATTGTATTGAGATGAAACTCGAATATATTCAGCTTTCTATCTTTTGTTTGTTTTCATCTTGTTTAATTGAATAACTAGTCATTTCCATTTAACTAATTATTGAGATTGGTTAATGCAATAGCAAAATTTGAAAAATGAAATAATCATTTATAACAAGGTTAAAAAAATCACTTTCTTTCATTATATAACTATTTTGCTTCCAACACATTACACTTAACATCTCTAGCAAATTATATCTAAGCATCATCATCATTACATCTAAGCATTTCAAATAATACATCTAACAATAGTAACATCATAAATATTACATATATTTATATCGAATACTACGTCTAAAGTAATTTTCCATCGAGAACTGTGTCTTGTCGTTGTTTTCACCCTTCTTCCACCAATATTTCTTCGCGGCGAGAACCATGTTTTGCCTATTGATGAGGGTTGAACCAGTAGAAAACAAAATCTCATTGAAAGAAATAAAAACCAAAAAAATGTGGTAAGTTATAAATAACTATGCAACTATAAGCAGATTATATAAGACCACAACAATAACTCCAAATTGAAGTAACCAAGTTAAAGCAATACAATAATTAAGATGCAATATTAATATAACCAACTTAAACAGATTATATAAGAAGACGTCATCTAACGTACAACATCTCTAATTTGAAATAATTAAGTTAAAACAATACAATAACTAAGTTTGAATAATACAATAACTCGGTTACAGCAATACAATAACTATTATTAACATAATATATTTTTAACATAACAAACAAGAAATAGCTACAAAATATAATAACTAAGTTTGAATAATACAATAACTCGGTTAAAGTAATACAATAACTGTTTTTAACAGATTAATACAATAA
This sequence comes from Silene latifolia, assembly GCF_048544455.1. Lineage (NCBI taxonomy): Eukaryota > Viridiplantae > Streptophyta > Magnoliopsida > Caryophyllales > Caryophyllaceae > Silene > Silene latifolia. The sequence continues at coordinate 77,793,756 of NC_133534.1, forward strand.
ACAAGGAGTAACTACAAAATTAGCATGGCTTATATACAAACATCAAAGAAACTCCAACACGTTCTTGTTAATTCCCAAATTAGCAGTGACTTGCTTTTGTAAAGACTTACGAATATCAAACTATAGTAATAATGAGTCCAATTAAATTCTTAACTAGTCATTTCCATTCAACTAAGGTACACAACACGCAATAGGTCATTGCCAGATACAAGAACTGGTTTTTCATAATAGAATAACTAGGTTAAAGTAATACAATAACTATATCAATATAATACAATAACAAAATAATTTCAAACAACAAACACATTATGTCTTCATTAGAACGCACAATGAAATCACAATAAAAGAAAAACAACAAAATTCAAAAACACAAAAATAAAATTACGAAACCCTAGAAATTATGCGAAAACCATAGGAAATGTAATTTAACAAGAAAAACACAACAAATTGAACTACATAATGAAAATGACTGAATAAATTGAAGAGTAAACACACAAAAACAAGAAATTCATGCAAAAAACCAGAAATTGAAAAATGCGAAATTGCAGGAATTCAACATAAAAATAGTACAAAAGAAGAGATTCATTATCTGATGAGACGAAATTGAAGATGAAGTAGAGTTAGTGAGCACGAAAAACAAGAATGACGGAGAAAATCGAAGAAACAAGGACGAAGGAATTGAAATCGCAGTAGAAGAAAAATTAGAGAGGGAAACAGTGAGAAGGGAGAGAAAGACTGAAAAAATGAATAAAAAAAAGGAAACTGCAAATCTTACATCTTTATATACAAGATGTAAGATTAAATCTCAGCCATTCATTTTAATCTAGATGAGTGGTCCAGATTTAGAGGGGTAACTCACAAAGATTGACCCAATTCATATAATCCTATATATATATATATATATATATATATATATATATATATATATATATATATATATATATATACAATATCGATGGTTCTTCAATATAATAACACAAAAAGTTATTCGATAAAATATCACACAAAAAAAACACACCGCAATTTTTTTTTTTCAAATTGTTTTTTTTTGACAAAGGTCTGATTTTTCGTGATATTTTATTGAAGAACTTGTGATATTGTATTCACAAATCCTCAATCCTCAAATATATAGGAGTTCTCACCGGATCTTGACTCTCTCTCTCTCTCTCTCTCTCTCTCTCTCTCTCTCTCTCTATATATATATATATATATATATATATATATATATATATATATATATATATATATATATATATATATATATATATATAGGATCAAATGAGCCCACCTCCAAACTTTGAGTCCATAAGTCCTATGATAAGCCTTTGGATCATGGAAATAGAGGGCTAAAATGAAAAAAAAAAATGGTTAATGCTCTAATTTAGCTCTCTCCCTCTAATTTGCTCATTAACTCCATTAGTCTTCCTCACTACTCATTCATCATCTCATTATCACATCTCCTTCTTCTCTCTCTATATCTCACTTCTCCCTATTCTCTCAACCCCCCACCCCCCAAAAAAAAAACTCCAACAAATAAAAAACCCAAATAAATTATTCACTCGTCTATTCCTCATTCACCACCCACCTACTACCACCCACCACCGCCGCCGTCAACCCCACCACCACGACCACTTTTTTTTTTCATTTTTGTTTTTTTTTTTCATTTTTATTTTTTTAAAAAAATTGATGTTTGGGTTTGTTTTTTATATTTGTTATTTTTTATTAGTTTTTATTTTAATTATATATGTAATCTCGTCTTGTTATTTTTTTTATTGTTATTTTTTTGTTGTTTAGTTTTTTTCAAATATTGTCTTGTTATACTCCCTCCATTCAACTCCACTTTGCATATATGCTTTATGCACAAATATTATGAAAAATATATTATAATATTAAAAGTACAACAAATGGATAGAAAGTATTGAGATTTTGTATAATTTGTGGGTCTAAATAGTGGAATTATAGTATTATAGTAATAAAAGTACAACCAAATAAGGAAAGTTGCAATGTGGAGTTGAATGGACGAAAAAGGAATACATGCAATGTGGAGTTGAATGGAAGGAGTACATTTTTTTTCATACTTCGGGTTTAAATCTTGTTTTTATTTTGTGAGATTTTTTTATTTTGACCTTAGAATTACTAAAATAAATCAAATATTATTTGTTGATTTTAATCTTAGATATACTAAATAAGAAATAGATTTTTGAAAAGTTTTTATAATTCAAATTTTTATATAAAAATGACTTAAAATGACTAAAGTTACATCGTCATGGACTAAAATTACACCCTCAATGAACTAAAGTTACACTTTTGTGGACTAAAATTACACTCATAAAATGATTAAAGATACACACTATCAATGATTAAAATTACACTCATAAAATTTTCAAAACTTCCGTTTTTTTGTTTTCAGATCCGGTTTTTAATTTTTTTTTTTATTGTTTTGTTTTTTCGGTTTTTCTTATTATAAATTATATTTTGATTTTAATATTAAATCTATTAATTATGAAATAGTTTTTGTGAGATCTCATTTTTATTTTGTGAGATCTCGTTTTTATTATTAAATCTAAAATTATATGATTTAAATTGTTGTCTTTTTTTTTTTTTTAACTTTTGATTTGTTTATATTTTATGATATCTTTTTATTTTAATCTTAGCATATAATTTAAAATTTTAATATTTGATATATTTAAAATATCGTCTTGTTATTTTTTTAGACCTTTGATTTGTTTTACCATTTTTCAGATTTGATTTTTCAAATCTCATTTTTCACTTTTTTTTTTGATTTCAAACTTATAATAAAGTTAAAGTTACACTTATTTCTATTAAAGTTATAATTATTTTTAATAAAGTTACACTTATCTCTATTAAAGTTACACTTATCTCTATTAAAGTTATATTTTTTTCAGATTTGTTAATTCAAATCTTGTAAAATTTATTGATTCTAATTTTCCAGTTAAGTTAAAGTTCCACTTTTTTTTTTTTTTGTGAACTAAAATTACACCATTATGGACTAAAGTTACACTCTAGTGGACTAAAGTTTTACACCTTAGTGGATTGTCAAGGACTAAAGTTACATCCTCAATGAACTAAAGTTACACTAATAAAATGATTAAAGCTACACACTATCAATGACTCAAAATAAATTAATTGTGTAATTTTTGTCTCAATTCAGAATTTTTTAATAAAAAGAATGACTTAACATGACTAATGCTATGTTCTCAATAACTAAAGTTACACTCTCAATGAATTAAAGTTACACTCATAAAATGATTAAAACTACACACTATCAAGGACTCAACATAAATTAATTGTGTAACTTTTGTCTAAATTTGTCAAAAATTGTGTAAGTTTAGCCCAAAATTTGTGTAACTTTAGTCCAAAATCGTGTAACTTTAGTCCAAAATCGTATAACTTTAGTCCATTGAGAGTATAATTTTAGTCCATAGAGAGTGTAACTTTAGTCCATATTAAAATGTAACTTTAGTGTAACTTTAATGGAGATAAGTGTAACTTTAATGGAGATAAGTGTAACTTAAGTCCATACAGATAAGTGTAACTTTAATGGAGATAAGTGTAATTTTAATGGAGATAAGTGTAGCTTTAGTCCACACAGATAAATGTAACTTTAATGAAGATAAGTGTAACTTTAATGGAGATAAGTGTAACTTTAGCCCATACAAATAATTGTAACTTTAATAGAGGTAAGTGTAACTTTAATGAAGATAAGTGTAACTTTAGTCCATAGAGATAAGTGTATATTTAACTCAACAAATTAATAACAACCCCATCACCAGCAAAAACACCAATAATAACAACAAATTATATTACCACTGAAGCAAAACAATCCACAACAAGCAAGCATGAACCCGGTTTTGCTCCCTTGACCAAAATAGGGTCCAATTCAAAATACGTCTAAGGACATGGGGCATTTTATGGCCTAGGAACCTTCTATGGAGAGTTTAGAGTATTTTTGCCTAGGATATTTTCTCTTGGAAAGGATCAAATCAAGGGGAAAAACAAGAAACAAAACCGGGTGGTCCTTCTTGCACGGTTTGCAACAACAAGGACAAGGGCCACTTTCAAGCTTCCCAATTTGTCCAAGACAACTTATTGAATCCTCCTTACATGCTCTAGCTCTTATATCCATTGTTGGTCGGCCCTTGTGATGCTTCCAAGGAGTCCAAATAGTCATTGTCTCATTAGTTTACTTTCCTGCTTTTTCATTTAAGACTTTTCACTTGTGTAAGACCAATGGGGTCACTATTTTACTGTTTTGTTGGGGCCTCTATGAGCCCTTGGATGCTTATTTGAATGAAGGGTGAGGATTGCTTTGCTTGTACTATAAAAGCAAGGCTCACCTAATGTATTTTTCAGATTTGATGAATGATAAACACAAGTTAAAAGCACTGCTTTTTAGTAATCTTCTTTGCTTAGTGCTAGAAAACTCTCTTTTTCTTTGTGCTTAGAGTCGAATGATTCCATTGCTTAGTGTGATACGTGCCTAATATATAGTCTTTTTGGCCTATTTCAGCACGTATTTCTATACATTTCTATACTGTTTTTATAGTATTTTGCCCCGAATTGGCTACTTTGGTGTATTTTGTCCTTTTTGTAGGGATAATCGCGGAAGTAGCGGAACCATACTCCTTTTCGTCCTTTTTGCATGCATTTAGAGGAGACGGGATTGTCCCAGAGTGAGATGTTGCACTTGGAAGTGTCGTTGCACGTATTACGAGGCATTTGGGTGAAGACGTGAGCTGAATTGAAGACCCAAGTGGTCTATCGAGCTGTTTGGTGGTCGATCGAGTGGTCCCTAAGCTCCCCAAGGCTCGATCGAGCTATTCCTTACTCGATCGAGTAAGCTGCATTTGACCAAGCCCTCGATCGAGTACCCTGATGGTCGATCGAGGAGTTTCTGCTGAGATCTTGGTCGATCGAGTGGTTTAACCCACTCGATCGAGAGGGTTCCGACTCTATGGGCTTTAATCAGTCCGTGTTTTAATTATTTCCGCATAAACACTTTGTGTTTTGGCTATATAACCTATGTTTTACTAGGTTATTAATCATCTTTTTATCTATCTTTTCACTATCCTTCACAGTAGAACTTTGTTACGTTGCTTAGACCTTCGACTGCTACTCTTGTTCCCGGAATTTCTTCATTGGATTTCGTGTCTTTACGCCGGAATTTGCTTGGATTGTAATTCCCTCTCTTCCTTAATAATAATTAACCTTCTTGTTGTTTTTAATTCTTGTTATTGTTATTATTCTTCCTTGCCCTAGTTTATTTATTATTGAATTTTATTATTATTCCATTATGTCATCTGCTGGGAAATTATCTGCTGTTAGATTAATTATGAGTATGAGTAGCTAAACCCCTTCATGTTGGGATCAGGGGATCTGCGGTAGAATAATGACGACGTAGTGAATGAACCGGACAAATTGATTAAAGAGACTCTGTCACTATAGCAATATAACTGTAATTCTCGACCTAGTTGAGTGCACGATTCTATGTTACCCATTAATCTGGCTACAATTAATCCTGGATCGAAAGATTGGACTAAATAGGCCTGCTATAAACAGTAGACTACCCTAATGAGGACGAAAGTTAAGTTAGCGGTACTTTAGGGTGGGAAGTGGACCGAAAGGACCTTCTAATATCCGTCTCGCATTAGTTAAATGCCCGAGTCATTTATCGCTAAGTTGTTGAACTACCGTAGTGAACCGAATTCCCGACATGTCCCCCTCTTATTGATAGTTTTAATTCACCTTCCTGCTTACTGCTTTCTGCCTTATTTCTCTTTCCTTTCAACTCCGTAGTTAGAACCAAAAATTTAATCAACCCCAATTGTTACAATAGAATTAGAAATAGTTAGCTGTAGTTGCATTACCTCCCTGTGGATTCGATACTCGACTGCCTCTGCTACATATTTAGTTGAGACCGTTAGGTTTTATTTTTGACAGGTACGCGACAGACGTGTCAAATTTTGGCGCTGTTCTTAGGGAGGCAATTGTTCAATTTACTAGCTGTTTTATTTTTAATTCTTCTTTTAGTTTAAGGAACATCGTTCCTTAGACTATTCTCATATCTTGTCTGTAGTTTCCTCTTATGCGCAGGTCGCAAGGTGGGCCACTACTACCTTTTGATCCCGAGATTGAGAGATCTCTGCACGTAAAAAGGAGACTATTTCAAGAGCAACAGGCAGAGGAAGAGCCTAGTTCTCGCGGTAGCTTTTACGAGAACGAGCTTTTCGAAAACAATCCACCGTCTTCTCCAGTTTCCAATTCATCAGTTGAGTCCATCACTTTCCCAGAATTTCCCGAAATGGCTGAGGAAGCAACCATTGCTAGTCACTCCGAGCCCACGGCTGACAATCTCTATAAAGGGTTCGAATTGCCGGGAGATGCTAGGAAGTTCGAGCCAAAGCCTCGCATATATCAATATGGTCGAGAAAAATCAGTTCGGGAGCTGAATCAAGACGCAGCTCAAGATATGGAGACCTTCATTGATTACTGCTGCTCCATACCCCCTCCTACCGGCGTGACAGCTGATCAGATCAAAGAAACTATGTTCATCTTCTCACTCCGCGATGCTGCAAGGGAGTGGTATAGGGATTTGGACCGAGCTGCTCACGGCATAATAGATTGGAATTCGCTAGCATTGGCGTTTTATAAGAAGTATTTCTCCGCTTCGAGAACCATCGCCATCAGAGCTCAGATAACAAGTTTCAAACAAGGGCCTGACGAGAACTTTCACGAGGCATGGCTTCGATTTAAGAAACTGGTGCGGACCATACCGCACCACGGTTTCGAAAAGTGGAGCCTATGTAACCATTTTTACAATGGTTTATATGATGATCAGAGGGCTATATTAGATGCTGCAGCCAATGGTCGTTTTGCTGACAACTTGGGAGCCACCAAAGGGTGGAAGATTATAGATGATTTAGCCACTCATAGAGCTGAATATGGTAATTCAAGAGGAAACCAAAGGAGAGCCGTTGAATCCTCTTCAGTGGCCGCATTAGAAGCCCTTACCGCTAGGTTCGACAAGTATGAACTAGGGGGAGCTCTCAAGGGAGGAATGTACCATGTTAATGCTATGACAGACGGTCCCTTCGTCTGTGTGAGGTGTGGGGTAGATGGACATGTCGCTGATTATTGTCCTAGTCCTTATGAGCAATGTGCTGCCTTTCAACATTACAGGCAAAACAACACTCATTACGAGCCGAATATCCACCCCAATTTGAGGTGGAGTAACCAGAACGTACTCAACCCCACCGCTCCTCCGAATCAGCAGCAGCAGCCTTTATATTCCTCCTCACCGAAACAAAGGCTATCGAAGCCTCCGTCTTTCAACCCTCCTAACCAAGGTGCTTCGTCATCTAGTGGGGTGAGTGAGATAGGTGAGTTAAAGTCTATGATGCAGTCAATTGCAAAGCAATTACAACAGAAGGACACGGCATTCAAGGCACTTGAGACTCAAGTTGCCCAACTGGCTGAAAATCAATCTTCAAGGAAGCCCGGTCATCTACCGACTCAAAATGACAAGAACCCAAATGAGATGGTGCATCTGATAGAGTTGAGAAGCGGTCTCTCTTATGAAGGACCAGAAGTACAGAAATCAGACCCGAGGGAGTCTGTCGCTGATGATGAACAGTGTTCTGTTAAGAGAAAAGGACTCACGACACAAGAGTTACTCGATCGACTGAAGTCTGATGCTCGATCGAGTGGAAATGGTGAAGAAGCTGGTCGATCGAGTAGTCCTTCTGCTCGATCGAAGGAACAGGAAGCTGAGGTCGGTCGATCGAGTGGTAAGTTTGCTCGATCGACCAATGTTGATGAGGAAACTGCTCGATCGAGTGAGCACATTGCTCGATCGAGTGATATTGATGACGGGAAGCTTATTCGAGAGCCTGCTAGTGCTCGTTTAAGCGAGGAATTACCAGAAAGGCCTCGTTCGAGAGGTAAGAAGCGTCCAAAGGACACCGAACTTGCTCCGGAAGACACTTTGGAGGCGAGAAACAAGGGACTCGAGATTCCAATTACGGTTCCCTTCCCGAGGCGGCTGCAGAATACCAAGATTAATCAACAGTTTGGCAAATTTGTTGAGCTTTTAAAGAGTTTGGAAGTTTCCGTGCCGTTCACTGAATTGCTGACTAAGGTACCCTCTTATTTACGATTTATGAAAGAAATTTTAGCACGTAAGAGGACTATAAATGATAATGAGACCGTAGCTTTGACTGAGGTGGGATCAGCCCTATTTCAAAATAAGCTACCTCCTAAGCAATCAGACCCGGGTAGTTTTTCGATCCCTTGTCATATAGGTATGCAATTGATTGATAATGCGCTATGCGATTTAGGCGCTAGCGTAAGTGTTTTACCTTTGTCTCTAGCTAAGAGACTTGGTGTGACAAAGCTGAGTTGCACCAACATGACTGTCCAGATGGCCGACCGTAGTCTATCACGGCCACTAGGTGTAGCGAAGACGTACTGCTCGGATCGGGAAGTTCTTTATTCCCGTTGATTTTGTCGTCTTAGATATCCCCAAAGATGTGCACACCCCTATCATTTTAGGGAGACCATTTTTGTCCACCGCCCGTGCAAAGTAATAGACGTCGGGGAAGACTTTGACCTTCCGGGTAGGGGACGAGGAGCCGACTTTTCATCGGTCCAAGTTCCGGAGGGCTCCCATGCAAGCTCACCTTGCAATGCCCTTTCTTCTCATGACCCTATTATTGACACTCCAGATGAAAATTTGGAGAATATTGTTGTTATTGCTAACCCTCCGCCTCATACTGAGAGCAAAAAGGAGGAAAATTCGTCTGTTTTCCTTACTGCAGGTACAGATGAAGGCAAGAAAGGAGCTGTCAAGGGACAGGGTGCAGCCATTATCAATCAAACTGGAGCCAAGAATGCCAAAGAAGATGACAGAGGGGCGAGAACGAAGACAGTTCGAACCTACATAGATTGGAACTATGTTCCTCCTCCTCTTGCAAACAGTAATTCAAGCTCATGGAAATCAAAGAGGACGGTCGATCGCTGAAGTGACGTCCTCCCATCGAAGCCCACGAAGGGGCTACTGAAAGCTGATGGGAATTAAACGGGGAAATGCCCCGTGTAACAAATTGTAATAGATATTCGTTTGAATTTCTTTTGAATTTATTTATTACGTTTTTAATTAGGACAATCAGTTTAGACATTTCTTTAGCTTAGACTGAGACTATAGACTGTATTTTCTACGTTTTTGGTATTTTGGGATATGTTTGGATATGTTTTACGCAGGTTTGGGGAAGATGCACGCAATTCGAGGAAGTAAAGACGGAAATTCAAAGAAGTCTACACGAGGAAGTCCTCGATCGAGTACTTTTTGTACTCGATCGAGTGGAAGTTGGTTCGATCTTGCTTGCTGGTTACTCGATCGAGGAAGGCCACAGAGGAAATGATCGATCGAGAGGGTTCTTACTCGATCGAGCAAGGGGAACAGCAAAAGCCCTCGATCGAGTGATTAAATTCACTCGATCGAGTGAAATGAACAGTGGACGGGAGTTTTCTATACTTAACTCCTTATTTCCGTTTCATTTCTAATTTTGTCCCTAATTTCTTCTAACACCCCCTTTATTGCGATTTCCATTTTCCCCCAAATCCCCAATTTTTGCCCAAAATCATCAAATCCACCACCTACATTCTATCACTAGCACTTAATTCTTCAATAGCCCCTTGTTTTCCCCTTCTTTTGTGTTCGTTTTCACGGTTTTCAAAGGGAATTAGGGTTTCGCGGGTTTTTCGATTAAAAATCCGCCTTTGTTGCTTGTTTTTTGAAGTTTAATTGCTTGTATAGGATCATCATCATCAAGTAAGTGTTCCTTTCACACTCTTTGCATTTTATCTTCAATTAATTCGATCTTCATGAGGTGATTTGAATTAGGGTTCGAAAATTCCATGTCTAGTCGATTTTGTTTCGACTCAATTGTGTTTATATGCCCTTAACTAGCCTGTTGATGATCTTTTCGCAATTCCTCGCTGTTTCTACATGATTAATTCGAATTTTGCGCGATTTTCGCGATTAGGGTTCCTGTAAGTCGAATATGTCGACTGTCAGACGGTCCTTCTGTTGCCTTGCTTGCTTAACTTCAGTCCATGCTCACTTATCACTGTTGTTAACTGCCGTTACCATCCCCTATCGCCATTACTTGATGTGAATTGTTGGGAAATCCCGTGCTGTGAGTAGCAATCTTCGACTGCTAGGAGTCATACATGCTCCCATATTTGGTTTTCATGCTGTATTCACCTTTAGCGGTCATTATTTTATCATGTTATCACCACTCACATGTTGCTCTTCGAAATTCTTGAGGAATTGTTTGGTTTTGATTGCTGTACGTCGATTGTTTCGACCAATAGGGCCATTCTTTTTGCTGTCACATGTTGGTTAGCGGTTGTTTTAACCACGGTTAGCAGCATCTTCTCTTATTCGTGCCCTTTGATAGTTTGCAGGATGGACGCGAGTTCTTTGCCTTCTACTAGTACGTCCTCCAGCTCGTCCGTGAGCGAGTCAGTGGTCCCTGCTGTTGCCACTAGCTCCGCCTTGGTCACTCTTTGCAAAGACACCGGTTCTACTTGTCTCACTGCAGGGGATAGTTTACACCGCACCCAGCTCAGCCGGGAGCTCAGTTCAGGCTTCACCGGCCACTACTCCTACCAGGCCCTTCTCTCTGCTAGAGTGCGGATTCACACCCCGTTTCCCGCAGCCTGGTATGCTGCCACCGAGGCCAAATCAGCCGGCTAGCCAGTTAGCCATCACTTCCAGCCCTTCTGAGGCTGTTGTTACGAGAGAGGGCGCTCTCACACCTTTACCAAAGATGCCCACGGTACGTTTCACTTCTGAGGTTCACCGGAAACGGTTAACCGCTTTACTTCGTTGCCCTCTCTCCCCCACCCGTTTCCTTGCGCGGACTGACCTAGAGACCTTAGGCATTTATGAGGAGGTCTGTAGTTTGTTGAACGGGACGGGTATGTCGGGTCTGATTACCATGCAGGAGGCTACTATTCGTACCTCTACTTACGAGTTTTTTAGCTCCTACTCCTTTGACACCGACTCTTACGCTGCTGACCACTCCAGTTCTTGCATTCGCTTTCGACTCCGCAATGAGTCGCACCACTGGACTTTGGCCAGGTTTGGGCAGGTTTTGGGACTAGTTAGTGACGGACCCACCGCCCCACCTCGAGACCTCCTTCAGCCACTTTGGGCTGCGCTTACTCACACCCCCTTCTAGGCACGGAAGGGAGCTCATGTTCACTTACCTGCGCCCCGTTACTACTTGCGTCTGTTAGGAGAGACCATTTTTGGGCGCCCTGAGCCCAATAACGTGACCAACACTGAGCTAGTGATTCTCGCGGGGTACCTCAACATTGACTACGGTACCCCGTTTGTTTTAAACATTGCCTATCTGGTAGCTCAAAGATTGGAACGGAATTGGGACTCGGTCAAGACCGCAGCTTGTTCATGGCGGGTCGGTGACTAGGATTGCCCGCCACCTTTACCCCACTGAGCCCGGACTCACTGCACCTGATGAGATGGCTCACCTTGACCTGGATGCCATGGCTGACTTGACCTGGTTCCCAAAGGCGAAGGGGAGTGCGAGGACGTGGAAGATCTGTGGTTCCACGTCTGTTACCTTGCCGTGCTCTACCCTTCCCCCACTTTTACCGCTCTCATCTCGCCGAGGGAGCGAGGCCACCTCCACCTACCTACCACCTTACCTTCACCCCTCCTTCTTCTTCTAAGAAGAGGAAGCGGGAGGCCGAGCATCTTCTAGCTCTCGAGCTCGGACTCGCCCAGCCGGACCGACCCCACGCCTCGGCCTACACCCACACCCACACTCATACTCCACCTCCGCTTGACCCTCCTTCCGGTTCGGTTTTTCCGGCCAATTTTGTTTGCCCTCCTGTCTTAGAGGCGCCCGAGGTCATGGACCAAGGGCGTCGTGATGCCGTGCTTTCGGATATGTGCAGGTACATTACTGAGATGAGAGGGGATATGGCTTTGGCTGTATTCCCGCTCTACGAGTTCCACATCCGAGCCCGGCGACCGATTCCAGAGGGGTGGCCGCATCCTTCCTTCTACCGATACCCAGCGGACGGGTACCCTCCACTACCTTCTGACTCAGAGGAGGAGCCGGAGGAGACAGCGGTAGCACGAGAGGTGCGGTTACGGGCAGAGCAGGCGGCACACCGAGCTGCCAGAGAGGAGGAGAGTGACCCTCCGTTCGTACCCGGTCCGGAGGATCAGGCTGGAGATGACGACTAGAGGTCCCCCCCTTGTTTGTTTTTGGTTTGGGGAGACCGTTTTGTTGAGTCGGAGTACCTGAGAGACGGCGGTGCCGACGACGAGTAGCTACTGGTCTACTCACTTCCCCAGTTTTCTGGCTGGTTTGGGGAAGTTCGCGTCTTGTATGTTCTCTTACTCTTTTTATTTCGTCTCCTTTATTTTATTTTATTGGTTGTATACTCCCATCCCCCATTTTTCTGCTGGTGTATGCTGGAGGACAACGAGGGCGTTGTCCGTTTTGGTTTGGGGAGGGTATTGCATCCTTTTGAGTCTGCATCTGCATTTGTTTTGCATTCACGTTAAATTTTTCAGTTTACATTTGTTGTTTATTTTCAAAAAATCAAAAAACCAAAAAAATTAGAAAATGTTAAAATTCAAAAAATTTCACGTTTATTTTTGCATTTAGGTTGAGTCGGAACGGTAGATTCCCGTGATGAAATTGCACTTAACTTGTCAATTCACTTGAGCCTTGCACTTTATTGATGGTTTTTAGCTTTGTCATACGCATAGTCTACGAATTTCTGTTCAAATAATAGCTGACTGTTTAGACTTGACCTGATAAATTGGCAAACTACTTAAAAATTCTGAGTTTTAGAGCCATAACTGGTGCCATTCATGACCAATTCATTAGGAATTTTAGAGTAGTACTCCTTGCATAGCATGTTCATCTCTTTGGCACATTTATGACATTCAATTTCTCGTCAAATGCACATATTCGGGTTTTTGGTTGGTGTCACATGCAGGGAGGGTCTTGCAAATTCCCCTTTCTTTACATCCTTCACCCATTTAGCTCCACATTGACCAAAACTTGCCTTTTTGACCCATTAGCTACATTCCAAATAAGCCTGCCTAGTCAAGCTAGTTAGTCTGTCCTTTTGTGGTATGTTTTCCGTTGCAGTTTGGTCCGTAATTCCCGTTTGGAGTTGGTGTTTGTATTAAGGAAGGAGGAAGAGAAAAAAAAAAGAAGTATTGAAAAAGAAAAAAAAAAGAGAAACGTGAAAGAAAGAGAAAGAAGGAAAAAAGAAAAGAAAATGAAAAAATGATGAGATTCACGTACAAAAAGAAAGAAAAAGGTTGTGAAAAAGTTGGACCCTCTTGTCAGAGTTGAGAAGATGTTTGAGGATGTACAATCGACAAGAGGGTTGGTTGTTTCAGTTAGTTGTTTCAGACGATGTGTTTAAAAAGGGGAACTTTGTGACCGTCTAGCTCCTCCACTCTTATTCTATATTTTTGAGGAGATTGTGCTTTCAGTCTAGTGAGTTTTGTGCCAAGTGAAGGGCACCTGTGTTTAGTCTTTCGGCATAATTGAGATCCGGATGGTTTATCATGGTCCTGTTAGGAACTAGCTTGACGCTTTTACCTCCACATTTCCATAACTTGTTTTGCCTTTTCTCACCTGAACCTCACTATTCCCATATTATTTGCAAATCCTCGGCTGTGACGGACATTATTGGTTGGAGTGTGTGCATTAGTACTTGAATTGTCTTTCATTTTTGTTGCATGCATGCTATGTAGGTCGCAGTTAGGCGAGTGACTGTCTTTTCTTCTCTCTTTTACATATAACACTTGCCCTTTGCTTCATGAGAGAAGAGTGACCACGTGAGAGTCCGGTTTTGTTGGTCTTGCAAGGTCGATAGGTCAGCTTTATTTCCGAACAGCTTATAATTCGTTTGCGTATTGACTGTCTAGCTTAAACTGTTGATTTCTGTTGCATTAAAGTGGTTCAAGTAGACAAGTTAAGCTAGCTCTGAGTTATCATTTCCGTTCCATTAGTTTAGTTTTGAGTTTACTCGAGGGCGAGTAAAGGTTTGGTTTGGGGAGATTTGATACGTGCCTAATATATAGTCTTTTTAGCCTATTTCAGCACGTATTTCTATACATTTCTATACTGTTTTTATAGTATTTTGCCCCGAATTGGCTACTTTGGTGTATTTTGTCCGTTTTGTAGGGATAATCGCGGAAGTAGCGGAACCATACTCCTTTTCGTCCTTTTTGCATGCATTTAGAGGAGACGGGATTGTCCCAGAGTGAGATGTTGCACTTGGAAGTGTCGTTGCACGCATTACGAGGCATTTGGGTGAAGACGTGAGCTGAATTGAAGACCCAAGTGGTCTATCGAGCTGTTTGGTGGTCGATCGAGTGGTCCCTAAGCTCCCCAAGGCTCGATCGAGCTATTCCTTACTCGATCGAGTAAGCTGCATTTGTCCAAGCCCTCGATCGAGTACCCTGATGGTCGATCGAGGAGTTTCTGCTGAGATCTTGGTCGATCGAGTGGTTTAACCCACTCGATCGAGAGGGTTCCGACTCTATGGGCTTTAATCAGTCCGTGTTTTAATTATTTCCGCATAAACACTTTGTGTTTTGGCTATATAACCTTTGTTTTACTAGGTTATTAATCATCTTTTTATCTATCTTTTCACTATCCTTCACAGTAGAACTTTGTTACGTTGCTTAGACCTTCGACTACTACTCTTGTTCCCGGAATTTCTTCATTGGATTTCGTGTCTTTACGCCGGAATTTGCTTGGATTGTAATTCCCTCTCTTCCTTAATATTAATTAACCTTCTTGTTGTTTTTAATTCTTGTTATTGTTATTATTCTTCCTTGCCCTAGTTTATTTATTATTGAATTTTATTATTATTCCATTATGTCATCTGCTGGGAAATTATCTGCTGTTAGATTAATATTGAGTATGAGTAGCTAAACCCCTTCATGTTGGGATCAGGGGATCTGCGGTAGAATAATGACGACGTAGTGAATGAACCGGACAAATTGATTAAAGAGACTCTGTCACTATAGCAATATAACTGTAATTCTCGACCTAGTTGAGTGCACGCTTCTATGTCACCCATTAATCTGGCTACAATTAATCCTGGATCGAAAGATTGGACTAAATAGGCCTGCTATAAACAGTAGACTACCCTAATGAGGACGAAAGTTAAGTTAGCGGTACTTTAGGGTGGGAAGTGGACCGAAAGGACCTTCTAATATCCGTCTCTCATTAGTTCGTCTGAGTCATTTACTGCTAAGTTGTTGAACTACCGTAGTGAACCGAATTCCCGACATGTCCCCCTCTTATTGATAGTTTTAATTCACCTTCCTGCTTACTGCTTTCTGCCTTATTTCTCTTTCCTTTCAACTCCGTAGTTAGAACCAAAAATTTAATCAACCCCAATTGTTACAATAGAATTAGAAATAGTTAGCTGTAGTTGCATTACCTCCATGTGGATTCGATACTCGACTGCCTCTGCTACATATTTAGTTGAGACCGTTAGGTTTTATTTTTGACAGGTACGCGACAGACGTATCATAGTGCTTGGATTCCTCTTAGGCTTAATCTAGTGGCTTAGTGCTTAGATTAAGTCATATCCAAGTCACTCAATTCTAATCATACTTGCAATCCAAACTCGTGCACTTTCCAAATTATAAACCGTAGAAATTTAAGCCCTTTACCAATTGTTTTCGTGTCCTATGTCAACCAAGGAAATTGTCATTTGAATGTTTAAATCATAAGCATTTCAGTTACAATCCTTCCTTCACTGTTTTCAGCCCAAAGCAACGGTCTAGCCGACTGTTTCTTTTGTCGTTGCCCTTGTTTTGTGTCTTAAGTGGTGCAAGTTTGAGTCTTTTATCTTCTATTTCTTAAATCAAGTAGTTAGCATTTGTTTGTGTTCAAATCAGTCCATTTAATTGAGTCCATTTTTCGTCCCAATTAGCTTTTGTTTTCGAGTCCTTTTTGTCCAAAATTCGAGTCTTGAGCGTTTTACTTCAAATTGGTACCAAGAGCCTAGGTTATAACACAATTCCATTGTTGTGTTAGTCTTGGGAAAAAGCCTTTCTTGTGAGTTCATTTTATCCTACCTACATCAAAAATACAAAAAACAACCATGAGTGAAGAGAGGCTTGCCGGAATTTAAACTCAAGTAACACAACTTTCTGAAAAATGCGACCTAATGATAGACTCCTTCAATACTATCATGGCTAACATTCCAACACATACAAGGGATGGTGGACCACCTCGTGGTAGGGGAAAAGGCCGTGGTGTTATGGGTAGAGGAAGAGGCCATGGCAACTATGAAGACGAAGCAATGTCGGATTCGGAGGAATCCATGCTTGAAGGCTTTCAAAGGGAGCTCAACAAAGACTTAAAGGTAGAAATTCCTGATTTTATGGTAGTTTAAACCCCGAGGATTTGCTAGATTGGGTTAGAACGATAGAAGGAGTCTTTGAGTTTAAAGCCTATTCGGATGCTAAATCTTTCAAAGTTGCTATCTTAAAACTTAAAGGTTATGCTTCACTTTGGTATGAGAATTTAAGGAACCAAAGAAGGAGAGATGGTAAGGAACCCATAAAGTCTTGGCTAAAGTTGAGAACGAAACTTAATGAAAAATTTGTGCCTAAAGACTACACCCAAGACATGTTCATTAAACTCACACAACTTAAGTAAGACCAAAAACCCCTTGAATCCTATCCTAGAAACTTTGAACAACTCACCTTGCAATGTGAAATAAATGAGAAACCCGAGCAAAAGAATGCTAGGTTCGTGGAAGGATTGGATGATAAGATTTCTAGTCGAGTTAGAATGGATCAAGTTTGGTCCTTTGATGAAACTGTGAACTTGGCTTTAAGGTTAGAAAAATTGGGCAAGGGAAAGACCTCTAACACAAAATTACCATCCAAAACTACCTCTAAGGCCACCTATGTGGAGACCAAATCCAAACAAACCAACCCCCAAACCAAAACATCCACACTTGACAAGGGTAAAGGCATTGAAACCTCACACAAAAAGACCTTACCTCTAAAAAAATGTTACCAATGCCAAGGTTATGGGCATTTTGCTAAAGAGTGTCCAACCAAGAGAGCCCTTAGTAGCTTTGAAGTGGTTCATTGGGGAGAGGATGAGATTATTGTGTGTGATGAGGATGAGGAAACCGTGGAGGCTAAGGATGATGAGCTAGTAATGCCGGATTCCGGATTGAGTCTAGTCACTTGGAGAGTGTTTAGTGCTCAAACATTGGAAATGGATCAAAGACAACAAGTCTTTAGGTCTAGATGCACAATTGGGGGAAGAGTTTGCAACCTAATCATTGATGAAGGGAGTTGTACTAATGTGGCCTCCAATGTCCTTGTTGAGAAGCTTTCCTTAACCACTCAAATCCACCCATGTCCTTACAAATTGAGGTGGCTTGACAAGGGGGACGAATTGAGGGTTGACAAACTGATGCGTGCATTTTATATAGACTTTTTGTACCGTATTTGCACGCATTCCTATGCATATTTAGTAGTGTTTAGCTACAAATGTCTCCCGAATTGTCTACTTTGGTTTCTCTTGTATTATTTGCAGGTATGAACCGGAGAGAAGCGTAATAAAGCCTAAAACATGTCCATATGCATGCATTTAGGAGATGAGTTCAGTCGGAGCTTGGAGACTACTATTTTGAGATGCGCAAAGAAGTAAGATACCTAGGCGAGCAAAGGAAGAGCTTCAAATTACTAGTGCCTACTTTGAAGAGCCATATCTGAAGTTCTACAGTGGATTTTTAGGTGATTCGAATTGAAGATGAAAGCTTATTCTCTTATCTTTCCAACGCCACCAAAAACGCCTGATTTTCGCTAGTAACGAAGAAATGGTGGCCATTTGAAATTCAGTGCGTAAAGCAGGAAGTACGCGCTGAGTTCGATCGAACACAAACCTTTCGATCGACCAACTACTCAACTGGATCGACCATATTACCCGTTGATCGACCACTTTCGACCACCAAACCTCTCGATTGACCTCCTTACTATTCGATCGAGAGCCTACTAAGTCGGACGCAGCTCTATTTTAGTCGAGACTCTAGTTTACCTTATTTTAGCTTATCTTATAATAATATCACTACTATATAAAGAGATAATTAGGTCATTATTTAAGGATCTCTTCCCTGGACTCCTTTAATCACTTTTCTACAACTTAAAAACTTTTATTATGTAGTTCTTCCTCTCTATTTTTTTTGCCGGATCTAAATTATGTAATTCCTTTTCTCTACTTTATTTTAGTTTCTACTATGAATTCTTTCCTTTTGCTTTTCTTATCCCTTTACTCCTTTATTCTCCTTGTTTAGTTTAGTTCTTATTATTTCAATTCTCTTCATCTTTTATCATGTTATTATCTATTATTGCTTTTGTTAGTATTAGTTTCGCTATTATCGTCATGTTTAGTTAATTCTCCTGCTAGGATTAAGGGAATCAATGAATAAATGATCTTCGCTAATTAGGTCTGTAGATCTATCGCTATAATTATGTCTATGCTGTTAATCACTGCATATAATTGTTCTTGTCTACATGAGTCGACGCAATTAGATAATTAACTTCGGCACACTTTGACCTGGATCGGAAGATTGGAAAAAGTAAGACCTGCAGTGAACAATAAGATGTTTTAGTGAGGGCGGAAGCTAAGCTAATAGTGTTTTAGGGTGAATTGAGACCGGAAGGAGATATTCTCTGCCCCTTAGACTGATTTATGTGATTTATCAGCAACTTTAGCTGCATTTATCTGATATTCGTTGAGGACCCGACATCCTAGTGTCCTCTCTCTTTGTTGTTAGTTCCTTATTTCTCTTCTTGCCAGTAGTTAGTATTAGTTAGAAATCTTTTTTTAAAACCCCTATTGTGACAACCCGACAGACCTAGTAAACAGGTACTTAGCAAGATAGCCTCTCTGTGGAGATCGACCCTACTTACCGTTGACTTCTGTTAGCAGTACTTAGGTATTTATTTTTGGTACTGAACGACGGTATCAAATTTTGGCGCCGTTGCCGGTTAGGCGACGCTTTTTTCTTGTTTTAATTTAAGTTTGTCTTTAGCCTCAAGGAATTTATTCCTTGAGGCCGTTCTTATCTTTTTCCTTTAGTGTTATTTTGATAGGTCTTACAGGTCTAGCTAAACAGAATTTTGGGAAAAGATCATCAAAGGGAAGGCTTGAGTACCTTTGATCCTCCACTTATGTCCTATCCCATGGCGCAGCAGGTGGTGTTTTGTGAGAGATGTGGTGCTGCGGGGCACAATGCTAGTTTTGCGGAGAATGACCGAGTCTATGCCTACCAGTAATATAGGCAAGGTCATTTATCTTATGAAAGTGGATGTTACCCAAACTATTCTCCACTTCCGCCGCAGAATTACTATGTGCTGCCACATCCTTATCAGCAACGAGGCTTTCAAAAGCCTTCATATTCCTTACCGCCGCAACAGCAAGTTCCTCCCTCTACTATCAACAAAGAAGAGTTAGCTAAATTGATGTCGTTAGTACATACACTTGCATTTTGTGTGCAAGAATCTCAGAGATTTAGAGATGCTTCTATCAAGAGACTTGAGTTTCATTTGGCTCAAGTAGCTGCCGAGCAAGATGCTGAGATGTATGACTCGGAAATTGATGATATTGTCGAAAATGAAGCGTAAAACGATGACTTCAATGCTGTTCCGTATGAAAAATTCGATCAAGCTAGCTTCAGTATTCGATCGAATAACTTATTTGAGGGGGAGCTCGATCGAACATATTCTTTTGTTCGATCGAACAGTTCATTCGAGGAGGACCTCGATCGAACAGTTACAGGTGCTGTTCGATCGAGCATTGCTGAGGAAAAAGACCTCAATCGAACAGTTGCAGAGTCTGTTCGATCGAGCATTGCTGAGGAAAAAGACATCTATCGAACAGTCACAGGGTCTGTTCGATCGAGCTGTTTGGGTGAAGATTGCTTTCGATCGAATTTATTACTTATGGATAGTGTTGATTCATCACTCATGCATATTCCGTATGACATTAAGAAGGTAAATGAAGACAAATCCTATCCGACTAGAGGTATTGCTATTCCTTTAGTTAATTCCGATAAGATTCTTTCTATTCCTTCCGTTAAATTATTTACTGCTGTTGATTTAACGCCTCTGCCCCAGTTTGGGAGCAAGTTGGAGGAATGTCGTCGTGTTTCTTCTTATACAGGTCTTGACAGGTTAGAAGACCCGGGAGGAAGATTTGAAGGATCTATCCCACGTACAAAGAAGGCGCGAGAGAAAGCTAATAGTGACGTCTATGATGCTGTAAAGAGCCGCTGTTTTTCCGTTGCTGTGCTGTGGAGGCCGGAAGTAAAGCTGATGGACGCTGAAGCGACTGCATCAAGTCAGAAGCCTAGTTGTGGGCCATTAATTTTTGTTGGTGGATGAAGAAAGGAAGGTCGAGCTGGGACTTGTCTGAAACTAGCGCTGACCGGGAGGCAACCCGGAGTTTAAAACTTTTTGTTTGGTTTTTTTTGAACATTTCAGTTTTTCTTGTGTGCTTAATAATTATCTTTCTCGACTTTAGACTGGGAAACACTTTAGACTTGGTTTTGGTGGTATTTTTGGTTGCTATTAGCGTAATTGAAGGTACACCTGCATTCTTTCTATGAATTTAGCTGATCCGATGTTGCTAGCTATGACCTCCCTTGTTGCTGGCTGGTTTGGGAGGTTGATCTATTTCGCGCTATCTTGTGAGTTTCTTAGCTCCTATTCTTTACTTATCTCCTTCAGTTTGCATTTTCCCTTTCCCGTATTTGCTGATGCTGTTAGGTGTTGAGTACAATGAGGGCATTGTACGGTTTGGTTTAGGGAGGGTATATGCATCCATATCTGTGTCTGCATATTGTTTTTATTGTATTTCTGTTTGCACGTTTATATGCCGTATGCATTGTTATTTAATTACAAAAAACACGAAAATCCCTTAAAAATTAAAAATTTTGAAAATTTCAAAAAATTTCACGTTTATTTTAGCATATAGGTTGAGTCGGAACAGTAGATTTCAATGACGAAATTGCACTACACTTTGTCTATTTACCTAAGCCTTGCATAATTAGCATCTTTTAGCATAGTCTTTTGCATAACCTATGAGTTTTTGTTCTAATTTAGCTGAACAAATAGACTTGACTTGAAATTTTGGCAAACTACTTATATATATTCTAAGATATTAGAGCCTTATAACTGGTGTCATTTATGACCAGTTCATGTAGGATTGTGAGTAGTATACTCCTTGCATAGCATGTTCATTGATTTGCACGTATATGAAATTCAATTGCTTTTTGCCTACATACATTCGGGTTTGTGGTTGGTGTCACATGCAAGGAGGTGCTTACAATTCCTTTTTCTTTCATTTTTATCCATTCAACTCCACATTTAGCCAAATTTGCCTGTTGACCCTTAAGTACATCCAAATTTAGCCCGCCTTTCAAGCTAGTTTAGTGTATGCGTATGCGGTATTTTGTATATTGATCCGAGTTTGGCTCGTTTTGTATTGTTTTGGAGTTGGTAATTTATGAAAGAAGGAAGGAGGATGTGTTGAAAAAAATATGAAAAAGTTGAAAATGAAAAAAAAAGAAGAAAGAAAAAAAAAACGTGAAGAAGAAAAGAAAAAAAAAAGAAACCGTGTGAAAGAGAAAAAAAAGAAGAAAAAAGAAGTTTTTTTGATGAGACGGTTTCACTCCTATGCTTTATCACTATCCTATGAGGAGTATGTTCTTGGTTGATTTAGCTGTTGTGCCAATTTAAGGGCACTATGCTTAATTTTGATGGATTAAGAATCGGATATGCTTCGTTTGGTTCTGTTTAGGTAGCTAGCTTGGCTCATTACCTCACGTTCCCAAAAATATTTTGCCCCTCTTACCCATTGCCTCACTTTTCCATAATTTTGTAAGCCCTCGGCTGTGATGGGACCTTGATTGGTTGGAATGTATGTGTACGGTAGCTAGAATTGTCTATCATATTAGATTGCATGCATGTTTATGTAGGTCGTAGTTTAGGTGAGCGACTATCTTTCTCTCTCTCTTACATATATATGCTTACCCTTTGCTTTGTTGAGAGAAGAGTGACCTGCGAGAGTCTAATTTTGAAGGTCTTGCAAGGTCGACGGTGCAGCTACTTTTACGAACACCTCTATAACTCGTTTGCATTGACAATATTGCTATAGTGTTGATTTCATTGCATTAAATCGGTTTAAGTGGACAATTTGTAGCTAGCTATGAGTTTTCTTTTATGTTCCATTAGTTTTGCATATAGTTTAGTTGGGGACAAGAAAATGTTTGGTTTGGGGAAGTTTGATGCGTGTATTTTATATAGACTTTTTGTACCGTATTTGCACGCATTTCTATGCATATTTAGTAATGTTTAGCTACAAATGTTCCCCGAATTGTCTACTTTGCTTTCTCTTGTATTATTTGCAGGTATGAACCAGAGAGAAGCGTAATCAAGCCTAAAGCATGTCCCTATGCATGCATTTAGGAGATGAGTTAAGTCGGTGCTTGGAGACTACTATTTTGAGATGCGCAAAGAAGTAAGATAGCTAGGCGAGCAAAGGAAGAGCTTCAAATTACTAGTGCCTACTTTGAAGAGCCATATCTCGAGTTCTATGACATATTTTCAGGTAATTCCAATTGGAGATGAAATCTTATCCTCTTTTATTTCCAACGCCATCAAAAACGCCTGATTTGCCCAAGTAACGAAGAAATGATGGCCATTTGAAGTTCAATGCGCAAAGGAGGAAGTACGCGCTGAGTTCGATCGAACACAAACCTTTCGATCGACCAACTACTCTACTGGATCGACCATATTACCCCTCGATCGACCACTTTCGACAACCAAACCTCTCGATCGACCTCCTTACTATTCGATCGAGAGCCTACTAAGTCGGACGCAACTCTATTTTAGTTGAGACTCTAGTTTACCTTATTTTAACTTATCTTATAATAATATCTCTATTATATAAAGAGATAATTAGGTCATTATTTAGGGATCTCTTCCCTGGACTCCTTTCATCACTTTTCTACTACTTAAAAACTTTTATTATGTAGTTCTTCCTCTCTATTTTTTTTGCCGGATCTAAATTATGTAATTCCTTTTCTCTACTTTATTTTAGTTTCTAGTATGAATTCTTTCCTTTTGCTTCTCTTATCCCTTTACTCCTTTATTCTCCTTGTTTAGTTTAGTTCTTATTATTTCAATTCTCTTCATCTTTTATCATGTTATTATCTATTATTGCTTTTGTTAGTATTAGTTTCGCTATTATCGTCATGTTTAGCTAATACTCTTGCTAGGATTAGGGGAATCAATGAATAAATGATCTTCGCTAATTAGGTCTGTAGATCTATCGCTATAATTATGTCTATGCTGTTAATCACTGCATATAATTGTTCTTGTCTACTTGAGTCGTTGCAATTAGATAATTAATTTCGGTACACTTTGACCTGGATCAGAAGATTGGAAAAAGTAAGACCTGCAGTGAACATTATGATGGTTTAGTGAGGGCGGAAGCTAAGCTAATAGTGTTTTAGGGTGAATTGAGACCCGAAGGAGATATTCGCTGCCCCTTAGACTGATTTATGTGATTTATCTACAACTTTAGCTGCATTTATCTGATATTCGTTGAGGACCCAACATCCTAGTTTCCTCTCTCTTTGTTGTTAGTTCCTTATTTCTCTTCTTGCTAGTAGTTAGTATTATTTGGATTTTTTTTTTAAAACCCCTATTGTGACAACCCGACAGACCTAGTTAAACAGGTAGTTAGCAAGATAGCCTCCCTGTGGAGATTGACCCTACTTACTGCTGACTTCTGTTAGCAGTACATAGGTATTTATTTTTGGTACTGAACGAGGTATCACAAACAATGTTTGGTGTCCTTCTCCATTGGCAAGAACTATGTTGATAAGGTTCTTAGTGATGTCCTACCTATGGATGCTTGCCATCTTATACTTGGTAGGCCTTGGGAGTTTGATAAGAGTTTGGTGCATCATGGGAAGGATAATACATACACCTTTGAATTTGGCAAGAGGAAAGTCACTCTAGCACCTCTTCCACCATCCTCCATGCTTAAGCCTTCTAAAGAAGTAATGTTGAATAAGGAGGCCGAAATGATCCAAGATAAGAATGATGTGGAAGGTGTCCATGTTATCCTTGCCAAAGATGTGTCCAAAGAGCAAAAGGAACCATTCTCTAACTAGGTTCAAGGATTGATCAAGTTCTATGAAGATGTTCCACCAAATGCCAACATGGGAATAATGACCGAGGTTCCTAAGTCTTATGATCCCTAAATCATAAGAGCAAGGGAACCTTCAAGAAAAGTGGGAAAAAGGGAAAGAAGCGAACTCCCAACATGAATATAGGTAAAGCTTGTGAAGCTAGTACCTCCAAGCCCAAGTACAGTTGTGGACAAGGCCCTCGGGAACTGCGTCCTCGGGATCCACACTCGGCATAATCGACTCGAGGTTCTTTCGAATCGAATTAAGACAAATTAGAGTCGCCACCAAGTTTTTTGGGAACTTGGAACCGTTCAAGTCAACTTTACACCTTTCATCGAAAAGCATAAAGCCAATCGACTACGAGTGATTAAAGATAAAGACTTGTACCCTATATCACTCGATTTGAATGACTCTCGTAATCCAATGGTATTTAGACGGATCCGCAAACCATAGATCTTGAGTAAGGGGTGAGGGTATGTGTTAGGAAGCCCATAAGGACACCTAACCCCGCCCGTCAATAACGGCCTCTACTAAGTCAAGTGTCGGATTTCAAACAAGGTCATAGCTACTACGATATATGATATGCAAACATCGTTTTCAAAACCCTAACATGTGAAGTTTCTATGTCGATTTAGATGCAACTAAACTAACTTTGTCAAAGTTGTAATTTAGCATGTGGGTTGATTGATACGGGTTTTGGGTCGAGCTTTGAAGCACATAAAACGGGTTGGAGGAAGGGTCGAGCTAACGCGGGTAAGGGGAAGTAGTTGGGCTGCTTTGTGTATGTTTGGGGCGAGATTTGGGACGTGGGTATGGGGGTTCGAACTGGGGTTGGATGGGTAGAGGCCTAGGTTGGTTAGTGTACTCGAGATTCGTGCCAACTCGTAAGGAAAACGGGCTCAAAAACCGAGCTATAATCGAGCTCCAAAACGTGTGATTAAAACAAGTTTTCGATTTTCAAATTCGATTTTTCAAATCGATTAACACATTAAAATAAATGATTTTTCAAATCAAATACACTCATAAAATGATTTTTCAAATCAATTATTTATTTTATTTTCAATAAAATAAACTTGAGAAAATAAATTCAAAATAAAGTAAAATGAATTCACCTTAAAAAAGCTTTAATTTAAATATCATTAAATTAATAAAATACTCCGTCGACAACGCTCATTCTACATCGTAAAACGAACCCAAATAATGACAATGACAACTAATAAATACATGTGTCCTATCATCATCTGGTGTTTGTCGGGTTCTCTATAAATTCCAATATCGACGGATACGGGTATCTACAGAGCCCCCACTTTGACTGAGGCTTGGACAAGGCGAAAGTCAAAGTATACCCCAGTCCCTCTCGACCGAGGATTCTGCAAGGGTCGTTTATAGTCCATTAGACTTGCGTATATAAGCTCGCCAGCCATAAGAAGAGATCATACCTGAAACTTCGTTGGGGAATAACTCTTACTTCTGTTGCGTCGAATTATCATCGTTGGTCGTCGACCCATAAAGTGCATATATGGTGGTGGATTGAGCCTTATCCTTAGGCGCCTACGTATCCGTTTCTGACGGAATCAAACCCGCGTCGTAGTTCGGCAACTGCTGACACTTGCCCAAAGTTTATCATCTGCTGGCGTTTGTCCAAAATTCGTCATCTGCTGACATTTGCCCAAAATTTATCATCTGCTGGCACTTATCCGAAATTCATCTGTTGACACTTGCCCGAAGCTTATCATCTGCTGGCAGGTGTCCAAATGGGACGGGACTTTCCGAGGAGGTTGCCGCCGCTTTCATCATTTGCTTTCAGCTACAGAATTCTTCCATTTCATACTCTTGTATTGAATTGAATTATTGGTGGATGTCATCCTTTACATCTTGATAATGGTCTCTGAAGCCAACGGCTTCAGAGCCCCCAGTTTGCAATGGCTCTAAAGTCGAAGACTTTAGAGCCCTCAGTTGAAGCATATCCTGCTACATTTGAAACACAAAAACGTACTAGCAATAATCATCACATAAGCACATTTGGATCATCGATCCTAAAATTAGATCATTTGAAAGATTGCGTCATCGACCCAAAAATTGAATTTGAAAATTTTGAATAATTGGGTCATCGACCCGAATTTTGAATTTGACATCACTTGGAATGTTGGGTCATCGACCCGAAATTGAATTTGAAAGACTGGGTCATCGACCCGAAATTTGAACCTGTTGAAGATTTTGAATAATTGGGCCATCGCCCCAAATTTTGAATTTGACATCACTTATGATGTTGGGCCATCGACCCGAAATTTGAATTTGAAACGAATCATTTGGGTGTTGGGTCGTCGACCCAAAATTTGATTTTGAACTTTGAGATTTGAACCTTGACTTGAAATGTACCACAACTTGGATCATCTATCCCATAATTCGCAAAAAGTTTTTGAAATTTCGGAATTCTGAAATCTTTGGCATTTTGAAATCGAACCTTGACGGGTGAGCAGGAAATACGACTCAGACACTCTGTATGACCCGTAAATAACGTGGGCGTAGCCCACTACCGTAAAACAAAAAGGAAAATGAAACCGTAAGTGTGCACGGGTTTTAATTCAAATATTGACTTGCTGGGGGTAAAAATGTAAATTGGCCATTCCGGCGCCAAAAGATGGCAAATGGGAATCACAAGGTCGTCGAACTTGGGACGGAGATATCGTACGGCATGGTCGTGCTCCCGAGGGCACATGGGAATCAAGTTCACTTGACATTGACAAGGTGGATTAAACTCACGGAGCAACAACGTTGGCTTCGCCCAGACACTAACCACAGACTTATTTTATGAGAACACTTAGACATCACACATCACTCTTGTTGGGAACATTCTGCCACTCTTCTCCTCGCCTCCTTTCTTTTCAGCGAGTATTCATCATTTCTTGCCACCGCCTTCTTTCTTTTCAGCGGGCTTTTACTATTTTTCTTCCACGCCTTCTTTCTTTTCAGCGGGGTTTTCATATTTTCTGTTCCCAACACAAACCCACATCTATGTGAGTCAGCATCTTTGGCTAAACCGTTAGATAAAGCTCATTCCGAGACTTGACACTACTCATCTGAACCCACATCCTTATCCTAGCTTACATCGAGTACTAAGACCAACTCAAACAAAGGTGGCTTCATTTGGACTTGGTTAAGACCCGTAAGAAACCGACAAGATGACAACTTGGTTGATAAGTGGATTGAATCCCTTATTCTGAAGGACTGCCTACGTATTCGCGTGGAGCGAAATCAAATCCGACGTAGTTCGATCCTGGTGCATAAACATGGCATTTTGATTGTGTGTACACACTCGATGGTTTCACCTAAGGTATCATGTCATATCCCATTCTAGCTTGTAAAGTACCGTTAAATCCCGTGTCTAGGGTTGGTACAAAAGGTTGTGGTTTTTTGAGATGTGGAGCTTGGTAACAAAAGGCTTGAATAGTGGACCGTCATTCTGAAGGTTCATTTTCTGGTGCTAAGGCCAATGGGTTATGGCTTACATCGTGGTTAGAAAAGGTGTCTCGGGTTTGACGAAACCCGAGTGCAAATGGGTTGGAAAACAATGTGGGTTCAAATCTCTATATCTGGACCCTAAAGGCTGGGTGTAACAACAAGCAGAATGATTCTCAAAATTCCCGACTATCCCTTGTAACTGTCTCAGGAAGGACTTAGAGGGTAAAGAGGTTACTACTTACGCTTTTGGGCTTCGCCCATTGAACTTCAACTATGGGTAGTTGACTTGACTTCTGGCTTCCGTAACTTCGACATCCAACCAAAAGCATTCTGCAATAATTTCAACATCTTTTTTCTTTTTTCTTTTTTCTTTCATCTTTTTTTCATTTTTCCAATTTTTCTCTTTTTCTCATTATTTCTCATTTTTTTTCATCTTTTTTCTCTCTTTGAAAATGATCTTCTATTTATTCTCTTAGTCATAAATGGATACACCTTGAAAACTGGGCTTCGCCAACTAATTTGGGTAAGAACTAACAATTCCTTGTTAGAACGGGTTGATATCTTCTCTCTTCGAGATGGGATGATTTTGTTGGGGAAAAGGCTTGCCTTCCATCATCGATAGGGGAAACAAGGAGCTAGTCCGGGTTTGTCATAGAATCATCTAAAAGCTTGTCACAAACATTGGTTCAGATGGAGGTTTTCTACCACCAGACATGGAATAGGTAAAGGAATCAAACACGGGATCCTAGTGTACCTTACATTTTGAAACAGGACATATTTCTACCCCAGGTATTCCTTTGAGTGTGTTGTACGTTTTATCATATTTCGGAATGATTGAGGATGGGAAACAAGACATATTTGGAAACGAAACTGCAACTTTTTTATTGGAATGAGAAATGCTTAATAGACTCGAAGAAACGATTCCTAGGACACATCCTAGGTCATCGCGGAACAAACGACTCAAATTCAAAAAAAGAAAGTGACTCGACTCGACTAAGATAAGAAAACAGATCCCGACTCATAATTTTCAAATCTGGTATTGAGCTTTCTCTTGTTCGGCTGTCAGCTTAGATGCTCGGCTCTTGTCCTTGATCCCTTTGATGGTCGGCCTCCATCCCGAGGTAGTCCTATGAGGATCTACGCCAGTGATGAAGGTTGGTGAATCGAATTGTCTTTTATTAACTTCTTTAATGAGAGGAGTACATTCTAGAGCAAGACTCCCGATTTGAATTTCATTCTTCGGGTTTGGCAAGAATTCACAGCAATCCACAAATATTTTCCCGATAAACACCCCTTTCAAGTGACATGGGCGGATAAGATGGGAATAATCGACATTGTCTTCGACAGAAACAAAGTTAGTGTGATCGCCAAATGGATTGGTGATGTTATTGGGTTTAACAGTTGGGATCGGGAGTGTTCCATTCTCGATCATGTCTTGGATTTCGTGCTTCAGTCGATAGCACCTTTCAGTATCATGGCCTTTCCCTTGATGAAAGGCACAGTAGGCATTTGGTTTATACATTTACCTTGTTGATCAGCGGGAGGGTCCGGAGTTGGACCAATAGGCTTCAGCTTTCCTTGGCTATGAGCCTTTGGAGAGCGTATGTATAAGTGCATCCTATATCGGTGAATGCCCTAGGTGTTTGGCGCTGCGACTTCTTCGATTGCCCTTCTAAGAGATTGATGGCTTCATCAATATGGGTCGTTGCTGGGGCCTTGGCCTTAGACGATGAGGCCCCTTGGTACCCTTTCGGCTTTTCACCCTACCCCTTATGACATCATCTTCTACCTTTATCCCGATTCTTATCAATTGTTTGAAAGAGCCAAAATTCTGGTATTTCAGAGCATTGCGGTAAATAGGTCGTAGATTCTTTACGAACTTATCTACCATTTCAACTTTGTCAGGCTTCTTGGCTAATTTCACGCTTTCAGCGCGCCATCTTGCAAGGAATTCAGTAAAGCCTTCTTTTTCCTTCTGTGTCATTACCTCCAAAGTCCTTATGTTGGTCTGAATCTCGACATTGTCGATAGTGCTTACGAACTCCACCGTAATATCTTCGAAAGTGGGGAAGTTCTTAAGGTCAAGATTATAGAACCACGCCTTCGGTGTTCATCCGGAGATTGGGCAAAAATTTCGAGAGCATATCAGCGGTACTCCCTTCGATGCTAAGTACCCTTTATAGGCCTTAACATGGTGGACTGGATCTTCGGTGCCCTTGAACTTTGGGATGTCAGTGAGTACCATGTTCGTGGGCAACTTATCCTGAACTGGGGCATAGGCCCTAGCATTTAAGGACACGACACCAACTTATCCTGAACTGGGGCATAGCCCCTGCACACTTAAGGACACGACACCAACTTGACTCAAGTCAAGACTCGACTTAAGACTGATTAACCAAAAGGTTCGACTCACGGTTGGATTTAGACCTCAATTCATTTTAGACTCGACAAAACGACAAGACTCAAACTGTCATAGCACGATTCTAAACTGGACTCGGTGTGACTAAACCCGTAATTGGACCAACATAGTCCTTAGGTTCAAGTGAAACGCCCTAAATGGCCTAGCTTGGGCGTTTCTGTGGACTATCCTAGACCAATGGTCGACCAACATGACTCAAAGCCCAAGAGGTGAGCTTGGGTGACCCAACAGGGTCGTGTTCTAGACTCTTAGAACGAAACACGCCTGGCCTAACACGGCCAGGACCCGGACACGACTCGACGCATTTCATGCTTGGTTAAGGTTCGAGAAACATTTCAGATTGACTTTGGAAGAAAAGAGAGATCGATTTGAAAATGAGATTTAAAATGGGCAGCATGCCGGCACTAAAAGCTCATTTTGGGCCGAAAAATCTAGTCCTATTTGGGCAGCATTCCACGTTTTGAAAATCATGCTATTTTGACAGTAAGTTGTTCAAAAGTTCGGTTTTGAAATCGATACGGAAAATTTTGAAAAGACTCGGGAAATTCATTTCGCACATTGTCATTCTCATGTTCTAAAGATGTATGCTCCTAGACATCTCTAAGTCTCGGCAAGTCTTCTACAAGAAGGTCTATGCCCTCCATCCTTTTTGGGTCTTATAGAGCAAGGGCCTTTAGGTAGAGTACCTAGAAGAGCATCCCCACCATCAAGAACCATGACGAGGCGGAGTGGAAGCAAGCAATGTGCGAGTTCCTGGCATAGTGGGACGTCGCCCCCCACGCATCACAAAGAAACGCTGGGACGGCCCGGGAAAGTCCTTAAGGGTTTATGCATGAATCGTAGCACTATGAGTAATGTTTTACATTCCAATACTTTCTTTTCAAGTTTCACCTCGGAGGAAAAGACCCTAGAAACAAAGTGTAACTAGTCCTCTTTTCCCCAGCGGAGTCGCCAAACTGTGGACAAGGCCCTCGGGAACTGCGTCCTCGGGATCCACACTAGGTGATGCGGTCGTTTATACACCAAAAATAAAATACCTAAGTACTGCTAACAGAAGTCAGCGGCAAGTAGGCGGCTGTTTACATTACGTTTTGCAGGAATTACATTAAGGATCACTCGATCGAGTAGTTTTTCTACTCGATCGAGAACTGTAGCTGATGTATTCACTCGATCGAGTAGACCTTTCTCTCGATCGACCCCCTGCAGAATGAGAAACCACTCGATCGACCCATATTCTAGTCGATCGAGCAGTTTAGATGGCCATGCTACTCGATCGACCACTGTTGGACGGACATCGAGTGTATTTGACTTGGATTAGCTTCCCGAGACGGTTTTCCGGGCCCTTAGCAACCTCCCATTTCATGGTCGGTTTGGGGAGGTCCCCTTATTCGCGCTATTTTGTGAGTTTTCCGCTTTTACTCTCATTCTCCTTTAGTGCATTTCCTTTCCATGTTTTGGTACAATGGGGGCATTGTACAGTTTGGTTCGGGGAGGTTATGCATCCATATCCGTGTCTGCATTTTGTTTTTATTGCATTTCAGTTATCACGTTTAATTTTTATGCTTGCATTGTTATTTATTTCATAAAAATTTAATATTCCATAAAAAAATTTGAAAAATTGTTGAAAATTTGAAAAATTTCACGTTTATTTTAGCATATAGGTTGAGTCGGAACGGTAGATTTCAATTGCACTACGTTTGTCTTTGTGCTTAAGCCTTGCATTAAACTGTTATCTTTTAGCTTTGTCTTTTGCATAATCTACGAGTTAATGTTTAAATTTAGCTGAACATATAGACTTGACCTGGAATTTTGGCAACCTACTTATAATTTCTAAGATTTAGAGCCTTATAAACTGGTGTCATTTATGACCAGTTTCATGTAGGATTGTGAGTAGTTACTCCTTGCATAGCATGTTCATCAATTTGCACATATATGAAATTCAAATTGCTTTTTGCTGTCATACATTCGGGTTAGTGGTTGGTGTCACATGCAGGGAGGTGCTTACATTTTCCCTTTTCTTTCATTTTTACCCATTTAACTCCACATTAGCCAAATTTGCCAGTTGACCCTTTAGCTACATCCAAATTTAGCCTGCCTTGTCAAGCTAGTTTAGATTGTTGTTTTGCGGTATGTATTCCCATTGTATCAAGTTTGGCGCATATTCTATTGAATCGGAGTTGGTAATCTATGAAGAAAGGGAGGATGTTGAAAAAAGAATTCAAAAAAAAAACGTGATGAAAAAAGAATCGAAAAAAAAGAGAATTCAGAAAAGAAAAGAAGAAACCGAGAAAAATGAAAAAAAAATAGAAAAAAAAATCGAAAAAGATGTTGTTAGTTGACGGTTTCTACTCCTATGTTCTATCTTACATTATTTGAGGAGTATGTTTGGTTTGGTTTGGTGAGTTTTATGCCAAATGAAGGGCATTGTGCTTATTTCATAATTGAGTTGAGAATTGGATTTGTTTCGTATGGTTTTGTTTAGGTACTAGCTTGATCACCTATACCTCCACATTCCCATACATGTTTTGCCATTTCTTACCCATTGCCTCACTTTACCATATTTTTGTAAGCCCTCGGCTGTGACAGGACCTTGTTTGGTTGGAATGTATGTTTGGTAGTTAGAATTGTCTATCATATTAGTTGCATGCATGTTTATGTGGGTCGTAGTTTAGGTGAGCGACTATCTTTCTTTCTCTCTTATACATATATATGCTTACCCTTTGCTTCATGAGAGAAAGAGTGACCCGTGAGAGTCCAATATTAAAGGTCTTGCAAGGTCGACGGTTCAGCTTTATTATAAACATCTTACAACTCGTTTGCATTTGACTGTTTAGCTATAGGTGTTAGTTTGCTTGCATTAAATTGGCTTAAGTGGGCATTTGTAGCTGGCTCTGAGTTTTTTTTCCGTTCCATTAGCGTATAGTTTTGAGTTTACTCGGGGACGAGTAAAGGTTTGGTTTGGGGAGATTTGATACGTGCATTTTATATAGCCTTTTTAGCCTATTTTATGCACGTATTTCTATGCTTTTATCGTGGTTTTACGCTACGAAATGCCCCGAATATGCTACTTTGGTGTATTTTGTCTTAATTGCAGGAATGAACCAGAAAGTAGCGAAATCAAGTCATTTACCGTCCATTTTGCATGCATTTGGAGGAAGAGTAGATTTGGAGCGGGAAATGTTGCTGTCTTGGGATGCGTGAAGGTGTTTCGAGAGCTAAAAGGACAAGTCAAAGGCAAATTAACGAAAATACAAATCTTTGAAGTCAATTATCACTCGATCGAAGACATTCTTAGTCGATCGAGTGGTTTTTAGGTTGAATAATTAGTCGATCGAGCTGTTTGCTAAGTCGATCGACCGGTTTAGTATAGCCTTACTCGATCGAGCAACCTTCTTGGTCGATCGAGCTATTTCTGGGCCGAGTTTGCTCGATCGAGTGATTTCTCTACTCGATCGAGTGGACTTTGCTACGGGTTGGGCTTTTTAGTTAATTTTCCGTCATTAGGTTTAATCTTATTCCTGATTTCTTATAAATAGGAAGTTTTAGGAGTCATTTAGATATCTTTTTTTATCCGGAGAGACCCTAATTCTCTCTTTTCTTTCCCTTGTTACGTTACACTGTTACTCTTGTTCTTCCATTTCCGGATTTTAATCTAGTAATTCTTCTTCCCTTTTCTTCTTCCCTTTTAATGTTTATTTGTTATTATTTATTTTATTCTTATTCTTACTTATTCCATGTTTAGCTAATTCCCCTAGTATGTTAGGATTAGGGAAGCCGTGGTAGCGATGCTTTAAGCGTATTAAATAGATTAACTGCGATAAGAATTGTATTAGGCAATTTATTTGTTATACGGTCGAATGTATGCATGCAGGAGACCCATAATCCTAGTTAACCCCGACCTAGATCGAAAGATTGGAAGGGAAGGCTTGCTTAGTTACAATAGGGTATTGCGGTGAGGGCGAAAGTTAAGGCTTTTACGCTCTAGGGCGGTTTAAGGACCGAAAGGTGACGACCATAGCTCTTCTTATCAATAGTCTAATCGCCTTAGTATTCATGATAGTATAAGATCGATAGGCGCCACGGTGGACCGACTCTTAGCATACTTCCTTTCTCTTATTGTTAATTTCTCTTTTGCTTTAATCTCATTAGTATAGTCAACACAATCAAAACCCCATTACGCGACACCCTGACCGAGGACCGATTAGACAGATAGATAGCAACTTAGCCTCCTGTGGAGATCGACCCTACTTGCCGGCCGACTTCATTAGCGGATTTAGGTATTTTATTTTTGGTGTAGGAACGACCGCATCAAATTTTGGCGAAATTTGATGCGGTCGTTCCTACACCAAAAATAAATTACCTAGATTACTGCTAACAGAAGTCAGCGGCAAGTAGGGTCGATCTCCACAGGGAGGCAAAGTTGCTATCTATCTGTCTAATTTGGTCTGTCAAGGTGTCACAGAATGGGGGTTTTGAATTGATTGTACTAAACTAATGAGCGAGAGAGGAAAACAAAAGGAATTAACAGCAAGAGAGAAACAAGTATGCTAAGAGTCGGTCCACCGTGGCAGCTATCAGATCTATTATATCCGGAATATTAAGGCGATTAGACTATTGATAAGAAGAGCTATGGTCGTCACCTTTCGGTCCTTAAACCGCCCTAGAGTGTAAACAGCTTAACTTTCGCCCTCACTGCAATACCCTATTGTAACTAAGCAAGCCTTCCCTTCCAATCTTTCGATCCAGGTCGGGGTTAACTAGAATTATG
Organism: Silene latifolia; assembly: GCF_048544455.1. Lineage (NCBI taxonomy): Eukaryota > Viridiplantae > Streptophyta > Magnoliopsida > Caryophyllales > Caryophyllaceae > Silene > Silene latifolia. Next base: position 77,828,738 of record NC_133534.1, read on the forward strand.
GGTCTCCTGCATGCATACATTCGACCAGATAACATTTAAATTGCCTAATACAATTCTTATCGCAGGTCTAATCTATTTAATACAATTAAAGCATGCTACCACGGCTTCCCTAATCCTAACATACTAAGGGAAATTAGCTACTCATGGGGATGGGGGAAACAAGAATAAAATAAATAATAACAATAAACATTAAAAGGGAAGAAGAAAAGGGAATAGGAATTACTAGATTAAAATCCGGAAATGGAAGAACAAGAGTAACAGTGTAACGTAACAAGGGAAAGAAAAGAGAGAATTAGGGTCTCTCCGGATAAAAAAAGATATCTAAATGACTCCTAAAGCTTCCTATTTATAAGAAATCAGGAATAAGATTAAACCTAATGACGGAAAATTAACTAAAAAGCCCAACCCGTAGCAAAGTCCACTCGATCGAGTAGAGAAATCACTCGATCGAGCAAACTCAGCCAGGAAATAGCTCGATCGACCAAGAAGGTTGCTCGATCGAGTAAGACTTAGCAAACAGCTCGATCGACTAATTATTCAACCTAAAAACCACTCGATCGACTAAGAATGTCTTCGATCGAGTGATAATTGACTTCAGCAGCTTGTATTTCTCGTTAATTTGCCTTTGACTTGTCCTTTTAGCTCTCGAAACACCTTCACGCATCCCAAGACAGCAACATTTCCCGCTCCAAATCTACTCTTCCTCCAAATGCATGCAAAATGGACGGTAAATGACTTGATTTCGCTACTTTCTGGTTCATTCCTGCAATTAAGACAAAATACACCAAAGTAGCATATTCGGGGCATTTCGTAGCGTAAAACCACGATAAAAGCATAGAAATACGTGCATAAAATAGGCTAAAAAGGCTATATAAAATGCACGTATCAAATCTCCCCAAACCAAACCTTTACTCGTCCCCGAGTAAACTCAAAACTATACGCTAATGGAACGGAAAAAAAACTCAGAGCCAGCTACAAATGCCCACTTAAGCCAATTTAATGCAAGCAAACTAACACCTATAGCTAAACAGTCAAATGCAAACGAGTTGTAAGATGTTTATAATAAAGCTGAACCGTCGACCTTGCAAGACCTTTAATATTGGACTCTCACGGGTCACTCTTTCTCTCATGAAGCAAAGGGTAAGCATATATATGTATAAGAGAGAAAGAAAGATAGTCGCTCACCTAAACTACGACCCACATAAACATGCATGCAACTAATATGATAGACAATTCTAACTACCAAACATACATTCCAACCAAACAAGGTCCCACACACAAATGAGGGCTTACAAAAATATGGTAAAGTGAGGCAATGGGTAAGAAATGGCAAAACATGTATGGGAATGTGGAGGTATAGGTGATCAAGCTAGTACCTAAACAAAACCATACGAAACAAATCCAATTCTCAACTCAATTATGAAATAAGCACAATGCCCTTCATTTGGCATAAAACTCACCAAACCAAACCAAACATACTCCTCAAATAATGTAAGATAGAACATAGGAGTAGAAACCGTCAACTAACAACATCTTTTTTCTTTTCGATTTTTTTTTCTATTTTTTTTTCATTTTTCTCGGTTTCTTCTTTTCTTTTCTGAATTCTCTTTTTTTTCGATTCTTTTTTCATCACGTTTTTTTTTTGAATTCTTTTTTCAACATCCTCCCTTTCTTCATAGATTACCAACTCCGATTCAATAGAATATGCGCCAAACTTGATACAATGGGAATACATACCGCAAAACAACAATCTAAACTAGCTTGACAAGGCAGGCTAAATTTGGATGTAGCTAAAGGGTCAACTGGCAAATTTGGCTAATGTGGAGTTAAATGGGTAAAAATGAAAGAAAAGGGAAAATGTAAGCACCTCCCTGCATGTGACACCAACCACTAACCCGAATGTATGACAAGGAAAAAGCAATTTGAATTTCATATATGTGCAAATTGATGAACATGCTATGCAAGGAGTAACTACTCACAATCCTACATGAAACTGGTCATAAATGACACCAGTTTATAAGGCTCTAAATCTTAGAAATTATAAGTAGGTTGCCAAAATTCCAGGTCAAGTCTATATGTTCAGCTAAATTTAAACATTAACTCGTAGATTATGCAAAAGACAAAGCTAAAAGATAACAGTTTAATGCAAGGCTTAAGCACAAAGACAAACGTAGTGCAATTGAAATCTACCGTTCCGACTCAACCTATATGCTAAAATAAACGTGAAATTTTTCAAATTTTCAACAATTTTTCAAATTTTTTTATGGAATATTAAATTTTTATGAAATAAATAACAATGCAAGCATAAAAATTAAACGTGATAACTGAAATGCAATAAAAACAAAATGCAGACACGGATATGGATGCATAACCAATAAGGGGACCTCCCCAAACCGACCATGAAATGGGAGGTTGCTAAGGGCCCGGAAAACCGTCTCGGGAAGCTAATCCAAGTCAAATACACTCGATGTCCGTCCAACAGTGGTCGATCGAGTAGCATGGCCATCTAAACTGCTCGATCGACTGGAATATGGGTCGATCGAGTGGTTTCTCATTCTGCAGGGGGTCGATCGAGAGAAAGGTCTACTCGATCGAGTGAATACATCAGCTACAGTTCTCGATCGAGTAGAAAAACTACTCGATCGAGTGATCCTTAATGTAATTCCTGCAAAACGTAATGTAAACAGCCGCAAACTAACAAAAACAAGCTTACTGAGATAGCCTATGGTATAAAAACCATTTATTAAACTGAAATTGAATAAAAACAAAATAAAATCTCCGGGTTGCCTCCCGGTAGCGCTAGCTTCATCAGTCCCAGCTCGACCTTCTTTTTCTTCGAGCCTCTATAATTAACCATGATCAAAACAACTCAAAGCGCGCGACAACTTTGTCAAATAGCTGCGCATGTGCTACACAAAACAGTAAGTAGCACCAGAGTGGAATAACAAAATAGGAAATAAAAATGTTTAACTTTTTAAGCCGAACAAATTTCCTATGGGCGCTCCTAAATTTATCCACAAAATAAAGGAGCGCGGGAGCAATCGTCAATACATTATGGTTTAAATTCAAATTAGCAATTTTGAGATGACATGTACGGTGAAAATCAGTTAAATTATATGTCCACATGGGAGGGGGTAAAGCGTTAAAAGGACATGCATGAATCAGACGAGGTAATATACAAACAATAATAAAATTACCATTTACTACCTCAGGTTGGTTGCTCTCAACTACGGAATCATAAGTAAAAGAGTTTATTACCTCTTCCGTGCTAGGAGCAATTACCGTCTCAACTGCTTCATCATCAACCTCCTCAGTGGAGTCTGCCCCGTAGATCGCAGCTTCAAGTGTATCCGACTCGGCTGTGAATAAGGGAGGTTCACCGTAATCATCGTCAGAGTCGTCATCCATATCAAACCAAAATGACGAACCAAAGCTCCCATTGGCCATTTCAGTCGATCGAGCAGAGTAATCACTCGATCGACCACTTTCCTCCCGCATCTCACTCGATCGAGAAGCAAAATCGCTCGATCGAGCACTTTCCTCGTGAATGTCACTCGATCGAGAAGGTATATCACTCGATCGAGGATCGTTTCGGAAATCCACTCGATCGACCATTAACATCACTCGATCGAGTGGTTCTTCCCGTACATGTTTGGCGTATCCCCGCATGCATTCTGAAATACGCTAGAAAGTCTTCATCCGAAATATAGAGGTCATTTTCAGCAATAGGCAATGCGGGTTCTTCATGGGAAAAACCGTTATTGGGCAAGCACACCTCTTCCGGTTGCCGATCATCCAACCCAGCTGTTAACCGAGCAATTTCAGATTGCAACTCAGTGACTTGAGTACCCATGTTTCTATCGTATTCAAGGATTAAGGATTTCAGCTCTGCGATTTCTTTTTTCAGTGTATCACGAGGATCCTGTCGCGGTGGCCATTGATGAGGTGGATGTGGCGGCACAACTACAGCTGCATTGTGCTCAGCAGGACCACATCCCCAAGACTTCTTCCTTTCCCAACTAGCGGGTTTCTCGGCTTGGGCTTCAAACCGAGCAATTAGTCGGAGACGGATGTCATCTTGGCAAGAGGGATCGAAGGTACTCAAGCCTTCCCTTCGATAATCTCCCTCAGTAGCCTGTCTAATAAACCTGTAAGCCTATCAAAACAGCACTAAAAGAGAAAGATAAGAACAGCTTCAAGGTACTTAGTCTTCCCTTGAAGCGAAAGGACAAACAAAATAAAGCGGATAAAAAGCGTCGCCTCCCCGAAGAACGGCGCCAAAATTTGATGCGGTCGTTTATACACCAAAAATAAAATACCTAAGTACTGCTAACAGAAGTCAGCGGCAAGTAGGGTCGATCTCCACAGGGAGGCTAAGTTGCTATCTATCTGTCTAATTCGGTCTGTCAGGGTGTCACAGAATGGGGGTTTTGATTGTGTTGACTATACTAATGAGATTAAAGCAAAAGAGAAATTAACAATAAGAGAAAGGAAGTATGCTAAGAGTCGGTCCACCGTGGCAGCTATCAGATCTTATACTATCATGAATACTAAGGCGATTAGACTATTGATAAGAAGAGCTATGGTCGTCACCTTTCGGTCCTTAAACCGCCCTAGAGCGTAAACAGCTTAACTTTCGCCCTCACTGCAATACCCTATTGTAACTAAGCAAGCCTTCCCTTCCAATCTTTCGATCTAGGTCGGGGTTAACTAGGATTATGGGTCTCCTGCATGCATACATTCGACCAGATAACAAATAAATTGCCTAATACAATTCTTATCGCAGGTTAATCTATTTAATACAGTTAAAGCATCGCTACCACGGCTTCCCTAATCCTAACATACTAGGGGGAATTAGCTAAGCATGGAATAAGTAAGAATAAGAATAAAATAAATAATAACAAATAAACATTAAAAGGGAAGAAGAAAAGGGAAGAAGAATTACTAGATTAAAATCCGGAAATGGAAGAACAAGAGTAACAGTGTAACGTAACAAGGGAAAGAAAAGAGAGAATTAGGGTCTCTCCGGATAAAAAAAGATATCTAAATGACTCCTAAAACTTCCTATTTATAAGAAATCAGGAATAAGATTAAACCTAATGACGGAAAATTAACTAAAAAGCCCAACCCGTAGCAAAGTCCACTCGATCGAGTAGAGAAATCACTCGATCGAGCAAACTCAGCCAGGAAATAGCTCGATCGACCAAGAAGGTTGCTCGATCGAGTAAGGCTATCTGGCCGGTCGATCGACTTAGCAAACAGCTCGATCGACTAATTATTCAACCTAAAAACCACTCGATCGACTAAGAATGTCTTCGATCGAGTGATAATTGACTTCAATGACTTGTATTTCTCGTTAATTTGCCTTTGACTTGTCCTTTTAGCTCTCGAAACACCTTCACGCATCCCAAGACAGCAACATTTCCCGCTCCAAATCTACTCTTCCTCCAAATGCATGCAAAATGGACGGTAAATGACTTGATTTCGCTACTTTCTGGTTCATTCCTGCAATTAAGACAAAATACACCAAAGTAGCATATTCGGGGCATTTCGTAGCGTAAAACCACGATAAAAGCATAGAAATACGTGCATAAAATAGGCTAAAAAGGCTATATAAAATGCACGTATCATTAGGCATAATCGACTCGAGGTTCTTTCGAATCGAATTAAGACAAATTAGAGTCGCCACCAAGTTTTTTTGGGAACTTGGAACCGTTCAAGTCAACTTTACACCTTTCATCGAAAAGCATAAAGCCAATCGACTACGAGTGATTAAAGATAAAGACTTGTACCCTATATCACTCGATTTGAATGACTCTCGTAATCCAATGGTATTTAGACGGATCCACAAACCATAGATCTTGAGTAAGGGGTGAGGGTACGTGTTAGGAAGCCCATAAGGACACCTAACCCCGCCCGTCAATAGCGGCCTCTACTAAGTCAAGTGTCGGATTTCAAACAAGGTCATAGCTACTACGATATATGATATGCAAACATCGTTTTCAAAACCCTAACAAGTGAAGTTTCTATGTCGATTTAGATGCAACTAAACTAACTTTGTCAAAGTTGTAATTTAGCATGTGGGTTGATTGATACGAGTTTTGGGTCAAGCTTTGAAGCACACAAAACGGGTTGGAGGAAGGGTCGAGCTAACGCGGGTAAGGGGAAGTAGTTGGGCTGCTTTGTGTATGTTTGGGGCGAGATTTGGGGCGTGGGTATGGGGGTTCGAACTGGGGTTGGATGGGTAGAGGCCTAGGTTGGTTAGTGTACTCGAGATTCGTGCCATCTCGTAAAGAAAACGGGCTCAAAAACCGAGCTATAATCGAGCTCCAAAACGTGTGATTAAAACAAGTTTTCGATTTTCAAATTCGATTTTTCAAATCGATTAACACATTAAAATAAATGATTTTTCAAATCAAATACACTCATAAAATGATTTTTCAAATAAATTATTTATTTTATTTTCAATAAAATAAACTTGAGAAAATAAATTCAAAATAAAGTAAAATGAATTCACCTTAAAAAAGCTTTAATTTAAATATCATTTAAATTAATAAAATACTCCGTCGACAACGCTCATTCTACATCGTAAAACGAACCCAAATAATGACAATGACAACTAATAAATACATGTGTCCTATCATCATCGGGTGTTTGTCGGGTTCTCTATAAATTCCAATATCGACGGATACGGGTATCTACAACAGTGCCTCCACCGGGGATAAGTGCCACTATTGTTGTGGTGTTGGGCATTGGAAGAGAAACTGTTCCAAATACCTTGGCGACATTAAAGCTGGAAGGGTTATTCCAGTAGGTATATAACTATCCCTATCTTTTATGTTTCGATCTTAACTTTGGTATGTTGATACAAGTTGTGATGATTACCCTGTTTATTGTAAATAGGGCCTCCTAGCAAGAACAAAGGCAAGGAGAAGCAAGCTTAGAGGATCATGTGGGAAGCTAGAGGTAGCCGACCGTGGTGATGGATCAATGGAAGCTTGGCTTTAATTTGCTTTGTCTTTAATTTCATGATGTGTTTGAGATTTATAGAACTATTTTGATTTCCTTGTGTGACTTGGAAATTGGTTAGTATCCTTTAAACAATTGTTGTGCTTTGGATATTTGTGATTTGGTTTTCAACCCAAATCACATATTTTATTATATTACTTGTTCTAAAATCATCATCATATACTACTTGCATAGTGAAACATTAGATTAACAACTCAAACTGATCAAATAGACGATTATGATGATTAGATCATTATATGTCCATAAGTTATGAATTTGATTCTCCTTATGTCATTTTTACTAAAATTAACAACTTACTTATGTAAGATCAATTATAAAGTTGTGATGAGCTATTGAACTCATTAAGTAGGGAATTTACGATACAATACGGACACATTATTCTAAACGGATGGTCAGCCAGGAGATACCTAGAATAGAGAGTCTATTAAACAGATGACATGGATAAGACTCGTATATTACATGAATCAAACTGCCATGATAGGGATGGCCTTTTGAAACCTAATACGTAGTATAGATAAACTCCTAATACTACACAATATAAATGTTTGTAACTCACAAAGCTATCTCTCAAGAAGATAGATGTATTTCTGAGAGAGAGAGTTGGAGTAGATTGGATCGTTACAAACATATCTTATAGTGTTACTTTGTGAAAGTAATGAAACTATAGAGTGGGAGTATAGTTGAACTATAATCTATAAAGATAGAGTGGGAGCATAGTTCAGTGGGAGTTTATCGCACATGTCTTATTGGTTAAAATATTGCTTTGTGAAAGTGATTGTATTATGACCATGTTACACACGAGCCGTAGCACTGCAATCCAAAAATTGTTACTCAAGAGTAGATTTACTTTACAGCGAGGGTCTCTTTAAAGGTAAATAGAGCTTTAGAGTACTCAAATGTATAAGATTGACATAAAGATGTTGATCAAGATTAATTATGTTAGGAATTGCCGCATTTCATTTTAATGAAGAATGGCAAATAAAAATTCGTTTTTCTAAAATGGGAATTTAGAGAAGGAAGTGTTTGGAACACAAAACCTTAGATAAAGATTTAAGAGTCCTAACATCTTATGCGTAGTTTTCTGAAGCGATCGTAGAATGATCTTAAGTAAGCTCTAAAGGATTATACTTTTCGTTCATGTGATAATAGTGAATGGTTTCATTCACATGATTAAAGAATCATGATTATACATGAAGTTAAGTGGGAGCTAGAATTGTTTCTCCATGTCTTATATGTTGATAACATATTACTTATTGAGAATAATATACCAATGCTCTCTTCTCTGAAAGAGTGATTGGAGACTTGGAAAGGGATGCAAAGTATTCTAGATTTTGAATCTACGTGAGAGAATATTGGCATAGAGTTGAGAGTCTTATGAGGAGAAGATCTTTCATATCTGTTGTACATCAACAAAGTTGAATAGGCTGTTCATGTTGATGGAAGTGGAATTACTATGATGGAGTCATAGTCATTCACTGAACCTATTAAGTTGTTGATCACATAAAATCGATTACTAATGTTTCCGCCATTAGAACGATCATGTATGCCAACATACGCACGTGCTGTGATGAACCATATGCTAGGAGCATAATGAGTCAATAACAAGTTAATTCATAAGATGGTCTTGTGAAAGCCTTATAGAACAATTGAAGACTTGTTCATGTGATTGGATGATAAACTAAGTTAGGTGTTGAAAGGTTGAACAAAACTTTAGTTTCCAAACTTAAAGGGATTTGTTGAAATCCTAGGATTTCTTATTGACTAAGGATTAAGAGACTAAAAAGGTGTTTTAGTTTCGCGCATTGCAAAATTCTACAAAAGGAATCTAAGTAAATTGTGATAAAATGGTCAACGTAGGGATTAAGAGTGAATCCTTCTACATATGACTTTATCACAAGTTATGTAATAATAGTGGGAGCATCTTTCAAGTTAAAGATGTTAGAAATTTATATCTCATTGTCCTTTACATATTCATATATGCTTCACTTTAATTTAGTCATAAAATTAATTAGATCTTATGCATGCAAACATAAATAAATATAGAGAAGAAATCGTCATTCTTACTATATGATTTCGGTTTTATGGGCACCAACAAGATCTCCTTCTTGTTAGTTCTTGAGCTTTCCAATAATGGATGAACAAGATTCAAGTATAGAATCTCTCCCAAAAGCATATACCCAAAGAAATCTCTTAATAACTAATATTATTTTATACTAGAAATAATATAAGTTTTACTATAAAATCGACACAAAAGTTAATATTGTTCTCTTGAAAAATCGATTCAAGAAGGAATGATTATGTGTGTTTATTTCTCTAGAATTTTCACAAATTGTAGAGAGTATATTCTTTCTTACACTAAAAAAATATATGTTAAATAAGTGAATGAATGAATGATGAAAACTCTATGTTTTTCTCTTGGAAAAACCGGTTGGAGGAGAGAGTATAACCCAATGCATGAGCTTGTTTTTCTACCCAAGAAAAAAATGCATGCAAGGCTACAAGTAGGTGTGTAATCATATTTTTTTCCACTTAAATATTTAACACAATTTAAACATAATACTCCCTCCACTATTTCGGCACTTTTAACATAAAATGGATGGTCCATTTTATTTTGTCATTTGTCAATTGTGACATATGTGACATGTTACTTGTCTTATGAAATTGTAATGTATTTTTAACATATTAAAAATCAACATACTCATAAAATATGTCATTTACAAAATCGACTAGTAATTCGTAATTACTTGTACCAAAACGGTTTATCAATTATAAATGACAATGTCTTGTATTTATAATAAATCATTCATTCAATCTCTATTCAATATCAATTGTTTCGTAAACAATAATTTTATCCAAGTAATAAAACAATTCGATTACTTAGACCGTGTCTCATTTAATCAAATTACAATAAGATACGTTAACTTTACTCACAAAATCATCTGTCAATTTTAAGCAATTTAATTAACTCGTATCGGCATACGATTAATTAAACAATCAATTAAGAGTATTTCCCTATAGGTATGACCTAAGGGGATCAACTGATCACCACCGTCACACGACAGTAATATCAAACTCTAGTCAGCCAATCATTACCGATATGTGTGGACCAGTTGACTGTAAAATATTACATCCCACATATATTCTTAAAAAAATGAGATTTAAACATGTGATCATCATGATCAACAGTTGTGATCGCATTATTGTCGGAGGACACATATTCCAACAATCTACCACTTGTCCTCGACAAGTGTGCGTCACCAATTCTCTTGTCCTATTACTATCTCCCACTCAATGCAAGGTGTCTTTCAGGCCGTGCTTGCAAGTGATCATATCGAGAGTGGTTTCCTCGATCTGGAGAATAACTGATTGACCGGAATTATCTACCATAGATACCTTCCGAGCGTGGCCACGCATTTCCAGTTCATTACTCCTCGAGTGGCCCTGAGATATTGTTATAACTCTGACAAGGGGTAGACAATTCCTATTGCACTTATTCCCTTCAACTAGCCACAGCCATCATAACCCAAAATATGCCCATTTGACCCCATTTACGAAGGTCGTAGTAACACAAATCAAAGTTAATCTGAAACTGTGCCATCTTTGGCGAACAGTCTTTAGTCAAAAGAATTGACTCATTAGAATTCTATAGTAGCTCTCGCCACGACCAGGCTATATAAATTTGCCAGAACTCTATAAGCGGTCATAAGACCCGACAAAGTGTTCCTAATAGTCTGCCTATGTGATCGACTAGTCATCTCACATGACTCTATGGCACTTGAAATTGCCATCAATCACATCACACTCTAGTCACTTCGAGACGTCACCTCATACAAGTGACTACGGGCGAATACCATGTTAATCCGGGTTGACTTTAACGGGGTTCAATATTGTCTCCACAACCCGTTTGGTTGTAACAAAGTATAAAAGGAGTTTTTAGATTTAAAAACTCGAACGACAAATGTGATTATCATATGAGTAGTCAATACTTGATTACTACTTCATATTCTATAATCCAATTTAGATCTTGTATGTAGTTGTTCATCTCAATTCAATTGAAATGACATGACCCATCATGTTAAGCATATGAATAGGCATTGTAAGTAGGTCTTAGCAACTCCCTGCTCAACCTTGCTACATACTTGTTTTCCTTTCGTAATGTATACATTTGTATTAGAAAACTTTCTGAGTACGTGTCTAGATCCAATCTAGACATAGGCTTTCTTGCCTTAAAATAGCTCCCACTGTTTTCACAGTGTGCGGGACTCATCCCTCTTGCACATCCCATGATAGCAAGTGTACTCAATTTCCGTTGTAAATATTTCTCATTGTTCTTTATTGCCTAGAACGATTCTAGAAAATCTATTTCTTAAATAACATAGCCACAATGGTATCTTAACCATCCTAATGTGTTTTATTATGGTTTTGTCGGAAACCATGCGCAATCTCAATTGTCAGTTGTCACTTGTGTAACACCCTTACACAAAATTGCATCAAAAACACTTTGCATTACAATGCTTCTACAAGCACTTAAGGGTAATCTTCATGGCTTACTTGGTAACTATTACTTAAATTCGATTTGAAACAATTCATCATACTCAAATTATATGAAGTGCTATACATCATTTCCTATTTAATTGATTCGGCAGCGGAAGCAAATGCAATCAATCAAATGTGTTCAACTTGATTGAACTAGTCATAAATCTTATCAACATAAGACTTCTTATTTGACGCTAATATTATGTGGATTTATCTCCATAAATCCGGATATTAAGATGTATTCTAATACTCCAAAAGTCTTAAATCATTCCCAATGATCAATATGTCATCCACATATAAGACTAATTAAAATTTTCGTAACTACCACTAAACTCTATGTATAAACACAACTTCTCGACTTATCGAGAAAAGTTTTATAACATGATCAAAACATTGATTCCAACTCATTGATGTCCTACTTAAGACTCTCTCTTAAGTTTCACATTATCTTAGGATTGCAAGAATCTACAAAACTCAAGACATGTATTGAATACATTCCTTCTAATTGAAGAAGTGGGTTTTAGATTCACTCGCTATATGTATATCATCATAATGAAACACAATCCCTAAGAAGATCCAAATAGACTTAAGCATTTCAACTAGTGCAAAAACCATTTGCAACCAATCAAGCTTTGATATCTAACAATTCACTTGGAATTTATTTCGGATATTCATGGCTCTAAGCCTTGTATTGAGTTGTGACTTAAATACTCTCATGTAAGTCATATGTTCATTACTTTCTAGAAGTAATCATCTTGAATCAAACGATTTCTTTGTAAGTTATAAGCTCTTTACTTTCTTAAAAGTAGCATGAATTCATCATCTTCAACAAGTGACGAATTTAACCTCCTAGGTTTTGAAGAAACAACGTCTTACACAAAACGTCTCATGTAGCCAAGAAAGACCAGTTTCTTACGACATAACATTCTTTGTGGCTCTTAAATAATTTTTTCCACTCTGTCTTCTAGAAATAAACTTGTATTTTAGAAAGACTGCTTCACGAGCCACAAACCCGTAGTACTCGTGATTATAGTAAGGAAAAAAGAGCATTTGTTTCTTTTGAAAACTTACAAATATGGTACCCTACCATTTCATATCTCATATGATTCGTTTTAGATTTAGTGGAAAAATAATTTAGACAAAATGATAAAATCCCCAAAAGGATCAAGTAACTCAAAGTAACTTGATTAAAGTCTAAACCATATCGAATGGAGTTTGAATTCTTTATCTAACCACACATTATCCCATAATGCGTGCTAAGAGAGATTAATTTGTGATACTATATCACTTTTCCTTTGGCTTATATCAAAGTCTTCACTTTGATAATCCCATCACCACTAAATCGTGATTCTTTGAACTCTTTAAACTTCTTCAAAGATTTCTCTATTTACCTTATTAAGTGAACACATTAGTGTCAACCTAAATTGTTGGTAAAAGAAAATGATCAACCTATTTTGGATCAATGATTTACAACCTCGATCTCCTTTTCAACCAAAAAGGCACGAGATATCTTGCTTTGAATACAAGATACGCATATACCATAAGATCTAATGGTTTCAAGAGCACTCGATAACTCTTTGCGTTCATCATTCCAGAATCTATGGTTTAATCTTTGGGTTACCCTTTTGAGTCTTGCATCATCTACATGATATATCATTCTAGTTTGGTTTAGAATATAATCACCTTGATAATGGGCTAGCCATTCATCAAATCATGGTGTATAGGGTCACAAAAGTGAACCCTCTTTTGTATCTTAACAAGTTTATATTCTTATTTAGAGTTTATGCACTTAATAGTCATAATTAAGTGCAACTATAAACCCAAAAACTAGATTGAGTACACAATGACTCTATCTCTCAACATCATTGTTGCTAGTCGTCATATTCTAATCATCTTATGTATCAAATACGATGATGAAAACCACCACCGGTTTCTAATATTGACGAAGTAGTACTAGCAAAATTTATGTCAATCAAATAAACATTTAAAGAATAAGGTCCCATTAGATGTCCCACAACTAACTTGTTGATTCTTCAATAATTTGGGGTAGTTTCCTTTCTAGCGTCCATTAATTAAGACAATGGAAACTTTATCGGTCGGGATTGATAGGTTTAGTATTGTTATTCTCAATAACTTTACTTTTAACATTACCTTGTATCAATTTCATTCTAATTTTACTTCTTCAAAACCTTTATCCTTTTCTTAACGGTTTAAGAGAATGCTCCCACTCAATTTCATTGAGTCTTTGCTTAGAGAAGCAAAATTTAATTTCATGAAGACTACTCTTCATTCGTTCGTTTAGTCTTAAAACTTTCATCGAAGTGGTTGCGGTATTTTGGTCAATTTTGATTTCAAAGAAATCTAGTTACCAAAATGATGTAGCGTTTCAAAGTACTTAACTCAATTAAGCATATGAGAAACAATTCATTGTAAGTAGATATGTTAGTCAAAAATCAAAAACCCTTTTGATCACGAATAACTTTTATCTATACTCTTCACAAGAGATCCTTGCAATGGATAATACGAGGTTTAGAATAAAAAATCAAGTTTTGTCTTTAGGTACGATGTTATAATGGAGATTTGAATCAAATCGAAATGATATCGTATATGAATTGTGGTAAAGAAATAGAACAATATGATAACGGAATAGTGGAAAACTTAACATTTATCGTTTTATTAATACTTGTAAATAACAAGTAAAGCATTTACATAGTGACCTCTACCCAACTATGATAAATGATTCCAAGATCCAAATTCATATTAACTTGGGCATCGGTAAAGCCGAAAACAACCCTCATTAATATAACTCGGTGGATTAACTCTTTAATCGATTCTACTTTTAGAACTCTTGGTCGATAAAATTACATTAATATTTATCTTTAGCCCGAAACACATCCGGCAACCGTCGAGAATACTTTCGTTGAGTTCAACCCAAATTTCGAATAAATGTGTCCATGATCCAAATTTACATCAATTTGGGCATCAGTAAAGCCGAATACAACCCTCATCTTTATAAATTCGGTGGGTAGACATTTATCACCCACTTCCCCTACGTAACAAGGTTTGTACTCCGGTAAAGCCGAGTGCACTCCCTCACGAAATAGGTTTTCACGGTTTCTACTTTTTGGTAAGGCTAAGTCTTAATTGTTTATTTTAGCGAGAGGTCATGTCAATTTATTATCTATCACGTTTTAAGTGAACTAAAGCGGTGAACTACAATAATTGTAATTGACACGGTCGATAAAATCGATGTAAATGCATGTTTAAGTTATGGGGATTTAGCGATGCATGCAACATATAAATAAAATGCAAAGCATAAATAAAATCCTAGTATGGCCTTCCTATAATAGTAAATCTAATAAACTATTACAAATTCAGAAACCAACTCCTTTGGTCCCTTGAACTTCGGTCTTGGCACGCATTTCAAGGCAACACTTTCTTTAATGGATCGCCTTCTCGAGTGGCACCGTCTTCAAGGTACTCCGGAATAAATAAATTACATAACAAATTACATAATTTCCTATTATACATTTGTAATTAAAAATAAAATAAATCTATTTAATTACAAAACGGTGATACGAGATCACAATAAATTATAACCGAATCGATATTCCCATACATTTCGGGTAATATCAATTAAAACTAAGGCCATACTAAGTAAAATTACATAATTCAAAAATTACATAAAATTAAAATATGACAATCATAAATAAAATGCAGCATTATAATATGTATGAACATGCCCAATTTTATGTTAAATCGCCTTTAAGGAGCCAATATCGTATATTAATCGATTTTTACGGATTTGCGTGATTTAACCTTTTAAAATCACAATAATTACATAAATTCATATTTATGTACAAGTTAATTACCCTAACCATCTTAAGACTCAAAATTAGTCTCCACTAACATATTGACAATAATTAACCTATATTTCTTAATATTGTTCATAAATGGACTTAAAATACAAAAATATGTCATAAACTTCAAATTAAATCATAAAAATTTCAAATAATTTCAAAATTTGAAATTTAAACTCATGAACATTCTGGAAAAATACCATGACACTCATAATGTTCCAAAAAACTTAGGTTAAAATTTTTAAATTTATCAAGAAAAACAATGTTGCGATTTAACGGATTTATCAGTTATAATCATAAAAATATGAGAAAAAAAAATATTTATCAACTTTTCAATTTTAGATCTGAAATATATGATAAAATGCAACATGTGACATTTTTATTTAGTCATGAAGTATGTTTTAGCAATTTATACTAATTAAAGTCACTATTTATGTTATTTTTCATCAAAAATTCATAAATCATGCATAAAGACTTCATTATAGCCAAATATTTTACACAAATCTTGTAAAATTGCATGTGACAACATACTAAATTTCTATGACCAGATTTGAAATATTACTCATATTAACCTATTTTCTATTTAAATTCGATTTTATCATGAAAAATCCATATTTCGAGCATAAAAACTCATAAAATTATGAAAATTTACAGGTCATCAAAAGATAATATATGTGAAAACATATCCAAAAACCACTGGAAAAAACAAAGTTTAGCTAATTTTAGTCCAAAAATGACATTTTTATCATAAAAATCACATTTTAATGCCATTATTATATAAAATGAACAATAAAATCCATAAATTAAACCAATATCCTAAAACATTTTAGGACCAGAAACTTTAACATGCATAATAAATTTCGTGATATATCATAATAAACACAAATTTATAAGTTTTATATGTTAATCGTATAACTCGGAAAAACAATAACCAATTTGCATGCAAACAACCTAAGGCTCTAATACCACTTGTTAGAAATCTATATCTCATTGTCCTTTACATATTCATATATGTTTCACTTTAATTTAGTCATAAAATTAATTAGATCTTATGCATGCAAACATAAATAAATATAGAGAAGAAATCGTCATTCTTACTATATGATTTCGGTTTTATGAGCACCAACAAGATCTCCTTCTTGTTAATTCTTGAGCTTTCCAATAATGGATGAACAAGATTCAAGTATAGAATCTCTCCCAAAAGCATATACCCAAAGAAATCTCTTAATAACTAATATTATTTTATACTAGAAATAATATAAGTTTTACTATAAAATCGACACAAAAGTTAATATTGTTCTCTTGAAAAGTCGATTCAAAGGAATGATTATGTGTGTTTATTTCTCTAGAATTTTCACAAATTGTAGAGAGTATATTCTTTCGTACACTAAAAAAATATATGTTAAAGAAGTGAATGAATGAATGATGAAAAGTCTATGTTTTTCTCTTGGAAAAACCGGTTGGAGAAGAGAGTATAACCCAATGCATGAGCTTGTTTTTCTACCCAAGAAAAAAAGGCATGCAAGGCTACAAGTAGGTGTGTAATCATATTGTTTTCCACTTAAATATTTAACACAATTTAAACATAATACTCCCTCCACTATTTCGGAACTTTTAACATAAAATGGATGGTCCATTTTATTTTGTCATTTGTCAATTGTGACATATGTGACATGTTACTTGTCTTATGAAATTGTAATGTATTTTTAAGATATTAAAAATCAACATACTAATAAAATATGTCATTTACAAAATCGACTAGTAATTCGTAATTACTTGTACCAAAACGGTTTATCAATTATAAATCAAAATGTCTTGTATTTATAATAAATCATTCATTCAATCTCCATTCAATCTCAATTCAATATCAATTGTTTCGTAAACAATAATTTTATCCAAGTAATAAAACAATTCGATTACTTAGACCGTGTCTCATTTAATCAAATTACAATAAGATACGTTAACTTTACTCACAAAATCATCCGTCAATTTTAAGCAATTTAATTAACTCGTATCGGCATACGATTAATTAAACAATCAATTAAGAGTATTTCCCTATAGGTATGACCTAAGGGGATCAACTGATCACCACCGTCGCACGACAGTAATGTCAAACTCTAGTCAGCCAATCATTACCGATATGTGAGGACCAGTTGACTGTAAAATATTACATCCCACATGTATTCTTAAAAAAATGAGATTTAAACATGTGATCATCATGATCAACAGTTGTGATCGCATTATTGTCGGAGGACACATATTCCAACAAAAGAGCCCAAGTCTAGTAAGAAGACTAGACAAATACTTAGAGATAAATTCAAGTTATTAGAAATAACATTGAATAGAAGGAAATAACAATTAACAAAGTTGGAATATATGGATATAGGGTATATCCACTTGCCAAGCTTTTATTACATTTTTACTAGTGTTAATGGTACACTAAAGATTATAAGATATGAAGTAGTAATAGTGTATTGACTATTCATATGTGATAATCGCATTTATCGTTTCAGTTTTATTAAACTCACCCGTTACCTTGTTGAATCCAAATGGGTTGTAGAGACAAGTTGAACCCCATTAAAGTGACTTGGATTCACATGGTATTCGCCCCTAGTTACTAATATGAGGTGACGTCTCCAAGTGACTAGAGTGTGATGCGATTGATGGCAAGTTCAAGTGCCATAGAGTCATACGGGATGACTAGTCGATCACATAGGCAGACTGTATGAGACACTCTATTGGGTAGTGATCGCTTATAGAGTTCTAGTAATTCATAAACCCTAGTCATGGCAAGAGCTACTATAGTATTCTTGTGAGTCAATTCTTTTGACTAGAGACTATTCGCCCAAGTTGGCACAAATTTCTGATTAGCTTTGATTTATACTCTACGTCTGTCGTAAATGGGGTCAAATGGGTATATTTTGGGTTATGATGAACTGTGGCTGAACGAAGGGAATAGTGCGATAGGAATTATCCACCCCTTGTCAGGGTTGTTTGAAATCTCAAGGCCACTCGAGGAGTAGTGAACTGGAAATGCGTGGCCACGCTCGGATGGTATCTATGGTAGATAATTCCGGTCAGACAGTTACACTCCAGATCGAGGAAACCACTCAAGATATGATCAAGTGCAAGTACGACCTGTAACACCCCCTCATACCAAGGTGCCTTACTAGGACCACCCTACCATGAAGGGGTGTTACCATCTCGGTTTCCCGAGGTTAGTACATATCAAAAGCGTCTGAACTGAGCACATTTATTAAATGCCATAAAAGGGTTAAAGTTTACATCCACCAAAATCCAAAAACTGATTCAACAAATACTACTTCAATGTCTGTCAACTAATGAAATCAAGGCTAAGACTCGGACGGTGATGCTATGACTGGTGATGACAACGCTCCCATGACTGCCCCAAGCTTACCACTAGCAATACCTGTCAAGCTTGCTCACCATCCCCAAATGGATCACCGCAGATTCCACAAACAACAACGGGGTCAAGATTACTCAATCAATATAAGACAGACAAACGAGATACTAGCTAATCATCCTCCAACCCCAGTCTTCCGATCTCACACAGTAACCGACTACACACCAAAGTGTGTAGCCCTGCCAGATTACCCATCGCAACAGGTAATCCTCGCCGCCAGTGGGTGACCGCAGCCGCTCCCACCTAGTCCAGCTCATCAACGAGCGACTAACATTCCCTGACCCTTAATGTGCACATCCCCTCCCGTGGCGGGTTCCACGGAGGGCGAACTAGGGTGTGAAGCCACTCCCGCAAGTGACTCCACCACAATCACAATCACACAACATCACAGCCGTCACAACATCTCCACACCAACACCGTCACCACAACACTCATACTCCGATGATCAGCAGATAACAAGATTTACAAAACAACCATGTCTTAACAATGAACAGTAAACTGAGTAGGGAAACCCTACCTTAGCAATCAACAGTAGAATGAAACTCGGACAATCAGAAAGGCTCTTCTATGAAGTCTTCTCCTATACAATAATCACATAACACAATTACACATTGCACAGTCCCCCATATTCCCAATTCCATATATGTATACTGTAACCCCAAAGAATACAAATAGCATAGAGATAGAACTTACCAACAGTAGAATGAGGAATTATACGCAAGAACCACGAAGATTACACACACAACGATGCTATGGAATGATTAGGAAGTGATTAGGGAGTGATTAGGGTAACGTAGAAATGATGAAGTTTGAAATGAGGTTTTAGAAACTTACGCGGGATATAAAAATAACCTTAAATATTCCCTAATCAAACCGTCAAAATACGCTTTGCCAGACCGGATACTCGGTCGAGTAAAGTGTGTACTCGACCGAGTATCCTCTACTCGGTCGAGTATCCACTATACTCGGCCGAGTATTCCTCGGCAGAACCGAAACACACCATACCAACAGCACTACTCGGCCGAGTAGGCTCTACTCGGTCGAGTAGTCATTTAAGAAAATCCGTAGTATTACAGTCTTCCCCCCCTTAAAAGAACTTCGTCCCGATGTTCACACTCCACCTCAAAACAAGACACTACACCATGCAAAAAGACTACACTAACAAGCAATTACCAACGCCAAAGAACCACACAAGACACCACAAAACTCACTAACCCGACTCAAAATAAGACAAAACACAACCGCGACCATCTCCTACCCCCCTAAAAAGACAACGGTTACGTCCCCGTAACCAAGCATACCTGATCAAAAAGACTAGGAAAACGTTATGGCATGGCTTCCTCGGGTTCCCATGTGGCCTCTTCCACATTATGATTAGACCAAAGAACCTTGAGTAAGACCGTCTCACCATTTCTTGTCTTACGAACCTTGCGATCAAGAATCTCTTTAGGAATCTCGGCGTAGGACAAGGATTCATCAAGCTCGATGTTCTCCATCTCAAGGATATGCGATGGATCACTCACATATTTCCGAAGCTGAGAAACATGGAAAACATTGTGGACTCTATCCAAAGCTGGTGGCAAGGCTAATCTGTAGGCTACCTCGCCTATACGGTCCAAAATCTCATAAGGACCTATGAACTTTTGGCTTAGCTTACCTCTCTTCCCAAATCTCATCACACCTCGCATAGGTGACACTTTCAAAAGGACCTTGTCACCTACTCGTGAACTCAATGTCCTCGCGGTGTAAATCAAAGATAGCTCTTCCGACGATCTTGAGCTGCTCTCATCTTTTGCCGAATTAATCGGACTTGCTCAACCATATCCTGTATCGATGTGGCCCTAAAACGATCGTCTCGAACTATCATCCCAACAAATCGACTTCGCACTTCCGCCATACAAAGCCTCAAAAGGTGCCATCCCAATGCTCGTATGATAACTGTTGTTGTATGAAAACTCGATCAGATCAAGCCTGTCTTCCCAGCTGCCCCCAAACTCCATAACACATGCTCTCAACATGTCCTCTAAGGTCTTGATGGTTCATTCCGTCTGACCATCAGTTGCTGGATGAAAGGCTGTACTCATCTTCAAGGTTGTACCCATCAACTCCTGTAGTTCTTGCCAAAACTTGGATATGAACCTCGCATCACGATCAGAAACGATATCTTTAGGTATACCATGTAACGAACCACATGCCTCCCCTAAACCCAATTACCACCGCATCTTAGACCAAGTATCTTTCATAGGAACAAAGTGAGCTGACTTGGTTAACCGATCAACAATCACCCAAATCATGTTGTTTCCTTGCTGTGACCTAGGCAACCCCACAATGAAGTCCACAGAGATCGACTCCCACTTCCACTCAGGTACTTCCAAAGATTGTATCTTACCTTGTGGTCTCCTTTGTTCACCCTTGACCCTTTGACATGTCAAACATCTGGCCACAAACTCAGCTACATCTTTCTTCATGTTTGGCCACCAGAAAGTCTTCTTAAGATCTTTGTAAAGCTTGTCACCACCCGGGTGAACTTAATAAGGAGTATAGTGAGCCTCCGTCAAGATCACTCTCCTCAACTCTGCATCCTCAGTAACACACCATCTCCCATCAAAACGAACACTCCCCGGATAGAAAACCTGGAAACCGTCCCACTCTCTACTCTTGACTTCCACTCCTGAATCTTAGGATCAAGCTCCTTCTTACTCTTGATGTTCTCATACAACTCTGGCTCGATCGTCAAGTCCCCGATGGTATCTCCCTTCCTTATCATAAAGATCCCTATCCTAGACATCTCATCCCTCAGCTTTAGCAAGAACATGGCTGTACATAGCGAGTGAATGCTCTTCCTACTCAGAGCATCTGCAATAACATTAGCTTACCCTCGTGGTAGATGATCTCCATGTCATAGTCTCCGATAAGCTCCATCCACCGTCTCTGTCGCATGTTAAGCTCCTTCTGAGTGTAGATATACTTTAAGCTCTTATGATCAGAAAACACCTTAAAGGTTTCTCCATAAAGATAGTGCCTCCAAATCTTAAGAGCGAAAATGACTGCACCCAGCTCCAGGTCATGAGTAGGGTAGTTCTCCTCATATAGCTTCAGCTGCCTCGAAGCATAAGCGATGACCTTCCCTGCCTGCATCAAAACACAACCAAGACCATTCTTTGAAGCATCGGTATATACCTCAAAGTTCTCACATCCTTCTGGAAAAGCAAGGATAAGAGCTGTGGTCAAGCGTTCCTTTAAGGTCTGAAACACCGTCTCACAACTCTCGTCCCAAACAAATCTGGTCTCTTTCCTCATCAAAGACGTCATGGGCCGTGCTATGGTAGAGAAATCTTTCACGAATCTCCTGTAGTAACCAGCAAGGCCTAAGAAACTCCGAATCTCAGCAACATTCTTCGGTGATTCCCACTTGGTTACAGCCTCAATCTTACTAGGATCCACAGATACCCCCTTCTTAGATATCACATAGCCCAGAAAAGCCACTTCCTCCAACCAGAACTCGCACTTAGATAGCTTGGCATACATTTGATTCTCTCTCAGAGTCTGCAAGACTATCCTTAAGTGCTCTTCGTGCTCTTCCTTAGTCTTAGAGTAGACTAAGATGTCGTCGATGAAGACAACCACGAACCTGTCCAAGAACGGTGTAAAGATCCGGTTCATCAAATCCATGAAAGCTGCTGGTGCATTGGTCAACCCAAAAGGCATCACTACGTACTCATAGTGACCATATCGAGATCGGAACGCGGTCTTAGGAATATCCCCATCTGCTATCCTCAACTGGTGATAGCCTGACCTCAGATCAATCTTGGAAAACACACTTGCTCCACTTAGCTGATCAAACAGGTCATTAATCCTAGGCAAAGGATACTTGTTCTTCACTGTGACACGATTCAGCTCTCAGTAATCGATGCACAACCTCATACTCCCATCTTTCTTCTTTACAAAAAGAACTGGGGCTCCCCACGGTGACACACTTGGCCTGATATAACCCTTGCCTAGCAACTCATGTATCTGCTTTTTCAACTCTGCTAACTCTTTAGGTGCCATACGGTAAGGTGCTTTGGATATCGGACCTGTTCCCGGCTTAAGCTCCACGCTGAAATCAACATCCCTCTTGGGAGGTAAACTCGGTATCTCCTCAGGAAAGACATCCTCGAACTCTCTCACCACAGATATCTCCGAAGCTGTCGGCGGCTCTACTCAGTGATCCCTCACATGACAGAGAATCAAGGGGCACTTCTTCCTCAAACATGACTTTAAAGTCATCACAGCTATGAACTTACACTTAGGTTTCACCACAAACCCTCTATAAGACACCCTAACACCCTTAGGCCCCTTTAAAGACACTCTCTTTTGCCGACAATCTATCCTGGCATCATACTTACCTAGCCAATCCATCCCGACAATCACCTCAAACCCATCCATAGGAAACTCTAACAAATCTATCGGTAAATCTACCCCTCCAACCACCATAGACACACCCTTATACAACTTGAGACATGACACCGACTCCCTTGAAGGTATGAACACATCATCTTTTACAACCTCAAACTTACCCAAACCCATAAACATGGCATGACCCTTAGACACAAAAAAGTGTGTAGCCCCTGAATCAAACAAAACAAAGGATGGTACATTATGAACAAGAAAGGTACCGGTAACTACATGAGCATCATCCTGTGCTTCCTGTTTGTCCATCATGAAAAGCTTCCCACTGTTTTTCTGTCCTCCACCCTGAACTGAAGCATTGGAGGTACTTGGCTTGGCTGCTGAATCCTGGGTGGTGCTGTTGTTCCGACGTTGATATGACCCACCACCACTGCGGTTATAACTGCACTGGTAGCCCTGTCCACCTCTGTTTCCCCATGATCCTCCCGGTCGGTTTCTAGCAAAGCTCTGAGTTGGCCCCTGAGAGAAATTCCCTTGCCGAGCTCCTGAACCAGTGTCGGGCCTGTAACTCGTGCATTCCCGTCTCCTGTGGCCTACACCACCGCAGTTGAAGCATGTAAGGTTAGAGTTGTCACTCACACTCCGACCTCCATTCTTTCCCCAGCCACGAGATCCCCCCGAGACACCAACTCCACCAGAAAAAGCCTTAGCATGATTGAAGTTCCCTTTCTTGTTGGCCGACTGACTGTTGCTTCCACTGTCAGCTTCCCTCTTTTCAACAGCAGTCCTCTCATCAATCTCTCTTGAGAGATCC
Organism: Silene latifolia; assembly: GCF_048544455.1. Classification (NCBI taxonomy): domain Eukaryota; kingdom Viridiplantae; phylum Streptophyta; class Magnoliopsida; order Caryophyllales; family Caryophyllaceae; genus Silene; species Silene latifolia. The sequence continues at coordinate 77,852,793 of NC_133534.1, forward strand.
ACCATTCTCTCAGCTTGGCCCGCTCTCAGGTACACTTCCTTGAGGTCAGTAGCAACCCCAACTTGCATACGACTCACAATCTTGGCAGATAAACCCCTCTCAAAACGGAGATCTAAACCCCTCGGTCCTAGCTGCATGTCGTCAACATAACGAGATAGCTCCATAAACTGATGATAGTAGTCAGTGACTGTCATATCCTCGGTCATGGTGAAGGAATCAAACTCGGACCTCATCTTGTGTCGGATATGTTCCGGCACAAACTGCTCTCTCATAGCGCTCTTCAACCCGGACCAAGGAATAGCTCCCAGACCCTCAGCCTGGTAATAAGCTCTAGCATCTTCCTTGACATTTTGCCACCAAACTGCAGCTTCACCTCTCAGGTAGTACACTACCTGCTCGACGATCATGTCTTCGGGGCACTTAACCATTTCCATGAGAACTTCAATCTCACGGTGCCACTTCTCGAGTAGCTTTGGTTCACCTACCCCTTCATATGTGGGAGGGTTGAAGCGAGCAATGGTGATGCTGAGCTGAGTAGCATCCATCGGCTTCTCATTCCCTTTTCCCAAATTTCGGAGAGCTTCAAGGAGAGCCTCTTGTTGCTCAATCACGCGAGCAACCTCATCAAGTGTCATCTCAGAAGCTTGGATCTGTGCGGGGGTTCTTTTGGGCGGCATTTTGAGCTGATAAGAAACAAGGAAACGTAAGCACAAAAGCCTACGACTCAAAATGTAACACTCTTCCGCCAAAGGAACACTCGGCCGAGTATACTACAATACTCGGTCGAGTATTCGACTCCAGTAGCTAATGTCAAAAACCCAGAAACAACAATCGGTCGAGTAAAAACAATACTCGGTCGAGTAGTCACTACTCGGTCGAGTATACCTTCTTACTCGGTCGAGTAAACACATACAATAGCCATTGCTACTCACTGCCAAACAACACTCGGTCGAGTGCTTGGTTACTCGGCCGAGTACTCCCTACTCGGACGAGTACCTACCCTGCTCGGCCGAGCCATACTGTAGACGGGTTTAAACAGTAAAAGTCCCCTATCATGCTTTCTATTTCCCCCAAAAACATGTATCAACAGGAACTGAATGCCATGTTATAAACATATAATCATACAAATCATGCACAAGTTAAATCCGATACACCAAAAGTTCACAAACCCGTCCCCTCAACTATTTCTCAAATCACCAAACTACAAATTCCACGTATACATTTCCAATCATCAATTATCATTAACAGTAGCCTTCACAAACATGCACATACAAGACACAACTTTCTCATCACACTTCCCCATGTGACCGGCTCGAGTTAATGAGGGCCAAATTGCGACTCCGGGACGTCTCCCGAGTCTTTGCGGTAGCTCCAAATAACTCTCCCCGGGTTCATTTTATTTAGACTCCCTAAGTTCATTAGATTCATTTGTTTAGGTGCCGGAATCTTCGGCTCTGATACCACTTTGTAACACCCTCTCATACCAAGGTGCCTTACCAGGACCACCCTACCATGAAGTTGTGTTACCATCTCGGTTTCCCGAGGTTAGTATATATCAAAAGCGTCTGAATTGAGCACATTTATTAAATGCCATAAAAGGGTTAAAGTTTACATCCACCAAAATCCAAAAACTGATTCAACAAATACAACTTCAATGTCTGTCAACTAATGAAATCAAAGATAAGACTCGGACGGTGATGCTATGATTGGTGATGACAACGCTCCCATGACTGCCCCAAGCTCACCACTAGCAATACCTGTCAAGCCTGCTCACTATCCCCGAATGGATCACCGCAGATTCCACAAACAACAACGGGGTCAGTATTACTCAATCAATATAAGACAGACAAACGAGATACTAGCCGATCATCCTCCAACCCCGCCTCTTCCGATCTCACACAAGAACCGACTACACACCAAAGTGTGTAGCCCCGCCAGATTACCCATCGCAACAGTAATCCTCGCCGCCCATGGGTGACCGCACTGCTCCCACCTAGTCCAGCTCTCATCACCGAGCGACTAACAATACCGTCCCTTAATGTGCACATCCCCTCCCGTGGCGGGTTCCACGGAGGGCGAACTAGGTGTGAAGCCACTCCCGCAAGTGACTCCACCACAATCACAATCACACAACATCACAAAATAGTCCACAACATCTCCACACCTACACCGTCACCACAACACTCGTACTCGATGATCTTGCAGATAACAAGATTTACAAAACAACCATGTCTTAACAATGAACAGTAAAACGGAGTAGGAAACCCTACCTTAGCAATCAACAGTAGAATGAAACTCGGACAATCAGAAAGGCTCCTCTACGAAGTCTTCTCCTATACAATAATCACATAACACAATTACACATTGCACAATCCCCCATATTCCCAATTCCATATATGTATACAGTAACCTCAAAGAAGACAAATAACATAGAGATAGAACTTACCAACAGTAGAATGAGGAATTATACGCAAGAACCACGAAGATTACACACACAATGATGCTACGGAATGATTAGGAAGTGATTAGGGAGTGATTAGGGTAACGTAGAAATGATGAAGTTTGAAATGAGGTTTTAGAAACTGACGCGGGATATAAAAATAACCTTAAACATTCCCTAATCAAACCGTCAAAATACGCTTCGCCAGACCGGATACTCGGTCGAATAAAGTGTATACTCGGCCGAGTATCCTCTACTCGGTCGAGTATCCGCTATACTCGGCCGAGTATTCCTCGGCAGAACCGAAACACACCATACCAACAACACTACTCGGCCGAGTAGGCTCTACTCGGTCGAGTAGTCACTTAAGAAAATCCGTAGTATTACACGACCTACAAGACACCTTGCATTGAGTGGGATATTGTAATAGGACAAGAGAATTGGTGACGCACACTTGTCTCAGACAAGTGGGAGATTGTTGGAAAATGTGTCCTGTACAATAGTGCGATCACATGATTTAATATCATAATTAAATCTCATATTAAAAATACGTGAGGGATGATTTATTATATAATCAACTGATCATCATTAATTGGTAATGATTGGCTGACTAGAGTTTGACATTAGTGTCGTATGACGGTGGTGGTCAGTTGATCCCTTACGGTCACAGTTAAAGGACAATTCCCTTAATGGATAAATTGATTAACTGTACGACGATACAAGGTGATCAATTACTTAAAATTGAACAATTCACTTGTGAGAGAGAATATTGATTTCTTATTGTAATGGGATTAAATAAGATTTATTTTAGTAATAAAAATGCTTTATTACTAAAATTGTTTATTGTTTGAGAAACAATAGAGATAAGAATGAATGGTTAATTATAATTACAAGATGTTGTGAATTATAATTATATGACCCATTTTATTTGTGTGATCAACTATCACTAGTCAATTTGTTGTATGTAATTTAATTAATTTATAAAATGATATTTATGTGATAAATATGCATTAAATTAATTAATAACATGTAACATACTACATGTGACATATTGTGTGACAAATGACAAATTGACAAAATATAATGGTAGTCTATTTTAAGTGTGTTGGACCGAAATGGAGGGAGTATTAGTGGGTTGTGATTATTTTATTTTATGTGATGAAATAATAAATAATTGAACCTATGCATACTAGCCTTACAAGCCTATTTTTGGGTAAGAGAAAACGGCAAAAGAAGATGCCATTTTGGCCTCTTCTACCCGGCTCCATCTCCTCTTTATGAGAACTTTTGTTCTCATTTTTCCACTAACACACACTACCATTTTTCATTCAACATGCAAAATTTTCTCTACTCTACAACTTCTCTCTAAAATGTTTTAGAAGATTACAAGCATTTGTTCATCTATTCTAATATCAAAATAAGATTAATAGTGTAGTAATAAACACAATATTAGAATTAATTTTAAGGATACTAGTTTATTAATCTAGTTAATTAGTATACTAGTTTAAGGGATAAGTCTTGGGTGCAATCTAAGGAGGATCTCTACTTTGGGATTTTGGAAGATCATCCAACATATTAAGCTCAAGAACAAGTGAAGGAAGGTGACCTTACTTGTGCCCTATATTTTGAACCATCTCATAATGTAAGGGACATTGTTTTTCTCATAAATCTTTTATTTTGTTATGCATGCACTAGATCTAAAGAACAAATAATTAAGAAGTTAATTAGTTCATTATTAGAGGAGTTTAATAAGAGGTAAATAAGTGGTGCAAGTTTGAGTATTTTATCTTCTTAATCCTTAAATTAAGTAGTTAGCATTTGTTTGTGTTCCAATCAGTCCACTTAATTGAGTCCATTTTTCGTCCCAATTAGCTTTTGTTTTCGAGTCCTTTTTGTCAAAAATTCGAGTCTTAAGCGTTTTACTTCAAATTGGTACCAAGAGCCTAGGTTATAACACAATTCCATTATTGTGTTACGTTTTACTTCAAATTGGTACCAAGAGCCTAGGTTATAACACAATTCCATTATTGTGTTAATCTTAGGAAAAAGCCTTTCTGGTGAGTTCGTTTTATCCTACCTACATCAAAAATACAAAAAACAACCATGAGTGAAGAGAGGCTTGCCGGAATTGAAACTCAAGTAACACAACTTTATGAAAAATGCGACCTAATGATAGACTCCTTCAATGCTATCATGGCTAACATTCCAACACCAACAAGGGATGGTGGACTACCTTGTGGTAGGGGAAGAGGCCGTGGTGTTATGGGTAGAGGAAGAGGCCAAGACAACTATGAAGAGGAAGCAATGTCGGATTTGAAGGAGTCAATGCTTGAAGGCTTTAAAAGGGAGCTCAACAAATACTTAAAGGTAGAAATTCATGATTTTTATGGTAGTTTAAACCCCGAGGATTTGCTAGACTGGGTTAGAACGATAGAAAGAGTCTTTGATTTTAAAGCCTATTCGGATGCTAAGTCTTTCAAAGTTGCTATCTTAAAACTTAAAGGCTATGCTTTACTTTGGTATGAGAATTTAAGGAACAAAAGAAGGAGGGATGGTAAGGAACCCATAAAGTCTTGGCTAAAGTTGAAAACAAAACTTAATGAAATATTTGTGCCTAAAGACTACACCCAAGACATGTTCATTAAAGTCACACAACTTAAGCAAGACCATCAACCCCTTGAATCCTATCTTAGAGACTTTGAACAACTCACCTTGCAATGTGAAATAAATGAGAAACCCGAGCAAAAGATTGCTAGGTTCGTGGAAGGATTGGATGATAAGATTGCTAGTCGAGTTAGAATGCATCAAGTTTGGTCCTTTGATGAAGCCGTGAAATTGGCTTTAGGGCTGGAAAAATTCTCTAACTCAAAATTACCATCCAAAACTACCTCTAAGGCCACCTATGCCGAGACCAAATCCAAAGAAACCAACCCCCAAACCAAAACATCCATACTTGACAAGGGTAAAGGCATTGAAACCTCACAAAAAAAGACCTTAGCTCTAAAAAAATGTTACCAATGCCAAGGTTATGGGTATTTTGCTAAAGAGTGTCCAACCAAGAGAGCCCTTAGTAGCTTTGAAGTGGTTCATTGGGGAGAGGATGATATTCTTGTGTGTGATGAGGATGTGGAAACCGTTGAGGCTAAGGATGAGGAGCTAGTAATGCCGGATTCCGGATTGAGTCTAGTCACTTAGAGAGTGTTGAGTGCTCAACCATTGGAAATGGATCAAAGACAACAACTCTTTAGGTCTAGATGCACAATTGGGGGAAGAGTTTGAAACCTAATCATTGATGGAGAGAGTTGTACTAATGTGCCCTCTAGTGTCCCTGTTGACAAGCTTTCCTTAACCACATAAAACCACCCATGTCCTTACAAATTGAGGTGGCTTGACAAGGGGGTCGAATTGAGGGTTGATAAACAATGTTTGGTGTCCTTCTCCATTGACAAGAACTGTATTGATAAGGTTCTTTGTCATGTCCTTCCTATGGATGCTTTCCATCTTCTACTTGGTAGGCCTTGGGAGTTTGATAAGAGTTCGGTGCATCATGGGAAGGATAATACATACACCTTTGAATTTTGCAAGAGGAAAGTCACTCTAGCACCTCTTCCACCATCCTCCATGCTTGAGCCTTCTAAAGAAGTAATGTTGATTAAGGAGGCCGAAATGATCCAAGAGAAGAATGATGTGGAAGGTGTCCATGTTATCCTTGCCAAAGATGTGTCCAAAGAGCAAAAGGAACCATTCTCTAACAAGGTTCAAGGATTGATCAAGTTCTATGAAGATGTTCCACCAAATGCCAACATGGGGATGATGACCGAGGTCCCTATGTCTCATTTGGGCAGCCGTGGTGCACACAAGTCAAATGGCAAGCCGGGGAGTGTTCACTTGAACAAGAATTGCTCAAATGGAAAGATCAAGCCAAGGTTTTCTTTGAAGGTTTACAACATGAACCTACTACTTTCTGCACGCCATGTTTGCTAAATCATTTGAGGATCAAAAGGCTCATGGTCAAGGCAATAAGGCTACCCAACCGCGAGGATCCAAGCCAATTGGTGAGCAATGGAAAGAAGTAAAGAAACGGGTTGAGGGAAAACCTCTCGTCCATGTTAGGGCCTCGTAATACAAGGAAATGTCCATGGTTCTTAAGCAAGTACACGTATTCAAGCCCGGAGTGTTAGGTTTATTTACCTCTTATTAGACTCCTCTAATAATGAATTAATTAACTTCTTAATTATTTATTCTTTAGATCTAGTGCATGCATAACAAAATATGAGATTTATGAGGAAAAACAATGTCCCTTACATTGTATATATGGTCCGAAAATATGGGCACAAATAAGGTTACCTTCCTTATTTTTTCTTGAGCTTAATATGTTGGATGATCCTCCAAAAATCCCAAAGTAGAGATCCTCCTTAGATTGCACCCAAGACGTATCCCTTAAACTAGTATACGAATTAACTAGATTAAAATACTAGTACCCTTAAAATGTATTCTAATATGGTTATTATTACTACACTAGTAACCTTGTTTTGATATTAGAATGGATGAACAATTTATTGTATTCTAAAATTTGTTTAGAAAGAAGTGGAAGAATATGGAGCAAGCTTTTGCATGTGTTGTGTAAGAATGATAATAAGAGAACAAAATTCTCTTAATAAGAGGAGGGAGGACCGGTTGGAGCATGCATAAAATGCCAAGGATGGCATCTTCCTTTATGCCTTTTCTCTTCACTAGATAATAGGTTGTGTAAGAGATGTAAGAGTAGGTGTGTAAGAATTGTAGTGTAGGCATGATTAACTATTTTATCAAATAAAATAAAATAACCACAATTCATTCCTACTCCCTCCACATTTCGGTCCATATCTCATAAAATGGACTACCATTTTATTTTGTCAATTTGTCATTTGTCACACAATATGTCACATGTAGTATGTTACATGTTATTAATTAATTTAATGCATATTTATCACATAAATATCATTTTATAAATTAATTAAATTACATACAACAAATTGACTAGTGATACTTGATCACATAAATAAAATGGGTCATATAATTATAATTCACAACATCTTGTAATTATAATTAACCATTCATTCATATCTCAATTATTTCTCAAACAATAAACAATTTTGGTAATAAAGTATTTCAATTATTAAAATGAATCTTATTTAATCCCATTACAATAAGATATAAATATTCTCTCTCACAATTGAATTGTTCAATTTTAAGGAATTGATTAACTTGTATTGTCATACAATTAATCAATTTATCCATTAAGGAAGTTGTCCTTTAGGTGTGACCTTAAGGGATCAAATGACCACCACCGTCGTACGACAGTAATGTCAAACTCTAGTCAGCCAATCATTACCGATTAATGATGATCAGCTGATTATATAATTAATCATCCCTTACGTATTCTTAATATGAGATTTAATTGTGATGTTAAATCATGTGATCGCACTATTGTTGAAGACACATATTCCAAAAATCTCCCACTTGTCCAAGACAAGTGTGCGTCACCAATTCTCTTATCCTATTACAATCTCCCACTCAATGCAAGGTGTCTCGCAGGTCGTACTTGCACTTGATCATATCTTGAGTGGTTTTCTCGATCTGGAGTGTAACTGTCTGACCGGAATTATCTACCATAGATACCTTCCGAGCGTGGCCACGCATTTCCAGTTCACTACTCCTCGAGTGGCCTTGAGATTTTAAACAACCCTGACAAGGGGGTGGACATTTCCTATTGCACTATTCCCTTTGTTTAGCCACAGTTCATCATAACTAAAAATATACCCATTTGACCTCATTTACAACAGTCGTAGAGCATAAATCAAAGCTAATCAGAAATTTGTGCCAACTTGGGCGAATAGTCTCTAGTCAAAAGAATTGACTCATAAGAATACTATAGTTGCTCTTGCCACGACCAGGCTTTATGAATTACCAGAACTCTATAAGCGGTCACTGCCCAACAAAGTGTCTCATACAGTTTGCCTATGTGATCGACTAGTCATCCCATATGACTCTATGGCACTTGAACTTGTCATCAATCGCATCAACCTCTAATCACTTCGAGATGTCACCTCAAATAAGTAACTAGGGGCGAATACCATGTAAATCCAGTTTACTTTAATGGGGTTCAATTTGTCTCTACAACCCATTTGGATTTTAACAAAGTAACGGGTGAGTTTAATAAAACTCAAACGATAAATGCGATTATCACATATGAATAGTCAATACACTATTACTACTTCATATCATATAGTCTTTAGTGTACCATTTACACTAGTCGAAATGCAATTAAAGCTTGGCAAGTGGATATACCCTATATCCATATATTCCAATTTTGTCCATTGCTATTTCCTTCTATTCAATGTTATTTCTAATAACTTGAATTTATCTCTTAAGTATTTGTCTAGTCTTCTTACTAGACTTGGACTCTTTAACTTCAAAGATGCTCCCACTGTTATCGCATAACTTGTGATAAAGTCATTTGTAGAGGGATTCACCCTTAATCCCTACGTTGACCATTTTACCACAATTTACTTAGATTCCTTTTGTAGAATTTGCAATGCGCGAAACTAAAACACTTTTCTAGTCTCTTACTCCTTAGTCAATAAGACATCCTAGGATTTCAACAAATCCCTTTTGGTTTGGAAACTAAAGTTTGTGCAACCCTTCAACACATAACTTAGTTTATCATCCAAACATATGAACGAATCCTTAGTTCTTCTCAAGAATCTCAAGGATGTTCTTTAAGGCTTTCACAAGCCATATCATGAGAATTATCTTGTTATTGACTTATCATGCTCTAGGCATATATCACATCATGGCATGTGCGTCTGTTGGCATACATGATCATTCTACTGGCGGAAACATTAGCAAACGATTTCATGGAATCAACAACTTAATAGGTTCAGTGAAAGACTATGACTCCATCATAGTAATTCCACTTCCATCAACATGAATAACCTATTCAACCTTGTTGATGTTTAACAGATACGAAAGATCTTATCCTTATAAGACTCTCAACTCTATGCCAATATTCTCTCTCATAGATTCAAAAATCTAGAATACTTTGCATCCCTTTCCAAGTCTCCTAATCAATCTTTCACAGAAGAAAGCATTGGTACATTATTCTTAATAAGTAATATGTCATCAACATATAAGACATGGAGAAACAATTCTAGCTCCCACTTAACTTCATGTATAATCATGATTCTTCAATCATGTGAATGAAACTATTCACTATTATCACATGAACGAAAAGTATAATCCATTAATGCTTGCTTAAGACCATTCTAGGATCACTTAAGAAAGCTACGCATAAGATGTTAGGATTCTTAGATCTTTATCTAAGGTTTTGTGTTCCAAACACATCCTTCTCTAAATTCCCATTTTAGAAAAGCGAATTTTTAATATCATTTGCCATGAAATGTGGTAATTCCTAACATAATTTTATCTTGATCAACATCTTCATGCCAATCATATGCATTTGAGTACTCTAAAGCTCTATTTACTTTTGAGGCGACCCTTGCCTTAAAGTAAATCTACTCTTGAGTAACATGTTTTGGATTGTAATGCTATGGCTCGTATGTAACAAGGTCGATTTGGGACAAGGTCATAATACCATTACTTTCACAAAGCAACATTTTAACAACAAGACATGTGTGCTAAACTCTCACTGATCTATACTCCCACTCTATATTTATAGATTATAGTTCCATTACTTTCACAAAGTAACACAATAACTATAAGACATGTTTGTTAGTTACAATCTACTCCCACTCTATCTCTTAGAAATACACCTATCTTCTTAAGAGATAGTTTTGTGAGTAACAAATATATATAGTGAAGTAATTGGAAGTTCGTCTAGATTGACGTGTTAGCACATTAAAAGACCAGCTCTATCATGGCAGCTTGTTTCATGTCATATGCGGGCCTGATCCATGTTATTTGTTAAATAGACTCTCTATTTCAGGTATTTTCCGGTTGACCATCCGTTTAAAATTACTTGTCCATCTTGGATTGCAAATTCCCAAAATTGGGTTCGATAACCCAAACCGACTGATATTAATTTGATCTTATGGGTAATGACACTAGGTCATAATCCATATTTAATAAATCAAATTCATTACTTAGATCTTTGCCACTACGATTGAATCGTAATGCTTTAGTACTTTGTTCAATTGGTTCTCTACGTCATTTAGAAATTTCTCAATTTCTCAAATGCTTCACTTTATATTTGATTAAGTAAATATACCCATATCTACTTGAATCATCCGTAAAAGTGACGAAGTAGTCATAAATTCCCTTTGCGGTGATGCTCATTAGAACACATACATCGACATGTATTAGTCCCAACAAATCACTTGCTCATGTCCCTTTACCACTAAAGGGAGTACAAATCATTTTGCAAAGGAGACAAGATTCGCATATTCCATATGATTGAGAATCAAATGGTTCATAAAATCTAGTCAACACTAGCTTTTAATGCGTTTCTCATTTATGTGACCTAATCGAAAAAGCCAAATGTACAAATCATTTGGATCACTAGTTATTAGTCTTTTAGTTTGTACGTTATAGATATCTTTAGTTGAGTTGGAAGTGTCTAAAACATGAATACCATTAAGAGAATTGACTTGGCTCCCAGCCATGTCAATTTTCAAACAAAATACAATAATTGTTTTTGATGACAAAATATGAATCCTTCCATGTCTAACATGAAATAATGTTTTAGATAAAATGGGTACATAATCACCATTATGTAGATTACAACTCCAAGCTATCAGCTAAAACAAGTACACAAGTCCCTCTCGAAGTGGCGGCTACCCTAGCTCCATTTCCTTGTCGGAGATTTACATCACTCTTGTTTAGCTTTTCCACATTTCCAAGTCCCACTTGGAGTAATAAGTCCAACTTTGATATCTCCTAAATACTTGGGGCAATTTCGCTTCCAATGGCCCATGACATTACAATAATGACATTCTTCATAAGATTGGGCACCCTTCTTGGTCTTGGTAGTGGACTAGTGGTAGTCAGACTATCTATTTCCAATTCATTATCAGGTTTGGGTTTCTCAAATATCTTTGCATTTCCTTTAATTATACCAATACTCCTTTCAGTTGCAAGGACACTCTTGCTAGAACTCCTACTTAATTTAATATTTCTCCTTGTTTCTTCAAACAAGGATGCCTTGGGTTTAGCGAGATTTTCTTCACAATATTTTCTTACCAAGGTGGTGGGCATTAATATAAAATTAAGATTTCTTCACAAGATTTGGAGTGGGTGGTGTGGAGGTGGTAAAGAAGCAAAGATTTCCATCCTGACACAGCATAATTCTTTAATCGTATCATTGTCATACTCGGAGCGCTTTTTATCGAATGATTGGAGCCATGAATCAATGGTGATTGGTGTGGGAGTATTAGATGTATTCATTGCGTATAATTAACTACAAAAATGGAAATAAGAGGAAATAATTAACATCTATCGTTTTGACAATACTTGTAAACATTTTAAACAAGTTTTAAGCATGTATATAGTGACTTCCACCCAACTATTATAAATGATTCCGATATCCAAATTCATATTAACTCGGGCACGGTAAGCCGATTCATCCCTTATTAATATAACTCGGTGGATTAACCCCTTAATCGATTCTACTTCTAGAACTCTCGGTCGATAAAAATTACTCTAATATTTATCTTTAGCCCGGAACACATGCGACTACGGTCACGAATACTTCCGTTGAGCTCAATCCAAATTTTGATGTAATAACATTTTATTACCCACTTACCCAAAGTAACAAGTTTAGTACCCCGGTGAGCCGAGCCTACTTCCTCATGAAATTGGGATTCATGGTTTCTACTATTTGGTAAGGCTAATTCTCAATTATTATCTATCACGTTTTAAGTGAACTTAAGCGGTGAACTACGATATTTATAATTGACACGGTCGATGAGTCGATAAGAAACGCATGTGTTGTTATGGCGATTTGGCAATGCATGTAACATATTAAAAGAAATGCAAAGTAATAATAAAAATTCCTAGTATGGCCTTCCTAAAAATAGAAAATAAAATAATCTATTACATATTCGGAAACCAACTCCTTTGCTCCCTTGAATCTTCATGTGGCACGCCTCCCAAGAACACCGTCTTCAACGAAACACCTTTCCGAATGGCACCGTCTTGAAGCAATTCCATAATTACAAATAATAATAATAATACAAAACTATTCTTATTATACATTTGTAAAATGGAAAAACTAATAAAATAAAAGTGATACGAGATCACATTAATTTACAACCGAATCAATATTCCCTTTCATTACGGGTAATATCGATTAAAACTAAGGCCATACTAAGATAAAATTACATAATTCAAAATTGTATAAATTAAAACATTCAACAATTGAAATATGCAGCATTATAATATGTATATATCATGCCAAATTATGTGCCAAATCACTCTATTTAACTTGTATCGTATATACAACCCGATTTTATGGAAATGCGTGATCATAACTTCTTAAAATCACAATTAACACTTAAATCACATTTAAGCTCAAGTTAATTATCCTAACACTCTTAGGACTTAAAAATAGTCATCACTCAATTTTTGACAATAATTCAACTTGATTTAATTTTATGCTCATTTTTTACCTTATAATCATAACATTTATGAAATAAATCCAAATTAAATTACAATAATTTCAAAATTTGAATTTTAAATTTTTTAACATTATGGAATATTTCCATGACACTCATAAGTTCAAAAATCATGGTTAAAATTTTTCAAATTAATTTTGAGAAAATAAAAGCTTGGCAAGTGGATATACCCTATATCCATATATTCCAATTTTGTCCATTGCTATTTCCTTCTATTCAATGTTATTTCTAATAACTTGAATTTATCTCTTAAGTATTTGTCTAGTCTTCTTACTAGACTTGGACTCTTTAACTTCAAAGATGTTCCCACTGTTATCGCATAACTTGTGATAAAGTCATTTGTAGAGGGATTCACCCTTAATCCCTACGTTGACCATTTTTCCACAATTTACTTAGATTCCTTTTGTAGAATTTGCAATGCGCGAAACTAAAACACTTTTCTAGTCTCTTACTCCTTAGTCAATAAGACATCCTAGGATTTCAACAAATCCCTTTTGGTTTGCAAACTAAAGTTTGTGCAACCCTTCAACACATAATTTAGTTTATCATCCAAACATATGAACGAGTCCTTAATTCTTCTCAAGAATCTCAAGGATGTTCTTTAAGGCTTTCACAAGCCATATCATGAGAATTATCTTGTTATTGACTTATCATGCTCTAGGCATATATCACATCATGGCATGTGCGTCTGTTGGCATACATGATCATTCTACTGGCGGAAACATTAGCAAACGATTTCATGGAATCAACAACTTAATAGGTTCAGTGAAAGACTATGACTCCATCATAGTAATTCCACTTCCATCAACATGAATAACCTATTCAACCTTGTTGATGTTTAACAGATACGAAAGATCTTATCCTTATAAGACTCTCAACTCTATGCCAATATTCTCTCTCATAGATTCAAAAATCTAGAATACTTTGCATCCCTTTCCAAGTCTCCTAATCAATCTTTCACAGAAGAAAGCATTGGTACATTATTCTTAATAAGTAATATGTCATCAACATATAAGACATGGAGAAACAATTCTAGCTCCCACTTAACTTCATGTATAATCATGATTCTTCAATCATGTGAATGAAACTATTCACTATTATCACATGAACGAAAAGTATAATCCTTTAATGCTTGCTTAAGACCATTCTAGGATCACTTAAGAAAGCTACGCATAAGATGTTAGGATTCTTAGATCTTTATCTAAGGTTTTGTGTTCCAAACACATCCTTCTCTAAATTCCCATTTTAGAAAAGCGAATTTTTAATATCATTTGCCATGAAATGTGGTAATTCCTAACATAATTTTATCTTGATCAACATCTTCATGCCAATCATATGCATTTGAGTACTCTAAAGCTCTATTTACTTTTGAGGCAACCCTTGCCTTAAAGTAAATCTACTCTTGAGTAACATGTTTTGGATTGTAATACTATGGCTCGTATGTAACAAGGTCGATTTGGGACAAGGTCATAATACCATTACTTTCACAAAGCAACATTTTAACAACAAGACATGTGTGCTAAACTCCCATTGAGCTATACTCCCACTCTATATTTATAGATTATAGTTCCATTACTTTCACAAAGTAACAGAATAACTATAAGACATGTTTGTTAGTTACAATCTACTCCCACTCTATCTCTTAGAAATACACCTATCTTCTTAAGAGATAGTTTTGTGAGTAACAAACATATATAGTGAAGTAATTGGAAGTTCGTCTAGATTGACGTGTTAGCACATTAAAAGACCAGCTCTATCATGGCAGCTTGTTTCATGTCATATGCGGGCCTGATCCATTTTATTTGTTAAATAGACTCTCTATTTCAGGTATTTTCCGGTTGACCATCCGTTTAAAATTACTTGTCCATCTTGGATTGCAAATTCCCAAAATTGGGTTCGATAACCCAAACCGACTCATATTAATTCGATCTTATGGGTAATAACACTAGGTCATAATCCATATTTAATAAATCAAATTCATTACTTAGATCTTTGCCACTACGATTGAATCGTAATGCTTTAGTACTTTGTTCAATTGGTTCTCTACGTCATTTAGAAATTTCTCAATTTCTCAAATGCTTCACTTTATATTTGATTAAGTAAATATACCCATATCTACTTGAATCATCCGTAAAAGTGACGAAGTAGTCATAAATTCCCTTTGCGGTGATGCTCATTAGAACACATACATCGACATGTATTAGTCCCAACAAATCACTTGCTCATGTCCCTTTACCACTAAAGGGAGTACAAATCATTTTGCAAAGGAGACAAGATTCGCATATTCCATATGATTGAGAATCAAATGGTTCATAAAATCTAGTCAACACTAGCTTTTAATGCGTTTCTCATTTATGTGACCGAATCGAAAAAGCCAAATGTACAAATCATTTGGATCACTAGTTATTAGTCTTTTAGTTTGTACGTTATAGATATCTTTAGTTGAGTTGGAAGTGTCTAAAACATGAATATCATTAAGAGAATTGACTTGGCTCCCAGCCATGTCAATTTTCAAACAAAATACAATAATTGTTTTTGATGACAAAATATGAATCCTTCCATGTCTAACATGAAATAATATTTTAGATAAAATGGGTACATAATCACCATTATGTAGATTACAACTCCAAGCTATCAGCTAAAACAAGTACACAAGTCCCTCTCGAAGTGGCGGCTACCCTAGCTCCATTTCCTTGTCGGAGATTTACATCACTCTTGTTTAGCTTTTCCACATTTCCAAGTCCCACTTGGAGTAATAAGTCCAACTTTGATATCTCCTAAATACTTGGGGCAATTTCGCTTCCAATGGCCCATGACATTACAATAATGACATTCTTCATAAGATTGGGCACCCTTCTTGGTCTTGGTAGTGGTTAGAGCTGATCATGGGTCGGGCCTATGCTGGTTTGGTCCGGGCCGGAATGATAAAAATGGCCCACATGTGTGGGTTGGGCCGGACCGGGCCAAATGATAGGGCCTATTTAGCAAGCCCAAGCCCGACCCTTATGGGCTAAATCGGGCTTTTAGGCCTATATGGGCTTTTCGGGCCCTAAATTTTACGACTTACCGAACGAGATAAGTAGCATAATACCTTCAATATGTACTTTAAATGTGCACTTAGTATAAAAAATCGTACAAAGTATGATGAAATACATATGAATTAATCTCCAAAAATAGAATAAAAGACAATCATCGACACATTATAATGCTTAATCATATCTAGTAGATATGATTTATGTTACGTGAACATCGCTTTTAAATCTCAATAAATATATACATGAGTTTATAAGGATTTATATATAAAATTTACGCTAATTAAACAAATTTTATAAGAAAAATATTCTTTAATTAATAAATATGGGCCGGGCTGGGCCAAACGCTTGGCCCAAACCCGGCCCAAAAGAACATTGGGCTTTTTTGCGCCGGGCCATGGGCTTTTTTGGGCCAAAATAAAAGGCCCAAGCCCTTCAAAAATTGGGCTGGACCGGGTCGGGCTAATGGGCTTGAGCCATTTGATCACCTCTAGTAGTGGTAGTCAGACTATCTATTTCCAATTCATTATCAGGTTTGGGTTTCTCAAATATCTTTGCATTTCCTTTAATAATACCAATACTCCTTTCAGTTGCAAGGACACTCTTGCTAGAACTCCTACTTAATTTAATATTTCTCCTTGTTTCTTCAAACAAGGATGCCTTGGGTTTAGCGAGATTTTCTTCACAAGATTTTCTTACCAAGGTGGTGGGCATTAATATAAAATTAAGATTTCTTCACAAGATTTGGAGTGGGTGGTGTGGAGGTGGTAAAGAAGTAAAGATTTCCATCCTGACCAATGACACAGCATAATTCTCTAATCGTATCATTGTCATACTCGGAGCGCTTTTCATCGAATGATTGGAGCCATGAATCAATGGTGATTGGTGTGGGAGTATTTGATGTATTCATTGCGTATAATTAACTACAAAAATGGAAATAAAAGGAAATAATTAACATCTATCGTTTTGACAATACTTGTAAACATTTTAAACAAGTTTTAAGCATTTATATAGTGACCTCCACCCAACTATTATAAATGATTCCGATATCCAAATTCATATTAACTCGGGCACGGTAAGCCGATTCATCCCTTATTAATATAACTCGGTGGATTAACCCCTTAATCGATTCTACTTCTAGAACTCCCGGTCGATAAAAATTACTCTAATATTTATCTTTAGCCCGGAACACATGCGACTACGGTCACGAATAATTCCGTTGAGCTCAATCCAAATTTTGATGTAATAACATTTTATTACCCACTTACCCAAAGTAACAAGTTTAGTACCCCGGTGAGCCGAGCCTACTTCCTCATGAAATTGGGATTCATGGTTTCTACTATTTGGTAAGGCTAATTCTCAATTATTATCTATCACGTTTTAAGTGAACTTAAGCGGTGAACTACGATATTTATAATTGACACGGTCGATGAGTCGATATGAAATGCATGTGTTGTTATGGCGATTTGGCAATGCATGTAACATATTAAAAGAAATGCAAAGTAATAATAAATATTCCTAGTATGGCCTTCCTAAAAATAGAAAATAAAATAATCTATTACATATTCGGAAACCAACTCCTTTGCTCCCTTGAATCTTCATGTGGCACGCCTCCCAAGAACACCGTCTTCAACGAAACACCTTTCCGAATGGCACCGTCTTGAAGCAATTCCATAATTACAAATAATAATAAAAATACAAAACTATTCTTATTATACATTTGTAAAATGGAAAAACTAATAAAATAAAAGTGATTCACATTAATTTACAACCGAATCAATATTCCCTTTCATTACGGGTAATATCGATTAAAACTAAGGCCATACTAAGATAAAATTACATAATTCAAAATTGTATAAATTAAAACATTCAACAATTGAAATATGCAGCATTATAATATGTATATATCATGCCAAATTATGTGCCAAATCACCCTATTTAACTTGTATCGTATATACAACCCGATTTTATGGAAATGCGTGATCATAACTTCTTAAAATCACAATTAACACTTAAATCACATTTAAGCTCAAGTTAATTATCCTAACACTCTTAGGACTTAAAAATAGTCATCACTCAATTTTTGACAATAATTCAACTTGATTTAATTTTATGCTCATTTTTTACCTTAAAATCATAACATTTATGAAATAAATCCAAATTAAATTACAATAATTTCAAAATTTGAATTTTAAATTTTTTAACATTATGGAATATTTCCATGACACTCATAAGTTCAAAAATCATGGTTAAAATTTTTCAAATTAATTTTACAACTTTAGATATGATAAGTGGGATATTTATACAACCCAAAATAATTTTCTCATGCAATGAAATTTATTTTAGCTATTTATGCTAAAATAGTCACTATTTATGCCATTTTTACACTAAAAATTCATAATTCATGCTAATTGAGATCCTTTCATCTCAAAATTTACATACACTCTGTAAATCATACATGTGACAACATATTAAAGTTTCATGGCCTAATTCGAAATTTAACTATTTTTAACCATTTTACCTCTTTTATTCCATTTTTATTTCATAAAAATCATAAATCATGCAATATTACTCAAATTAATACAAGATTTTACACACAACTTGTAAAATATGCATGTGAGGTCATATAAAATTTTCAAGGTCAGGGTGTAAGTTTAACCTTTTTTAGTCATTTAACCTCCATTTATGCCATTTTTACACTAAAAATTCATAAATAATGAAATATTAATCACATTAATATGATATTTTACAAGAAATACATAAAATATTCATGTGGCGGCATACTAAAATACCACGGCCAGTAGTGAAGGTTAACTTATTTTAGTGAATAAAAGTTCATTTTACTCATAAAAATGTAATAAATACACTAAAAATCATTATAATAGGTATAAATTTCCATAAATCATACAAATGACCTAAAAATATTTTAGGACCAGAATATATAACATGCATAATTATTTCGTGGCTTAATCATATAAATCAAAAATTTTTAGTTTTACATGTTAACATTTTAACTCGGAAAAACAATAACCGATTATGCATGCAACATCCTATGCTCTGATACCACTTGTTACGTTTATTTACCTCTTATTAGACTCCTCTAATAGTGAACTAATTAACTTCTTAATTATTTATTCTTTAGATCTAGTGCATGCATAACAAAATACGATATTTATGAGAAAAAACAATGTCCCTTACATTGTATATATAGTCCGAAAATATGGGCACAAATAAGGTCACCTTCCTTATTTGTTCTTGATCTTAATTTGTTGGATGATCCTCCAAAAATTCCAAAGTAGAGATCCTCTTTAGATTGCACCCAAGACTTATCCCTTAAACTAGTATACTAATTAACTAGATTAATATACTAGTACCCTTAAAATATATTCTAATATGGTTATTATTACTACACTAGTAACCTTGTTTTGATATTAGAATGGATGAACAATTTATTGTATTCTAAAACTTGTTTAGAAAGAAGTGGGAGACTATAGAGCAAGCTTTTGAATGTGTTGTGTAAGAATGACAATAAGAGAACAAAATTCTCTTAATAAGAGAAGGGAGGACCGGTTGGAGCATGCATAAAATGCCAAGGATGGCATCTTCCTTTATGCTTTTTCTCTTCACTAGATAATAGGTTGTGTAAGAGATGTAAGAGTAGTTGTGTAAGAATTGTAGTGTAGGCATGATTAGCTATTTTATCAAATAAAGTAAAACAACCACAATTCATTACTACCCTCCACATTTCGGTCCATATCTCATAAAATGAACTACCATTTTATTTTGTCAATTTGTCATTTCTCACACAATATGTCACATGTAGTATGTTACATGTTACTAATTAATTTAATGCATATTTATCACATAAATATCATTTTATAAATTAATTAAATTACATACAACAAATTGACTAGTGATACTTGATCACATAAATAAAACGGGTCATATAATTATAATTCACATCTTGTAATTATAATTAACCATTCATTCTTATCTCAATTGTTTCTCAAACAATAAACAATTTTAGTAATAAAGTATCTCAATTTCTAAAATGAATCTTATTTAATCCCATTACAATAAGATGTAAATATTTTCTCTCACAATTGAATTGTTCAATATCATTTTATAAATTAATTAAATTACATACAACAAATTGACTAGTGATACTTGATCACATAAATAAAATGGGTCATATAATTATAATTCACAACATCTTGTAATTATAATTAACCATTCTTTCTTATCTCAATTGTTTCTCAAACAATAAACAATTTTAGTAATAAAGTATTTCAATTACTAAAATGAATCTTATTTAATCCCATTATAATAAGATATAAATATTTTCTCTCACAATTGAATTGTTCAATTTTAAGGAATTGATTAACTTGTATCGTCATACAATTAATCAATTTATCTATTAAGGGAGTTGTCCTTTAAGTGTGACCTTAAGGGATCAACTGACCACCATCGTCGTACGACAGTAATGTCAAACTCTAGTCAGCCAATTATTACCGATTAATGATGATCAGTTGATTATATAATTAATCCTCCCTTACGTATTCTTAATATGAGATTTAATTGTGATGTTAAATCATGTGATCGCACTATTTTTGAGGACACATATTCCAACACGGAGACCTTGTATGGGTGCAATTGAGTAAGGGAGGAGTCCTCAAGAAAGGGAGAAACAAGTCCATGACAAATGAAGGAGGTCCTCTCAAAGTCATCAAGCAAATTGGGTCCAACAAATACAAGCTTAATCTCTTGGGAATTCATGTCACATTTGATGTTAGGGATTTAAGTCCTTATTTTTAAGAGCTTAGTGATGATGATGTCGAGGATTTGAGGACAAATCCTTTTCAAGAAGGGAAGTTTGAAGCAAAACAATCCACAAAAAGCAAGCATGAACCCGGTTTTGGTCCCTTTACCAAAATAGGGTCCAATTCAAAATTCGTCTAAGGACATGGGGCATTTTATGGCCTAGAAACCTTCAATGGAGAGTTAAGAGTATTTTTGCCTAGGATATTTTGTCTTAGAAAGGATAAAAACCAGGGGAAAAATAAGAAACAAAACCGGGTGGTCCTTCTTGCACGGTTTGCAGCAACAAAGACAAGGGTCGCTTTCAAGCTTCCCAATTTGTCCAAGAAAACCTCTTGAATCCTTCTTATATTCTCTAGCTCTTATATCCATTGTTGTCCGGCCCTTGTGATGCTTCCAAGGAGTGCAAATAATCATTGTCTCATTAGTTTACTTTCTTACTTTTTCATTTAAGACTTTTAACTTGTGTAAGACCAATGGGGTCACTATTGTACCGTTTTTTTGGGGCCTCTATGAGCCCTTGGATGCTTATTTAAATGAAGAGCGAGGATTGTTTTGCTTGTACTATAAAAGAAAGGCTCACCTAATGTATTTTTCAGATTTGATGAATGATAAACACAAATTAAAAGCATTGCTTTCTACTAATCTTCTTTGCTTAATGCTAGAAAACCCTCTTTTGCTTTGTGCTTAGAGTCGAGTGATTCCATTGCTTAGTGCTTGGAATCCTCTTAGGCTTAATCTAGTGGCTTAGTGCTTAGGTTAAGTCATATCCAAGTCACTCAATTCTAATCATACTTGCAATCCAAACTCGTGCACTTTCCAAATTATAAACCGTAGCAATTTAAGTCCTTTACCAATTGTTTTCGTGTCCTATGTCAACCAAGGGAATTGTCATTTGAATGTTTAAATCATAAGCATTTAAGTTACAATCCTTCCTTCACTGTTTTCTGCCCAAAGCAACGGTCTAGCCGACTGTTTCTTTTGTCGTTGCCCTCGTTTTGTGTTTTAAGTGGTGCAAGTTTAAGTCTTTTATCTTCTTAATCCTTAAATCAAGTAGTTAGCATTTGTTTGTGTTCCAATCAGTCCACTTAATTGAGTCCATTTTTCCTCCCAATTAGCTTTTGTTTTCGAGTCCTTTTTGTCCAAAATTCGAGTCTTAAGCGTTTTACTTCAAATTGGTACCAAGCGCCTAGGTTATAACACAATTCCATTATTGTGTTAATCTTAGGAAAAATCCTTTCTTGTGAGTTCATTTTATCCTACCTACATCAAAAATATAAAAAACAACCATGAGTGAAGAGAGGCTTGCCAGAATTGAAACTCAAGTAACAAAACTTTTTGAAAAATGCGACCTAATAATAGACTTCTTCAATTGTATCTTGTCTAACATTCCAACACGAACAAGGGATGGTGGACCACCTCGTGGTAGAGGAAGAGGTCGTGGTGTTATGGGTAGAGGAAGAGGCCAAGGCAACTATGAAGAGGAAGCAATGTCGGATTTGAAGGAGTCCATGCTTGAAGGCTTTCAAAGTGAGCTCAACAAAGACTTAAAGGTAGAAATTCCTTATTTTTATGGTAGTTTAAACCCCGAGGATTTGTTAGATTGGGTTAGAACGATAGAAAGAGTCTTTGATTTTAAAGCCTATTCGGATGCTAAGTCTTTTTAAGTTGCTATCTTAAAACTTAAAGGCTATGCTTCACTTTGGTATGAGAATTTAAGGAACCAAAGAAGGAGGGATGGTAAGGAAACCATAAAGTGTTGGCTAAAGTAGAAAATGAAACTTAATGAAAAATTTGTGCCTAAAGACTACACCCAACACATGTTCATTAAAGTCACACAACTCAAGCAAGACCAACAACCCCTTGAATCCTATCTTAGAGACGTTGAACAACTCACCTTGCAATGTGAAATAAATGAGAAACCCGAGCAAAATATTGCTAGGTTCGTGGAAGGATTGGATGATAAGATTGCTAGTCCAGTTGGAATGCATCAAGTTTGGTCCTTTGATGAAGCCGTGAACTTGGCTTTAATGGTGGAAAAATTGGGCAAGGGAAAGACCTCTAACTCAAAATTACAATCCAAAACTACCTCTAAGACCACCTATGCCGAGACCAAATCCAAAGAAACCAATCCCCAAACCAAAACATCCACACTTGACAAGGGTAAAGGCATTGAGACCTCACAAAAAAAGACCTTACCGCTCAAAAAATGTTACCAATGCCAAGGTTATGGGCATTTTGCTAAAGAGTGTCCAACAAAGAGAGCCCTTAGTAGCTTTGAAGTTGTTTATTGGGGAGAGGATGAGATTCTTGTGTGTGATGAGGATGAGGAAACCGTGGAGGCTAAGGATGAGGAGCTAGTAATGCCGGATTCCGGATTGAGTCTAGTCACTTGGAGAGTGTTGAGTGCTCAACCATTGGAAATGGATCAAAGAAAACAACTCTTTAGGTCTAGATGCACAATTGGGGGATGAGTTCGCAACCTAATCATTGATGGAGGGAGTTGTACTAATGTGGCCTCTAGTGTCCTTGTTGAGAAGCTTTCCTTAACCACTCAAAACCACCCATGTCCTTACAAATTGAGGTGTCTTGACAAGGGGGCCGAATTGAGGGTTAACAAATAATGTTTGGTGTCCTTCTCCATTGGCAAGAACTATATTGATAAGGTTCTTTGTGATGTCGTACCTATGGATGCTTGCCATCTTCTACTTGGTAGGCCTTGGGAGTTTGATAAGAGTTCGGTGCATCATGGGAAGGATAATACATACACCTTTGAATTTGGCAAGAGGAAAGTCACTCTAGCACCTCTTCCACCATCCTCCATGCTTGAGCCTTCTAAAGAAGTAATGTTGATTAAGGAGGCCGAAATGATCCAAGAGAAGAATGATGTGGAAGGTGTCCATGTTATCCTTGCCAAAGATGAGTCCAAAGAGCAAAAGGAACCATTCTCTAATAAGGTTCAGGGATTGATCAAGTTCTATGAAGATGTTCCACCAAATTCCAACATGGGAGTGATGACCGAGGTCCCTAAGTCTCATTTAGGCAGCCGTGGTGCACACAAGTCAAATGGCAAGCTGGGGAGTGTTCACTTGGACAAGAATTGCTCAAATGAAAATATCAAGCCAAGGTTTTCTTTGAAAGTTTACAGCATGAACCTACTACTTTCTCCATGCCATGTTTGGCTAAATCATTTGAGGATCATAAGGCTCATGGTCTGGGCAATAAGGCTGCCCAACCACAAGGATCCAAGCCAATTGGTGAGCAATGGAAAGAAGTAAAGAAACGGGTTGAGGGGAAACCTCCCGTCCATGCTAGGGCCACGAAATACAAGGAAATGTCCATGGTTCCTAAGAAAGCACAAGTATTCAAGCCTAGAGACCTTTTATGGGTTCCATTAAGCAAGGGAAGAGTCCTCGAGAAAGGGAGAAATAAGTCCATGACAAATGAAGGAGGACCTTTCAAAGTTATCAAGCAAATTGGGTCCAACAAATACAAGCTTAATCTCTTGGGAATTCATGTCACATTTGATGTTGGGGATTTAAGTCCATATTGTGAAGAGCATTGTAATGATGATGTCGAGTATTTGAGGACAAATCCATTTCAAGAAGGGGAGTTTGAAGCAAAACAATCCACAACAAGCAAGCATGAACCCGGTTTTGGTCCCTATGGACGTGGGGCATTTTATGGCCTAGGAACCTTCTATAGAGAGTTTATAGTATTTTTTCCTAGGATATTTTGTCTTAGAAAGGATCAAATCAAGGGGTAAAACAAGAAACAAAACCGGGTAGTCCTTCTTGCACGAGTTGCAACAACAAGGACAAGGGTCGCTTTCAAGCATCCCAATTTATCCAAGACAACTTCTTGAATCCTTTTTACATGCTCTAGCTCTTATATCCATTGTTGGCCGACCCTTGTGATACTTCCAAGGAGTCCAAATAATCATTGTCTAATTAGTTTACTTTCTTACTTTTTCATTTAAGACTTTTAACTTGTGTAAGAGCAATTGGGTCACTATTGTACCATTTTCTTAGGGCCTCTATGAGCCCTTGGATGCTTATTTGAATGAAGGGTGAGGATTGCTTTACTTGTACTATAAAAGCAAGGCTCACCTAATGTATTTTTCAGATTTGATGAATGATAAACACAAGTTAGAAGCATTACTTTCTACTAATCTTCTTTGCTTAGTGCTAGAAAACCCTCTTTTGCTTTGTGCTTAGAGTTGAGTGATTCCATTGCTTAGTGCTTGGATTCCTCTTAGGCTGAATCTATTGGCTTAGTGCTTAGATTAAGTCATATCTAAGTAACTCAATTCTAATCATACTTGCAATCCAAACTCGTGCACTTTACAAATTATAAACCGTAGCAATTTAAGTCCTTTACCAATTTTTTTCGTGTCCTATGTCAACCAAGGGAATTGTCATTTGAATGTTTAAATCATAAGCATTTAAGTTACAATCCTTCCTTCACTGTTTTCAGCCCAAAGCAACGGTCTAGCCGACTGTTTCTTTTGTCGTTGCCCTTGTTTTGTGTCTTAAGTTGTGCAAGTTTGAGTCTTTTATCTTCTTAATCCTTAAATCAAGTAGTTATCATTTGTTTGTGTTCAAATCAGTCCATTTAATTGAGTCCATTTTTCGTCCCAATTAGCTTTTGTTTTTGAGTCCTTTTTGTCCAGAATTCGCGTCTTGAGCGTTTTACTTCAACCACCATCACCACCAACAACACCAATAACAACAACAACAACAACAACAACAACAACAAAAAACAATATTAATAATAAATTTTTCTCATATTCATGTGTAGATCTACTAAAAAGAGGTACTAATTTTATTTTATTTTGATACAAGTGTAACTTTAATAGAGATAAATGTAATTTTAATAGATATAAGTGTAACTATAACTTTACTAGAAGATTAAAATCAACTAAATATAATTAACTCATAATTTCATTCAAAAAATAAATCTAAAACAAAAAATCACAATTTCATTTTTAAAAACTAGATCTAAACTTTTAAATCTTCCTCGTCTTCATGTATAGATCTAGTGAAAAAAGGTAAAATTTCAAGAACATTGTAGAAAAAAAAAATAACACAATCACCACCAAAGAAACCGACCCCAAAAAATGTACTTCATTATAATACTAAATCTGAAAAAAAATATTTGAAAAAAAAAACGTGGTGGTGGGCGACTGTGGTCTTAGGGTGGTGGTGGCCGGTGCCGGTGGCAGGTGGTGGACGGTGGTGATGAGTGGAGGAAGAGAAAAGTGTGTGATTTATTTGGGTTTTGGGGTTTTTGATTTATTTGGGTTTTTGTTTTATTTGGTTTTTTTGGGTTTATTATTTATTTGGATTTTTGATTCTTGGGTTTTGGAGAGAGGAGAGTAGTAAAATGTGTGAGATGAGAGAGAAGTGGGTGAGTGGAAAATATATATAGTGAATTAGTGTTTAATTATGTTATTAGTGATTAATTAATGTGAGAAGGAGAGAGAGTGGCAAATTAGTGTTTAATGGTGTTTTTTGGTCTCAATCTCAACCATCCATATTGGATGATTCAAGGGCTCTAGTAAGGACTTAGGGACTCAAATAATATAAGCGACTTATTAGAACTTCACTCACTCACTCACTCTCTCTCTCTCTATCTCTCTATCTCTCTATCTATCTATCTATCTATCTATCTATTTATCTATATATATATATATATATATATATATATATATATATATATATATATATATATATATATATATATATATATATATATAGGATCACATGAGTCCACCTATCTTTTTGAGTCCCGTGAGTCCACTTATGTATCACACGCACTACAAAAAATATAAAGATTTTTTTTATGAATAAAAAAAAAAATTATGAATAGTTTTTTTTTAAAGTCTAAGCTGTGATATTGTTTAGTATAACCTTGATATTGTATCCGAGTCTCAGAGTCCAAAAGAAAAGAGTATCCGGTGAGAACGCACTATATATATATATATATATATATATATATATATATATATATATATATATATATATACATGGTGCATTTTTTTTTTACCAAATCTCAGTTACACTTTTGACTATCGTAGGTATATTTTTTTACCAGAATTCTATATACACTTTTTAATAATGTAGATACACTTCGTTTTTTACCAAATTTCAGATAGACTTTTCACTATCGTAGGTAAACTTTTTACCAGAATTCTATATACACTTTTGACAATATGGATACATCTTTTGACAGTCTAGATACATTTTTTTAGATAAATCTAGATACGCTTTATAACAATGTATACACAATTTTTCCCATGCTAGATACACTTTCCCCAAATTCTAAAGCCTAATTTCCAATAAAGTGTATAGATACACTTTTTCCCTTGTCATTGTTATACACTCGTCGAAACTTCCGGCCATCATGTAAACTGTCGATACCTGACGCTTCTACTGTTGCTAGCGACGCCAACGAACCTGACCAACCACCAGCTTTATTCGTCACCTTCGCCGGCGACGAAAACATTGACAGAGACCATTATCCGGCTCCAAATTTCCCGATAACCTTGCTGGATTAAATAAATTTTTGAAATCTTATATTTCGTTTTTTGTTGATCTAAGATTTCAATCGAGTTTTATGAATAAAAAAAAGTAATTGGCGTACTGTTACGCTTGTGTGGTAGTCACATGTGGGTTGCGTAAGTCTTCGTGGTGATGGGCTATCAATGATGAGGGGATCCGAATGGGAGAGAGGTCGCAGATGGGAGGAAGTTTGCTGGTAATTGTCGATGATGTAGGGACAGCGTCGTTGAGGGGTCGGTGTTAACATTGGTGGTGATGGTTCGTGGGTGAGGTTAGTGGTCAGGTGTTAGTCGTGGGTACGGTTGGTAAGCGGTGGTGGTCGTGAGGTAGTGAGTGGTAGTTCCCTAATATATGATCGCAGATACACAAGCTAGTACTACAAGATACACAGATTAAATATACGTATCAATATTGACTTATTATAGCTTAAAGAATTGTATGTAGCTAGTTAGAGGTATGTACCTAGCAATTTAAAGAAATGTATCTACCTAGCTAAAGGTAAGTATCTAGCTAGTTAGAGATATGTATCTAGCAACGTAAGGAAGTGTAGCTAAGCAGACACCTTTGCGGGAGCCCTTAAGACATTGGGGGTAATGTTGGCGTTATTGTTGTTGTGATCTTCGTGGGTTTTTTCAGGAACAGCCTCTTGCATGAAAGTTGTGTAGATTATGATACTGTCGTTTATGGACCAAGACCCACTACTTGCAAAACTCTAATTAGATGATTTTGATTGTTGCTGTTGAAATTTTTATTCTTATGCTAGTTTGTGATGCACTGTTAGCGCTGTGTAAACCGTGGCACGTTAGCTTAGCTGCACACAACTTTTAATATAGATAGGTTATTAGTTACGAGTTACCAGTAGAGTTTTTATTTATCAATTCTATATGGTGGTGCTAGACTACTATATGTAAATCAAACTATCAGATTCATTTTTGTGTAGTAGCTCCTTCCAATGTACTGGACATGTTCAAATGCATCACCGATGTCGACACATAATTTACATATTTGGAGGTTTTTTTGTTGGTTTTTAATCTTTGTGTTGACATTTGGTTACCTTATATAATGGTTTTTTTCATGGTGCTAAATTTTATGAATGGAATTTGTGCTGTTGACTTACCATACAGATTTAAGCATCTGACTATGGAATGGAAATAAACGAAAAGACATCCAGATTTGATGCTGGCCATGTGCCAACGGTGATCTATATTCGTGACTTCATCGGTGATGCTGAGGAAACTCAGCTGTCCAATCATGTTTGATTTCTCATCTTTCTCACTCTTTATGTATCTAGAAAATTAAAGGGGTGAATCTTGGTAGTTACATGTACGTATCTAGAAACTTAAACGAGTGTATCTAGCTAGCAGAGGTATGTATCTAGCAATTTAAACAAGTGTATCTAGAATGTTAGAGGTTTGTTTCTAGAAACTTAATGAGATCAAACGTGATCAATCGTGAAGTTTACAACTACCTCATTGTAGTGACAGCTGTGGTCAAAGAGTTGAATCAAGTCACCAACGGTTTACGTAATTTGAGGGGTTTTGTTAAGGTTGGTTTCGTAGCTAAGCTGGATAAAGAGAGTATTAAGGCTATTGAGA
Organism: Silene latifolia; assembly: GCF_048544455.1. Taxonomy (NCBI): domain Eukaryota; kingdom Viridiplantae; phylum Streptophyta; class Magnoliopsida; order Caryophyllales; family Caryophyllaceae; genus Silene; species Silene latifolia. Next base: position 77,881,914 of record NC_133534.1, read on the forward strand.
AGTTCTAGTCTGATATTCTAGATGAAGGGATTTTGCTGTTTACCTGGGCGGTGCAAGAAAGAAATGCGTCGGTGCTAGGGTTGGTACACGAGAAGCTGTTTGTAATGTATATATGTGCAGGGCGTGGAGTTGAGGCTGAAAGGCAGCTGTGGGAGATGAGGCTTATGGGAAAGGAGGTCGAAAGGTTGTTTTATGACATTGTCTTGGCTATATGTGCCTCACAAAGAGAAAGTGGGGCTGTTTCAAGGTTGCTGACTGCATTGGAAGTTACAAGTTACTCCACCAAAAAAGGACATTGACTTAGTTATTGCGAGGGCATATCAAAGGTGGGGATTTTGGGGATGCTACAGAAATGATAACTAAAATGCTAGACTTAGGCCTGTGACCTGAAAAGGTGGATAAGATAATGGTTATGGATGGGCTCATAAAAAGGATGCAACAGCCCGGATATGTTGAAACCTATCTTAACCTCTACAAGCACCTCTCAGATGCACATTTGATTCGGCCATGTCACCTATAAATGTATAAAGCGATATATACTTTGGAATGTGAAGATGATATAGCTGCCCTAGGCAGGATATTGCAAGAGTTACACTTTATATATGTATAGAATCTGCAGAATTGGAAGATGATATTGCTGCCCTAGGCAGGATATTGCAAGATTTACACTTTATATATGTATACTTGTATAGTTTTAAATGGTGGTTGTCCATGAGGATACCAGGATGCTTGTAAGATTTTCACTCAAGACATCTTAGCTTTGCTTTCCCTGTTAAGTCGTATCATTTTGCTCAAATGTATATTTCACTTGGTTACTCAGATTACTTGATTTTGGTTGTAAATGTGTGTGGCTGTTTAACTTAAATTCCTGCTGTTGTGCTTTTTTTTCTACTGAATTTCGATGATAACAACGATATTTGTATTTGATGAGTTTGGTAGATGGTCCTTGGTAGTCCCAGCAGCTTATCGTTCCCTTTTCAAGGAAAGGAAGAAGTTTAAACGAAGATGTATCCACTAACCTATATTCTCAATTATTGCAGCAGCCACGCCACAGCCATCTGTTGCCTCAAAGTCAAAGTACGAGTATTATTTAACAACACCCTATGTTCTTCGTTTCTATTTTTAATTTGTCCATCAGTTCTTGCATGAATATAGATTAATGGAGTAATCTAGATTTGTAACTTTGAGTCTCAAATTGCTGCCTAAAACAGGAGGATTACTCGTAAAAATTGTGTGGTTTACTCTTATAGCAAGCTTACAGTTGTATAATTCTCATTATTTGAATTATGATTGACGGGTACAATTCTGCAGACTGAACAACTAAAAATTGCAAAGATAACTGTAAGACCGCAAAGAATAAAGCTGAACTAGAGCTAATTTTCACATTTCTCAATCTTTAAACAAACATATACATTATCACTCATATCTTACTAAAAAAACTCCCTATCAAAACCTCTGAAGGCATGTCTAGTTATGTTAAATGGGATCTTCAAAAATAGTGTTTTCAGTGTACCGAGGTATACTCTAACATGACCATGCTTTTAGAGGCATGCAAAAAAAGCTTATACACGAATAAATATGTAATCTTTAAAGTGCTTATGGGGACAAAATCTCGAGCTCAGCCCACCATAGAGGAGATAACTTAGGAGTAGCTGCGTCTGACTCATCCCTGTCACATCCCTTAGACGACCAGTAACCTGTCAAATGGTTGGTCTTTCTCTTGCATCAGGATTAACACAGTCTCTGATGATGTGATATAGTTTTTGTACTTGCTCCTCTTGAAAGCAACTCAGTGTTCTATCAATACTTTGTCGAGGTATATCGCCTTTCTCCAACATTTTCAACACCCAATCGGCAACACAACTATCATCCTCCATATAAGGAATTCTACCAGTTATTATTTCAAACAAAACTACCCCAAAGTGGAACACATTGCTTTCTATGTCTATTGTTGATGCCTGCAGAAGTTGCATTGAAGGCAATGTCATCTTACTTTTACTTCCCACGTTCTAGAAGCTGAAGTCTATAATTTTAGCTGCGTAATCTTATGACAGATATATTGATCGAAGACTGCATATCCATGTGAGATATTGGTGGATTGAGCTAGTGCATCTGATCCAAGGCAGTATGCCATACCCATTACTATGCGTACCCGCATCGCCAAATCCAAATGTTCAGCTTCTTTTACTGCCAAAGTGTCATTATTTTTAGAGAAAGAAGCTAGAATAGAGGTAAAGGTCAAAAGGAGGGAGATGAATGAGACACTCACTGTGCAGATGCCCAAAGAGAGTTCCATTAGGAGCATACTTAAAAACCATCATTATGGTAAGAGGCTTTTCCTCATCGTAATATCCAATTAGATTCACAAAATTTTTGTGGATTACTTTTGACAATGTCTCCATCTGTAAACATACATGGAGCAGATTACTTTACTTCTATAGTTCTATTTTCCTAAATGATTCAACCAAGCATGGCGTTGATATTTGTTCATCATAACCAACACTTATCAGATGAACTTTCTAAGCTCAACCTTGGCAAGACTAATAATGCTTCGGCTATGATGTCGATGGTGACCCAGTATGCTCTCCATACTCAAGCTTGAATTTTCCGACTTGATAATGTGATGTCGATGTTGACCCCATTATGCTCTCCATACTGTAAGTACCACTTAGATACATATGTTACATCCTCCGGATACACATATCAGTAATCTAGATACACAGCTCGATTTGTATATCTGACAATATTCATGAATGTATCCGGAATCATATTTGATGTATCCATCGCCACCACCATTATCGCCGCCACACCAGCACCAACTAGTACAACACGAGCAGACCAAAACCTTACTACCGCCACACCATCCACTGCCTCTCAACCTACCCTAAACACTATTAGGTTCATATACCTATTATTAGACTCTTCTAATAGTGAACTAATTAACTTCTTAATTTGTGTTCTTTAGATCTTGTGCATGCATAACAAAATAAGAGATTAATAAGAAAAATAATGTCCCTTACATTATTATTTTCGGATTTATGGGCACAAGTAAGGTCTCCTACCTTCACTTGTTCTTTAGCTATGATGAGTATTAGGATGATCCTCCAAAATCCCAATGTAGAGATTCTCCCCTTGATTGCACCCAAGATTTAACCCTTATCTCTACTAAATAATATTTGCTAGATATTTATTTAGTAGTCTACCTTAAAATTGATTACTAATACACATATATTACACTAATAATATTAGTAATTTCATTGAACAATTTAGATCAAACTTCTCAAGTTTTTGGAGGAAAAACTATGAACAAGAGAGAGGTTTTGCATGTTGCATATTTTAGAGAAAGATAGAGTAAAATAAAAAGAACAAAATTGATTCTCCTCTCTACTTCAACCGTCCAAATGCTCTTGTATATAGCATTTATTGGTTTCACAATTGGTCATATGCAATTAGTTTTCTTATGTAGGTAGTAGGCTATGATTAAAGTTTGTCATAAGATGTTGGAGAATCTATCGAACAACTAAATTACAAAAACAAAAAACTCTAGCATCCTTATGGTTTTGGACGGTACACTTAGTGTATATGGGTCCATTTTTGTCTTATAATATTTGTCCCACAAATGCTTATAAGTCTTATGTTTAATTATCTCACTGATCGGGTCCGTTTCGTGTTCACAATTAAAGATGTGGTCGTTGGGTCACGGATTGAATCAAAACACAATTTATAACTTCACAAACAACTCTACAATTAGTAAAGAGGAAAGTAAAGGTCGGATCCCAAGGGACGGGAGTTGAAATGAGATTTCTATTGCAACTAGTGGTGTCTAAGGGGTGTCACAAATTGGGTTGATGTAGAAGGTCACTAAACTAAAATAGCAATGAAAATAAACAAGCAAGATGAATTAAAGGGGTGTAAACAATTGATTAAAAGCACTAGGGTGTCATGGGATCATAGGGGAATCATGGGAATTGATCATACAAACATGTTCTCAAATTATAAGCAAGCAATTATTGTTGTGATGGATTGAGTTGGGTTATATCTTACAATCCTAGGAAAGTTTGGGTCCCGGAGCCGAATCGATTAGATTGTACAACACCTACAAGTCGACTTAATCTTCCCTACTCAACAACATGCATGGTCTAATGAGACTCGAGTTGGGTTATGTCTTACAAGTCTCATTGAAAAGATAGAAGATGATAGTAAATGCAAGGATTCATAGGCTTAGCATTTCATCAAATATAACATGTGCATGAGTTGAGATCAAAACAAGCAAGCAAATAAAACATGAAAGCATATTAATTTAAGCATGAATCATTCCCAATGTTGGTTTCCCCTAATCACCCATTAACCCTAGCTAAGAGACTACTCACTCATTATCATGTTGATCATGCTAGCAAGGTTATCAATCATACCAACAATATGAAACATGATGAATAAATGAAAGTAATTAACAATAATTAAAAGGGATTAAGAGAATTATACCTACTAATGATTCCAATAATAAAGCAAAGATAAAAGAAGTACTTGAATGCTTGATTGAGAGGTTGTCAATCTCCCAACAATAACCCAAATAATCCTCAATTACCCAATATAAAGGATGAACAAAAGAGAGATTAAGGAAATAGAAGTTGTATTAGAACTTGATTAATTGTTGATTACAATACTAAAGAGAGATTTGATTGATATTAACTACTCTAATTATTGATAAGAAGAACATGCTCCTCTAATTAGACTAATGGGGTATTTATAATGGAAATTAGGGAGGATGCATTAGGGTTAACTAAGGGCTAAACTAGTAGTTACACTTTTTAGATTGAGCAAGGAGGAGCCGGTATTTTTCGAAGGAAGGGCTTCTTTCTTCGTAGCTTGGAGAAGGGGAAATCACGCTGTGCTGGAATCCGGGCGGAATAAGGTCGGGACGGGCGGATTCTGGCGATGGGGTCTGAGCGGATTCGAGGGAATCCGGGCGGATTGTGGAGGTGGAATCCGAGCGGATTAGAGCAAAGCCGTACGGATTGTGCAGCTGTGGGACGGCCGGATTGGTGACAATCCGCACGGATTGTCACTCAGCAAGACACCTTCTTCTTTTCTTCCCTTTTCTTCATAAATTCCTTGGGGATTTCCTTGGGGACTCAAGGATCCTTTCTCAACATTGCTCTTCTACTATAATATGTACAAAGGCCTTCTAATCTTGTCTCTCCCTGATGCTTGGTCATTGAATTCGATCAATTTAGTCTCGTTTCGCCATGAAAATGCAAGATTCTTACTCCTTTCCTACCAAGGGATCAAAATCTCAAAAAATATGCAAAACAAAGAACTAAAGATAAGAAATGACCCAAATATGCACTAAAAAGCATGGGAACAAGGCTAATTCGGGGGCTAAATATGCGCTAATTATGGTCACATCAAATATCCCCAAACCGAAACTTTGTTCGTCCCGAGTAAAGAGGTGACAAAGACTAGGACCAATACTAACCTATCCTAATAATATAGCCGATATGAGACAATTAGCGGGTCTCACTCCGCCCCTTCAACTCACAACAAGACAACCATGAGGTAGGATGCCTTCTTACAAGGCAAGGTGGGTCTTGCCAAAATGGCGACACATCCAAACATTAAGCACACAAAATCACATAATGGATGCATCTACAAAAGGAATAGCCACTTCCTCATCAAGTGGCGGAGGCACCAAAGAGGAACAAATTTAAGAGCATGTAATCCTTCACAAATACTAGTTCAACAAATTACTAAGGCTAAGAGGATGGCACTAAATCACCTCCAAATGGTGTTAAACTAGACTACTTTCGTCCTTAATTTCCAAATGCTTTCGTCAAGAGCGATCGGATGGTGGTGGAATGATGATCCCTATGATGCTAGTAGCATATGACATGACAAGTCTCGAATTCTCTACAAAAGTAAAGGTCATGGATCGTCCCAAGCTCGACCAAGTGGCTTGACAAAAAGGCTTTTTGGGAATGAAATGCTCAAATCTTTATTCACAACGGGTGGATATGTAATACTCCGTATTTATAAGTCTTGGGGTACTCAATCGAGTAGCCCTTACTCTGTCGAGTAAGGGTAAGTTGCGAGATAAAATAGTTTCTTACCTGTCGGGTACTCGATCGAGTATCTGGGGTACTCGATCGAGTAAGGGGGTACTCGATCGAGTACCTTGGGTACTCGATCGAGTGTCCGGTGTTCGGGGAGTTTTCTCGGGTTTTGTTAATTATGCGATTAAGGTATTTAAACATAGTCGTCATTGTTTTAAATCACTTTTACAAAACCTAAAACCCTGTTTAAGAGAGGAAGCAACCAGTTCATCTTCCTAATCGCATCCTTAGCAATTCCCGGAGTTCAGACGGTCAGTTCTTGTCGTTATTCGTATCGTTGAGTTCCCTGCGTCGAGGGTAAGCTTTTAATATAATTTTTATAATGTTTTGTTAAGTTTGGTTAAACCCTAATTTAGAGATTGGGGGTTTTGTGTGTAGTTTGTGATGTGTAGCCTCTATGTGTTATATGATAGGAGGAGGGTTCGTAGAAGAGACTTTTTGATACAGCTGTTGATACCGTCTGACTGTTGTGCTTTCCAGGTAGGATTTCCTACTCAGTATTAGTCCCATAATGGGATATTGGTGATGTGCTGTATTTGGTTGTTTGATATGATGATTATACTGTGTTTGTGGTTGTGATTGCTGTTGATGGTTCTCGAGATGCAATCTCGGCTGAGTGGGGTCACTTGCGGGAGTGACCTCACGCCCTAGTTTCGCCCTTCGTGGAACCCGCCACGGAAGGGGTTGTGCACATTAATGGACAGGGTTATCGCTCGGTATGATGAGCGGGGCTTAGGTGGGAACGGCTGCGGTCCCCCACTCGCGGCGGTGGTCCAAAGGGACGATCGATGATCGAGATGATGGGAATTGATTGGTGGTGTGTGTGTGTGTGTGTGTGACAGTTAAGCTGTCTGTTTATCTTATTGTTGATATATGCATTGAATTGTGTGATTAGTACTGACCCCGTTTAAATGTTTTAAAAACTGTGGTGATCCATTCGGGGGTGGTGAGCAGTTATTGAGCAGGTGTGATATGACGCGTATGGGATAGCTGGGATGAGTCATCACGTGACAGTTAGAAGTCTTCCGCTGTGTCAGACGAAGTCTAGTAGCTTTGATAGTTTAGCTGTAGACCGTATGAGAACCTTGTAATTCCTTTTATTAGTTTTGGTTTGAACATGTAATCACTTAATCTATAATTACTTTAAAAGTACGTTTCTTTATTGTCTTATGATATTCAGTACCTCGGGCAACCGAGATGGTAGTATCCTTATACCTGAGTGGTCCTGGTAAGGCACTTGGAGTATGGGGGTGTTACAAATGGTATCAGAGCGACGATTTTGGAACCTATAACAAATGAACATAATGAACATAGGGAGTCCAATAAAATGAACCTGGTGTATGTGTAATGGGAGCCCTGGCTGATGCTAGGTTTTGGGTGAGTAGGCGCCCTCACTTCAAAATCTTGGCCCCATGATACTTAAGCCAGTCACATGGTATGGGAACGTGGAGTCCGTGTGTATATGTGCGACGTGTATGTTAATTGTCTTATATGGTTTGTTGAAAGCATGTTGCATGATAGTTGGTTGACATGTTGGTTGGAATCGTTGGAAAAGTATATGAGAATGATGAATGATATGGTAGAAAAAGAAAGTAGTTCGTATATGATGATGTGTGATGAAGTGGATTTGTAATGTTGTTGTATTAGCAACATGGAAATAGGATTTGTAGTGTATGGGTGTGGTTTGTGTTATGAAAAGTTATGAAAATTTAAAACATGCGGGTAATACATGATTGAAAGTTGAATGTTAAATGAGCATGATAGATGGTAATGTTTGACTTTTGGTAAGTGGTAACATGAAGAATAGAGGTTCAATGATATGTGTTTTATATAACGAATTGGATGAAAAGCATGATGGTTGTTTATAACGTGGCACTTGATAACACGAAGTAGATTATTTTGTTAATTGTATGAGGAGTCGCGTAGATTTGAATGCGTAGTTGTAATCATAATGTTGAAATAATAATGAATGCATAGTACGTTAGGGTATGTGAGATAACATTCGGGTAGTATTCACGAGTCTGCATGACTCGATCGAGTGGGGTTGATTCGATCGAGTGGGTACTTGTCGTTATTTTGACCAGAATCGTGTTTTTGGGCACTCGATCGAGTACCTCGGGCACTCGATCGAGTATGGGGTCACTCGATCGAGTAGCCGGGCTACTCGGTCGAGTAAGTCGAGAGATCGAAGGTCCGTTTGGGTTAAGAGTCGGGGCACTCGATCGAGCATGTTGGGCACTCGATCGAGTAGCCTCAACTCGATCGAGTAGGTTCTGGTACTCGATCGAGTGGGGTCTGTGCAGGTCATATGCGTATTTCGGGTCATATGTTTGTCTTTTGACATTCGTTGCATATTATGTTTAATTCAAAGGTGTTGTATTACTTCTTTATGCATTGTTTTACGTATGTGTTGGTCCTGAAGCGTAAGTTACCCAATCTTATGATGTAAAGAGTGGCACTATGATGAGTATGAGTTCGGTGGGGAGGACATGAGTTATATGTGGTTATGATAGATGGTGGAAAAAGAAAAGGAAGATTGGTATAGTTTATTGAGGCATGGCGCACGTTTTGCGAGACGGGATGAGTGATATGATTGTGTGTTGAGTAATGTAAAAATAAGTGAATATAGACAAGGGATGATGTGAGTATAATGAACGTGAGAATGAAAAGATTGAAAGTAAGAATGTGGATAGTGGCAGCTTGAGATATGTAAAGAGTTAAGGAGGGAAATGGTTAGGAGTCGTGTGGGTTATGGATTTAGATAGTGAAAGTTCGTTTAAAGGGGTTGAGAAGAGTAATATATAGTGAACTTTGTGGAGACATGTCGCGAGGTGTAGTTGTAGACAGTGAGTGAGTTTGGGTGGTTTGGTTTATTAAAAGATGAAACTACTGTGTGATTTCCTTGGGTAATTAACGGTACTAAATGGATTCTGATTTCTAGAGATGTAAAACGGGGGATGCAATTGTTTGAACATTAAATGTTGGTTCTATGGATAGATTAGTGGCAAGTATGAGTGATAGCATAATAAGAGAAGATCCATGGTAAGAAAGAGTGAGATGATGTCGGTAGAAAATAATGGAATTAAGTTTTGGAGCAACGAAGGGGTAACCAGATTGCTAAAGAGTTAGCTAGAAGGGATAAGGAGTTGAACTATTAATTGGTATTATAGAGTGTAAAGAGAAAAGAAGGATAAAAGTAAGCTGAGGAAAATGTTCACCGGAGCTATGTGATATAAAGATAAGAAATCATCGAAATATGTGATGGTATCACGAGGATGTTAGCTAAAGGTTATATAGGAGTTTCAGGGCAACATGATTGGTAATGAGTTTCGAGGAATTAAGGGAGTAAGAAGTTGGTGGAGTATTGGCACGATACGAGATATTTGGTGGAGAGTTGGATGACAATACAAATAAGATAGCATTGGGAATAATGTTGAGGTAATTTTGGTGGATGGGTTTGATGTTCGTTATTTGCAATGTTAACCAAAAATGGTAGAAAAACCATGTTATTTTGATATGAGTGTAAGAGATTTGATATACGAGCAGCGGTGGCATTGTGGTGTTATCACTAATGGCTAAGAGTGATGGAATATTAGAAAGGTAGCAATTCTAAAGAGGTTAATTTGGTAGGGACCTGATTGTTGTGTATGATTGTGAGAGGGTATAAGATGTGGTTAGATGAGGCGGACGCTATTAGTTGAATAGTGAAGGTGTGATTATATTTGGCAGGAAGTATGGTTGTGCGAATGGGGGAATATGTTATGAGGGGCATATGAGTTAAACTCGGGCGGCAGGTAACCTTTTTCGAGTGGTGACTTACGTGGTCAGGATTGTCTAGTTGGTTGTGATTACGGGTCTGTGATTTGTGTAAATGTTTGTGTGAGGTTCTGACCTCACAAGAAGTGGTATGGTATGATAATTATAAAATTGTTTTATGAATGTTCAATAATACATATGTTGGACACGGTAATTTAATTTAATGATATCCAAAAAGGTAATAATTTGATTGATTTGACATGGCTAGTTATAATTTTATGTGTACTGATAACACATGTGTATTCCGGGAAATGGCAGAGAGGATGTTCATGAGATGCTTATCTGTTTATCCATATAATATGTTGCGTGGTGATTTAATAAAGTGGATTTGAGTAAGTTTTTTTTCTTGTCTGAGAAGTTATGCTAAGTCAGTGTTTATGGGAATTGTATGCAGTTGTGATGTCTATCGGTGTGGTTGTGGTGCCTCGGGTGGTGATCCGGGCACGGTACATAGTGCTGTGATGCGGGTATTTTCGCACTACGGTGTGGCTGTTGGTGGCGGTGTTGTGATGCCGTCACCGGTTGTGGTGGAGTAGGCGGGATGATTATGATTCGGGTTTCGAAAGTACATACCAGTTATACATAGATTGTTGTTTTGTTTGATATTGCTCTCTGCGAGTGTCAGTTTGTGCTGATAGACAGTTGTCTTGCTTATTCATGTTTTCTTTACTAGGTTAAGTTGGGAATGAGGTAGAGTATGATGTGAAATAGAGTTGTATATGTTTCGTTGTTGTCATGGGATAGTGATAATCTGTTGATGGGACACGGTTGTGAGAGGTTGTTACGGTAATTTTGATCTTGTTTTCAGATGAGACATCGGTAGACATGGTAATGGAAAATGATTCGTGGAACATGTGTTGTAATGAGCTGAAAGCGGCAGGTAGTTCATAATCTTTTGTTGAGACAGTGAGTGTAGGATGTTGGGGAAATTAGTGTCATGTTAAGTTGTGTATGAATTTTGCGGTAATGAAAGAAAGAACTTGAGGATCTAGTGTGCGTGTACGTAACGAGTGCGGACCGTGAGTTATGCTTCTGGGAGATAAGTGCCTTACGTAGAGAGGTATGTTGTTTAGCAGTAATAATGAAGAGTGGGTATGGTGATTTGCTACGAGTTTATGGTATAGGTTAGGTGCGCTGCCGAATGAGTTGAGGAATGGGAAATGTTTATGTATGGGAACCTTGGATATAAGAATGGTGAGTGTTTGGTTTATAGACGGTTATCTTTGACATGTGGTGGTACAGAGGGTAATGAGATATAGATATGGTTTGGTATTAGTGAGTTACGAGGACGTAACATTTGTCTTAAGAGGAGTAGGATGCGATAAAACAGATTTTGATGGTTGTACATATGGTAATATATTCGGAAGTTGAGTCTTGATGTAGAATAAAAGATCGATTTGTGTTGTGGGTGATTTTATTAAAGGTCATGACCGTGCTTGTAGTAGCGTGATGTTTAGGAGTGTGAGAATATTTCGCTAGTGTTGACAGTTGGATGATGAGGTTACGAGTGTGAGTAAAACTTCGAGGACGAAGTTCCTTTTAAGGGTGGTAGAATATAACATTCCGTTTGATGTCTATGAGTGTCTTGGTATTGGATTTGATAGTTGATGATATTATGGAGCTAGCAGCATTAGAGGATGGTAGTTGGTTATGTATGGAGTTGGTATCGTGAGAGATATATATGTGGTAGATACGATATAGTGAGTCATGTTGTGGAAGTAAACATAGTTGGTGGAGTGGGTGTTAAGAGTTCATGTTCTATGTTCGGTCGAGTTCTTGAGTCCTTAGCTAAGTTGTTGTGTCTTGGTCGAGTCAGTATGGTTGTTTTTATGTATGAGTTGAACTTCGGGGACGAAGTTCCTTTTAAGGAGGGAAGACTGTAATACTCCGTATTTATAAGTCTTGGGGTACTCTATCGAGTAGCCCTTACTCTGTCGAGTAAGGGTAAGTTGCGAGATAAAATAGTTTCTGACCTGTTGGGTACTCGATCGAGTATCTGGGGTACTCGATCGAGTAAGGGGGTACTCGATCGAGTACCTTGGGTACTCGATCGAGTGTCCGGTGTTACGGGGAGTTTTCTCGGGTTTTGTTAATTATGCGATTAAGGTATTTAAACATAGTCGTCATTGTTTTAAATCACTTTTACAAAACCTAAAACCCTGTTTAAGAGAGGAAGCAACCAGTTCATCTTCCTAATCGCATCCTTAGCAATTCCCGGAGTTCAGACGGTCAGTTCTTGTCGTTATTCATATCGTTGAGTTCCCTGCGTTGAGGGTAAGCTTTTAATGTAATTTTTATAATGTTTTGTTAAGTTTGGTTAAACCCTAATTTAGAGATTGGGGGTTTTGTGTGTAGTTTGTGATGTGTAGCCTCTATGTGTTATATGATAGGAGGAGGGTTCGTAGAAGAGACTTTTTGATACAAATTGATACCGATACCGTCTGATCATTGTTGTGCTTTCCGGGTAGGATTTCCTACTCGCATATTAGTCCCATAATGGGATATTGGTGATGTCTTGTATTTGGTTGTTTGATATGATGATTATACTGTGTTTGTGGTTGTGATTGCTGTTGATGGTTCTCGAGATGCGTTCTCGGCTAAGTGGGGTCACTTGCGGGAGTGACCTCACGCCCTAGTTTCGCCCTTCGTGGAACCCGCCACGGAAGGGGATGTGCACATTAATGGACAGGGTTATCGCTCGGTATGATGAGCGGGGCTTAGGTGGGAAAGGTGCGGTCCCCCACTCGGCGGGGTCGGTCCAAAGGGACGATCGATCGAGATGATGGGAATTGATTGGTGGTGTGTGTGTGTGTGTGACGATTAAGTCATGTCTGTTTATCTTATTGTTGATATATGCATTGAATTGTGTGATTAGTACTGACCCCGTTTAAATGTTTTAAAAATCGTGGTGATCCATTCGGGGTGGTGAGCGATTATTGAGCGGTGTGATATGACGCGTATGGGATAGCCGGGATGAGTCATCACGTGGCGCTTAGAAGTCTTCCGTTTGTGTCGGACGAAGTCTAGTAGCTTTGATAGTTTAGCTGTAGACCGTATGAGAACCTTGTAATTCCTTTTATTAGTTTTGGTTTGAACATGTAATCACTTAATCTATAATTACTTTAAAAGTACGTTTCTTTATTGTCTTATGATATTCAGTACCTCGGACAACCGAGATGGTAGTATCCTTATACCTGAGTGGTCCTGGTAAGGCACTTGGAGTATGGGGGTGTTACAGGATATGACTAGTATTCAAAATTGTCCTCATTTCACTTTCACATTTCAAAAATTTAAGATGGGGTTTGTCCCTTCCGGCCTAGTGTCCTTTGCTTTCGCCAATCGCTTATTAGGCAACCGGTTAACCTCTAGACAATAGCTTTTCGGGGTGATAGTCACTCTGTCTCTGGGCGGCCGAATTCACAACCGTATGGGGGCCCAATTCAATGGATCCCGCACCAAAGCACATCGAAGTGGTACGCCTCCATCAAAACAACTTAAATTTCTCAACTTTCAACAATTCATAACATTTGAGGTTCCTTGGCATTAGATTACTTCCACATGACAAAATGTTTTTTGAAATGAGCACTTCAAGCTTATTGATAGAAAATATTTTTGGGTTGCCTTACCACAAGGTCAAACAAGGTCACCTAGACAAGTTAACCAAGTCCACATCGCATCACGGGGTTGGATAGGTGACTCACATGCAATCTCTTGACTAGGCTTTGGGTCATGGGTCAAAAGACACTAGTATGACACTATATAGGGTGTTTTACAACCATTCTAGTAGGCAAAGTCTTAAGTTGAACAAGTATTTGTAATGACTTAGTTTCTCTTGTCAAAGTTCCTAATTAGGCATTTTTTCAAAACATTTCTAACATGCAACTACATGCCATGATGCAACTAATATAAACATCCTAATGCAAGTGATTCTATCAACTAATATGACATATAAACTAAATGCAAGTCCTAAGTTCACATTGTTATACCGCATCAATCAAAATAGAGCCACATAGTCATTAACATAAAGAGGAAAAAGGAGATTGGAAAGATCATACCATGCGGTCTTCATGATCCTCATGTCTCGGATGTGGCGTAGTCAATCAATGTGAACAAGGATAGAACAAACACAATATATACAAGACAATATATACAAGACTACAAAAGGAAATAAACATGTTTTTTGGTTTTTCAATTTTCAAATTTTTATGATTTTTGAAATTTTTCAAATTTTTTTTTTCTGGATTTTTGAATAAGAGTTAAATGTTAGAATTCCCATCCCCACACTAATATGGGCATTGTCCTCAATGGCCAAAATGATGGAAATTATGCAAAGATGATGCATGATTTCTACACTAAATGCAATCTATACTAAGCTACACTACATGATGCATGGTTTTTGTTATGACGGAGAGGATAATTTAGATTACCTCCCGTTGTGTATGCATTAACTTCCCCAAACCGAGTGAGACACTATTGCTAATGTCCAAGGATGGGTGTAGTTCATGCACACACTATGCAATGCATGAAACTAATTTGTCATTTTGGATTTTGAAAATGGGAACAATAAAATGAGAACACCTCAATGGTACCGAGGTGTGAGTCCTCTATGGTTCTAGGACTACTCCAACAATGATCAAAATTATAATTAAAACAAAGAGAGAAATAGACAAACCATGAGAGGGTAGGAGTCTCCAAGGCTTGCTAATCTTCCATCATGCTATCACCATCACTTTCCTCATTAGAAGGGGTCACATTGCCACTTCCCTTGTCATTTGCTTCTTCACTTTCTTCCTCATTTTGCTCATCATCATCTTCACCATCCTTTTCTCCTTCTTCACTTGCTTCTTCATCAATGTTATCATCAACTCTTCATCATTACCAACAACCTCATTGTCACCCGAAACGACCCTAGATGCACCCGGAAATAGGACTTCTCTATCCGCCCAACTAGGCAAAGGACAAGATGGATCAAGTAGTCCTTGCCTAGCTAAGTGTAGGAGGGGTGGATATTGAGCCAAGTAAGCATTTTTCCGGTCCTCAAAGGCTTGCTTGTGCATTGCTTGCATGAGAAGAGTCACATAATCATTTCTAGCTTCAACTCCTTCCGGCTTGAACTCTTCATACTCAAAGGGGTAAGGTGGTATGACAATGGAAGAGGAGGGAGTTTCAAGATCACCCTTTTGTTGTTGGATAATATACTCGGCCTCTTTAGAAAGGGGAAGTAGATAATTGGTCCGGTGGACGCTTAGACGACAAATCTTTGAAGGCAAGGTGAACGAGCTAGCTTCACTAGTGAGCCATCCATACTTAGTGTCAAGGGGGTTATGGGCAACCCACTTGTACTTGTGTATCATAGTATGCAAATCAAAAAGATGACTACCCTCCTTTGCTTTGTACTTGTTATCCTTATTGAAGTTAGGATCAAAGTACTTAGCTAGGATAGTGACTAGGCCGCCATTGACAATAACGGTAGTGCCCTTCTTCCCACAATCAATGTTGAGCCATCTATCTACCAAGAGCCTCAAAGAATTGTAAGGCTTGGTGTGTACTCTTCCAATGTTCATAGCCGATTCAAGGAGAATAAAATCAAGTTTGGTGAAATGGTTGGTATCTTTCCTTGCAATTATGGTGTTTCCCATGACCTTGTGCCATACTCTTATGCCCGGATGGTGGACCAAAAGAGCACGACTCGCATGAAACTCCTCAAATTTCCTCCCGGAAATTGCCTCCCAAAGAGGTTCGGGGTCATACTTTCCATAATTCTTAATATAACGCGGTTCATCACTAAGACCCAAAATTTCACTCAATTCCCTAAAGGAAATGCGTCTACTAACATTAGCTAGACGAAACTCGAGATTCTCCCTATTCTCAACTTTGTTGACTTTCAAAGAACTCAAGAATTCCAAGGTAAGGGAGGGGTATGTCAATTACTTTGTTTCAAACAATTTCTTCAACCCCATGGCTTTGAAAAAGGCTCTAGTTTGCTCAAGAACACCCAATTTTTCTAAGGTATCTTCACATATAAATTTGGTGGATTGTAATGACTTCCTAGCAAACTTGGCAAAGGTATTTCTATGGGTATCGGAAATAAAAGTTACCTCCGGATAATGCAAAAGTTGATCGATTTCCGGGGTAGAAGGTGTTGTTGCTCCCATAGAAGGTTGTTGTTGCTGTTGCACTTCCAAGTTTGGTGTTGCTACCACCATAGCCAATGCTTTCTTTGTTTGAAGAGCCTTTTGCCTTTGTGAGAGTGCCTTAGCCTTTGGTGCCTTTGTTGCCTTTGTTGCTCCCTTAGTCCTTGCCATTGATGAACTAACCAAGAAAAGAATGAAAAATCTTCAATTTGTAGTGTACCCAAATCGATTTAAAGGTGAAAGGCTTTGCCTTTATGAAATCAAAAATAGACCCAAAGGTTGAAGATTTTGTGCTTGGTTTTGATTTGTATTGAAGAAGGAGTGATTGATTTGTTGTTAGAAGGATGATTTGATTTGTTTTTGGTGAATGTTGTTGAGGGATTTTGTTTTTGTGATGGAGAGGATGAGGGTTTTGATGTTGTGGGTAGTGTTTATGAATGAATGAATGAATGAATGAAGGAAGGTGGGAGGGATTTTATAAAGACCGAAATTTTCGAACTAAAGGGGCAATCCGTGCGTATTCTGCCCAATCCGGGTTGTATAAAACTCGCCTAAAGACGGGCGGATTCAGAAGAAGACGCTCGGATTTCCTTGATGCGGGACGGGCGGATTTGCCTGAAGACGGACGGATTTCAGTCCAGGAAATTTTTCTTGTTTTCCTCAGCTGCGAAGACGGACGTCTTTCTTTCAAGACGGGCGGATTCTTCAAGACGGACGGATTGCTGCTCAGGACGCCCGGATTCGGTCACAGTCAAAACATTTTCAAAATTCAGCTCAGTTCAGGACGGGCGTCTTTTCTGCAGCACGCTCGGATTACTGAAGACGGGCGGATTCTCCTGAATCCGCTCGGATTCTTCCCCTTGTACCCGGATTCAGTTCTATCCGTGCACAATGCATTTCCCTTACCATTCTTCTATTCTTTCTTCAAATTTTGTGTTCTTCATTGTGGGGGCACTACTAAGGCATGGATAGCCTAGGCAATTGTCATCCCCACACTAAGGTAAAGCACTACACATCAATTAAAATTGTTAGTCCCTCCCTTACTTCTCTCGAACATGACAATTATCTTGATCAAAGTAAATAAGAATCCAAAGATGACAAAAAATGCAATACAAGAATTGAAATGTAAGTTAGGGAGTTAGAAATATTTACAAGTGGTGGTTTAGGGAGGACTCCACCAAACTCTCATTCTTGATGAGATGTCAAGGGGGCATGTCCAAGGTGTTGTTGATGTTGCTCAACACCTTGAAAAAGTAATCGAAAGCTTGTTCATTATCATGGTAGAGGTCTTCAATAGACCTTGGCCCTTGTCGTCGGTCTTGATCGATGGCATTACCAATGTAGGGATTAAAAATCCCTTCAAAATCGTTGTCCCAAAGACCACAAACTTCATTAAGTTGATCATTGAAAATCTCTTGCTTAGATGGAGACAACTCTCCCAATTTCTTCTCTTGGCTAATGAGGCCATCCTCATCTTCCTTGATTGATTTTGATGAGCTTTGCAAGCTCTCCTTGTCACAATTCACTTGCTCTTTGAATGGAGCATCTTCAATTTTCTTCTTCCATTGGAGTTCCGATTTCTTCCTTTCATCCTTTCGGCTATAATGATCAATCATGAAACATGGTTCATGCAAACGAGGAGCTCTCATAGTCTTGTCAAGATTAAAAGTTATGCTTTCATCTCCCACTTCTAGAATGAGCTCACCATGTTTCACATCAATCACCGCACCCGCGGTGTGTAGGAAAGGTCTTCCTAGAATGATTGGAATGTTGGAATCTTCCTCCATATCAACAATGACAAAGTCCACCGGGATGAAAAACTTCCCAATTCGCACGGGGACATCTTCCCATATCCCTAATGGTGTCTTCGTCGATCTATCGGCCATTTGGAGTGTGATGTTGGTGCATTTAAGCTCTCACATCCCCAACCTTTTACTCACCGAGTACGGCATGACACTCACACTAGCCCCTAGATAACATAAGGCTTTGTTGATCGGCGTGTCGCCAATGGTACACGGTATTGAGAAGCTTCCCGGATCTTTGAGTTTTGGAGGTGAACTCCTTGAAGTATTGCACTACTCACCTTAGTGAAGGCGATAGTCTCAAGCTTCCGGATCAACTTCTTCTTTGTGAGGATATCTTTCATGTATTTCGCATAGGCCGGCACGTGATTGATTAATTCCGTGAAAGGAATTGAGACTTCCAAATTCTTCACAATTTCCATGAACTTTCCAAGTTGATCATCAAATTTGGGCTTGGCTTGACGACTTGGAAAAGGAAGTCTAATCACAATGGGCTCCTTCTCCTTGACCTTGTCTTCATTTTTCTTTGAACTTTCTTCTTTTGATGATTCTCCATTTTTGGAGCTTTGCACAATTTCTTCCTTTTCACTAGCTTCCACAACTTCATCATCAACTTGCTTCTTTGGTGCTTCATACCTTGTTCCACTTCTCAAGTGAATGGCACTAACCGTTTCATATCTAGGGGGATTACTTTGAGGTGGTAATTGCCCCTTTTGCCTTTGTGAGCTTGAAGATGCTAATTGAGTCAATTGTGTTTCCAACATCTTGGTGTGAGCTAGAATGTTATTGATGGTGGTTTCCTTTGCTTGGCTATCTTTGAAGGAAAAGTAGATCTATATACTTAACATACTCATATATGTATTAATTTAATTTGTCATAAAATTAAAGATTGATCTTATGCATGCAAACTAAAATGAAAGAAGATAAGAAAACATTTTCTCACCATATGAATTTCGGTCATATTGGGCACCAACAAGATCTCCTTCTTGTTAGTTCTTGAGCTTTCCATTAATGGATGAACATTCTTGACTTCAAATTAGAAGCCCTCCAATTAGTAGCACCCAAAACTATCCCTTAATCCCACAAACTAACATGTACTAGATGTTTATATTGTGGTTTACCTTAAATTTGATTACTAATACTCATATATTACTTTGATAATTTTAGTAATCTTACATGAACAATTTCAATTAAAATCTCATCTTTTTGATGAAGATAAAAGAGAGAGAAGAGAGGACAATACATGAACAACTTGCATGTAGATGAATGGTAGTGTAAGAATGATAAGAAAAAGAACAAAAACTCCTCTAATAGGAGTAGTAGAGCCGGCCCATGAGAGGCCAAGGGAGAGCATCTTGCTTTTTCTTTTTGTCTTATCAATATTGTAGGTATGTAAGGCTAGTTTGTGTAGGAATGATTACACTTGCATTATCTCATAAAATAATCAACTATACACCACCATGACATCCTTCATTTCGGTCCATGTCTTAAAATGGATTACCATTTTATTTTGTCAATTTGTCAATTGTCACACAAAATGTCACATGTAGTATGATACATGTTACTAATTAATTAAATGCATATTTATCACATAAATATCATTTTATAAATTAATTAAATTAAATTCAAGAAATTGACTAGTGATACTTGATCACGTAAATAAAATGGGTCATATAATTATAATTCACAATGTCTTGTAATTATAATCAACCATTCATTCTTATCTTTATTATTTCTCAAACAATAAACAATTTTAGTAATAAAGCATTTTATTACTAAAATAAATCTTATTTAATCCCATTACAATAAGATATCAATATTCTCTCTCACAAATCGAATTGTCCAATTTTAAGGAATTAATTAATCTGTATCGGTATACAACTAATTAACCTTTTCAATTAAGGGAATCGTCTTTTAGGTGTGACCTCAAGGGATCAACTGATCACCACCGTCGCACGACAGTAATGTCAAACTCTAGCCAGCCAATCATTACCGATATGTGTGGACCAGTTGACTATATATATGTAATGTATCATCCCTTTCGTATTCTTGGTATGAGATTTAATAATGATATTTAAATCATGTGATCGCACTATTGTTGAGGACACATTTCCCAACAATCTCCCACTTGTCCTCGACAAGTGTGCATCACCAATTCTCTTGTCCTATTACTATCTCCCACTCAATGCAAGGTGTCTTTCGGGTCGTACTTGCAAGTGATCATATCGAGAGTGGTTTCCTCGATCTGGAGAATAACTGATTGACCGGAATTTATCCACCATGGATACATTCCGAGCGTGGCCACGCATTTCCAGTTCATTACTCCTCGAGTGGCCCTGAGATATTGTTTTAACCCTGACAAGGGGATGGACAATTCCTATCGCACTCATTCCCTTCGACTAGCCACAGCCATCATAACCCAAAATATGCCCATTTGACCCCATTTACGAAGGTCGTAGTAACACAAATCAAAGTTAATCTGAAACTGTGCCATCTTAGGTGAACAGTCTTTAGTCAAAGAATCGACTCATTAGAATACTATAGTAGCTCTCGCCACGACCAGGCTTTATAAATTTGACAGAACTCAATAAGCGGTCACTGCCCGACAAAGTGTTCCCAACAGTCTGCCTATGTGATCGACTAGTCATCTCACATGACTCTATGGCACTTGAACTTGCCATCAATCGCATCACACTCTAGTCACTTCGAGACGTCACCTCATATAAGTGACTATGGGCGAATACAATGCTAATCCGTGTTCACTTTAACGGGGTTCAATTGTCTTACAACCCGTTTGGATGTAACAATGATCGGATCCATTTGGTGTTCACAATTAAGCATATGTGGTCGTTGGTCAATGGTCGATACAAAACACAATTTATACTCCACGAGCAACTCTACAATTAGTAAAGAGGCAAGTAAAGGTCGGATCCCAAGGGACGGGTATTGAAATGAGAATTCTATTGTAACTAGTAGTGTCTAGGGGTGTCACAAATTTGGTTGATGTAGAAGGTCACTAAACTAAAATAACAATGAAAATAAACTAGCAAGATGAATAAAATAAGGGGTGTAAACAATTGATTAAAGGCACTAGGGTGTCATGGGTTCATAGGGGATTCATGGGATATGATCATACAAACATGTTCTCAAATTATAAGCAAGCAATTATTGTTGTGATGGATTGAGTTGGGTTATATCTTACAATCCTAGGAAAGTTTGGGTCCCGGAGCCGAATCGATTAGATTGTACAACACCTACAAGTCGACTTAATCTTTCCTACTCAACACATGCATGGTCTAACAAGACTCGAGTTGGGTTATGTCTTACAAGTCAAGTTGAAAGGATAGAAGATGATAGTAAATGCAAGGATTCATAGGCTTAGCATTTCATCAAATATAACATGTGCATGTATTAAGATCAAAACAAGCAAGCAAATAAGATATGAAAGCACATTAATTTAAGCATGAATCATTCCCCATGTTGGTTTCCCCTAATCACCCATTAAACCCTAGCTAAGAGACTACTCACTCATTATCATATTGATCATGCTAGAAAGGTTGTCAATCATACTAACATAATGAAACATGATGAATAAATGAAAGTAATTAGCAATAATTAAAAAGGGATTAAGAGATTATACCTACTAATGATTCCAATAATAAAGATGCAAAGAATAATAGAAGAACTTGATGATTGATGGAAGGTTGTCAATCTCCCAATAAACCCAATAATCTTCTAATTACCCAAAATAAAGGAAGAACAAGAGAGAGATTAAAGAACTAAAACTTGAATTAAAACTTGAGTAATATTTGATTACAATATTGAAGAGAGATTTGATTGATATTAACTACACTAATTATTGATAAGAAGAACATGCTCCACTAATTAGACTAATGGGGTATTTATAGTGAAAATTAGGGAGGATGCATTAGGGTTAACTAAGGGCTAAACTAGTAATTACACTTTTTAAGTTGAGCAAGGAGACTCCGGTATTGTCCGAGAGAAGGGCTTCTCTTATCGTGGCTTGAAGAACGAAAACGTGCTGTACTGAAATCCGTGCGGATGGGAGTCGTGACGGCCGGATCTGGGCTGGAGAATCCGAGCGGATTCTTGGTCAAGACGCTCGGATTGGCGAGGTGGAATCCGAGCGGATTCCTTTGAGGGACGCTCGGACTGGCGAGGGCGGACGGACGGATTGTGTACAATCCGTTCGGATTGTCCGCGCAGAGCTTTTCTTCTTCTTTTCTTCATGAATTCCTTGGGGATTTCCTTGGGGACTCAAGGATCCTTTTCTCAACAATGCTCTTCTACTATAATATGTACAAAGGCCTTCTAGTCTTGTCTCTCCTTGATGCTTGGTCATTGAATACAATCAATTTAGCCTCGTTTTGCCATGAAAATGCAAGATTCTTACTCCTTTCCTACCAAGGGATCAAAATCTCAAAGAATATGCAAAACAAAGAACTAAAGATAAGAAATGACCCAAATAGGCACTAAAAAGCATGGAAACAATGGTAATTCGGGGGCTAAATATGCGCCAATTATGGTCGCATCAAATATCCCCAAACCGAACCTTTGCTCGTCCCGAGTAAAGAGGTGACAAAGACTAGGACCAATACTAACCTAACCTAATAATAATAGCCGATGTGAGACAATTAGCGGGTCTCACTCCGCCCCTTCAACTCACAACAAGACAACCATGAGGTAGGATGCCTTCTTGCAAGGCAAGGTGGGTCTTGCCAAAATGGCGACACATCCAAATATTAAGCACACAAAAACACATAATGGATGCATCTACAAAAGAATAGTCACTTTCCTCATCTAAGTGGCGGAAATTATCTACAAGGGAAGCAATTCAAGGGTACACAATCCTTCATAGATGCAATTTGTTCAAACTACTAAGCCTAGAAGGATACCAATAAATCACCTCCAAAATGTGTCAAGCTAGGGTACCTTTGTCCTCAATCGTTAAATGCTTTTGTCAAGAGTAGACTCCCTATGGTGTTAGAAACACTGGAGGATCGCGGAATTCCCCCTCTTGCCTAGACAAGAAGAAGGGTCGTCCCCTCTCTACCATGCACAAAAATGGATATGATGGATAAAGGGATCGATAGTAATTGAGTTTCATTTGGGAGTTTGCTTTTGTTTTTGTTTTTCCCCCCCAATTTCTTGTGGCATATAACATTTTGAGAGCACTTTCTTTGCCATTTCTTTTGATTTTTGGCATTTCAATACTTGACAACTTTTTTGCATTTCTTTTTGAACATTTTCAAAGTCACCCCAATTAGTAACGAGGGTGCCTTGTATTTGAAGCTTAGGAGTTCTATTTTTGCTCCTCTTTTCATTTGATGCATTTTTGCAAACTTTCTTTCGCTTTTCATTTCATTGAACTCAAATTGATTTCTTTTTGTGCCCATTCCCTTTGATGACAAAAATGTGGTAGAACATGGATGAATGATAGAAGTATGCATGGTTTCAAGGGTCACCTTGGAATAAACGGTAGCCAAGGAGTTATCACACCACAAGGTACTCTTGACTAGGCCTTAATCCATGGGTCAAAGGATACTAGACTAGCATGACACATCCTAGGGTGTTTTACAAGCATTCTAACAAGCAAAGTCTTAAGAATAAAAAGCATCTACTAGGGCCTATATACACTTGTCAAGCTTCCCAAATAGACGGTTTCGCAAAATTTTTCTAACATGCAAACTACATGCCATGATGCAACTAACATATAAACATCCTAATGCAAATGATTCTACCAACTAACATGCCATATAAACTAAATGCAAGTCCTAGGTTCACATTGTTTTTACCGCATCAATCAAAATGAAGCCACATAGTCATTAACATAGAGATGAAAAAGGAGATTGGAAAGATCATACCATGCGGTCTTCAATATCCTCATGTCTCGGATGTGGCGTAGTCGATCAAAGTGAACAAGGATAAACAAACACAATATATACAAGACAATATATACAAAGGAAATGAACTTGTTTTTGGTTTTTCAATTTTTTCGATTTTTTTGATTTTTGAAATTTTTCAATTTTTATGTTTTTTGAATAAAAGTTAAGTGTTAGAATTCCCATCCCCACACTAATATGGGCATTGTCCTCAATGGCCAAAATGATGGAAATTATGCAAAATGATGCATGATTTCTATACTAAATGCAATTCTACACTAAGCTACACTACATGATGCATGGTTTTTGTTATGACGGAGAGGATAATTTAGATTACCTCCCGTTGTGTATGCATTAACTTCCCCAAACCAAATGAGACACTATTGCTAATGTCAAGGATGGGTATAGTTCATGCACACACTATGCTATGCATGAAATTAGATTGTCATTTTGGATTTTCAAAAATGGGAACAATAAAGAACACCTCAATGGTACCGAGGTGTGAGTCCTTTGATGTTGCTAGGACTCCTCCAACAATGATCAAAATGAAATAAAATACAAAGAGATATAGACATACCATGGGAGTGTAGGAGTCTCCAAGGCTAGTCTTCCATCATGCTATCATCATCACCACTTCCCTCATGAGAGGTGGTCACATTGCCACTTTCCTTGGCACTTTCTTCATCACTTTCTTCATCATCATCTTCACCATCTCCTTCATCATCTCCTTCATCATCTCCACTTGCTTCTTCCTCAATGTTATCATCAAATTCTTCACCACTTCCAACAACCTCATTGTCTTCCACCACGTCCCTAGATGCACCCGGAAATAAGGCTTCTTTATCCGCCCAACTAGGCAAAGGACAAGATGGATCAAGGAGTCCTTGCCTAGCTAGATGTAAGGGGGGAGGATATTGAGCCAAATAAGCATTCTTCCGATCTTCATAAGCTTGCTTGTGCATGGCTTGCATAAGAAGAGTGACATAGTCTTTTCCAATTTCAACTCCTTGCGGTTTGAACTCTTCATATTCAAAGGGGTAAGGTGGTATGACAATGGAAGAGGAGGGAGTTTCATGATCACCCTTTTGTTGTTGAATGATGTACTCGGCTTC
This sequence comes from Silene latifolia, assembly GCF_048544455.1. Taxonomy (NCBI): domain Eukaryota; kingdom Viridiplantae; phylum Streptophyta; class Magnoliopsida; order Caryophyllales; family Caryophyllaceae; genus Silene; species Silene latifolia. Next base: position 77,906,791 of record NC_133534.1, read on the forward strand.
CTTGGATAGGGGAAGTAAATAGTTGGCCCGGTGGACACTAAGACGACAAATCTTGGCGGGTAAAGTGAATGATCGAGCCTCACTAGTAAGCCACCCATACTTGTTGTCAAGGGGATTGTGAGCAACCCACTTAAACTTGTTAATCATGATGGACATATCAATAAGATGGCCACCTTCCTTTGCCTTGTACTTGCTATCCTTATTGAAATTAGGATCAAAGTGCTTGGCTAGGACCGTGACAAGGCCGCCATTAACAATAACGGTTTGACCCTTCTTCCCACTATCTACATGGAGCCATCTATCAACCAATAGCCTCAAAGAATTGTAAGGCTTGGTGTGAATTCTTCCAATATTCAAAGTTGATTCAAGGAGAATAAAATCGAGTCCCGTGAAATGATTGGTGTCTTTCCTAGCAATTATGGTATTTCCCACAACTTTGTGCCATACTCTTATGCCCGGATGATGGACCAAAAGAGAACGACAAGCATGAAAATCTTCAAATTTCTTCCCGGAGATTGCCTCCCAAAGAGGCTCGGGGTCATACTTCCCATATTGCTTATAATATTTATGTTCATCGCTAAGACCCAAAATTCCACCCAATTCCGGAAAGGTAATGCGTCTACTAGTGTTAGCTAGACGAAACTCAATATTTTCCCTATTCTCAACTTTTGTCACTTTTAAAGAACTTAAGAATTCCAAGACAAGGGAGGGGTATGTTACTTCCTTCATTTCAAACAATTTCTTCAAACCCATGGCATTGAAAAAGACTCTTGTTTGTTCAAGAACACCTAACTTCTCTAAAGCATCTTGACATATGAATTTGGTGGATTGGATTTGTTTCATAGCAAACTTGACAAATGTATTCCTATGGGTATCGGAGATGAAAGTTACCTCCGGATAATGTAAGAGTTGATCGATTACCGGAGTAGAAGGTGATGCTCCCATAGAAATTTGTTGTTGTTGCACTTCCAAGCTTGGTGTTGCTACCACCATTGCCAAAGCTTTCTTTGTTTGTAGAGCTTTTTGCCTTTGAGAGAGAGCCTTTGCTTTTGGTGCCTTTGTTGCCTTTGTTGCTCCCTTTGTTCTTGCCATTTGATGAACTAACCAAGTAAAGAGTCAAAAATCTTCAATTTGTAGAATGCCCAAAACGATTTGGAAGTGAAAGGCTTTGCCTTTATGAAATCAAAAAAAAAAAAATCGACTCAAAGGTGAAGATTTTGTGCTTGGTTTTGATTGTTATTGAAGATGGAGTGATTGATTTGTTGTTTGAAGGATGGTTTGATTTGATTTTGGTGAGTTTTGTTGAGGGTTTTTGTTTTTGAGATGGAGAGGATGAGGGTTTTGTTGTTATGGGTAGTGTTTATGAATGAATGAATGAATGAATGAAGGTGGGATGGGTATTTAAAGAGCTCGACATTTTCAAAACGCAGGGACAATCCGTGCGGATTGGGCGCAATCCGTGCGGATTCTTCAGCTGCAAAAATTTCAAAATCCCGCCTAGAGACGGGCGGATTCTGGGGAATCCGCTCGGATTCTTTTTGTGAGACGGGCGGATTTTGTGCAGGACGGACGGATTTCTATCCAGAGATTTTTCTTTGTTTTTCTCAGTTGCAAGACGGGCGGATTGTTCACAAGACGGACGGATTCTGTGAGACGGGCGTCTTTCCAGAAATCCGCTCGGATTCTTCAACAGTCAAGAATTTTGCAATTTCAGCTCAGCCCAAGACGGGCGTCTTCTCAGCCAGGGACGCTCGGATCTTCTTCGACGGGCGGATTCTGGGGAATCCGCTCGGATTGGTCCTTGTGTACACGGATTCAGTTCCATCCGTGCACAAACGCATTCCCTTATCATTCTTTCTTTCTTTCTTTCAAATCTTGTGTTCTTCATTGTGGGGGCACTACTAAGGCATAAATAGCCTAGGCAATTGCCATCCCCACACTAATATAAAGCACTACACATCAATTGAAATTGTTAATCCCTCCCTCACTTCTCTCTTTTCATGACAATTATTTTGATCAAAGTAAATAAAATCCAAAAATGACAAAAATGCAATACAAAAATTGAAAAGCAAGTTAGGGAGTTAGAAATATTTACAAGTGGTGGTTTAGGGAGGACTCCACCAAACTCTCATTCTTGATGAGATGTCAAGGGGGCATGTTCAAGGTGTTGTTGATGTTGCTCAACACCTTAAAGAAGTAATCAAAAGCTTGTTCATTGTTGTGGTAGAGGTCCTCAATAGACCGTGGCTCTTGTTGTTGATCATGATCGATGGCATGCCCAATGTAGGGATTAAAGATCCCTTCAAATTCGTCGTCCCAAAGACCACAAACTTCATTGAGTTGATCATTGAAAATCTCTTGCTTAGATGGAGACAACTCTCCCAATTTCTTCTCTTGGCCAATGAGGCCATCATCTTCTTCCTTGGTTGATTTTGATGAGCTTTGCAAGCTCTCCTTGTCACAATTCACTTGCTCTTTGAATGGAGCATCTTCAATTTTCTTCCTCCATTGGAGTTCCGATTTCTTCCTTTCATCTTTCCGGCTATAATGATCAATCATGAAACATGGCTCATGCAAACGAGGAGCTCTCATGGTCTTGTCAAGATTAAAAGTTATGCTTTCATCTCCCACTTCTAGAGTGAGCTCTCCATGTTTCACATCAATCACCGCACCCGCGGTGTGTAGGAAAGGTCTTCCTAAGATGATTGGAATGTTGGAATCTTCCTCCATATCAACAATGACAAAGTCCGCCGGGATGAAAAACTTCCCAATTCGCACGGGGACATCTTCCCATATCCCTAATGGTGTCTTCGTCGATCTATCGACCATTTGAAGAGTGATATTGGTGCACTTAAGCTCTCCCATTCCCAACCTTTTACTTACCGAGTACGGCATGACACTCACACTAGCCCCTAGATCACATAAGGCTTTGTTGATCGTTGTGTTGCCAATGGTACACGGTATTGAGAAGCTTCCCGGATCCTTTAACTTTGGAGGTGAACTCCCTTGAAGTATTGCACTACTCACCTTAGTGAAGGCGATAGTCTCAAGTTTCCGGATCGACTTCTTCTTTGTGAGGATATCTTTCATGTACTTTGCATAGGCCGGAACGTGATTGATTAATTCCGTGAAAGGAATTGAGACTTCTAAGTTCTTCACAATTTCCATGAACTTTCCAAGTTGATCATCAAATTTGGGCTTGGCTTGACGACTTGGAAAAGGAAGTCTAACCACAATGGGCTCCTTCTCTTTGGCTTTGTCTTCATTTTTCTTTGAACTTTCTTCTTTTGATGATTTCCCTTCTTTGGGACTTTGCACAACAACTTCATTTTCACTAGCTTTCACAACTTCATTCTCAACTTGCTCCTTTGGTGCTTCATATCTTGTACCACTTCTCAAGTGAATGGCACTAACCGTTTCATGTCTAGGGGGATTACTTTGAGGTGGTAATTGCCCCTTTTGTCTTTGTGAGCTTGAAGATGCTAGTTGAGTCAATGTGTTTCCAACATCTTGGTGTGAGCTAGAATGTTGTTGATGGTGGTGCCTTTTGCTTGGCTATCTTTTTGCATTTGAGTGAAAAATTCTTGTTGATTCTTTTGCATTTGGAGGACCGCTTTTTGGACATCAAAACCTTGGTCATTTTGGTGATTGTATGGATTTTGATTTTGGTAACCTTGGTTTTGATTGTAAAAGGGTCTTTGATTTTGATTTCTCATGGGTGGTGGAGTGTATGTTGTTTGAGGGTTTTGAACATTTTGGCTTTTGTATGAGAGATTTGGATGGAACTTGGTGTTTTCATTGTAAAAATTTGAATAAGGGGTACCACTTTTGTAAGCTTGGAAAGCATTAACTTGTTCGGTTGTTCCCCTACATTCACTTGAGTCATGACCCAAGGTTCCACAATTCTCACATATCCCGCTTGGGATTGATGAGGATGCCGTCATGGCATTGACATGATGCTTTGATGTTTTTGATTTTTCCTCAAGCCTAGCCATAGCTTGTTCAAACTTCAAGTTGATTGTGTCAATGTGAGCACTAAGTTGAGCACCTAATTGAGTAACGGTGTCCACTTCATACTTTCCTCCTCTAGTAGCCTTGCGAGGCCTACTATATTGTGAATTATGGACCGCCATTTCCTCAATCTTGTTCCATGTTTGATTGTCATCAACTTCGGTGAACATTCCATTTGATCCCATATTGAGAATGTTCCTTGAATCTTCATATAAACCATTCCAAAATTGTTGCACTAAAAACCATTCGCTAAGTCCATGGTGAGGACATGAGCGACAAATACCTTTGAACCGCTCCCAAGCTTCATACAAAGATTCTTCATCCCTTTGCTTAAAACCCGTAATTTGAGCTCTTAGCATGTTAGTCTTTTTCGGTGGGTAGAATTTTTTGTAGAAAGCTAGAGCTAGCTTTTTCCAAGAATCTATTCCAAGGGTGGCCTTATCAAGGCCCTTCAACCATTGCTTTGCGGTGCCGATTAACGAAAAAGGAAATAAGACCCATCTTATTTGGTCTTGAGTCACGCCCGTTTGAGAGATAGCTTCACAATAATCGCAAAAGGTTTCCATATGAGAATGAGGGTCCTCACTAGGCATTCCCCCGAATTGGCTCCTCTCAACTAGTTGGATGAAGGCGGACTTGGCAATAAAGTTACCGGTGAGATGTTGTGGTGTAGGAGTACCATTTGGTAGATCCTCCTCGGTGGGTATAGAGTGTGACGAGAATTTAGGCATTGTAGGTGGATTTTGTGTGGTATTGTTTAATGGGTTCTCTTCTCCTTCTATTGCGAAAGGATTGACAAACTCACTAGTGGGTTGAACAACTTCACCAACACCTCCCAAATTCCTCCTAACAAGTCTCCTATTATTCGTCAAGGTTCTTTCGATTTCAAGGTCAAAAGGTAACAAATTTCTTTGTAACCTTCTAGACATGCAAAATATCAAACAACTCGAAAACAATTAGAACAAACCTTGAGGAGTTTTACTTCCCCAAGGTGAAAAAGACACAACTAAAAACAATAAAAGAAATCTTAAATCAATTAAACACCGTCCCCGGCAACGGCGCCATTTTTGATCGGATCCATTTGGTGTTCACAATTAAGCATATGTGGTCGTTGGTCAATGGTCGATACAAAACACAATTTATACTCCACGAGCAACTCTACAATTAGTAAAGAGGCAAGTAAAGGTCGGATCCCAAGGGACGGGTATTGAAATGAGAATTCTATTGTAACTAGTAGTGTCTAGGGGTGTCACAAATTTGGTTGATGTAGAAGGTCACTAAACTAAAATAACAATGAAAATAAACTAGCAAGATGAATAAAATAAGGGGTGTAAACAATTGATTAAAGGCACTAGGGTGTCATGGGTTCATAGGGGATTCATGGGATATGATCATACAAACATGTTCTCAAATTATAAGCAAGCAATTATTGTTGTGATGGATTGAGTTGGGTTATATCTTACAATCCTAGGAAAGTTTGGGTCCCGGAGCCGAATCGATTAGATTGTACAACACCTACAAGTCGACTTAATCTTTCCTACTCAACACATGCATGGTCTAACAAGACTCGAGTTGGGTTATGTCTTACAAGTCAAGTTGAAAGGATAGAAGATGATAGTAAATGCAAGGATTCATAGGCTTAGCATTTCATCAAATATAACATGTGCATGTATTAAGATCAAAACAAGCAAGCAAATAAGATATGAAAGCACATTAATTTAAGCATGAATCATTCCCCATGTTGGTTTCCCCTAATCACCCATTAAACCCTAGCTAAGAGACTACTCACTCATTATCATATTGATCATGCTAGAAAGGTTGTCAATCATACTAACATAATGAAACATGATGAATAAATGAAAGTAATTAGCAATAATTAAAAAGGGATTAAGAGATTATACCTACTAATGATTCCAATAATAAAGATGCAAAGAATAATAGAAGAACTTGATGATTGATGGAAGGTTGTCAATCTCCCAATAAACCCAATAATCTTCTAATTACCCAAAATAAAGGAAGAACAAGAGAGAGATTAAAGAACTAAAACTTGAATTAAAACTTGAGTAATATTTGATTACAATATTGAAGAGAGATTTGATTGATATTAACTACACTAATTATTGATAAGAAGAACATGCTCCTCTAATTAGACTAATGGGGTATTTATAGTGAAAATTAGGGAGGATGCATTAGGGTTAACTAAGGGCTAAACTAGTAATTACACTTTTTAAGTTGAGCAAGGAGACTCCGGTATTGTCCGAGAGAAGGGCTTCTCTTATCGTGGCTTGAAGAACGAAAACGTGCTGTACTGAAATCCGTGCGGATGGGAGTCGGGACGGCCGGATCTGGGCTGGAGAATCCGAGCGGATTCTTGGTCAAGACGCTCGGATTGGCGAGGTGGAATCCGAGCGGATTCCTTTGAGGGACGCTCGGACTGGCGAGGGCGGACGGACGGATTGTGTACAATCCGTTCGGATTGTCTGGCAGCAGCTTTTCTTCTTCTTTTCTTCATGAATTCCTTGGGGATTTCCTTGGGGACTCAAGGATCCTTTTCTCAACAATGCTCTTCTACTATAATATGTACAAAGTGAAGGAAATGTAGATCTTTATACATATTAACATACTCTTATATGTCTAAATTAATTTGTCATAAAATTAAAGGTGGATTTTATGCATGCAAACTTTAATAAAAGAAGATAAGAAAACATTTTCTCACCATAATAATTTCGGTCATATTGGGCACCAACAAGATCTCCTTCTTGTTAGTTCTTGAGCTTTCCATTAATGGATGAACATACTTGACTTCAAATTAGAAGCCCTCCAATTAGTTGCACCCAAAACTATCCCTTAATCCCACAAACTAACATGTACTAGATGTTTATATTGTGGTTTACCTTAAAATCTATTACTAATACTCATATACTACTTCTAGTAATCTTAGTAATTTAAATGAACAATTTAGATTAAAATCTCGTCCTTTTTGATGAAGATAGAAGAGAGAGAAGAGAGGAAATTCATGAACACTTGCATGTTTATTGAATGGTAGTGTAAGAATAAAAGAAAAAGACCAACAACCCATAAGGAGAGGGAGTACATGGTTGGGAGCCTCAAAATGGCATCATAACTTTTCCTTTTTCTCTTCTCAAAAATAGTAGGTGTGTAAGACTAGTTGTAGGTAGGCATCATTATGTTTATTTTATCAATTAAAATAAAACAACCAAAACCCACTAACACACCCACATTTTCGGTCCATTACTTAAAATGGACACCATTTTATTTTGTCAATTTGTCATTTGTCACACAATATGTCACATGTAGTATGATACATGTTATTAATTAATTTAATGCATATTTATCACATAAATATCATTTCATGAATTAATTAAATTTCATACAACAAATTGACTAGTGATACTTGATCACATAAATAAAATGGGTCATATAGTTATAATTCACAACTTCTTGTAATTATAATTAACCATTCATTCTTATCTTTATTGTTTCTCAAACAATAATTAATTTTAGCAATAAAGCATTTTATTACTAAAATAAATCTTATTTAATCCCATTATAATAAGATATCAATATTCTCTCTCACAAATCAAATTGTTCAATTTTAAGGAATTAATTAATCTGTATCGGTATACAACTAATTAACCTTTTTCAATTAAGGGAATCGTCCTTTAGGTGTGACCTCAAGGGATCAACTGATCACCACCGTCGCACGACAGTAATGTCAAACTCTAGCCAGCCAATCATTACCGATATGTGTGGACCAGTTGACTATATATGTAATGTATCATCCCTTTCGTATTCTTGGCATGAGATTTAATTATGATATTTAAATCATGTGAACGCACTATTGTTGAGGACACATTTCCCAACAATCTCCCACTTGTCCTCGACAAGTGTGCGTCACCAATTCTCTTGTCCTATTACTATCTCCCACTCAATGCAAGGTGTCTTTCAGGTCGTACTTGCAAGTGATCATATCGAGAGTGGTTTCCTCGATCCGGAGAATAACGATTGACCAGATTTATCCACTGGATACCTTCCGAGCGTGGCCACGTATTTCCGATTCATTACTCCTCGAGTGGCCCTGAGATATTGTTTTAACCCCGACAAGGGGTGGACAATTCCTATCGCACTTATTCCCTTCGACTAGCCACAGCCATCATAACCCAAAATATGCCCATTTGACCCCATTTACGAAGGTCGTAGTAACACAAATCAAAGTTAATCTGAAACTGTGCCATCTTAGGTGAATAGTCTTTAGTCAAAAGAATCGACTCATTAGAATACTATAGTAGCTCTCGCCACGACCAGGCTTTATAAATTTGCCAGAACTCTATAAGCGGTCACTGCCCGACAAAGTGTTCCTAACAGTCTGCCTATGTGATCGACTAGTCATCTCACATGACTCTATGGCACTTGAACTTGCCATCAATCGCATCACACTCTAGTCACTTCGAGACGTCACCTCATACAAGTGACTATGGGCGAATACTATGCTAATCCGTGTTCACTTTAACGGGGTTCAATTGTCTCTACAACCCGTTTGGATGTAACAAAGTATAATAAAAGAGTTTTAAAATAAAACTCGAACGACAAATGCGATTATCACACATGAAGAGTCAATGCCTGATTACTATTTCATGTTCTATAATCCGATTTGATCTTGTACGTAGTTGTTCATTTCAATTCAATTGAAATGACATGACTCATCATGTTTAGCCTTTGAGAAGGCTTTGGTTAGTAGGTTTTATCAATTTCTTGTACCTTACTCAACCTCACTACATACTCGTTTTCCTTTGTAATGTATACATTTCCATCACAAAACTTACTGAGTACGTGTCGAGATCCAATCAAGACATAGGTCCTCTAGCCTAAGAATAGCTCCCACTGTTTTCACAGTGTGCGGGACTCATCTTCTTGCACATCTCATGATTGCAAGTGTACTCAATTTCCGTTATAAATATCTCTCATTGTTCTTTATTGCCTAGAACGATTCTAGAAAATCTACTTCTTAATTAACATTGCCACAATGGTATCTTAACCATCCTAATGTGTTTTGATTATGGTTTTGTCGGAAACCATGCGCAATCTCAATTGTCAATTGTCACTTGTGTAACACCCTTACACAATATTGCATCATAAACACTTTGCATCATAGCCTTAATGCTTCTGCAAGCACTTAAGGGTAATCTTTATAACTTACTTGGTAAAGATTACTTAAATTCGATTTTGAAAACAATTCATCATACTCAAAGTATATGAAGTGTTATACATCATTTTCTATTTAATTGATTTGGCAGCGGAAGCAAATGGAATCAATCAAATATGTTCAATTAAATTGAACTAGTCATGAATCTTATCAACATAAGACTTCTTACTGACGCTAATATCATGTGGATTTATCTTCATAAATCTGGATATCAAAGATGTATTATAATACTCCAAAAGTCTTAAATCGTTCTTGATGATCAATATGTCATCCACATATCGGACTAATTAAAATTTCCGTAACTCCCACTAAACTTCATGTATAAACACAACTTCTCGACTTATCGAGAAATGTTTTATCACATGATCAAAATGTTGATTCTAACTCATTGATGTCCTACTTAAGACCCTCTCTTAAGTTTCACATTATCTTAGGATTGCAAGAATCTACTAAACTCAAGACATGTATTGAATACATTCCTTCTATTGAAGAAGTGGGTTTTAGATTCACTTGCTATGTATTTCATAACCTCATAATGAAACACAATCCCTAAGAAGATCCAAATAGACTTAAGCATTTCAATTAGTGCAAAACCCTTTGTCACTAATCAACCAATCTTGCTATGAAATATCTCTTTATTAGTGCAAAACCCTTTGTCACTAATCAAGCCTTTTATTTCGGACTTTTATGGCTCTAAGCCTTGTATTGAGTTGTGACTTAAACACTCTTATGTAAGTCATATGTTCATTACTTTCCAGAAGTAATCAATCTTGAATCAAACAATTTCTTTGTAAGTTATAAGCTCTTTACTTTCTTAAAAGTAACATGAATTCATCATTTTTAACAAGTGACGAATTTTAACCTCCTAGGTTTTGAAGAAACAATGTCTTACACAAAACGTCTCATGTAGCCAAGAAAGACCAGTTTCTTGCGACAACGTTTTACACAAAACATCTCACGTAGCCAAGAAAGACCAGTTTCTTGCGACATAACATCTTTGTGGCTCTTTGAATAATTTCTCCCACTCTGTCTTCTAGAAATAAACTTGTATTTTAGAAAGACAACTTCATGAGCCGCAAACCCGTCGTACTCGTGATAATTGAAAGGGAAAAATTGAGCATTTGTTTCTTGTGAGAACTTACAACCATGGTACCCTTACCATTTCATATCTCATATGATTCGATTTAGTGGAAAAATAATTTAGACAAAAATGATAAAATCCCCAAATGGATCAAGTAACTCAAAGTAACTTGATTGAAATCCAAACCATATCGAATAGCGTTTGATTTCTTATCTAATCACACATTATTCCATAATGCGTGCTATGAGAGATTAACTTGTGATTCTATATCACATTTTCTTTGGCTTTCATCAAAGTCTTCACTTTGATAATCCTATCACGACTAAATCGTGATTCCTTGAACTCTTGAACTTCTTCAAAGATTTCTCTATTTACCTTATTAAGTGAACACACTAGTGTCAACTTAAATCGTTGGTAAAAGAAAATGATTAACCTATTTTGGATAAATGATTTACAATCTCGATCTCATTTTCAAACAAAAAGGCACGAGACATCTTGCTTTGAATACAAGATACGCATATACCATTAACAATCTAATGGTTTCAAGAGTACTCGATAACTCTTTACGTTCATCATTCCAAAATTTAAGGTTTAATCTTGGGTTACCAATTTGAATCTTACATCATCTACATGATATATCATTCTAGTTTGTTTTAGAATATAATCACCTTGATAATGGGCTAGCCATACATCAAATCGTGGTGTATAGGGTCACAAAAGTGAAAACCCTTTTTGTATCTTAACAAGTTTATATTCTTATTTAGAGTTTATGCACTTAATAGTCACAATTAAGTACAACTTTAAATCCAAAAACTAGATTGAGTACACAATTACTCTATCTCTCGACATTATTGTTGCTAGTCGTCATATTCTAATCATCCTATGTATCAAGTACAATGATGAAAACCTCCACTGGTTTCTAATATTGACGAAGTGGTACTAGCAAAATTTATGTTTAATCAAATAAACATTTAAAGAAGAAGGTCCCATTAGATGTCCCACAACTAACTTGTTGATTCTTCAATAATTTGGGGCAGTTTCCTTTCTTGTGTCCAATCATTTAAGACAATGGAAACTTTATTGGTCGGGATTGATAGGTTTAGTATCGTCATTCCTCAATGACTTTACTTTCAACATTACCTTGTATCAATTCCATTATTATCTTTACTTCTTGAACCTCGTCCTCATCTTAACGGTTTAAGAGAATGCTCCCACTTATTTCAATGAGTCTTTGCTTTGAGAAGCAAAATTGAATTCACGAAGATCACTCTTCATTTGTTCGTTTTAGTCTTAAAACTTTCATTGAAGTGGTTGCGTTATTTTGGTCAATTACGAATTCTTGACAAAACTAATTACCAAAACAATTTATCGCTTCAAGGTACTTAATTCATTTAAGTACATGAAAAATAATCCATTGTAAGTAGATGTGTTTGTCAAGAATCAAAAACCTGTTTGATAATGAATAACTTCAATCTATACTCTTTACAAGAGATCCTTAGCAATGGTTCATATGAGGTTTTAGAAGCAAATTCATATTTGTCTTTAGTTACGATATTTTAATGGAGATTTGAATCAAAATCGAAATGATATCGTATATGAATTGTGGTAAAGAAATAGAACAATATGATAACGGAATAGTGGAAAACAAAACATTTATCGTTATATTAATACTTGTAAACAAGTATAGCATTTACATAGTGACCTCTACCCAACTATGATAAATGATTCCAAGATCCAAATTCATATTAACTTGGGCACGGGGTAGCCGATGAAACCCTTATCAATATAACTCGGTGGATTAACTCTTTAATCGATTCTACTTTTAGAACTCTCGGTCGATAAAATTACTTTAATATTTATCTATAGCCCAAAACACATCAACAAGGGCACGGGGTAGCCGATGAAACCCTTATCAATTACTTTTGTTGAGATCAATCCAAATTTCGAATAAATGTGTCCATTATCCAAACCCACATTAACTTAGGCACGGGGTAGCCGATGAAACCCTCATCAACATGAATTCGGTGGATTAACATTTATCACCCACTTCCCCTACGTAACAAGGTTTGTACCCCGGGGTAGCCGAGTGCACTCCCTCGCGAAATAGGTTTTCATGGTTTCTACTATTTGGTAAGGCTATATCTCAATTGATTGTTTTAGCGAGAGGTCATGTCAATTTATTATCTATCACGTTTTAAGTGAACTAAAGCGGTGAACTACGATAATTCTAATTGACACGGTCGATAAACTCGATAAGACAATGCATGTTTAGTTTTGGCGATTTAGCAATGCATGTGACATAAAATAAAATGCAAGCAATTAAAAAAAATCCTAGTATGGCCTTTCCTAAAATAGAAAAACTCTTTAACTATTACATATTCGGAAACCAACTCCATTGGTCCCTTGAACTTCGGTTGTGGCACGCATCTCGAGGTAGCACCGTCTTTATGTATCGCCATTCTTGAAGAAATCCGTCTTTGGGAACTCCGGAATGAATAAAATTACATAATAAATTACATAATTCCTATTATACATTTGTAACTAAATAAAATAAATCTATTAAATTACAAAACGGTGATACGAGATCACAATAAAAATACAACCGAATCGATATTCCCATACATTTCGGGAAATACCAATTAAAATCTAAGGCCATACTAAGTAAAATTACATAATTCAAAATTACATAATTTAAAATTATGACAATCATAAAGAAAAATGCAGCATTATAATATGTATGAACATGCTCAATTTTTATGCTAAATCGCCTTTAATAGCCAATATCATATATTACTCGGTTTTTACGGATTTGCGTGATTTCAACATTTTATAATCACAAAAATGCATAAACTCATATTTATGCATAAGTTAATTACCCTAACCTCTTAGGACTCAAAATACAGTATTCACTAATAATTTGACCATAATTAACTTTTATTTACAAAATTGTTCATAAATGGACCAAAATTACAAAAATAAGCCATTAAACTTCAAATAAATCACAAAATTTCAAATAAATTCAAAATTTGAAATTTAAACTCATGAACATTCTGGAAAAATCCATGACACTCATAATGTTCAAAAACCTTAGGTTAAAAATTTCGAAAATTTACCGGAAAAACAATGTTGCGGTTTATCGATTTTTAATAAAATAATCTTAAAAACATGGAAAAATTATTTTCATTAACTTTTCAATTTTAGATCTGAAACATATAATAAAATGCAACATTAGACGTTTTTCCTAAGTCATAGATTATGTTTTATTAATTTTCCACTAATAATGTCACTATTTATGCTATTTTTCTTCAAAAATTCATAAATCATGCTAAAAGACTTCTTTATAGCCAATTATTTTACACACATCTTGTAAAATTGCATGTGACAACATATTAATTTTCTATGACCAGATTCGAAATTTAACTCATATTAACCTATTTTTCACTTAAATCCGAATTTAATAATGAAAAATTCATTTTTCGAGCATAACAAGTTCAAAAATTATGAAAATTTACAGGTTATCTCAAAATAATATATGTGACAACATATCCAAAGATCAACTTAAAATTCGAAGTATAGCTAATTTTCGACCAAAAATGACATTTTTACTCATAAAATCACATTTAAATGCCATTATTGTAAATTATGAACAATAAAAATCCGAAAAATTAACCAAAATATCCTAAAACACTTTAGGACCAGAAATATTAACATGCATGTAATAATTTCGTGATATATCATAATAACACAAATTTTACAAGTTTTATTTGTTATTCATATAACTCGGAAAAACTTTTAACCAATTTGCATGCAAACAACCGTGACTCATGATACCGATTGAAGGAAATGTAGATCTTTATACATATTAACATACTCTTATATGTCTAAATTAATTTGTCATAAAATTAAAGGTGGATTTTATGTATGCAAACTTTAATAAAAGAAGATAAGAAAACATTTTCTCACCATAATAATTTCGGTCATATTGGGCACCAACAAGATCTCCTTCTTGTTAGTTCTTGAGCTTTCCATTAATGGATGAACATACTTGACTTCAAATTAGAAGCCCTCCAATTAGTTGCACCCAAAACTATCCCTTAATCCCACAAACTAACATGTACTAGATGTTTATATTGTGGTTTACCTTAAAATCTATTACTAATACTCATATACTACTTCTAGTAATCTTAGTAATTTAAATGAACAATTTAGATTAAAATCTCATCCTTTTTGATGAAGATAGAAGAGAGAGAAGAGAGGAAATTCATGAACACTTGCATGTTTATTGAATGGTAGTGTAAGAATAAAAGAAAAAGACCAACAACCCATAAGGAGAGGGAGTACACGGTTGGGAGCCTCAAAATGGCATCATAACTTTTCCTTTTTCTCTTCTCAAAAATAGTAGGTGTGTAAGACTAGTTGTAGGTAGGCATCATTATGTTTATTTTATCAATTAAAATAAAACAACCAAAACCCACTAACACACCCACATTTTCGGTCCATTACTTAAAATGGACACCATTTTATTTTGTCAATTTGTCATTTGTCACACAATATGTCACATGTAGTATGATACATGTTATTAATTAATTTAATGCATATTTATCACATAAATATCATTTCATGAATTAATTAAATTTCATACAACAAATTGACTAGTGATACTTGATCACATAAATAAAATGGGTCATATAGTTATAATTCACAACTTCTTGTAATTATAATTAACCATTCATTCTTATCTTTATTGTTTCTCAAACAATAATTAATTTTAGCAATAAAGCATTTTATTACTAAAATAAATCTTATTTAATCCCATTATAATAAGATATCAATATTCTCTCTCACAAATCAAATTGGTCAATTTTAAGGAATTAATTAATCTGTATCGGTATACAACTAATTAACCTTTTTCAATTAAGGGAATCGTCCTTTAGGTGTGACCTCAAGGGATCAACTGATCACCACCGTCCGCACGACAAAGAATGTCAAACTCTAGCCAGCCAATCATTACCGATATGTGTGGACCAGTTGACTATATATGTAATGTATCATCCCTTTCGTATTCTTGGCATGAGATTTAATTATGATATTTAAATCATGTGAACGCACTATTGTTGAGGACACATTTCCCAACACAAAGGCCTTCTAGTCTTGTCTCTCCTTGATGCTTGGTCATTGAATACAATCAATTTAGCCTCGTTTTGCCATGAAAATGCAAGATTCTTACTCCTTTCCTACCAAGGGATCAAAATCTCAAAGAATATGCAAAACAAAGAACTAAAGATAAGAAATGACCCAAATAGGCACTAAAAAGCATGGAAACAATGGTAATTCGGGGGCTAAATATGCGCCAATTATGGTCGCATCAAACAAAGTATAATAAAAGAGTTTTAAAGTAAAACTCGAACGACAAATGCGATTATCACATATGAATAGTCAATGCCTGATTACTATTTCATGTTCTATAATCTAATTTGATCTTGTACGTAGTTGTTCATTTCAATTCAATTGAAATGACATGACTCGTCATGTTTAGCCTTTGAGAAGGCTTTGGTTAGTAGGTTTTATCAATTTCTTGTACCTTACTCAACCTCACTACATACGCGTTTTCCTTTGTAATGTATACATTTGCATTACACGACTTTCTGAGTACGTGTCGAGATCCAATCAAGACATAGGCCCTCTAGCCTAAGAATAGCTCCCACTGTTTTCACAGTGTGCGGGACTCATCCTTCTTGCACATCTCATGATCGCAAGTGTACTCAATTTCCGTTATAAATATCTCTCATTGTTCTTTATTGCCTAGCACGATTCTAGAAAATCTACTTCTTAATTAACATTGCCACAATGGTATCTTAACCATCCTAATGTGTTTTGATTATGGTTTTGTCGGAAACCATGCGCAATCTCAATTGTCAATTGTCACTTGTGTAACACCCTTACACAATATTGCATCATAAACACTTTGCATCATAGCCTTAATGCTTCTGCAAGCACTTAAGGGTAATCTTTATGGCTTACTTGGTAAAGATTACTTAAATTCGATTTTGAAAAACAATTCATCATACTCAAAGTATATGAAGTGTTGCACATCATCTCTTTTTAATTGATTCGGCAGCGGAAGCAAATGAAATCAATCAAATATGTTCAATTTAATTGAACTAGTCATGAATCTTATCAACATAAGACTTCTTACTGACGCTAATATCATGTGGATTTATCTTCATAAATCCGGATATTCAAGATGTATTATGATACTCCAAAAGTCTTAAATCATTCTCAATGATCAATATGTCATCCACATATCGGACTAATTAAAAATCCCGTAACTCCCACTAAACTTCATGTATAAACACAACTTCTCGACTTATCGAGAAATGTTTTACTACATGATTAAAATGTTGATTCCAACTCATTGATGTCCTACTTAAGATCCTCTCTTAAGTTTCACATTATCTTAGGATTGCAAGAATCTATAAAACTCATGACATGTATTGAATACATTCCTTCTTTTGAAGAAGTGGGTTTTAGATTCACTTGTTGTGCGCATATCCTCATAATGAAACACAATCCCTAAGAGGATCCAAATAGACTTAAGCATTTCAATTAGTGCAAAACCTTTTGCGACCAATCTTGCTTTGAAATCTCTCTTTATTAGTGCAAAACCCTTTGTCACTAATCAAGCCTTTTATTTCGGATTTTCGTGGCTCTAAGCCTTGTAATGAGTTGCGACTTAAACACTCTTATGTAAGTCATTTGTTGATTATTTTCCAGAAGTAATCAACTTGAATCAAACAATTTCTTTTGTAAGTTATAAGCTCTTTACTTTCTTAAAAGTAGCATGAATTCATCATTGCTTAATAAGTGACGAATTTAACCTTCTAGGTTTTAAAGAAACAACGTCTTACACAAAACGTCTCATGTAGCCAAGAAAGACCAGTTTCTTGCGACATAACATTCTTTGTGGCTCTTGAATAATTTCTCCCACTCTGTCTTCTAAAAATAAACTTGTATTTTAGAAAGACAGCTTCACGAGCCGCAAACCCGTCGTACTCGTGATAAATGAATGAAAAATGAGCATTTGTTTCATGTGAAAACTTACAAACATGGTATCCTACCATTTCATATCTCATATGATTCGATTTAGTGGAAAAATAATTTAGACAAAAATGATAAAATCCTCAAAAGGATCAAGTAACTCAAAGTAACTTGATTGAAGTTCAAACCATATCGAATAGCGTTTGATTTCTTATCCATCCACACATTATTTCATAATGCGTGCTAAGAGAGATTAACTTGTGATACTATATCACATTTCCTTTGGCTTATATCAAAGTCTTCACTTTGATAATCCCATCACGACTAAATCGTGATTCCTTGAACTCTTGAACTTCTTCAAAGATTTCTCTATTTACCTTATTAAGTGAACACACTAGTGTCAACTTAAATCGTTGGTAAAAGAAAATGATCAACCTATTTAGGATCAATGATTTACAATCTCGATCTCCTTTTTCAACCAAAAGGCACGAGATATCTTGCTTTGAATACAAGATACGCATATACCATTAATAGTCTAATGGTTTCAAGAGTACTTGATAACTCTTTGCGTTCATCATTCCAAAAATTAAGGTTTAATCTTGGGTTACCAATTTGAATCTTACATCATCTACATGATATGTCATTCTAGTTTGGTTTAGAATATAATCACCTTGATAATGGGCTAGCCATTCATCAAATCGTGGTGTATAGGGTCACAAAAGTGAAAACCTCTTTTGTCTCTTAACAAGTTTATATTCTTATTTAGAGTTTATGCACTTAATAGTTACAATTAAGTACCACTTTAAATCCAAAAACTAGATTGAGTACACAATTACTCTATCTCTCGACTTCATTGTTGCTAGTCGTCATATTCTAATCATCCTATGTATCAAACATAATGATGAAAACCACCACCTGTTTCTAATATTGACGAAGTAATACTAGCAAAATTTATGTTTAATCAAATAAACATTTAACGAAGAAGGTCCCATTAGATGTCCCACAACTAACTTGTTGATTCTTCAATAATTTGGGGTAGTTTCCTTTCTCGTGTCTAACATTTAAGACAATGGAAACTTTATCGGTCGGGATTGATAGGTTTAGTATTGTCATTCTCAACAACTTTACCTTTAACATAACCTTGTATCAATTCCATTCTAATTTTACTTCTTTAACCTCGTCCTCATCTTAACGGTTTAAGAGAATGCTCCCACTCATTTCAATGAGTCTTTACTTAGAGAAGCAAAGGCGAATCTTATAAAGATTACTCTTCAATTTAATCGTTTTAGTCTTAATACTTTCATTGAAGTGGTTGCGTTATTTTGGTCAATTACGAATTCTGACAAAACTAATTACCAAAACAATTTATCGCTTCAAGGTACTTAATTCAATTAAGTATATGAAACATAATCCATTGTAAGTAGAAGTGTTAGTCAAGAATCAAAAACCTGTTTGATAATGAATAACTTTAATCTATACTCTTTACAAGAGATTCTTAGCAATGGTTCATTCGAGGTCTTTAGAAGAAAATTCAAATTTTGTCTTTAGATACGATGTTTTAATGGAGTTTTTGAATCGAAATGATATCGTATATGAATTGTGGTAAAGAAATAGAACAATATAACAACGGAATAGTGGAAAACTTAACATTTATCGTTTTATTAAGACTTGAAAAACAAGTATAGCATTTACATAGTGACCTCTACCCAACTATGATAAATGATTCCAAGATCCAAATTCATATCAACTTAGGCACGGGGTAGCCGATGAAACCTTTATCAATATAACTCGGTGGATTAACCTTTTAATCGATTCTACTTTTAGAACTCTTGGTCGATAAAATTACTCTAATGTTTATCTATAGCCCAAAACACATCAACAAGGGCACGGGGTAGCCGATGAAACCCTTATCAATAACTTTTGTTGAGTTCAATCCAAATTTCGAATAAATGTGTCCATTATCCAAACCCACATTAACTTAAGCACGGGGTAGACGATGAAACCCTTATCAACATGAATTCGGTGGATAGACATTTATCACCCACTTCCCCTACGTAACAAGGTTTGTACCCCGGGGTAGCCGAGTGCACTCCCTCGCGAAATAGGTTTTCATGGTTTCTACTATTTGGTAAGGCTATGTCTCAATTGATTATTTTAGCGAGAGGTCATGTCAATTTATTATCTATCACGTTTTAAGTGAACTAAAGCGGTGAACTACGATATTCTAATTGACACGGTCGATAAACTCGATAAAAAGACAATGCATGTTTTAGTTATGGCGATTTAGCGATGCATGCGACATAAAATAAAATGCAAGCATAAAAATAAATAAATCCTAGTATGGCCTTTCCTAAAATAGAAAAACTATTTAACTATTACATATTCGGAAACCAACACCATTGGTCACTTGAACTTCGGTTGTGACACGCATCTCGAGGTAACACCGTCTTTATGTATCGCCATTCTTGAAGAAATCCGTCTTTGGGAACTCCGGAATGAATAAAATTACATAATAAATTACATAATTTCCTATTATACATTTGTAACTAAAATAAAATAAATCTATTAAATTACAAAACGGTGATACGAGATCACAATAATATTACAACCGAATTGATATTCCCATACATTTCGGGAAATACCAATTAAAATCTAAGGCCATACTAAGTAAAATTATATAATTCAAAATTACATAAATTAAAATTATGACAATCATAAAAGAAAATGCAGCATTATAATATGTATGAACATGCTCAATTTTATGCTAAATCGCCTTTAATTAGCCAATATTGTATATTACTCGGTTTTTACGGATTTGCGTGATTTCAACATTTTACAATCACAAAAAATTACATAAATTCATATTTATGCATAAGTTAATTACCCTAACCTCTTAGGACTCAAAATTTAGTCTTCACTAATAATTTGACCATAATTAACTCATTTATATAAAATTGTCCATTAATGGAATAAAAATTACAAAAATAAGCTATAAACTTCAAATAAATCACAAAATTTCAAATAAATTCAAAATTCAAAATTTAAACTCATGAACATTCTGGAAAAATACCATGACACTCATAATGTTCAAAACCTTAGGTCAAAAATTTCGAAATTTTTCCGGAAAAACAATGTTGCGGTTTATCGGTTTTTAATAAAATAATCATAAAAACATGAGAAAAATTTTATTCATCAACTTTTCAATTTTAGATCTGAAAAAGATAATAAAATGCAACATTGGACATTTTTCCTTAGTCATAGATTATGTTTTATTAATTTTTCACTAATAATGTTACTATTTATACTATTTTTCTTCAAAAATCCATAAATCATTCAAAAAGACTTCAATATAGCCCATTATTTTACACACATCTTGTAAAATTGCATGTGACAACATACTAAATTTCTATGACCAGATTCGAAATATTTCTCATATTAACCTATTTTTCACCTAAATCCGAATTTAATAATGAAAAATCCATTTTTCGAGCATAACAAGTCCAAAAATTATGAAAATTTACAGGTTATCTCAAAATAATATATGTGACAACATATCCAACAATCACTGGAAAATTCGAAGTATAGCTAATTTTAGACCGAAAATGACATTTTTACTCATAAAATCATATTTAAATGCCCTTATTGTATAATATGAACAATAAAAATCCGTAAATTTAACCAAAATATCCTAAAACATTTTAGGACCAGAAATTTTAACATTCATGGATTAATTTCGTGATATCTCATAATAACACAAATTTTATAAGTTTTATATGTTAATCTTTATAACTCGGAAAAACTTTTAACCGATTTCCATGCAAACAACCATGGCTCTTGATACCGATTGAAGGAAAAGTAGATCTATATACTTAACATACTCATATATGTATTAATTTAATTTGTCATAAAATTAAAGATTGATCTTATGCATGCAAACTAAAATGAAAGAAGATAAGAAAACATTTTCTCACCATATGAATTTCGGTCATATTGGGCACCAACAAGATCTCCTTCTTGTTAGTTCTTGAGCTTTCCATTAATGGATGAACATTCTTGACTTCAAATTAGAAGCCCTCCAATTAGTAGCACCCAAAACTATCCCTTAATCCCACAAACTAACATGTACTAGATGTTTATATTGTGGTTTACCTTAAATTTGATTACTAATACTCATATATTACTTTGATAATTTTAGTAATCTTACATGAACAATTTCAATTAAAATCTCATCTTTTTGATGAAGATAAAAGAGAGAGAAGAGAGGACAATACATGAACAACTTGCATGTAGATGAATGGTAGTGTAAGAATGAAAAGAAAAAGAACTAAAACTCCTCTAATAGGAGTAGTAGAGCCGGCCCATGAGAGGCCAAGGGAGAGCATCTTGCTTTTTCTTTTTGTCTTATCAATATTGTAGGTATGTAAGGCTAGTGTGTGTAGGAATGATTACACTTGCATTATCTCATAAAATAATCAACTATACACCACCATGACATCCTTCATTTCGGTCCATGTCTTAAAATGGACTACCATTTTATTTTGTCAATTTGTCAATTGTCACACAAAATGTCACATGTAGTATGATACATGTTACTAATTAATTAAATGCATATTTATCACATAAATATCATTTTATAAATTAATTAAATTATATTCAAGAAATTGACTAGTGATACTTGATCACGTAAATAAAATGGGTCATATAATTATAATTCACAATGTCTTGTAATTATAATCAACCATTCATTCTTATCTTTATTATTTCTCAAACAATAAACAATTTTAGTAATAAAGCATTTTATTACTAAAATAAATCTTATTTAATCCCATTACAATAAGATATCAATATTCTCTCTCACAAATCAAATTGTTCAATTTTAAGGAATTAATTAATCTGTATCGGTATACAACTAATTAACCTTTTCAATTAAGGGAATCGTCCTTTAGGTGTGACCTCAAGGGATCAATCGATCACCACCGTCACGACGATGAAATGTCAAACTCTAGCCAGCCAATCATTACCGATATGTGTGGACCAGTTGACTATATATATATGTAATGTATCATCCCTTTCGTATTCTTGGTATGAGATTTAATAATGATATTTAAATCATGTGATCGCACTATTGTTGAGGACACATTTCCCAACAATCTTTTTGCATTTGAGTGAAAAATTCTTGTTGATTCTTTTGCATTTGGAGGACCGCTTTTTGGACATCAAAACCTTGGTCATTTTGGTGATTGTATGGATTTTGATTTTGGTAACCTTGGTTTTGATTGTAAAAGGGTCTTTGATTTTGGTTTCTCATGGGTGGTGGAGTGTATGTTGTTTGAGGGTTTTGAACATTTTGGCTTTTGTATGAGAGATTTGGATGGAATTTGGTGTTTTCATTGTAAAAATTGGAATAAGGGGTACCACTCTTGTATGCTTGGAAAGCATTCACTTGTTCATTTGTTCCCCTACATTCACCTTGGTCATGTCCCAAAGTTCCACAATTCTCACATATCCCACTTGGGATTGATGAGGATGCCGCCATGGCATTAACATGATGCTTTGATGATTTTGAGTTTTCTTCAAGTCTAGCCATAGCTTGTTCAAACTTCAAATTGATTGTGTCAATGTGAGCACTAAGTTGAGCACCCAATTGAGTAACGGAGTCCACTTCATGCTTTCCTCCTCCAGTAGCCTTGCGAGGTCTACTATATTGTGAGTTATGGACCGCCATTTCCTCAATCTTGTTCCATGTTTGATTGTCATCAACTTCGGTGAACATTCCATTTGATCCCATATTGAGAATGTTCCTTGAATCTTCATATAAACCATTCCAAAATTGTTGTACCAAAAACCATTCGCTAAGTCCATGGTGAGGACATGAGCGACAAATTCCCTTGAACCGCTCCCAAGCTTCATACAAAGATTCTTCATCCCTTTGCTTAAAACCCGTAATTTGAGCTCTTAGCATGTTAGTCTTTTCCGGTGGGTAGAATTTTTTGTAGAAAGCTAGAGCCAACTTCTTCCAAGAATCTATTCCGAGGGTGGCCTTATCAAGGCCCTTCAACCATTGCTTCGCGGTGCCGATTAGAGAAAAAGGAAAAAAGACCCATCTAATTTGGTCTTGAGTCACGCCCGTTTGAGAGATTGCATCACAATAGTCGCAAAAGGTTTCCATATGAGAATGAGGGTCTTCACTAGGCATCCCCCCAAATTGGCTCCTCTCAACTAATTGGATGAAGGCGGACTTGGCAATAAAATTTCCGGTTAGATGTTGCGATGTAGGAGTACCATTTGGTAGATTCTCCTCTGTGGGTACGGAGTGTGACGAGAATTTAGGCATTGTAGGTGGATTTTGTGGGGTATTGTGTAATGGGTTCTCCTCTCCTTCTATTGCGAAAGGATTGACGAACTCACTAGTGGGTTGAACAACTTCACTAATACCTCTTAAATTCCTCCTAACAAGTCTCCTATTGTTCGTCAAGGTTCTTTCGATTTCACGGTCAAAAGGTAACAAATCACCTTGTGACCTTCTAGACATGCAAAATATCAAACAACTCGAAAACAATTAGAACAAACCTTGAGGAGTTTTACTTCCCCAAGGCGAAGAAAGACACAACTAATAACAATGGAAAGAAATCTAAATCAAACAAACACCGTCCGTCCCCAAACAACGGCGCCATTTTTGATCGGGTCCGTTTCGTGTTCACAATTAAAGATGTGGTCGTTGGGTCACGGTCGAATCAAAACACAATTTATAACTTCACAAACAACTCTACAATTAGTAAAGAGGCAAGTAAAGGTCGGATCCCAAGGGACGGGAGTTGAAATGAGATTTCTAATGCAACTAGTGGTGTCTAAGGGGTGTCACAAATTGGGTTGATGTAGAAGGTCACTAAACTAAAATAGCAATGAAAATAAACAAGCAAGATGAATTAAAGGGGTGTAAACAATTGATTAAAAGCACTAGGGTGTCATGGGATCATAGGGGAATCATGGGAATTGATCATACAAACATGTTCTCAAATTATAAGCAAGCAATTATTGTTGTGATGGATTGAGTTGGGTTATATCTTACAATCCTAGGAAAGTTTGGGTCCCGGAGCCGAATCGATTAGATTGTACAACACCTACAAGTCGACTTAATCTTCCCTATTCAACAACATGCATGGTCTAATGAGACTCGAGTTGGGTTATGTCTTACAAGTCTCATTGAAAAGATAGAAGATGATAGTAAATGCAAGGATTCATAGGCTTAGCATTTCATCAAATATAACATGTGCATGAGTTGAGATCAAAACAAGCAAGCAAATAAAACATGAAAGCATATTAATTTAAGCATGAATCATTCCCCATGTTGGTTTCCCCTAATCACCCATTAACCCTAGCTAAGAGACTACTCACTCATTATCATGTTGATCATGCTAGCAAGGTTGTCAATCATACCAACAATATGAAACATGATGAATAAATGAAAGTAATTAACAATAATTAAAAGGGATTAAGAGAATTATACCCACTAATGATTCCAATAATAAAGCAAAGATAAAAGAAGTACTTGAATGCTTGATTGAGAGGTTGTCAATCTCCCAACAATAACCCAAATAATCTTCAATTACCCAAAATAAAGGATGAACAAAAGAGAGATTAAGGAAATAGAACTTGTATTAGAACTTGATTAATTGTTGATTACAAAACTAAAGAGAGATTTTTTTGATATTAACTACTCTAATTATTGATAAGAAGAACATGCTCCTCTAATTAGACTAATGGGGTATTTATAGTGGAAATTAGGGAGGATGCATTAGGGTTAACTAAGGGCTAAACTAGTAATTACACTTTTTAGATTGACCAAGGAGGAGCCGGTATTTTTCGAAGGAAGGGCTTCTTTCTTCGTAGCTTGGAGAAGGGGAAATCACGCTGTGCTGGAATCCGGGCGGAATAAGGTCGGGACGGGCGGATTCTGGCGATGGGGTCCGAGCGGATTCGAGGGAATCCGGGAGGATTGTGGAGGTGGAATCCGAGCAGATTAGAGCAAAGCCGCACGGATTGTGCAGCTGTGGGACGGCCGGATTGGTGACAATCCGCACAGATTGTCACTCAGCAAGACACCTTCTTCTTTTCTTCCCTTTTCTTCATAAATTCCTTGGGGATTTCCTTGGGGACTCAAGGATCCTTTCTCAACATTGCTCTTCTACTATAATATGTACAAAGGCCTTCTAATCTTGTCTCTCCTTGATGCTTGGTCATTGAATTCGATCAATTTAGTCTCGTTTCGCCATGAAAATGCAAGATTCTTACTCCTTTCCTACCAAGGGATCAAAATCTCAAAGAATATGCAAAACAAAGAACTAAAGATAAGAAATGACCCAAATATGCACTAAAAAGCATGGGAACAAGGCTAATTCGGGGGCTAAATATGCGCTAATTATGGTCACATCACTCACATAATTAAATATTAATTTGATCATACAACAATTATATGACAAATTAATAAACATATATTCACTCAACTTATTGAGTAATATTTTACCATTATATCAACATATAATGGGTCCCATAATAGCTAGTTAGTTAAATTTACAACCTCTTGTAAATGTAAATAACTAATTACCTCTACCTCCAAATGTTTATAAAACCTCAACATAATTTATTAAATTAACATATTAATTCACTAAATTGAATCTTATTTAATCACATTACAATAAGATATATATTTCCTCTCATAAATATAAATTATCCAATTTTAAGGAATTAATTAACTTGTATTAATATACAACTAATTAACTTTACTGATAAGGGCATCATCCTTTAGGTGTGACCTTATGGGATCAACTGACCACCACCGTCCTACGACAGTAACGTCAAACTCTAGCAAGCCAATCATTACCGATTAATGTTGATCAGTTGACTATTTAATTTATCATACCTTTCATATTCTTATTATGAGATTTAATTATGATATTAAATCATGTGATCGCACTATTGTTGAGGACACATATTCCAACAATCTCCCACTTGTCCGAGACAAGTGTGCGTCACCAATTCTCTTATCCTATTACAATCTCCCACTCAATGCAAGGTGTCTCGCAGGTCGTACTTGCACTTGATCATATCTTGAGTGGTTTTCTCGAGCTGGAGTATAACTGTCTGACCGGAATTATCTATCATAGATACTTTCCGAGCGTGGGCACGCATTTCCAGTTCACTACTCATCGAGTGGCCTTGAGATTTCAAAATAACCCTGACAAGGGGGTGGACAATTCCTATCACACTATTCCCTTTGTTTAGCCACAGCTCATCATAACCTAAAATATACCCATTTGACCTCCTTTACGACAGTCGTAAAGCATAAATCAAAGCCAATCAAAAGTTTGTGCCAACTTCAAGAGAAATTTATATACTTGTTTTTGCTAATAGCTTTGAGTTATGATTTACATAATTGTTATTATGTTCCCACTTAGTCTAAAACATTATTTCCATGTGAGACATGAAAGGATCTATATTTTGTCCTCAAAGACAATTATTGTATTTTATTGAAAATAGACGTGGATGTGAGCCATGTCACTTATCTTTATGATACACAAGTTTTAGACAGTTCCAACTCATGTAAAGATATCTACATAATACGCACCAAAAGACTCATAACAAGTTATCCAAATGATTTGTACATTTGATTTTTCAATTAGGTTACATAAATGAAAAACGCATTAAACTCTAGTGTCGACTAGAATTATTGAACCATTTGATTTTCAATCATATGGAATATGCGAATCTTGTCTCCTTTGCAATATAATTTGTACTTCCTTTAGTGGTAAAGGGACACAAGCAAGTGATTTGTTGAGACTAATACATACCGATGTATGTGTTCTTATGAGCATCACCGCAAGGGAAATTTATGACTACTTCGTCACTTTTACCAATGATTCAAGTAGATAAGGGTATATTTACTTGATCAAATAAAAGGTGAAGCATTTGAGAGATTTGAGAAATTTCTAAAATGACGTAGAGAACCAATTGAATAAAGTTCTAAGCATTACGACCCAATCGTAGTGGCAAAGATCTAAGTAATAAATTTGATTTATTAAAGATGGATTATGACCTAGCGTCACTACCCATAAGATCAAACTAATATGAGTCGGTTTGAGTTGATGAACTCAATTTTGGGAATTTGCAATCCAAAACGGACAAGTAATTCTAAACGGATGGTCAACCATGAGATACCTAGAATAGAGAGTCTATTAAACCAAATGACATGGATCAGACTGTCATATTATCAAGCTGCCATGTTAGGATGGCCTTTTGAAAGCTAATACATAGTCTAGGTAAACTCCCTATACTCCGTTAAATATATATGTTTGTGACTCACAAAACTATCTCTCAAGAAGATAGATGTATTTCTGAGAGATAGAGT
Source organism: Silene latifolia (assembly GCF_048544455.1). Classification (NCBI taxonomy): domain Eukaryota; kingdom Viridiplantae; phylum Streptophyta; class Magnoliopsida; order Caryophyllales; family Caryophyllaceae; genus Silene; species Silene latifolia. The sequence goes on from NC_133534.1 coordinate 77,934,550, forward strand.
GGGAGTAGATTGAATCGTCACAAACATCTCTTATAGTTGAAATGTTACTTTGTGAAAGTAATTGAATTATAGAGTGGGAGTTGGTATTGAACTATTATCTATGAAGATAGTATGAGAGCATAGTTCAGTGGGACTTTATCGCACATGTCTTATTGTTCAAAAATATTACTTTGTGAAAGTGATAGTATCATGACCTTGTTACATACGAGCCGAAGCATTACAATCCGAAAATTGTTGCTCATGAGTAGATTTACTTTAAAGTGAGGGTCTCTTTAAAGGGAAATAGAGCTTTAGAGTACACAAATGCATAAGATTTACATAAAGATGTTGATCAAGACAAATTGTGTTAGGAATTGCCGCATTTCATTTTAATGAAGAATGGCAAATAGAATTCGCTTTTCTAAAATGGGAATTTAGAGAAGGAAGTGTTTAAAACACAAAACCTTAGATGAAGATCTAAGAATCCTAACATATTATGCGTAGCTATCTTAAGTGATCACAAGATGGTCTTAAGCTAGCATTAAAGGATTATACTTTTCGTTCATGTGATTATAGTGAATTGTTTCATTCACATGATTGAAGAATCATGATATACATGAAGTTAAGTGGGAGTTAGAATTGTTTCTCCATGTCATATATGATGATAACATATTACTTATTGAGAATAATATACCAATGATCTCTTCTGGTAAGAGTAATTGGGAGACATGGAAAGGGATGCAAAGTATTCTAGATTTTGAATCTATGTGAGAGAATATTGGCATAGAGTTGAGAGTCTTATGAGGATAAGATATTTCATCACATCTGTTGTACAACAACAAAGTTGAATGGCTTATTCATGATGATGAAAGTGCAATTACTATGATGGAATCATAGTCGTTCACAGAACCCATTAAGTTGTTGATTACATGAAATCGATTACTAATGTTTCCGCCATTAGAACGATTATGTATGCCAACAGACGCACATCTTTGTGATGTACCATATGCTAGGTGCATGATGAGTCAATAATAAGTTAATTCATAAGATGGGCTTGTGAAAGCCTTAAAGTACAATTGATGACTTGTACACATGTTTGGATGATAAACTAAGTTAAAGTGTTGAAGGGTTGCACCAACTTTAGTTTCCAAGCTTAAAAGGATTTGATGAAATCCTAAGCAAATGTTATTGACAAAGGAGTAAGAAACTAAAAAATGTGTTTCAGTTTCGCGCATTGCAAATTCTACAAAAGGAATCTAAGTAAGTTGTGATAAAAATGGTCAACGTAGGGATTAAGGGCGAATCCCTCTACAAATGACTTTATCATATGTTATGCGATAACAGTGGGAGCTTCTTTCAAGTTAAAGAGCTCGGGTCTAGTATGAAGTCTAGACATATACTTAGAGAAATTCATGTTATTAAGAGATGACATTGAATGGAAGGAAATAGCAATTAATTAAGTTGGAATATATGGATATCGGGTATATCCACTTGCCAAGCTTGTATTGCATTTTAACTAGTGTTATTATACACTAAAGATTATAGAATATGAAGTAGTAATAGTGTATTGACTATTCATATGTGATAATCACATTTATCGTTTGAGTTTTATTAAACTCACCCGCTACCTTGTCGTATCCAAATGGGTTGTAGAGACAAATTGAACCCCATTAAAGTGAACTGGATTGACATGGTATTCGCCCCTAGTTACTTATATGAGGTGACGTCTCCAAGTGACTAGAGTGTGATGCGATTGATGGCAAGTTCAAGTGTCATAGAGTCATATGGGATGACTAGTCGATCACATAGGCAGACTGTATGGGACAATCTGTCGGGCAGTGACCGCTTATAGAGTTCTGGCAATTCATAAAGCCTGGTCGTGGCAAGAGCTACTATAGTATTCTTATGAGTCAATTCTTTTGACTAGAGACTATTCGCCCAAGTTAGCACAACTTCTGACTAGCTTTGATTTATACTCTACGATTTCGTAAATGAGGTCAAACTGGGTATATTTTGGGTTATGATGGACTGTGGCTGAATGAAGGGAATAGGGCGATAGGAATTGTCCACCCCTTGTCAGGGTTGTTTGAAATCTCAAGGCCACTCGAGGAGTAGTTAACTGGAAATGCGTGGCCACGCTCGGAAGGTATCTTTGATAGATAATTCCGGTCGACGCTTAATCTCCGGATCGAGAAAACCACTCAAGATATGATCAAATGTAAGTACGACCTGCAAGACACCTTGCATTGAGTGGGAGATTGTAATAGGACAAGAGAATTGGTGACGCACACTTGTCGAGGACAAGTGGGAGATTGTTGGGAAATGTGTCCTCAACAATAGTGCGATCACATGATTTAAATATCATTATTAAATCTCATATAAAGAGTACGTAAGGGATGATTCAATTATATAGTCAACTGATCAACATTAATCGGTAACGATTGGCTTGCTAGAGTTTGACGTTACGTCGTGGGGACGATGGTGGTCGATTGATCCCTTAAGGTCACACCTAAAGGATGATGCCCTTATCTATAAAGTTAATTAATTGTATGTTGATACAAGTTGATTAATTCCTTAAAAATGAACAATTTATTTTTAATGAGAGGAAATATGTATCTTATTATAATGTGATTAAATAAGATCATATTTAGTGGATTAATATGTTAATTCACTAAATTATGTTAAGGTTTTATAAAGTTTCGAGGTAGAGGTAATTAGTTATTTACATTTACAAGAGGTTGTGAATTTAACTAACTAGCTATTATGGGACCCATTATATGTTGATATAATGATAAAATATTACTCAATAAGTTGAGTGAATATATGTTTATTAATTTTTGTCATAATTGTTGTATGATCAAATTAATATTTAATTATGTAAGATAATTAATCATAAGACTTATAAGCATTTGTGGGACAAATATTATAAGACAAAAATGGACCCAAATAAACTATACCAACCGTCCAACAAGAAGCATATAGAGTTGTTTTTTGTTTTTGTCATTTTCTTGTTGGATATATTCTCCAACATTTTATGACACACCTTCACCACTACCTAAACTTTTAGAATGTTGTGAAAGACATTTTTGAGAAGACCAAAATGCTCTTATTAAGAGCATGGGGGCCGGACCACCTTGGTTCACACAAGAGCTTTTGTGCTCATCTTTCCCCCTCTCATATTCTCAAAAACACAACATGCAAAACCTCCATTTTGTTCATAGTTTTCTCTTTATCAAAATATGAGTTTTGATTCAATTTGTTCATAAAGATTACTAATATTATTAGTGTAATATATGAGTATTAGTAATCAATTTTAAGGTAAACTACTAAACAAATATCTAGCAAATATTATTTAGTGGGGATAAGGGATAATCTTGGGTGCAATCAAGAGGAGTGACTTCTATACTTGAGGTCTTTGGAGGATCATCCTAATATTCATCATAGCTCAAGAACAAGTGAAGGTAGGAGACCTTACTTGTGCCCATAAACCGAAATTTACAATGTAAGGGACATTGTTTTCTTATAAATCTTTCATTTTGTTATGCATGCACTAGATCTAAAGAACATATAATTAACAAGTTAATTTGTTCACTATTAGAGGAGTCTAATAATAGGTATATGAACCTAACAAGATTTTCATCCTCACCAATGCCAATGCGTAGTTCTCTAATCGGGTCATTGTCATAGAAGGAGCATTTTTCTTTGAATGATTGGAGCCATGAATTAATTGTGATGGGTGTTAGATTATTAGATGAATCCATTGCAAATAAATAACTACAAAAACGGAAATGAAGGAAATAATTAACATCTATCGTTTAATAATACTTGTAAACAAGTATTGCATTTATATAGTGACCTCTACCCAACTATTATAAATGATTCCGAGATCCAAATTCATATTAATTCGGGCACGATGAGCCGATTCATTCCTTATCAATGTAACTCGGTGGATTAACCTCTTAATCGATTCTACTTCTAGAACTCTCGGTCGATAATAATTACTTTAATATTTACCTTTAGCCCGGAACACATGCGACTACGGTCACGAATACTTCCGTTGAGCTCACACTACTACAAATACAGGCAACCACAACGGCCCTTTAACAACGCTTATTCACGAAAATCATCAAAACACGTTGTAGAATTGATTCCGCGAATTTTACCAAACTTAACTACAACGGTTCTGTGTTGTTAACCGTTGTTATTGGTTTTCACAACGGGTCATACTTGAAAAACCGTTGTTAATGAAAAAACTAATAACAACGGTTAAATTTTAACCGTTGTTAATGGTTTGGCGCCAAATTAGTGAAAAGTAATCACAACGGTTATATTAGAACCCGTTTTTAATACTTTTTAACAACGGTTGTAGACTCAATAACCGTTGTTATTAATGTTATGAAAATCTTAAGAACAACAGATTGGTTTATTCTGCTATACGCTACAAAACACAAACACAAGCTAATACTGCTACTACATCATCCTCCATTCCTCCCTGATCGTCTCTCTGTCTTCATCTCCGTCACTGTTGTCACGTCTTCTCTCCCTCATCGTGTTTATCAATCAGGTATATATATGTTTCTTAGCAACGCTTATAGATATAGGATTTTTTTGGTTATTATCTAATTTGTTGATAATTTAGCTTAATTGCTTTCCTGAATTTCGTTTATTTGTTTGCCTATTATTGTATTTTCTGAATTAGTTGCCTTACGAATGTATAATAATGACTCGAACTTGGATGATTGATGCAAATATGAGTGACCGCACCTACAAGGATGGTTTAGCTGAATTTTATGAATTCGTTTCGAATAATTTGAAAGGTTCTTCTAGTATTGCATGTCGTTTTGAAAGATATGGTAATATTAGCTATATGGCTTTTCCGGACGTTAAAATACACCTAGAAAAGTGGAGATTTAGTCGATCCTATACACGTTGGATTTTTCATGGGGAATCATTAGAGGAAGAGAATAACTCTGAAGAAGATGATGTTGAGGTACACGAAAGGCTAACTGATGATCCTGAGTTTGCCGAGTTTTTTGAGTTGGAAGAGTTGGAAGTAGAGAAGTTGAATGTTGGGTCTATAGATAATGAAGAGAATGATGATGAGTCCATTGCTTTTGAAGATATAGGTGATGACACTAGTAATTGGGATGACCTTAACAACATGTATGAGAAGTTGTGTGAGTCTGAAGCACCTCTGTATCCTAGTTGTAAGTTCACAAAAATGTCGGCTGTGGTGAAGTTGTATAATATCAAGGGGGCAAATGGGGTGAGTGACACGTGTTTCACTAGTTTTTTAGCCTTGATAAAGGAGTTGCTTCCTGATGGTAATGTTCTACCTGTTAAGACATATGAGGCGAAAAAACTAATAAGAGGAGTGGGTATGAAATATTAGAAAATACATGCATGTCCAAATGATTGCATATTGTATCGGAAATTATATCAAAACTTAACCAATTGCCCTAAATGTTTGGAGTGGCGTTATAAGGATAAGGAAGGGATCCCGGCTAAGGTGTTGTGGTATTTTCCATTGATACCAAGAGTCATAAGGATTTATGCGAATCCCGATGATGCAAAAATGTTAACTTGGCATGAAAGAGGAAGAATAAATGATGGAAAGCTAAGACACCCGGCAGATGGTAAGCAATGGAAATCGTTCGACGCTAAGTATCCCGAGTTCGGCAATGAACCTAGAAACTTACGTCTAGCGCTGTCCACTGATGGAATGAACCCACACGGAAACATGAGTAGCCAACATAGTACTTGGCCAGTAGTGTTGGCTCTTTATAACTTACCTCCATATGTGTGCATGAAAAGAAAGTATTTGATGTTGTCGTTGTTAATTTCCGGCCCTAAATAACCTGGAAATGATATAGATGTATATTTGGAACCTCTTCTAGATGATTTGCGATTGTTGTGGGATAGTGGGATAGAAGTATTTGATGCATATAAGAACGGAACTTTCAATTTGAGAGCGATGTTATTGTGTACAATAACTGACTATCCGGCTTATGGCGACCTTTCTGGGCACACAGTTCATGGGAAAGAGGCCTGCCCATTGTGTGGGGAGGATATCGAGTCTGAATACTTGAAGTCTTCTCGTAAGTATGTGTATATGGGAAATAGGAGGTTCTTGTATCATGACCATTGTTATCGCAAGATGCAGAAAGCATTCAATGGAAGACAAGAACTTCGTCAACCTCCTAGAATTTTGAGTGGGCATGAAGTTTATCAGAAAGTAAAGCATATTGAGATAGATTATGGGAAGAAGAGCGGCTCTAAATTGTCTACTCGTGGGTATAAGAAAAGATCCATATTTTTTCATAAACTTCTATATTGGCCTGACCTGGAGGTTAGGCATTGCCTCGATTTCATGCACATTGAGAAAAATGTCTGTGATAATATCATCAATACCCTTCTGAATGTTCCTGGTAAAACAAAGGATAACGCCGCAGCTAGGGAAGATATAAAAATGATGGGTATTAGGCTAGAGTTGGCACCACATAAGAGAGGTAATCGTACATTTTTACCGCCGGCAGCTTTTACCCTTTCACGGAATGAGAAAAAAGAGTTATGTGCATGCTTGAATGGAATTAAAGTGCCACATGGTTATTCGTCGAACATCAAAAGCCTAGTGTCGATGCAAGACCTAAAACTCACCGGGTTAAAGTCATATGATTGTCACACTTTGATGCAACAATTACTACCTGTGGCTATTCGTTCCATTTTACCTGAAAAGGTAAGATATGCTATAACTAGATTCTGTCTCTTCTTCCAGTCCATGTGCGAGAAAGTCATCGATCCCGATGAAGCGGATTCATTGCAGGACCTCGTTGTAACATCTCTTTGTCAGTTGGAAATGTATTTTCCACCCACTTTCTTCACTATCATGATTCATCTGACCATTCACTTGGTTAGGGAGATTTTGTACCTTGGGCCCGTGTACTTGAGATACCAGTATCCTTTTGAAAGATTGATGAAAGTCTACAAGGACTATACATCTAATCGGTATCGTCTGGAAGGTTGTATTGTTGAACGCGCTATTTTAGACGAAGCTCTTTCATATTGTTACGCTCATCTCTCCCCTGAGGAGTTGATTGGCGTTCCTTAGAATCGTCATAGTGACTGGATGACCGGAAAAGGTATTAGGGGCCGGGTTGAAAAAATTGTGACACGTGAAATGTTGCATTTAGCACACACGTATGTGCTAAACAACGAAGATGAGGTGCAACCTTATATTCAACAACACAAAGATGAGCTCAAATACGATCACCCAAACAAGACCGAGAAGTTGATTGGGAACGAGCATACGAAGACGTTTGCAGAGTGGTTTAGGAATATTTTCTTAGAGTGTACTGATCAAACTGGTGATGACATCTCTTCTAGGTTACTACATCTTGGTTTCGGTCCAAATGCCAGGGTCACCTTTTACAACAGTTTTGCCATTAATGGATATACTTTTTACACCCGCGAGCAAGATGAGTTGAGCACAATGCAAAATAGTGGTGTGAGTTTTGAATTACCCACTTACCCAACGTAACAAGTTTAGTACCCCGGTGAGCCGAGCTTACTTCCTCACGAAATTGGGACTCATGGTTTCTACTATTTGGTAAGGCTAGTTCTCAATTATTAATTAGTGAGAGGTCTTGTCAATTTATTATCTATCACGTTTTAAGTGAACTAAAGCGGTGAACTACGATAATTATAATTGACACGGTTGATGACTCGATATGATATGCATGTGTTGTTATGGCGATTTGGCAATGCATGCAACATATTAAAAGAAATGCATAGCAATAATTATAACTAGTATGACCTTCCTAAAATAAAAAATCAAATAATCTATTACATATTCAGAAACCAACTCCTTTGGTCCCTTGAATCTTCAAGTGGCATGCCTCCCAAGAACACCGTCTTTGTCGGAACGCCTTTTCGAATGGCACCGCCTTGAAGAAGCTCCATAATTACAAATAATAATAAAAATACAAAGCTATTCATATTATATATTTTTAATATGAAAAACTAGTAAAATAAAAGTGATACGAAATCACATTAAATTACAACCGAACCAATATTCCCTTTCATTACGGGTAATATCGATTAAAACTAAGGCCATACTAAGATAAAATTACATAATTCAAAATTATATCAATAAAAACATTCAACAATTGAAATATGCAGTATTATAATATGTATCTATCATGCCAAATTATGGGCCAAATTGCCCTATTTAACTTGTATCATTTATATAACCCGGTTTTATGGAAATGCGTGATAATAACTTCTTAAAATCACAAATCAATGCTTAAAATCAATTTAAGCTCAAATTAATTATCCTAACACTCTTAGGACTCAAAAATTAGTCATCACTCAATTTTTGACAATAATTCAACTTGATTTAATTTTATACTCATTTTTGACCTTAAAATCATAACATTTATGAAATAAATCCAAATTAAATTTCAATAATTTCAAATTTTGAATTTTGAATTTTTGAACATTCTGGAATATTTTCAAGACACTTATAATGTCAAAAATCATGGTTAAAATTTTCGAATTAATTTTGAGAAAATATAGTTGCATTTTATCGGTTTTATCTCATAAAACATCTAAAGTATCCAAAAATAATCCAATCAATTTTACAACCATAGATCTAATAAGTGGGATATTTATGAAACCTAAAATAATTTTCTCATGCCATATAATTCGTTTTAGCAATTTATGCTAAAATACTCATTATTTATGCCATTTTTACTCTAAAAATTCATAAATCATGCAAAATAAAATCATATCATATCAAAATTTACATACACTCTGTAAATTATGCATGTGACAACATATTAAAGTGTCATGCCCAATTCTAAATTTAACTATTTCTAACCATTTTACCTCTTTTAATCCATTTTTAACTCATAAAAATCATAATACATGCAATATTAATCAAATTAATACGAGATTTTACACACAACTTTTAAAATATGCATGTGAGGTCATATAAAATTTTCAAGGCCAGAAACTAAATTTAGCCATTTTTAGTCATTTAACCTCCATTTATTCCATTTTATCACATAAAAATCATAAATCATGAAATATTAATCATATTAATATAAACTATTACATGAAATACATAAAATATTCATGTGAGGTCATACTAAAAGATCATGGCTAGTAGTGATATTTAACAATTTTTAGTGAATACAAGTCCATTTTACTCATAAAAATGCAATAAAATCACTAAAAATCATTAAAATGAGCAATAAATTACCATAAATCATAAAAATGACCTAAAAACATTTTATGACCAGAATATATAACACGCATCATGATTTCGTGACTTACTCTTATAAATCACAAATTTTTAGTTTTATATGTTAACATTTTAACTCGGAAAAACAATAACCGATTATGCATGCAACATCCTATGCTCTGATACCACTTGTTAGGTTCATATACCTATTATTTGACTCTTCTAATAGTGAACTAATTAACTTCTTAATTTGTGTTCTTTAGATCTAGTGCATGCATAACAAAATAAGAGATTAGTAAGAAAAATAATGTCCCTTACATTATTATTTTCGGATTTATGGGCACAAATAAGGTCTCCTACCTTCACTTGTTCTTGAGCTTTGATGAGCATTAGGATGATCCTTCAAAATCCCAATGTAGAGATTCTTCTCTTGATTGCACCCAAGATTTAACCCTTATCTCTACTAAATAATACTTGCTAGATATTTTTTTAGTAGTCTATCTTAAAATTGATTACTAATAGTCATATATTACACTAATAATATTAGTAATTTCATTGAACAATTTAGATCAAACTTCTCAAGTTTTTGGAGGAAAAACTATGAACAAGAGAGAGGTTTTGCATGTTGCATATTTTAGAGAAAGATAGAGTAAAATAAAAAGAACAAAATTGATTCTCCTCTCTACTCCAACCGTCCAAATGCTCTTGTATATAGCATTTGTTGGTCTTCACAATTTGTCATATGAAATTAGCTTTCTTATGTAGGTAGTAGGCTATGATTAAAGTGTGTCATAAGATGTTGGAGAATCTATCCAACAACTAAATGACAAAAACAAAAAACTCTAGCATCCTTATGGTTTTGGACGGTACACTTAGTGTATATGGGTCCATTTTTGTCTTATAATATTTGTCCCACAAATGCTTATAAGTCTTATGTTTAATTATCTCACATAATTAAATATTAATTTGATCATACAACAATTATATGACAAATTAATAAACATATATTCACTCAACTTATTGAGTAATATTTTACCATTATATCAACATATAATGGGACCCATAATAGCTAGTTAGTTAAATTTACAACCTCTTGTAAATGTAAATACCTAATTACCTCTACCTCGAAATGTTTATAAAACCTCAACATAGTTTCGTAAATTAACATATTAATTCACTAAATTGAATCTTATTTAATCACATTACAATAAGATACATATTTCCTCTCATAATATAAATTGTTCAATTTTAAGGAATTAATTAACTTATATCAATATACAACTAATTAACTTTACTGATAAAGGCATCATCCTTTAGGTGTGACCTTAAGGGATCAACTGACCACCACCGTCCTACGACAGTAACGTCAAACTCTAGCTAGCCAATCGTTACCGATTAATGTTGATCAGTTGACTATTTAATTTATCATCCCTTTCGTATTCTTATTATGAGATTTAATTATGATATTAAATCATGTGATCGCACTATTGTTGAGGACACATATTTCAACAAACACAACTTACCACACAACCGGACCAGTCATCCGCATGGCCAACACCATTCAAACAAATGTTAGACTATCGTATTCTTACAGACCAGCCATATTTTTTAGCATGCCTAAGTTTAGGCTCAGTGGAAAATATATCTGATTAGGTAACTGAGTTATAATCGCCACTAATACATTTTACATCGTTTTTTTTTTGTTATAGAATTTGAATTGAAGAAAATGAGGAATATGAGGGAAAACTTGGCATTACTTATTTCAGATGGAAAATAAGTTTCTCTTAAAAGAACTTAATTTCGTGAAAAACCTTATCCTGATGACTATCACTGGCGCAAACTCCCTACCACCCAAAATCCTTTCTACGCTCCTCAAAACCGTCTCAACAACTAGCATAAATCAGATTTTTATTGTTTAATCTCTTCTACCATGACCTCCGACAAACACCAAACCAACTCACCACCTGCAACTCCAGTTTTGTTTAATCTCGCACCATCACACCACCATAGCTCGGTCGAACGCGCCTCAACAAGTAGCATAAATAAGATTTTTTTAAAAACAATTGAGTAAGTTAAATCATATATCTAAGAAAAACACTGAAAAATTTTAAAAAACAAATCACATTGAAGACATTGTCTGATTTCGAATCAAATTGAGTTCCTAATGACTGAAAATGCACCTAATTATGGCGGTGGTGCGGCAACTAGGGCGGCGACGAAGGAGACGATGAGCTGAGGAAAGGGCTGCAACAAGGAAGACGACCGCAAAGAGATAAGAGAAAGAGAATGAAGATGATCGTCGGCGAGGTCGCCAGAGGGAACATGTCGGTCGTCTCTGCCGCTGTCCGGTGGTAGCTGCCGCCGTCAGGTTGTGGCTGCTGGTGTTGGTTTGTAGTTGATTGAGGTGAGAGAGAGAGAGAGAGAAGATAAGGAAGATTGTGTTTGGGCTTTCGCATAAGCAGCAGAAGTCTTGGTTATTTTGTGTTAGTTACCTAAATTAGATAGTTCGTACAGTTCCACTGAACTATAGGTTCGCACAGGATCTCGTGAGTTATGTTCTTAGGGTGAGTTTGTGCTCACAAATCTCAACCAATGGATGGGAGGATATAAACGGCTGAGATTTACTTCTTCCATTCAACTCCACTCTACCACTTTTCATTTTCTACGCTATTCACAAGTGAACATTTAGTTTCGATTTTCTCTCAATACATAAGTGAAAATTTATTTATGTAGGATATTATTTAATTCGTCTTTACGAGTACATTAAAAATATCTAACATTTATACTTTTTGCAAATACGTAGCTAACGATATTTACCGCGTAAAATACGCGCTGGCAAAAGCGAAAAAACAAAGTGGTAAAGTGGAGTTGAATGGAGGAAGTATATAACAAAACTAAACACGGCCCAACAATACACAATAAAAAAAACATACTAACTCAACTGAAAAATAAACTATGCTTCTTTATTCATTACCTCTCCGCACCGAAATAAAAATAGATGCTCAAATATTAGGGTGAAAACGATAAACATCCAAAAACATGAAAGGATTCATTAACCCTCAAAATTAATCTCTTTAATTTTAAATCTAAATTACTCAATAAATTAGATTAAGATCTTATGCACGCATAACAAAATATAAAACAAGATAAGAAGAATGCTTCTTACAATATGGAAATCGGATTTTTAAGGGCACAAATAAGAACTCCTTTCTTACTTGTTCTTGAGCTTAAAATAAATGGATGATCCTCCTTGTCTCAATATTGTGAGAACCTCCTTTCAATTGCACCAAGACTCACCCTTAAAACTACTAAATAATTAACTAGATTAGTTTCGTAGTTAAACTTAAAATATATAATCTAATATTGTTTGTATTATTACTATAGTAATTTATATATTATATTTTGGAACAATTATTTTCTCAACTTTATTTTTAGAGAAAAGGAGAGAAGAGTGAGAAGCAAATTGTGTAAGAATGAATTGATCAAAAATAAGAACTATTCTTTTTATTAAAGAGGGGAAAAACCGGTTGGGAGGGGAGAGGATTAGAGAGCCAATGCATGCAAAAAATGCTCTTGCAATTGTCCTTATCAAAACTTGTTAGAGTGTAGAATAGACAATAATTGTAATCATTATGTATTCCACTCAATTAAACAATTTCTTCCATTTCCCTCATAAAACCGGTTTTCACATGTAACATTGAGTCCATTTTATTTTTGTCAATTTGTCATATATTATGTAACATGTAACATGTAACATGTTATTAATAATATTAATGCATATTTAACAATTAAATATCATTACATATATTAATTTAATTATATACAATAATTGACTAGTAATTACCAATTACATGTAAATAAAATGATCCATGTTAATATAATCTACAACATATTGCAATTATAATTAACTATTCATTCTTAATTTAATTGTTTCATAAACAAAATTTTAGTAATATAACATCTTAATTACTAAAACGAATCTCATTTAATCGAATTACAATAAGATTCATATTCTTACTCACATTCGTGAATTGTTCTATTTTAAGGAATTAATTAATCTGTATCATTATACAATTAATTAATTTTATCTATTAAGGGAATTGTCCTTTAGGTGTGACCTTAAGGGATCAACTGATCACCACCGTTAAACGACAGTAATGTCAAACTCTAGTCAGCCAATCATTACCGATTAATGTTGATCAGTTGATGTATAAAAATGAATCATCCCTTTTATGTATTCTTATTATGAGTTTTAATAATGTGATCGCACTATTGTCGAGGACACATACTCCAACAATCTCCCACTTGTCCGAGACAAGTGTGCGTCACCAATTCTCTTGTCCTATTACTATCTCGCACTCAATGCAAGGTGTATTGCAGGTCGTTCTTGCAAGTGATCATATCTAGAGTGGTTTCCTCGATCTGGAGAGTAACTGTCTAATCGGAATTATCTATGATAGATACCTTCCGAGCGTGGCCACACATTTTCAGTTCACTACTCCTCGAGTGGACCTGATATTATTAAATAACCCTGATAAGGGGGTGGACAATTCCTATTGCACTATTCCCTTTGTTAAACCACAACTCATCATGACCCAAAAGATGCCCATTAGACCTCATTTATGAAAGTCGTAGAACATAATTTAAAGTCACTCAGAAACTGTGCCAACTTGGGCGAACAGTCTCTAGTCAAAGAATTGACTCAAAAGAACACTATAGTAGCTCTTGCCACGAGCAGGCTATATGAATTACCAGAACTTTATAAGCGGTCACTGCTCGATAAACTGTCTCTTACAGTCTGTCTATGTGATCGACTAGTCATCTCTTATGACCCTATGACACTTGAACTTGCCATCAATCGACTCACAATCTAGTCACTTAGAGACGTCACCTCATACAAGTAACTAGGGGAAATTACTATGTTAATCCAGTTCACTTTAATAAGGTTCAATATTGTCTCAACAACCTATTTGGATAAAACAAAGTAATATAATAATCATAAAATAAAAGAGTTTAAAAAGAAACTCAAACGATAAATGCGATTATCTTATATGAATAATCAATACAATATTATTACTTCATATCTCATAATCTAATATAAATTAGGCATACGCTTAAGACCCATGGAAGCTATATGTCGGTCATGCGTAGCCTGAGGTAGAATCTTGGTTAGACGATCAGCAATATTATCATCTGTCCCAACCATACAAATCTCTATTTCCTTCCTTTCAATGTAATCCCTAATCATATGAAATTTTCTGGGTACATTTCTAGACTTGTTGCTATAACTTGGGTTCTTTAGCGTGAAAGATGGTCGCTCTATTATCACAATAAAGTGTGATAGGATATTTAGCGGAAGGGACTATCCTTAGTCCTTCTAAGAATTTCCTAATCCATACAGCTTCCTTGGCAGCTTCAGATGCTGCAATGTACTCAGCCTCCGTTGTTGAATCCGCAACAACTGGTTCTTTAAAACTTCTCCAACTAACGGCACAACCATTGATCATAAAAACAAAGCCAGCCTGGGACTTCAAATCGTCCCTATCAGTTTGGAAGCTCGAGTCGGTGTAACCCTTCACACTTAGCTCGGTATCACCTCCAAACACCAAGAATAAATCTTTAGTCCTTCTCATGTACTTAAGGATATTCTTGACGGCTACCCAGTGAGTCTCACCTGATTTGGCTTGATATCTACTTATCATGCTTCAAGCATATGAAACATCGGGACGAGTGCATATCATGGCATACATGATTGATCCAAAAGCGGAAGCATAAGGGATCAATTTCATGCGTTCAACATCTTCAGGCTCAGTGGGTGACTAAGACTTGCTCAAGGTGATTCCACTGCCCATTGGAATCAAACCCCTTTTGGAATTTTCCATGTTGAAACGTCGAAGAATCTTATCAACATAAGATTCTTGACTCAATGCCAATATCCTTTTCGATCTATCTCTATAGATTCGGATACCTAATATGCGTTGGGCTTCTCCTAAATCTTTCATCTCGAAATGATTTCCCAACCACCCCTTGACAGAGGTAAGCATATGTATATTATTTCCTATGAGTAGTATGTCATCCACATACAAGATAAGGAAGACGACATTGCTCCCACTGATTTTCATGTATATACATGGTTCCTCGACACTTAGGGTGAAACCATTCTCTTTTATCACATGATTGAAACGATGATTCCAACTTCTTGATGCTTGCTTAAGACCATAAATGGATCGCTTAAGTTTGCATACCTTGTTAGGATTTTTCGGATTTAGAAAACCTTCCGGTTGTAACATGTAGACTTCCTCCTATAAATACCCATTTAGGAAGGTGGTTTTGACATCCATTTGCCATATTTCATAATCATGAAATGCGGCAATCGCTAACATAATCCGAATAGATCTAAGCATGGCCACGGGGGCAAAAGTTTCATCATAATGTAAACCATGAATTTGGGTGAAACCTTTTGCCACTAACCTTGCTTTGTAGACATCATCATGTCCCTCTATGCCATTCTTTATCTTAAAGATCCATTTGCATTGGAGAGGTTTTACACCTTGAAGCAAATCAACCAAGTCCCAAACTTGATTTTCATGCATAGAATTTATTTCGGATTGCATGGCTTCTTGCCATAAATTTGAATTTGGACTAGAGATTGCGGCTTTGTAGGTTTCAGGTTCGTCACTTTCTAAAAGTAACACGTCTAAGTTTCCATCTTCCTCGATAATACCTATGTATCTATCAGGCTGGCGACTGACTCTCACTGACCTCCTAGGTTTGGAAGGAACAACGTTCGGGTTAGATGAGGAAGGAACATCTTCTTGCGTCCTCTCTTCTGTTTGTGGCTCTTGAACTTCATCAAGTTCAAATTTTCTCCCACTCTGTCTCCTAGAAGTAAACTCATTTTCTAGGAAGACATGCTCACGAGCCACAAACACTTTGTTCTCGTTACGGTTGTAGAAGTAAAAGCCATATGTTTCCTTTGGATAACCTACAAATGTACACTTTTGAGATCTTGGGGCTAGCTTATTGTCAGTTTTGACTTTGACATGAGCATCACAACCCCAAATCTTAAGGTAAGACAAAATAGGGATCTTCCAGTTCCACATCTCATATGGAGTCTTCTCAGTTGCTTTAGTTGGGCTACGATTGAGTGAATGAACGGCCAATTGAAGAGAAAATCCTCAAAAGGAATCAGGTAAATCAGAATGACTCATCATAGATCGAACCATATCAAGTAAGGTTCGATTTCTCCTCTCGGCAGCACCGTTTAGTTGTGGCATACTAGGTGGAGTGAGTTGTTACACAATGCCACCTCCCTTCAAGTGTGAATCAAATTCATTACTAAGATATTCACCACTACGATCGGATCGAAGTGCTTTAATATTTTTGTTCAATTTGTTCTCTACTTCGTTTTAAAATTCTTTGAATTTAACGAAAACTTCACTTTTAAACTTGATTAAGTAGACATACCCATATCTACTTAAATCATCGGTAAAAGTGACGAAGTAGTCATAATTTCTTCTAGCTGTGATAGTCATTAGTCCACACACATCGGTATGTATTATACTAAATAAATCACTTGCTCGTGAGCTTTAACTACTAAAGGGGTTACGAGTTATTTTGCCTAGAAGACATGATTCGCATGTACCAAATGATTGAAAATCAAATGATTTAATTACACCAGTCGACACTAGTCTTTTAATGCGCTTTTCATTTATGTGACCTAATCGACAATGCCAAATGTATGAATCATTTGGGTCACTTATTTTGTGTCTTTTTGATTGCATGTTATAGATATCTTTGCTTGAGCTAGAAGTTTCAAGAACATAAATGCCATTAATTGAAATGGCTTGGCCTATGACCATGTCATTCTTAGAAATTAAACAACAATTGTTCTTAATAGCAAAAGAAAAACGCTCCATGTCTAACATGGCAACGGAAATGATGTTCTTAGTTAAAGAAGGTACAAAATAACAATTATATAAGTAAAACTCAAAGCCATTAGCTAAAACAAGTACATAAGTCCCCTTTGAAGTGGCTGCTACCCTAGCTCCATTTTCAAGTCAGAGATCCTCATCACCCTTGTTTAGCTTTTCCACATTTCTAAGCCCCTGTAAATGATTACAAAGGTGAGAACCACATCCGGTAGCCATACCCATGTTGAGGTGGAAGTAAGATTTATATTGATAACAAAGATTTCGGAAGAAATATTACCATTGCTAACTCCCAAAAAGATGGGGCAATCTTTCACCCAATGGCCCTTGCCATGACAATAAAGGCATACATTATTGGTAGTCCCACTAGCCATTATACCCTTATGGTTCGATTTTGACCTTTTCCTTTTCTTCCTCCTTTCGTACATTCTCTTCTTAACGGCAATCATTTTGCCAAAACTCCCACTAGCTTTATGATTTTTCCTTACTTCCAAAGACAAGGATCCCATGGTATTAGTGAGGTTGTCTCCACAAGACTTCTCCACTAAGTTGCTAGGTTTGATGGGAGGTGAGGAAGTGGTAATAAAGTTAAGGCTTCCATCGAAACCAAGGCCAAAGTAAATTTCTCTAGTCGTATCAAGGCTGTGAAGTGAGCATATATCATCGAAGGATTCTTGACAAGATTCAATGGTGATCGGTGTTAAAGAACTAGATGCATCCATAGCGGTATATCAAGATAACTACAAAACGGAGATGAAGGAAATAATTAACATTTATCCTTTTACTTGTAAACATTTTAACAAGGTTTTAAAAGTATGCATTTATATAATGACCTCGCACCTAAATTATATAAATGATTCCGAGATCCATCTTTACACAAACATGGGGACTGGAAACCGATACAACCCACACTTGCATAAATTTGGTGAATTAACTCTTTAATTGATTCTACCATAGAATTCTCGGTCGATGTATTTCATAAATTCCATCTCTAACCCCGGAACATAAGACTAGTCTTTACATCCCGTTGAGTCCAACCAAATTTCGCGTGTAATAACGTTTTATTACCCCACTTACTCAATGAAAAATGAAAGTACCACGGGGAACCGAATCTACCCCAAATGTCAAGGGATTCATGAGTCCTACTATTTGGTAAGGCTAATCTCAATTTTTTAATATGTAAGAAATCTTGTCGATTTATTATCTATCATCTTTAAGTGAACTAAGTCGATGAATACTCGATAATTATAATTGACAATAGTTAATAAAATGATTAAATATGCATGTGAAGTTATGACGATTTGGCAATGCATGCAAACATATAAAGCAAGCAAATAAAGAAAACAAAATTCCTAGTATGGCCTTTCCTAAAATAGAAAATCTTATATTCTATTACATATTCGGAAACCAACTCCTTTGGTCCCTTGAATCTTCATTTGACACGCCTCCCAAGGACAAACACCGTCTTGATCGGAACTCCTTTCCGAATGGCACCGTCTTTAGGAAACTCCGGAATTACAAATAATTTAATAATAAAAAGTAAATTGCAATTCCTATTATACATTTGTAAAATAAAATCTAATACAAATGAAATCAAAGTGATACGAGATCACATTAAATTACAACCGAATCAATAATCCTATACATTGCGGGAATATCGATTAAACTAAGCCCATACTAAGATAAATTACATAATTCAAAATTACATAAAAGAAATATGGCATTCATCAATGGAAAAATGCAGCAATATAATATGTTTTTAACATGCCAATTATGTGCCAAATTGCCCTATCTAAACTTATATCGTAAATATAAACCGGTTTTATGGATATTCGCAATTTTAACTTATTAGAATTACACAAAATATTACTAAAATCTAACTTTAGTCCAGATTAATTATCCTAACCTTTTAGGACTCAAAAATTAGTCATCACTCAATGTTTGACAATAATTCAACTTGATATATCAATTATGCTCATTTTGACCTTAATATCATAACCTTTTATGAATAAATCCAAATTAAATTACAATAATTTCAAAATTTGAATTTTAAATTTTTGAACATTCAGGAATAATTCCATGACACTCATAATGCCAAAAATCTAGGTTAAGATTTTTGAATTTATTTCGAGAAGAATATAGTTGCTATTTATAGGTTTTATCTAATAAAAAATCTAAAGCATATGAAGATTAAAAAATTTAAGGTCAGAGACAAAGTTTAACTATTTTTAGCATTTTAAACACCATTTTAATCAATAAAATATAATAAAATTACAAAAAATCATTAAAATGAGCTAAAAAATACGATAAATCATCAAAATGACCGAAATTTATTTTAGGACCATAATATATAATATGCAAAATAATTTCGTGACTTAATCGTATAAATCACAAATTTCAAGTTTTAATTTAGTCGGAAAATCTAAGCCGATTATGAATGAAACAACCAAATCTCTTGATACCACTTGAAAGGATTTATTAACCCTCAAAATTAATCTCTTTAATTTTAAATCTAAATTACTCAATAAATTAGATTATGATCTTATGCATGCATAACAAAATATAAAACAAGATAAGAAGAATGCTTCTTACAATATGGAAATCGGATTTTTAAGGGCACAAATGAGAACTCCTTTCTAACTTGTTCTTGAGCATAAAATAATTGGATGATCCTCCTTGTCTCAATATTGTGAGAACCTCCTTTCAATTGCAGTAAGACTCGCCCTTAAAACTACTAGATAATTAACTAGATTAGTTTAGTAGTTAACCTTAAAATATATAATCTAATATTGTTTGTATTACTACTATAGTAATTTATATATTAGATTTTGTAACAATTATTTTCTCAACTTTATTTTTAGAGAAAAGAAGAGAAGAGTGAGAACCAAATTGTGTAAGAATGAATTGATCAAAAATAAGAACAATTCTTATTATTAAAGAGGGAAAAAACCGGTTGGGATGGGAGAGGATTAGAGAGTCAATGCATGCAAAAAATGCTCTTGCAATTGCCCTTATCAAAAGTTGTAGAGTGTAGAATAGACAATAATTGTAATCATTATGTATTCCACTCAATTAAACAATTAAACAATTTCTTCCATTTCCCTTATAAAACCGGTTTTCACATGTAACATTGAGTCCATTTTATTTTTGTCATTTTGTCATATAATATGTAACATGTAACATGTTATTAATAATATTAATGCATATTTAACAATTAAATATCATTACATATATTAATTTAATTATATACAATAATTGACTATTAATTCCCAATTACCTGTAAATAAAATGGTCCACGTTAATATAATCTACAACATATTGCAATTATAATTAACTATTCATTTGTAATTTAATTGTTTCATAAACAAAATTTTAGTAATATAACATCTTAATTACTAAAACGAATTTCATTTAATCGAATTACAATAAGATTCATATTCTTAATCACATTCGTGAATTGTTCTATTTTAAGGAATTAATTAATCTGTATCATTATACAAATAATTAATTTTAACTATTAAGGGAATTGTTCTTTAGGTGTGACCTTAAGGGATCAACTGATCACCACCGTCAAACGACAGTAATGTCAAACTCTAGTCAGCCAATCATTACCGATTAATGTTGATCAGCTGATGTATAAAAATGAATCATCCCTTTTATGTATTCTTATTATGAGTTTTAATAATGTGATCGCACTATTATCGAGGACACATACTCCAACAAAAAACCCCATAATTTCACCAAAAATGTCACAGTAGAACGATATCTCTTTAATTGATTTAATCAATTTCATACTTGTGATCTTTGATTCCGAATTTCTGAAGTATCGATGTCCTATAAATTTCGAATTAATTCCAAATTGCTAATAGATCAATTTCAGACAACCAATATGAAGAAGTTGGAGGCTGTGGCCTATAGATGGAAGAAGCTGAAAGCTTCGGGTGGTGATAACTAGCTAGTGGCAACCTTAATTTTGTTGATTTGATGATATGTATCCATCAAACCAGTTCAAAGTGCTTACGATTCCTTTTGAGATTGTTGTCTATCTTGGTATGGAGTACACATTTTTTTAGGTGAAATGTGAATATAGTGATAATCAGAAATGTATTACATTACCCACTCTTAGCTCTTAAAAAAATAGCTAAAATACAGCCGCACAAGCTAATAAGCCATGATAATATGTTTCTTGAGCAGGGATCTTCCTCTTCAGTTAGTGGACCATAAAATAGACTCCACACCATTTAAGTTAAACCCCAACCAATGCTGAACTAGTACCATGCATTGCATTGCATTGCATGTTGAATGCACAATTATAAAACAGATGAAGGTGATCCTCATCACAACTACAACAGAGCTCACATTGAGCACTAGTTATGATGCCACGGCTAAGCAGCCTATCCTTGGTGAGTAAACGCTTCAAAGTATAAAGCCAAACAATAAAGGAATGCTTAGGTAAGCTAAATCTATTCCAAACCATAGGTGTCCATTTCCTTGAAGCCATTTATACCCTTTCTGAATTGTGTAATCTCCTCCTAGCTATGGACCAGGCCACCCGCGCCGCGCGCATCCGCGCGTTGTTAGATTCGAGGCGGCGACACTTCTCCCACGGAACCTTGGTGAACCAAGGCACGTCATGGGCCGTTACCGATTTGAAAGGCGTTGAAACCGGTGAATGGTTTGAACAAGTCTGCATTTGTGGAGTCGTCACCAATTTTTATGGAAAATTGGACCCGTTCGAATACTTCATGCCATGTTAAGGCAAGAAGTAGTGACATGAACACTAATAAATTCGTTACCCTTAGCATTCTATGTCTAGAATAACTCTCGCAATACCAATGAACACGGATGCTCACATAGATTTTGAGTAAGGGGTGAGGGTACTTATTAGGAAGTTCTTTATTTGAACACCTAATCCGGCCCACCTCGATAGCGGCCTCTACTAATGATCAGAGAATTCATTTATACTCGATATGTTGTTGATTATATGCATGCGATTCAACATCCTTAATATTAATCATAGCATGTGAAAAAGACTAAGTTAGTTGAACATTCAATTTAGTATCCAATTGGGTCAAAATAGGAATTAGATTCATTTACTTGTGAAGCATACAAACAAGTAAATCATATTGGCTCGGTTTAAACTCGTCGTCAAAAGCTACCAACTAAAACAATATTTATAACTTCAAAAACTACTCTTAGCAAAGAGGTAAGTAAAGGTTGGATCCCAAGGGACAGGTATTGATGTAGAATTTTCAATTGCAAAAAGCTATGTCTTAGGATGTCACAAAATTGGGTTTGAGATGAGATGTGGTCTAAACTAATCAACAAGATGAATGTAAATTAAGTAAAGCAAATAAAGGGGTTGTAAACAATTGATTAAAAGCACTAGGATGTCATGGGTTCATAGGAGATTCATGGAAATAGATTATACAAACATCTTCTCAAATAGATGCAAGCACTTATTGTTGTGATGGGATCGAGTTAGTGTATATCTTACAATCCCCAGCAGAATTTAGGCCCTGGAGCCGAGTTGTCTAGACAGTACAACACCTACAAGTCGACTTAGTCTCCCCCTATTCAACTCTATGCATGGTCTAATGAGGCTCGAGTTGGTTTATGTCTTACAAGCCAGATTGAAAAGATAGGAGGTGGGTAAAAAATGCAAGGATTTATAAGCTCGCATTTCATTTAAGCATAGATCAATTCCCATGTTTGTTTCCCCTAATTCCCCATTAACCCTAGCTAAAGAACTACTCACTAATGATCAACTTTAGCATGCTAATAAGGTTGTCAATCATACTAACAATGCAAAACATGATGAATAAATGATGTAATTAACAATAATTAAACAAGGGTAAAAATGAATTATACCTATGGAGATGATCCAAATAATAAAGCAAAAATAATAGAAGTACTTAATGATTGATGGAAGGTTGTCAATCCTCCAAATAAACCCAAATAATCTTCTAATTACCCAAATAAAACTAAGAACAATTGAGAGAATTAAGGAAAGATTAAGATATGATTAATATTGAAATGTGTATTACAACTAAATTAAGAGATTATTAAAGCTTGGTTAAGAATTGATTAAAGATTGATTAAGAATGGATGATAGTCTAGGTAGTACAAAGGGGTATTTATACTAAAATTAAGTACAAGGATTAGGGTTACTAAGGGCTTAAATGACTATTAAGACCCTAAGAGAAGCTTGAGGAATTGCAACTCCCGAGGGACATGCGCGGTTCATGCTTGCAACTCCCACCAAGATCCGCTTGTCCTCACCTAAAGCACGGCCTGTCCTGTAAGAAGATCAGCTCGGGCTGATAGTCGGGACGCCCAGATCGTGCTCTGGTACGCTCGGATCATGCTCAGAGACGCTCGGATCGTTACACTGATCCGCTCGTCCTGGGCTCGGGCCGCTCGGATCGTTGGACAGGGTTCTTCTCTTGTTTGACTCCTTAAAAATCCGCGGGGATTGTGTTGGGGATGCAAGGATCTTTTCATCATTGCCCATTTCACTCTATTTATTTGCTTAGGCCTCTACTGTTGGTCTCCTCTTCGATGCTTGGTCATTAGATGCAATCCATTTAGCTCAATTTTGCTCCATAAATGCAAGGTTAGCAATCTTCTCCTACCAAGGACACAAAACCTCAAAGAATATTCAAAATGGGAAACTAAAGATAAGAAATGACCCTAATATATGATAGAAAGCATGGGAATGAGGCTAATTCGGGGACTAAATGTGCTCAAATATGAGTCACATCAAACATCCTCAAACCGAACCTTTGCTCTTCCCGAGTAAAGAGGTGACTAAAACTATGACATTTATTTAAACTAACCTAGTAATATAGCCGATATGAGACTATTAGCGGGTCTCACTCCACCCCTTAAACTCACAACAAGACATTCATGAGGTAAGATGCCTTTTTGCAAAGCAAGGTGGGGCTTGCCAAAATGGCGATGCATCTGATCATTAGGCAAACAAAAGAAGGTAATGGATGCATCTACCTAAGACTAGCCACTTTCCTCAACTAAGTGGCGGAAATTATCTAGAGGGGAAGCCATCTAAGGGTACACACTCTATTATATATATGGTTTCTTCAAGTTACTAAGCCTAGAAGGATACCAATAAATCACCTCCAAGTTGTGTCAAGCTAGGGTACCTTCGTCCTCAATTGCTAAATGCTTTCGTCAAGATTAGACTACCTATGATGTTAGAAACACAGTAGGATTGCGGAATTCCCCCTCTTGCCTAGACAAGAAGAAGAGTCGTCCCCTCTCTACCATGCACAAAAGTGGGTTCAATGGAAAAAAGGATCAATATGCTTTTGAGTTTCATAGTGGGAGTTTGGTTTTGGTTTTGTTATTCCCCCCAATTTCTTGTGGCATTTGACATTTTTGAGAACAATTTTCTTTGCCATTTCTTTGATGTTTGGCAATTTGATGCTTGACAATTTTCAACTTTTGCATTTTTTTGAACATTTTCAAAGTCACCCCAATTTGTAACAAGGATGCTTTTATTTGAAGCATAGAAGTTCTTATTTTTGTACTCCTCTTTTCTTTGATGCAAATTTTTGCAAACTTCTTGATTTTCATATTGGTACTTGAACTCAAGTTGATAATTTTTGTGCCCATTCCCTTTTTGTTGACAAAAATGATGACGGAAGTGGAAGATGGTTGTATGGTTTCAAGGGCCACCTTGGAATAAACGGTGGCCAAGGAGTCATCCCATCACAAGGTACTCTTGACTAGGCCTTAGTCCATGGGTCAAAGGATACTAGCATGACACATCCTAGGGTGTTTTAGAGGTGTTCTAATGAGCAAAGTCTCAAGAAGAAAGAGTATCTACAAGGGCCTTATATACACTCGTCAAGTTTCCCAAATAGATGTTTTCACAAAAGTTTTCCTAAAATGCAACTACATGCCATGATGCAACTAATAATTATACAACCTACTGCATAGGCTTCTATCAAATAGTATGCCATATAAACTACATGCGACTCCTAAGATCACATTCACTACTACAAGTCCCTTTAATTTTTTAAGCTTTGCTATTAACGCTTACTAAGAGTGTCGAAGCCCATTAATAAGCGAAAATAAACTAATTGGGCTTTTTGACACAAAAAACCGTCTGAAGTTGAAAACGGTGTCGTTGTGTTTAAAAGTTTTATTCTCACCCAACCCTAAATCTCAAAACTGCTACCCTTTCTCTACTCGGCAACCCCATCCCTCTCACTCACTCTCTAACTCCCTCTTTCCTTTGACTGTTTGATCTTTGATGATCTATTTAGGTAATTAGAGATTTCGAATCTCACGCCAAATGAGAAGAGGATCTATTAAGGTAACGTAAGAGATCTACATTATAACTTTTGGTACACCGCCGTCAACATCTACACCGCCTTCAACTCCAGTACACCACCGTTTAGCATGCAACCATCAGTACGAGGTTAGTCACATGTAATTGCATCGTTTTAGGGTTTTAAGGTTCAATCGATTTTGCCCATTATTGTTTCATCCTTTTGTTTTCAATTATCGTTTTATTCCTTTTTAGTTTTCAATTTCCAGTTTACTGATCTAGAATTGTTTTTTTAGTTTCACATTTAATTGTTCATTGATTGTATAAGGAAATTGCGTCCCGACATATAATTCACTATGGTGGAAAGTGCAAATACTAGAGTAATTATTAATTTCTAGGAATTGCTTCACATGTAATTCTCTAATAGGAACAACTATTCTTAACTTTAATTCCTTGAAAAATCCAGAACACTACTACCAAAAAAGTAGGAACGACTATTATTAATTTCTGGAAACTATTAGCTACTGAGGGGAATGACTTCATCTTATTTAGTAGAAACTACATACTCATATATGAATATCTTCCAAATTACTTTAAAGTCTTGAATATCATGTATTTCAGGAGGATTAGGAATAATGTTTACTTACTCGTGTTCATAGTTGATGACTTTATGTATTAGATACTCTAGATCAGGTGGAACTTCCGCTGGGCCAGATTGAGCCATGGCCATAGTAAAAAATAAGAACAAAGTGTGATGAATCTATGCATAAATAATATAAGTAATTATGGGCTCAAATATCCTCTTGTGATTGGAACAAGGCATCTAAGCAAATCTTTCGACATTAGTAGTTTTGGCCTAAGAAGCTAGAAGGTGTTTAACTATTGATTTTCATTGTCATAATATTTTAACAGAGTGACCAAACAAGTTTTAAGGCTGGTAAATTTAGAATATATGTTCAAGACTTATGTTTGATTTAGTAGGTAGTCTTAGTTTGAACATTCTGCTTATTGTTGTCTAGTGATGTAATTTTCCGTGTTTTTTTTTCTTTTCAATTTCAGGTAAATGAAACTAGAATAGAAGAACTTAAGGCTTGAATATTATCACAGCCGGTAATGATAATCACATAAACTATCATTTAGGCTCGTGATCTTTCATAAATATTGATTCCACCCGAGGTATTTTTTTTTAACTTTGTTTCTAAACTTTCTTAAACTACTGATCTGATGTGTTTAACATAAATGTTTACAAGGAAATGAGTATTTAGCAGATAACATAGGATAGGTCAGAAAAGGGTGGGAGAGATGAATTAATGGAGTTTGAAATTATTTCTAATTGAGCCTGACTTGTTATAAAATTAGTCTTTTACAATAGAACAATAAACAATTAGATTTCAAGAAAAAGTGATGGAGTCTCAAAATGAAAGTGTGAAGTTTTACATATTAGATAAATTATGTTGAATGCCGAACCTTTCTTTTAAGACCTCGTGCATCTCTCCTTTATCTTAAAATATGGAACCTTTTATCTTGAACTCAACTGGTTGAACCTTTTACTCTTTAGGTGAGATTAGCTATTCAACTTTTTGTGGACTATGTATTTTGCACTATGTCATTTGTTTAATAATTGGTATGTGTTGTAGTGGGCCCCGTAGATTCTGTGATTTGTTTAATCTATTCTTGCGTACTGAGTTCCGTTAATGGCATAAATAAATTTTTGGTTTTTCGTGTCCTTATCGTAACTATTTTGATGGTTTGTTTGTTGATAAGCTATATTTGTCAGCCATATGCATTCAAGAGAGATCATCGTTTTCCCCTTGGTTTATTCTAGTGAACTGGCAGCTTACATGCTATATGAATTTCTCCGCCATAGGCATATCAGTAAACGTGATAAAATTGATCTGATTGTTTTTCAACTTCATATGTGCTGGTCTTTTGTTACAGGCTCGTAATTTTTGTTCTCGTGCACCAAAAACATTTTATTAAGAATCGTGGGTGCTTCATCTATGTGACCCTCATTACATGAGAGATATGAGACTCGGTTTTCTGCCTGCATATTTCTTTAGGTACCATGGCCATAGGAACATGGTAAAGGTAATCACCATGTAGTATAACTTTACTCTTTATCTATAGCTTAGTTAAAGACACCTTAAGTGGGCTTAAGATGAAGCTCTCGAACCCTCCTCGCCTTAAGATCAAGCACTTTGGCCCTTAGGATACTTGTTGTTTTACTATGTATGACATCTCTCACATCTTATTTTATGATCCCTTCGTTTGTTTTAAGTTTTCGTCACCAATATCTAGATTGCAAGATTCTTAGTTACTTTGCTTATTAAGTAAAACATCAGTTACAATATTTCGTATGAACTTGGTCTTTTCTCTCATGGATGCAAGTACATTGTTTTGCCTCGTTAACCTTTTTCACAATCTTCTCTCGATCAATTTTTATTTTTTATTTTTTTCGTAAACATGGTTGATCGATGTACTAATTATGTCTCTTATTGTTTTTTTTTTTCAGCTGCCTGGACGAGCAAATTCTTGAATAGAAGGTTAAAAGCAATCGAAGGTTTAAAGCAGCCATGAACAAGGAAGGCCTTAATAATTTGATGTACTCCGTAGAATAATGTAAATGTCACTCTATAATAATGGTTTGAGTAGAATCTCTTGTAATAATGGCAGCCTATGATAATACTTCGTAATAATTTACTTTTTTTTTTTGATGACAAGGGGTTGAGTCCCCCCCGGGCCCATGCATTCCCGCACCACCACATGGACCATGTAAGCCACCCCTTTCGGGGGCTGCAGTGACCAAGTGATCATCGCCCCAGCTGGTAGTCGAACCTGAGACCTCTCAACTCCTGCATTTCCGCAAGTTTCAAGGCTTAACCCGGCTACCACTGGACTAACACGACTTGGTTAATAATTTACTTCTAATCAAGCAGCATCGATTCATTCATTCTATGATATTTGTTGGAGTTTTTTTTCCTATATTTACACTTTACAAATTGATTTCCTATATATTTCAGTTGTGGCACTAGATTAAAAAGTATCAGTCAAAGAATTTTCTTGACGCTTTTGAGTGTCAATTTTGGTTCCCTCCAAAAATAATCTTTACTCACAAAAGCGGCCTATGACAATAAAAAGCGTCGATATTATCGACAGTGAAGTTCGTCATAATTTCAGACATGACACAAAAAAGTGTCAAAAATATTGACACAAAAGGCGTCATAATTTCAAACTTGACACAAAAAAGTGTCAAAAATATTGACACAAAAAAGCGTCATAAAATACTGACGGCGCAAACCTCTTTTAATGCGTCAGTAAACCTCTTTTAATGCGTCGAAAATACTAGGAACTTGTAGTAGTGATTGGTTTGTACCGCATCAATCAAAATAAAGCCACATAGTCATTAACATAGAGAGGAAAAAGGAAATTGGAAAGATCATACCATGCGGTCTTCATATTCCTCATGCCTCGGATGTGGCGTAGTCGATCCAATGTGATAAGAGGACAAACGAGCACAAGTATGTACAATATACAAGCCTACACTACAAAGAAAATGGCATGTTTTTGGATTCTTAATTTTTTCAAATTTTTATGGTTTTTGAAATTTTTCAATTTTTATCATTTTTGATTTTAAAAGTTAAGTTAGAATTTACCATCCCCACACTAGTATGAGCATTGTCCTCAATGGCCAATACGATAGGAAATTATGCAATGGAAGCTAAATGAAAATACATGATTTCTACACCATTATGCAAAACTATATGACATATATATAAGTGAATGCATTCTAATCTACCCTATATGATGGATGCTTTCTATTGTTCGGAGAGCTAATTTGAATTAACTCGCATCCCTTGTGTTTGAACTTCCACAAACCAAGTAAGACACTATTTCTAGTGTAAAAATAGGGAAGTTCATGAACAAGGATGGAAAGGATACAATGCATGAATCCTAATTGTCATTTTGGATTTTCAAATGGGAACAATAAATGAGACATTTCAATGGAACCGAGGTGGGAGTCCTTTAAATGTTGGTAGGACTCAAAACAAATACTCAAGATAAAGATTAAAAACATGATAAAGAGACAAAGCTAAAAGAGGTGTAGGAAACTCACAATGGAATAGGTTGAAGTCAAGTAATCAAGCCCGCATGTGTGGTATCCTCCAAATAGCGTTGTCAACCCTCAATTGCCGCTCATTGCGACATCCTCATCACCGGCATCATTGCCGTCATCATCATCATCACTTGCATCATCAATTTCTTCATTATCTTCTTCATCATCCACCTCCATTGACTCGGAGGATTCACCATTTCCATCATCAACTTTGGATCTTGAACCTTGCTCTTCTTCTTCTTCGCATGAATCATTACCTTCCCCGTCTTCATAAATAACAACCTCTTTTCCATTAGCCACCCGACTATCCATTTCGGCATCTTGAGAAGAACTTGGGAAGAATACTTCCCTATCCGCCCAACTAGACAAAGGACATGAAGGATCAAGAATTCCTTGCCTAGCTAGATGTATAAGGGGTGGATATTGGACACGGTAGGCATTTACCCGATCTTCATGAGCATCTTTATACATTTGTTGCATTAGTTGGGTCAAATAGTCGTTGTCTACCATGACATTAGAGCCACTCGGTTTGAATTCTTGGTAGGCAAAGGGGTATGGTGGAGTCACAATGGTGGAGGAGGAGGGCTTTGCAATTTATTCCCTATGTTGTTTAATTATCACTTCGGCTTCCTCGGAGACGGGTAATAGGTAGTTTGGGCTATGGACGGAGATGCGGCAAATCTTGCTAGGCCAGATAAAGGACTTAGCTTCTTTGATGAGCCACTCATATTTGTTGTCAAGATTGTCGTTCTTGACCCAATGGAATTTATTAATCATAGTGCTCATATCAAGGAGGTTGCTCCCTTTAACTGGTTTGTAGGTGTTATCTTTGTTGAAATTTGGTGTTGAAGTGCTTAGCTAGCCTCGTTACCAAACCGCCGTTTATAATAAAGGCCGCTCCATCTTTCCCATTTTCAATCTCAAGCCACCGATCAAGAAATAGTTGAAGAATGTTGTACTTTTTGGTGAACTTTCCATTGATATTCATGAAGGACTCAAGGTAGACAAAATCAAGTTCGGTGAAGTGATTGGTGCCTTTTCTAGCAATCAAGGTATTGCCCACAAACTTGTGCCATACTCTTATGCCCGGATGATGAACATATAAAGAATGACACTCCCGGAAAGAGTCAAATTTTCGACCGGTAAGAGCTTTCCAAAGGGGTGCGGCATCATATTTTAAAGGTTTCTTCTCATAATGATGATATTGTAAAAGACCAAACACATTACAAAACTCACTCAAAGTCATTCTTCTACTCTTGTTCTCAAGACGGAATTCAACATAATATCGAGTCTCTATCTTAGACACCTTCAAGGAGCTTATGAACTCTATGGTCAATGAAGGGTAGGTCAATTCTTCTGATTCAAAGAGGGTAACAACCTCATGGACTCGAAAAATGCTCTAGTTCTTTTAAGCACACTCAATTTTTCCAAAGTGTCTTGACATATAAACTTGGTAGCCACAATAGTCTTTCTAGAAGGGATAAAAATGCATTCATATGAGCATCAGTTAAGAAAGTTACCTCCAAAATATTTGGCAATTGTTCTATAACAGGAGTAGGTGTGGTAGATTCCTCAATAGAAGTTGCAATTTATTGGATTTCCACCCTTGGTTGTGTCACTAACAAAGCCTTAGATGCAAGAAGATCTTGTTGTCTTTTTGATAAATTTGGAGTCTTGGGTGACTTGGTTCCGCCTTTGGTCCTTGCCATTGTGTTCTCCTTCTCAAATTGGTATCAACAAACCAAGATTTTGCTTGAATGTTCCTTGCTTCCTCAAGCTTCAATCAATTCCTCAATCAATTTAGGATTTTTGAATTTTTGTCCAAACCCTAGAAAATTGATTCAATGTGTGAGGAATTTGATGTTTAGATGGTCTTTTGTTGATAAAGGAGTGATTTAATCTTGTTTTGAGCATGTTTTGTTTGAATGGTGGTGAATTTTGTTGAGAAATTGGTGTTTTTGAATGGGTTGATTGAGGGTTTAAGTGGGAGAAAAGGTATGTGTTTGTGTTTGTGAAAGATAGAAATGAATTCGGAAGAAGGAAGGGGAGTCCCATGTTTTACTTAAGTACCAGCTAGGGACGCTCGGATCTTTCACGGGACGCGCGGATCGTCTTACAGGACATCCTGAGTTTTCAAACTAGTGCCAGGGTGCGCAGATCAGTTTCAGCTCGAGCGGATTCTTTCTGGGATGCTTGGATTCACCTGGGGACGTGCAGATTTTCTTAGAGCATAATTTCATAGACTGGGAGTCTTCCCAGGGCGCGCGGATTGATGCCAAGACGAGCGTCCTAAGGATGGGGACGAGCGTCCTGACAATGATCTGCTCAGATTTTCTTACAAGGCGTTTTCTTCAATTCAAACTTTCCCAGGACCCGCGTCCTAAGGTCAGGACGCTCAGATTCTACTAGAGAAGCGCGGATCCTCTACAGCTCCCACGAGCTCAGGTCCGCTCGTGGGGATTCCTTTTCCCATGTCGTTCTTTCTTCTTCTCCTTTGTTAAATGTTGTGAGTGCACTACAAAGGCTTGGTTAGCCTAGGCATTTTCCATCCCCACACTTGATTAAACACTACACATCAAAACACGTTAAAATACCTCTCTCACTTGCTCTCATGTCAAAAATCTTGATCAAAGCACAAAAATGCAAATCCAAAAATGACAAAGATGCAATAAAGGAAATAAAATGCGAGTTAAGGGGTTAAAATATTAACAAATGGTGGTTTAGGAAGGACTCCACCAAACTCTCATTCTTACATGAGATGTCAAGGGGGCAAAGCTAAGGTGTTGTTGATGTTGCTCAACACCTTGTCGAAGTAGTCGAAGGCTTGCTCATTTTCATGATAAAGGTCTTGGGTAGACCTTTGCACATTGTTTTCTTCATTGTTGTATTCCAAGTCAAAGTTATGACAAGGATCCACAAAGCCTTGGTCTAAGGTCATAACATTTCCAATATAAGGATTGACCAATCCTTTAAATTCACCGTCCCATAGACCGCAAACTTCACTAGCTTGTTCCCCAATGATGTCATGAGTTGATAAGGGCAACTCCTCTTTCTTGTTATCTTGGCCAATGAGGCCTTCTTCATTACTTGTCATGATGGGTGAGCTATTCAAGCTCTCATTGTTGTTGAAAATTCCTTGATCTCCAAATAGAGCTACTTGAAGGTCATCCACTTTCTTCTTCCATATGAGTGGTGTTTCTTTACCCATGGCTTTATCCTTGCATAGAGATTCCAACTTCTTCCTATCACTTTCTCGGCTATAGTGATCGACCATAAAACATGGCTCATGTAGTCGGGGAGCTCTCATTGTTTTGTCAAGACTGAAAGTGATTGTATCGTCCCTTACTTCAAGTGTGAGCTCTCCATGTTTCACATCGATTACCGCTCCGGCGGTATGCAAGAAAGGTCTTCCTAAAATGATAGGAATGTTGGAGTCCTCTTCCATGTCTACAATTACAATGTCTATCGGGATGAAGAATTTGCCAATTCTCACGGGCACATCCTCCCATACCCCTAAAGGTACCTTTGTTGATCGATCTGCCATTTGAAGAGTGATGTTGGTGCATTTGAGCTCTCCCATTACTAGCCTCTTACATACCGAGTATGGCATGACACTTACTCTTGCTCCAAGATCACATAATGCTTTATTGATTGTAGTGTCGCCAATGGTACATGGAATAGAAAAACGTCCCGGATCTTTGTGCTTTGGAGGGGAACTCCCTTGAAGAATAACACTACTCACTTTGGTAAAGGCAATAGTCTCCAACTTTCGGATGGATTTCTTCTTGGTAAGAATATCTTTCATGTACTTAGCATAAGCCGGAACATCATTGATCAATTCCGTAAATGGGATTGAGACTTCTAAGTTCTTCACAATTTCCATGAACTTTCCAAGTTGGTCATCAAGCTTAGGCTTAGCTTGGCTACTTGGGAATGGAAGTCTAATCACAATAGCCTCTTTTTCTTTAGCCTTCTCTTCATTCTTCTTCTTTGAAATTTCATTGGAAGTAGGATCTACCTTCTTAGAGTTCTCCACAACTTTTTGCTTGTCACTAACATCCACAATGTCTTCATCAATTGGCTTCTTCGGCCCCTCATATCTTGTACCACTCCTCAAATGGATGAAACTAACCATCTCATGTCTTGGGGGATTACCTTGAGGCGGTAATTGCCCCTTTTGTCTTTGAGAGCTAGTAGACGCTAATTGAGTCATTTGAGTCTCTAACATTTTGGTGTGGGCAAGAATGTTGTTGATGGTGATTTCTTTAGCTTGGCTATCTTTTTGCATTTGGGTAAAAATTCTTGTTGGTTCTTTTGCATTTGGAGGACCGCTTTTTGAACATCAAAGCTTTGGTCATTTGATTGGTTGTAGGAAGGTTGATTTTGGTAACCTTGGCTTTGGTTGAAAAAGGTTCTTTGAGCTTGGTTTCTCATTGGAGGTGGGGTGTATGTGGGTTGGGGTTTTGAACATTTTGGCTCTTGTAAGAAAGATTTGGATAGAATTTGGTGTTCTCATTATAGTAGTTGGAATAAGGTGTGCCATTCTTGTATGCTTGGAAAGCATTAACTTGTTCATTTGTTCCCCTACATTTATATTGATCATATCCCAAGGTTTCACAACATTCACATACTCCACTTGGGATTGAGGATGATGCCACTATAGGATTAACATGTTGTTTGGGTGATTTGGAAGCTTCATCAAGCTTGGCCATGGCCTTCTCAAACTTCAAATTGATGGTGTAGATATGAGCAGTTAGTTGAGCACCCAATTGAGTGATGGAATCTACCTCATGCTTTCCTCCTCTAGTGGCCTTTCGTGGCCTACTATATTGGGAATTATGAACCGCCATCTCTTCGATTTTGGCCCATGTTTGATTGTCATCAACTTCGGTAAACATCCCATTGGATCCCATATTAAGAACATTGTGGGAGTCTTCATATAGGCCGTTCCAAAATTGTTGCACAAGGAACCACTCACTAAGCCCATGGTGTGGACAAGAACGACAAGTGTCCTTAAATCTCTCCCATGCTTCATGTAATGATTCCTTATCCTTTTGCTTGAACCCGCTGATTTGGGCTCTCAACATATTAGTCTTCTCCGGAGGATAGAATTTCTTGTAGAAGGTAAGTGCTAACTTCTTCCATGAATCAATACCAAGGGTAGCCTTGTTTAGGCTCTTCAACCATTGCTTTGCGGTACCGATCAAAGAAAAAGGAAACAATACCCATCGGATTTGGTCTTGAGTAACTCCGGTTTGACAAATTGCATCAAATAGTCACAAAAAGTCTCCATATGTGAGTGAGGGTCTTCACTAGGCATCCCTTCAAATTGACTTCTCTCAACTAATTGTATGAATGCGGATTTGGCAATGAAATTACCGGTTAAATGTGGTGGTGTAGGAGTTGTTAAGTTCATATACCCATATTCGACTCATCTAATCATTTTATAAATTACTTATAATTTATATTTATGTAGATCTAGTTGCATGCATGACAAAATAAGGAGAAAATGATATTTCTTACATACAATATGGACCGAAATATTGGGGCACAAATAGAGACACCTTCCTTATTTGTTCTTAAGCTTAACAATAATGGATGATCCTCCAACCTCAAGTATAGAGATACTCCTTAATAATTGCACCCAAGACTTTCCCTTAAATCTAATATACTAATTAACTAGACTAATATATTAGGTAACCTTAAAATGATTCTAATAATATGTATTACTACACTAGTAATAATATTTATGACAATATTAGAATAAGGATGAACAATGTAAGAGATCTAAAACTCATTTTAGAGAGAAGGAGGAGAAAATATGAGAATGATAAGAAATTAGAGAGAGATGAAAAATAAGAACAACTTCTTGTTTTTCAATGGGGGTGCCTGTTGGGTGTACACATGGGGAAGGGTGGTTTTTCTTCTCAAGACTCCTTTTGACCTTACCCATAATATAGAGTAGGTCCTAGGGTGTTTAGGTATGCTTAAGGTGATGATTATGTCCTAAGCATGCAATAAACTAATGATAAAATCATCACCCACTAACCCCTTATACCAACCGGTTTTCATACATAAAATGGACCTTCATTTTATCTTTGTAATTTGTCATTTGTAATATGTTGTGACATGTGACATGTAACATGTCATTAGTAATATAAATGCATATTTAACTAATTAAATATCATTTCAAATTAAATAAATTACATTTAACAAATTAACAAGTAATTCACAATTACATGTATATAAAATCTACAACATCTTGTAATTATAACTAACCAATTACTCTTATCTCAAATGTTTCACAAACAGTAATCAATTTTAGTAATATAACAAATTAGTTACTAAATTGAATCTTATTTAATTAAATTACAATAAGATATATATATATATATATATATATATATATATATATATATATATATATATATATATATTCTCACTCACTATCATAAATTGTTCAATTTTAAGGAATTAATTAATTTGTATCGACATACAATTAATCAACTTATCTATTAAGGGAATTGTCCTATAGGTGTGACCTTAAGGGATCAACTGATCACCATCGTCAAACGACAATAATGTCAAACTCTAGTTAGCCAATCATTACCGATTAATGTTGATCAGTTGACTATATAATTGAATCATCCGTTGCGTATTCTTATTATGAGATTTAATTATGATGTTTAATCATGTGATCGCACTATTTTTGAGGACACTTACTCCAACAAGAGTACCGTTTGGTAGGTTCTCCTCGATTGGTACAGAATGTGATGAAAATTTAGGCATTGTAGGTTGATTTTGTGGTGGGTTTTGAATTGGGTTATGCTCTCTTATCTTACAAAAGGGTTGACAAAGTCAATGTTATTTGGTTGAATGTCCACAATCTCACCAATACCTACGAATCTTGAAGTACCTCTAGCGACTCTTCTATTATTGGTTAAGGTCCTTTCAATCTCGAAATCAATAGGTAATAAATTACCTTGTGATCTCCTAGTCATGCAAAATATGAAATAACTCGAAAACAATTAGAACAACCTTGAGGAGATTGACTTCCCCAAGGCAAAGAAAGACACAACTAAAAACAATTAAGGAAATCAAATCAATTGAACACCGTCCCCGGCAATGACGCCATTTTTGGCTCGGTTTAAACTCGTCGTCAAAAGCTACAAACCAAAACAATATTTATAACTTCACAAACTACTCTTAGCAAAGAGGTAATTAAAGGTCGGATCCTAAGAGACAGGTATTGATGTAGGATTTTCAATTGCAAAAAGCTATGTCTTAGGGTGTCACAAACTGGGTTTGAGATGGGATGTTGTCTAAATTAATCAACAAGATGAATGTAAATTAAGTAAAGCAAATAAAGGGGTTGTAAACAATTTATTAATAGCACTAGGGTGTCATGGGTTCATAGGGGATTCATGGAAATAGATTATACAAACAAGTTCTCAAATAGATGCAAGCACTTATTGTTGTGATGGGATCAAGTTAATGTATATCTTACAATCCCTAGGGGAATTTAGGTCCCGGAACCGACTCGTCTAGACTGTACAACACCTACAAGTTGAATTAGTCTCCCCCTATTCAACTCTATATATGGTCTAATGAGGCTCGAGTTGGTTTATGTCTTACAAGTCTCATTGAAAAGATAGGAGATGGGTAAAAAATGCAAGGATTCATAGCACTAAGGTGTCATGGGTTCATAGGGGATTCATGGAAATAGATTATACAAACATGTTCTCAAATAGATGCAAGCACTTATTATTGTGACGGGATCGAGTTAATGTATATCTTACAATCCACAGGAGAATTTAGGTCCCGGATCCGACTCGTCTAGACTGTACAACACCTACAAGTTGACTTAGTCTCCCCCTATTCAACTCTATACATGGTCTAATGAGGCTCGAGTTGGTTTATGTCTTACAAGCCTCATTGAAAAGATATGAGATGGGTAAAAAATGCAAGGATTCATAGGCTCGCATTTCATCAAACATAACATGTGCATAGGTTGAAATCACAAAAAGCAAGCAAATTAATTATGAAAACATATTAGATTAAGCATAGATCAATTCCCATGTTTGTTTCCCCTAATTCCCCATTAACCCTAGCTAAAGAACTACTCACTCATGATCAAGTTTAGCATGCTAATAAGGTTGTCAATCATACTAACAAAGCAAAACATGATGAATAAATGATGTAATTAACAATAATTAAACAAGGGTAAAAATGAATTATACCTATGGAGATGATCCAAATAATAAAGCAAAGAATAATAGAAGTACTTGATGATTGATGGAAGGTTGTCAATCCTCCAAATAAACCCAAATAATCTTCTAATTACCCAAATAAAACTAAGAACAATTGAGAGAATTAAGGAAAGATTAAGATATGATTGATATTGAAATGTGGTCGAACTCACTTGGAGCTTAATTTTCGGTTACATGTCGTTAGGAGCACCTAGACCAAAACAATATTTATAACTTCACAAACAACTCTACTATTAGTAAAGAGGCAATTAAAGGTCGGATCCCAAGGGACGGGTATTGATGTAGGATTTTCGATTGCAAGTAGCGGTGTCTAGGGGTGTCACGATTTGGGTTGAGATAAGAAGATCACTAAACTAAATAGTAATAAAAGTAAACAAGCAAGATGATTAAAATGAGATGTAAACAATTGATTAAAAGCACTAGGGTGTCATGGGGTCATAGGGGATTCATGGGAATTGATCATACATACATATTCTCAAATTATAAGCAAGCAATTATTGTTGTGATAGATCGAGTTGGCTTATATCTTACAATCCTAGGAAGGTTTGGGTTCCGGAGCCGAATCGGTTAGATTGTACAACACCTATAAGTCGACTTAATCCTCCCTACTCAACTATATGCATGGTCTAATGAGACTCGAGTTGGTTTATGTCTTACAAGTCTCATTGAAAAGGTAGATGATGGGTAAAAAATGCAAGGATTAATAGGCTCGCATTTCATCAAACATAACATGTGCATAAGTTGAGATCACAACAAGCAAGCAAATAAATTAAGAAAACATATTAAATTAAGCATGAATCATCCCCCATGTTGGTTTCCCCTAATTACCCATTAACCCTAGTTAAGGAAACTACTCACTCATTATCATGTTTAACATGTTAACAAGGTTGTCAATCATATTAACAAAGCAAAACATGATGAATAAATGAAGATGATTAACAATAATTAAAAAGGGATTAAGAGAATTATACCTAATGATGATTCCAAAATAAAGCAAAGAATAATAGAAGTACTTGATGAATGATTGGAAGGTTGTCAATCTCCCAAAAATAACCCAAATAATCTTCAATTACCCAAAATAAAAGATGAACAAAAGAGAAATTAAGGAAATGAGATTTGTATTAAGATTTGATTAGAAATTGATTACAAGATTAAGAAGAGATTAGAATGGTATAAACTACACTAAAGATTGATAAGAAGAACATGATTAATCTAATTAGACTAATGGGGTATTTATAGTGGGGATTAGGTATACAAATTAGGGTTTACTAAGGGCTTAAATGACGATTAAGTCCTTGAGGAATCACTCCTCTTAGAAAAGATGCGAGTCTCCTTTTTGCTAGTCTTCCGAAAATATGCGCATCTTTAATGGAGGGGAGAAGAGGACGTATGGGCCTGTAAGACAATCCGGGCGTCCAAGGGTCCGAACGAGCGGATTCTGGGGTGGCTGGATGGGCGGATTGATGCTTGGACGAGCGGATTGGGGCGTGGTTGGACGGGCGTCCCTATGGCATGGACGCTCGGATTCTTCCAGTCTTAGACGGGCGTCTTTCTACGCTGGACAAGCGGATCTCGTCCCAGCTTTTCTTTTCTTCTTTTCTTCCTCTCTTCTTCTAATAATTCTCCGGGATTTAGTCGGGGATGCAAGGATTTCATCATCATTTACCATCTACTATAATATGTACAAAGGCCTTCTAGTCTTGTCTTCTCTTTGATGCCTGGTCATTAGATTCGATCAATTTAGCTCTATTTTGCCATGAAAATGCAAGGTTTGCACTCCTCTCCTACCAAGGAAACAAAACCTCAAAGAATATGCAAAACAAAGGACTAAAGATAGTAAATGACCCAAATATGCACTAAAAAGCATAAGAACTTGGCTAATTCGGGGACTAAATATGCTCAAATAATGGTCACATCAAATATCCCCAAACCGAACCTTTGCTCGTCCCGAGTAAAGAGGTGACAAAACTAGGACCCTTATTTAAACTATCCTACTAATATAGCCGACATGAGACAATTAGCGGGTCTCACTCCGCCTCTTCAACTCACAACAAGACAACCATGAGGTAGGATGCCTTCTTGCAAGGCAAGGTGGGTCTTGCAAAAATGGCGACACATCCAAACATTAAAGCACAAAAAATCAAGTAATGGATGCATCTACAAAGAATAGCCACTTTCCTCATCTAAGTGGCGGAAATTATCCAAAGGGGACGCAATTCAAGGGTACACACTCCTTCATAGATGCAATTTCTTCAAACTACTAAGCCTAGAAGGATACCAATAAATCACCTCCAATTTGTGTCAAGCTAGGGTACCTTTGTCCTCAATCGTTAAATGCTTTTGTCAAGAATAGACTCCCTATGATGTTAGAAACACTTGCGGATCGCGGAATTCCCCCTCTTGCCTAGACAAGAAGAAGGGTCGTACCCTCTCTACCATGCACAAAAATAGATACGATGGATAAAGGGATCGATAGTATTTGAGTTTCATTTGGGAGTTTGCTTTTGTTGTTGTTTTTCCCCCCAATTTATTGTGGCATTTGACATTTGAGAACACTTTCTTTTTGCCATTTCTTTTGATTTTTGGCATTTCAATACTTGACAACTTTTGAACTTTTTGCATTTTCTTTTGAACATTTTCAAAGTCACCCCAATTTGTAACGAGGGTGCCTTATATTTGAAGCATAGGAGTTTTCATTTTTGTTACTCCTCTTTTCTTTTGATGCAATTTGCAAACTTTTTCTTTTCTTTTCTTTTCATTTCTTGAACTCCAATTTTTTGAACAATTTCTTTTTGTGCCCATTCCCTTTGATGACAAAATGTGGTAGAACATGGATGAATGATGGTTACATGGTTTCAAGGGTCACCTTGGAATAAACGGTAGCCAAGGAGTTATCACACCACAAGGTACTCTTGACTAGGCCTTAATCCATGGGTCAAAGGATACTAGCATGACACATCCTAGGATGTTTTACAAGTATTCTAACAAGCAAAGTCTTAAGAAGAAAAAGCATCTACTAGGGCCTATATACACTTGTCAAGCTTCCCAAATAGACGGTTTCACAAAAGTTTTCTAACATGCAACTATATGCCATGATGCAACTATCTTATATACATCCTAATGCATATGCTTCTACCAACTAGTATGCCAAATAATCTAAATGCAATCCTAAATTCACATTATTTTTACCGCGTTAATCAAAATAAAGCCACATAGTCATTAACATAAAGAGGAAAAAAGGATTGGAAAGATCATACCATGCGGTCTTCAATATCCTCATGTCTCGGATGTGGCGTAGTCAATCAATGTGAACAAGGATGTATAAACACAATATATACAAAACAATATATACAAGACTACACTATAAAGGAAATGAACATGTTTTTGATTTTTTCAATTTTTTAATTTTTTTGGATTTTTCGAATTTTTTTTTTTTTTTTTTTTGGATTTTCGAATAAAAGTCAAGTTAGAATTTCTCATCCCCACACTAGTATGGGCATTGTCCTCAATGGCCAATACGATAGGAAATTATGCAAGCATGATGCATGATTTCTAAACTAAATGCAAACTATACTAATCTACACTACATGATGCATGTGTTTTTGTTATGGGGGAGAGCATATTTTAAATTAGCTCCCGATCCATATGCATGGACTTCCCCAAACCAAAATAGACATTATTTCTAACGTCGTGAATTTCGGGGTAGTTTATGCACATGGAATGCAATGCATGAAACTACAAATTGTCATTTTGGATTTTACAAGTTGGGAACAATGAAAAGAACACCTTAATGAAGCCAAGGTGTTAGTCCTCCATGTTGCTAGGACTCCACAAACAAATGATCAAAATAACATAAAGAAAACAAAAGAAGTAGACCAAACCATAAGAGGAGTGAAAGAATGTAGGAGCCTCCAAGGTTTGCTAATCCTCCATCATATCATCATTATCATAATCTTCCTCCATAGATGTGGAATCATCTCCACTCCAACTTTCACTTCGTTGCTCTTCCTCACTTTCTTCTTTCTCTTCTTGAGCTTCTTCTTCTTCAACATTCTCTTGAACCTCTTCTTCTTCACCTTCTTCATCAACACCCTCATCATCAAACTTCTCCTCTCCACCCGGTCTTCCACCACTAGAGGTGCTAGGAAAGAAAACTTCCATATCCGCCCTACTAGGCAAAGGACATGATGGATCAAGAAGTCCTTGCCTAGCTAGATGTAGGAGGGGCGGATATTGGGCCTTGTAAGCATCCACTCTATCATTGTAAGCTTGCTTGTGCATTTCCCTCATGATTAGAGTCATGTAATCATTTCCTACCTCGACATCCTTGGGTTTGAACTCGTGATACTCAAATGGGTAGTGTGGTGTGACAATGGAGGAGGAGGGCTCGTGAATCTCGCCTCTTTGTTGTTGAATAATATACTCGGTCTCCTCAGAGAGTGGAAGAAGGTAGTTTGGTCATTGAGCACTAAATCGGCAAATCTTTGAAGGCAAGGTGAAGGATCTAGCTTCACTGGATAACCACCCATATTTGGTGTCAAGAGGATCATGCTTGACCCACTTAAACTTGTGAATCATGGTATCCATATCAATGAGATGACCTCCTTTAACTGCCACATAAGTGGTGTCTTTGTTGAAATTTGGGTTTAAGTGCTTGGCCAAATGGGTAACTAGTCCTCCATTCACAACGAAAGCGGTGCCTTCTTTACCACAGTCGACATTAAGCCATCGTTCAACCAAAAGTCTTAGAGCATTATATGGCTTAGTATATTCCCTTCCTATGTTCAAGGCCGACTCAAGAAGAACACAATCGAGCTTGGTAAGATGATTAGTGCCATTTCTTGCTATCAAAGTATTCCCAATGACCTTATGCCATACACTAATGCCCGGATGGTGGACTAATAGAGCACGACAATCATGAAAGCGCACAAATTTCTTTCCGGAAATTGCCTCCCAAAGAGGAGCGGGGTCATACTTGTCGGGGATCTTTGTATATTTCGGGGTATCGCTAAGGCCTAAAATCTTACTCAATTCGCCATAAATGATGCGTCTATCAACATTTGCAAGACGAAACTCGATGTGGGTTCTAGTCTCCACCCTTGTGACTTTCAAGGAACTCAAAAATTCCAAGGTGAGGGAGGGGTATGTCAATTTTTTCATGGTAAACAATTTACCCAGTCCCATAGCCTCAAAGAAGGTTTTATTTTGTTCAAGAACACCCAACTTTATCAAAGCATCTTCACAAATAAATTTTTAGGCATAATGGTCTTCTTAGCAAAGAGAACAAATTTATCCGTATGAGAGTCGGAAGTGAAAATTACCTCCGGATAATTGGATAATTGCTCAATGACCGGAGTTGTTGATGTTGTAGCTTCCATAGGGGGACCTTGTTGAACCTCTAACCTTGCCTCATGGACTACCAATGCCTTTGACAATTGTTTTGCTTGAAGAGTTTGTTGCCTTTTTTAAAGTGTCTTCTTTGGGGGTGCCTTGTTACCTCCTTTGGTTCATGTCATTCTTGATTACACCAATGAAAGATTGAAATCTTCAATTTTTAGTTATGCCCAAATCGATTTAAGATGAAAGAATGTTGCTTTGTATCTTAAAAATCGACTCAAAGGTTGAAGATTTTGGTGTTTGAATCA
The DNA here is from genome assembly GCF_048544455.1 of Silene latifolia. Classification (NCBI taxonomy): domain Eukaryota; kingdom Viridiplantae; phylum Streptophyta; class Magnoliopsida; order Caryophyllales; family Caryophyllaceae; genus Silene; species Silene latifolia. The sequence goes on from NC_133534.1 coordinate 77,978,029, forward strand.
ATTATTGTTACAACAGTAGTGATTAATTTTTGTTGTGAGGAAGTTTGGATTTGATTTTTGTTGAATTTAGTTGAGGATATTTGGTTTTGTTGATGTAGAGGATGAGGGTTTTTGGGGTTTTTGGGTTTTGGGTAGTGTTTGAATGTAGAAGAAATGAAAATGAATGAGGGATAAGGGTTTAAGAGACCTGTTATATTTGATATAGCAGCAGGGGATGAGCGGACCAAGGACTGGGACGCTCGGATTCTTTGCGTTTTGCCTCAGGAAAGGACGCCACAGGATGAGCGTCTTTCAGCAAAGACGAGCGGATTTTTCAAATTGGGACGAGCGTCTTCCTGGACGGACGCTCGGATTCTGTTACAGGGAGATACCTTAAAAATCAACAACAGAAAGATGAGCGTCTTTCCTGTAAGACGAGCGTCCAGAATCAGACGAGCGGATTATCAACTGAGACGCTCGGATTCTGTGACAGACCATTTTTTTGAATTCTGCAGCTCTGCCAGACGAGCGGATTGTATCTTGGACGCTCTGATTCCTTGACGACGAGCGGATTCTCTTTTTGGCCGCTCGGATTCTTCCTTGTCCACACGGATTCAGGTCCATCCGTGGGTACTGCATAACCCGTAACACTTTTCATTCTTCAATTCTCGTGTTCTTCATTGTAGGGGCACTACAAAGGCATGAATAGCCTAGGCAATTGCTATCCCCACACTAAGTCAAAGCACTACACATTAATGAAATCATAAGTCCCTCCCTCACTTCTCTCAAAATGATGAATATCTTAATCAAGGCACAAAAATATAAGTCCAAAAATGACAAAAATGCAATGTAAAAATTGAAATGCAAGTTAGGGAGTTAGAATATTTACAAATAGAGGTTTAGGGAGGACTCCACCAAACTCTCATCCAATGTGAGATGTCAAGGGGGCATGTTCAAGGTGTTGTTGATGTTACTCAACACCTTGAAGAAGTAGTCGAAAGCTTGTTCATTGTCATGATAAAGGTCCTCAATAGATTTTTGAACTTGTTGTTCTCCGTGATGGTCTTGGTTCATAGCATTACCAATGTAGGGATTGAATATCCCTTCGAACTCATCATCCTAAAGACCGCAAACTTCGTCTACTTGATCATTAAAAATTTCTTGAGTTGATAGAGACAACTCTCCTTCTTTCTTGTTTTGGCCAATGAGGCCATCCTCTTCACTTGTCATGGGTGAGCTTTTCAAGCTCTCTTTGTTCCTATTTCCTTGCTTTTTTGATGGAGCAATATCAACTTTCTTTTTCCATTGGAATTCCGACTTCTTCCTATCATCCTTCCTGTTAGAATCTATATCTCATAATACTCAACATATTCTTATATGTTCCATTTAATTTAGTCATAAAATGAAATAGATCTTATGCATGAAAACATAAGTAAATATAGAGAAGAAATCGTCATTCTTACATTGGAAATTTCGGATTATTGGCCACAAGTGAGTTCTCCTACTCACTTGTTCTTGAGCTCTCCTAATATGGATGAACAAAGGATTCAAGTATAGAATCCTTCCCAAGGAATGATACCCAAGATAACCTCTTAATAAAATTAATATTATTGATACTAGAACAATATTAATTTTAAATAAAATTGGCCCAAAATATTGTTATTGGTCTCTTATTTTCGGTTAAGAGAAGGGAGAAGAAGAAGTGATTTAATCTCTCTAAAACTCTATATTTTAGATGATAGAATGAATGAATAATACACTAACTTTTCATGTAATGTATAAGGTGAATAATTGAGAAAACCCTTTGGTCTCTTTTACTAGGAAAACCAGGTAGGGTGGGGTGGCTTTGGCCAATGCATGATCAAGGTGCTCTTCACAAAAACAACTAGGTTTGCATGGCTAGTAATTAGGTAAAATGATTATGTTTTCAACTTAATTAATCAACACAATTATTAGCCTAATATACCCACTATTTCGGTCCATTTAAGATAAAATGGATTCCATTTTATCTTTGTTAATTTGTCAATTTGTCACATGTCACAAGTCATGTAAAATTGTCATGTATTTTTATCGTATTAAAAATCAACGCATTAATGAAATACGTCATGTACAAAATCGACTTAGTAATTCATAATTACTTGTACCAAAATGATTTACCGATTATAAATCACAACATCTTGTATTTATAATAAATTATTCATTCAAATGCAATTGTTTCCTTTAAACAATAATTTCATCTAAGAAATAAAACAATTCGATTACTTAGACCGTATCTTATTTAATCAAATTATAATGAGATACGTAAATATTACTTCCAAAATCGTCCGTCAATTTTAAGTAATTTAATTAACCCGTATCGTCATACGATCAATTAAATAATCAATTAAGAGTGTTACCCTTTAGGTATGACCTAAGGGGATCACCTGATCACCACCGTCGCACGACAGTAATGTTAAACTCTAGTCAGCCAATCATTACCGAAATGTGTGGACCAGTTGACAATAAAATATTACTTCCCATATGTATTCTTTAAAATGAGATTTAAACATGTGATTATCATGATCGACAGTTATGATCGCATTATTGTCGGAGGACACATATTCCAACAATCTCCCACTTGTCCTCGACAAGTGTGAGTCACCAATTCTCTTGTCCTATTACTATCTCCCACTTAATGCAAGGTGTCTTTCAGGTTGTACTTGCAAGTGATCATATCGAGAGTGGTTTCCTCGATCTGGAGAATTACTGATTGACCGGATTTATCTACCATAGATATCATCCGAGCGTGGCAACGCATTTCCAGTTCATTACTCCTCGAGTGGCCCTGAGATATTTTTATAACTCTGACTAGGGGTGGACAATTCCTATCGCACATATTCCCTTCGACTAGCCACAGCCATCATAACCCAAAATATGCCCATTTGACCCCATTTACGAAGGTCGTAGTAACACAAATCAAAGTTAATCTGAAACTGTGCCATCTTAGGCGAACATTATTTAGTCAAAAGAATCGACTCATTAGAATACTATAGTAGCTCTCGCCACAACCAGGCTATATAAATTTGCCAGAACTCTATAAGCGGTCATTAGGCCTGACAAAATGTTCCTAACAGTTTGCCTATGTGATCGATTAGTCATCTCACATGACTCCATGGCACTTGAACTTGCCATCAATCGCATCACACTCTAGTCATTTCGAGACGTCACCTCATGTAAGTAACTATGGGCGAATACAATGCTAATCCGTGTTCACTTTAACGGGCTTCAATTGTCTCTACAACCCGTTTGGATGTAACAAAGTACAAGGTGAGTTAATAATAACTCAAACGACAAACGTCGACATCACATTCGGGTAGTCAATACCATATTACAACCTTGTGATGTATATCGAAAGTGTGTAAACACTAGTTGATTGCAATAGAAGTTTAACATACCAAGTGTCCATGTGTTCAAACTTCTTATATTGCATTTTCCTTTATATTCATGTTATCTTTCATAGCATGAACATTACCAAGTACACATATAGGTTCCCAACCTTGGTTTGGGTTCTTTATCTTGAAAGAACTTCCCAGTTGTTTATCACATAACCAACGAATTTGTGGTGGATAATATAACTTGCACTTATTAAGTGTTCTACCATTTTGCAATGCACTAGGTATACGTTTTGTAGAGTCTTGCAACAATTGTCAAGATGATTAGCCTAGCACTTCTCATAAGTCTTAGCATATTAGAAAATATTAGTTTTGAGTAATTTCTTACTTCAACTAAGTATTTTTCAAAGCTTCTTATTTCTCCTTTTAGTTTGAAAAGCTTAGGGTTTTCATAAATCCTTATGTGTGATCGAACTTCAATATGTGCAACCTCTCGTCGCATAACAGAGTGTTTTGTCCATCACTGGAATCGCTTATTAGTTCTCCTCGAGAATTCATGACGATTCTTATCTGGCTTGCCAATGATTCATCATGCTCTTATGCATATGATTCATAATTGGACATGTGCATGATTATTCTATTGGCGGAAGCATTAGTAATTAACAATCATGTGATCAACCATTCTTAGGTTCAATGAACGACCATGACTGCGAATGGCAATTCCATTTTCATAAACATGAATAACCTACGTTTCTCGTTGATTTGATGTGTATATCTCAATACCTATCCAACATCTCATGATGTGATTGGATTCATCATAGTCCATATTCCTCCAGAATTGAAAACTCAAATACTTCTTTGTGAAAGATAGTATTAGCTCGTCATTCTCAATGAGTAATGAGTTTTCAATTTTACAAGGTGATTGCTCCCACTAAATTCCATGTCTTCACATGATAATTTCCAACTCCCACTTAATTCCACATGTCTCACAATTGACTACTCAATCGAAACATTTCAAGAATAGAAATATATTTTGCTTTGCCAAGTTATTAAGATAAAACCATATATGTTCCCCGCATATCCTTTCCAAATATCTATTTTGAAAAGGTTTCAATCTTAAACTTATGGAAACAGATTTTAATCTCTAACTCATTCATTTTATAATGATGCGTAGCAATGTCATTATTTAAATGTGAATTTCATTTAATATACGTCCTTCTCAAAATACCCTTTTCTGGAAGGAGGTTTAACCATTTCATTTTCATAATGAGGTTAAGTAATGACACTAGCGTGGTTAACAATTAATTTAGCTTTTGTATATATCGGTATATCTTTCTTTGCAACTTTTAATCATAAATCACATTTATTTTTGAGGATGCAACTTTGTTTCATTTAGGCTCTTAAGTAAATATCAATATTGAAACTATTGGTCAAAAGTCGCTCATAAACTAGCTAAATCTCTTGTTAAGACATTACATTAGTCATTCTTCTTCCAAAACTTTCTTTTGGTCTCCTCGTGTAGTTATCTTGAGAACATAATCTTTTGATTACTTCACTTGGTCTCTTTTATCATGTAGATTTCATCTATTCGAGACCATATATCTCATCTATTCGTGTATACTATCTTTATAGGTATACAAATCATTCTTTCTTGGGTAGATCTCATTTACACAAGTACACAAATTTTGCTTGGTGTTCTTTGTGTCTTCATTTTTCTCCCACTCTATCTTTAAAATGAATATACTAGAGATTCAAAGATAGCTTATGAGACACAAATAATGATTTTGAAGTATAAGGAGGACTATCTCATAGGTTGACTAATAGTTTTAGATTTGATAAGTGTACTTGGGGATTGACATTTCTTTAAGAGAGTTCATCAACTCAATCATCACTTTTAATTGATCATACACAAGCCTTAAGCTTGTGGACATATAATAAATCCCATCATTATAGTTGTCTATTAGATCACTTTAAGTGGATGATCATATGTTTCTATGTGCAAGCATATATAGACGAATTTTTAAAACAAGGAAAAATACGATAAAACGGGTGAATTGGGTTGCAAACCAAGCCACCATAATCCAAAATACAATAATTGTTTACAAAGGATCAAACATTTCCATGTCGAACACGGAAATCAAAAGGTTCTAAAAATCCGAAACATAAATTAAAATAAGACAATAAAAAGTCAAGCTTCATGGAAGCTACTCCTAGCTTCTTGATGATTTCTCAAACTTGCTTTTCCTTTCCCTTGTCCTTGCTTGGTGGAGGCCCTATTTACAATAAAAAGGGGATACATTATCACAACTTTGTATCACAATACCATAGTTGAATTAGAAACATAAAAGAAAGGATAGTCAATTACCTACTGGAGTGATCTTTCCATCTTTGATGTCACCAAGATACTTGGAACAATTTCTTTTCCAATGTCCAACACCATTATAATAATGGCATTTATCAAGAGGACCCTTCTTGATCTTGGAAGTACTAGCTTCAAAAGTCTTAGCCTTGGTGAAAGTGGGAGCTTGCACCTTACCCTTCTTCCCATTCTTCTTGAATTTCCCCTTGCTCTTGGTGCTTATGTTAAGCACATCCTTAGGTGGGTTAACATTTAACCCCATGTCTCTTTCGGATTGCACAAGTAACTTGTGCAACTTTTCAAGAGACACGTCCTTGTCTTGCATGTTAAAATTCACCCGGAATTGAATATATGCCTTGACTTTGGATAAAGAGTGTAGAATCCTATCTACAATGAGCTCTTTGGGGATTTCAACTTTTTGAATCTTCAAAGTCTCGACTAGCTCCATCAATTTGAGCACGTGAGGGCTAACCTTTTGGCCCTCCTTAAAGTCGAGATCAAAGAATGCCGCGGCCGCCTCATATTGGACGATCCTCGGAGTTTGTGAAAACATTGTCACAAGCTTGGAATAAATTTCATTAGCGGTGCCCATTTTAAAGGTTCTCCTTTGGAGATCCGCCTTCATCGCAAAGATCAACACATTTTTCATTGCGGCGGACTCCTTGTGGTAAGCCTCATATGCTTCCCTAGTAGCGGCACTCGACCTAGCATTAGGTTCAGGTGGAGAGGCCTCGGTGAGGTAACGAAGCTTGTCGTCACCTTGGGCGGCTAATTTTAGTTGGGCATCCCAATCGGAGAAATTTGACCCATTCTTCTCAAGTTTACAACGATCCATGAAGGATCGGAGCCATGAAGTATTAGTGAGAGGTGTGGCGTTGGTGTTTGGAGTGGCCATTGATTATGAGAAATAAGAGTGGTCTACAAAACAAAATAGAAGGAATAAAACATATGTCGTTTTCAAAATAATAATAACACTCGTAAAAATTTACTTTAAACAAGTTTTATTGCATTTATCTAGTGACCTCTACCCAACTTTGATAAATGATTCCAAGACCCAAATTCATATTAACTTAGGCATCGGTAAAGCCGAAAACAACCCTTATCAATATAACTCGGTGGATTAACCTTTTAATCGATTCTACTTTTAGAACTCTTGGTCGATAAATTTACATTAAAATTTATCTTTAGCCCGAAACACATCCGGCAACCGTCGAGAATACTTTCGTTGAGTTCAACCCAAATTTCGAATAAATGTGTCCATGATCCAAATTTACATCAACTTGGGCATCGGTAAAGCCGAAAACAACCCTCATCTTTATAAATTCGGTGGGTAGACATTTATCACCCACTTCCCCTACGTAACAAGGTTTGTACCCCGGTAAAGCCGAGTGCACTCCCTCACGAAATAGGTTTTCATGGTTTCTACTTTTTGGTAAGGCTATGTCTCAATTGTTTATTTTAGCGAGAGGTCATGTCAATTTATTATCTATCACGTTTTAAGTGAACTAAAGCGGTGAACTACGATAATTATAATTGACAAGGGCGATAAACTCGAATAAAATGATGATGCATGTTTTAGTTATAGCGATTTAGCGATGCATGCGAGATATAAATAAAATGCAAAGCATAAATTAAATCCTAGTATGGCCTTCCTAAAATAGTAAATCTAATAAACTATTACAAATTCGGAAACCAACTCCATTGGTCCCTTGAACTTCGGTTTTGGCACGCATCTCGAGGTAACACCGTCTTTAATGGATCGCCTTCTTGAGTAGCACCGTCTTCAAGGAACTCCAGAATAAATAAATTACATAACAAATTACATAATTTCCTATTATACATTTGTAATTAAAATAAAATAAATCTATTAAATTACAAAACGGTGATACGAGATCACAATAAATTACAACCGAATCGATATTCCCATACATTTCGGGTAATCCCAATTAAAAACTAAGGCCATACTAAGTAAAAATTACATAATTCAAAATTACAGAAAATAAAATTATGACAATCATAAATAAAATTCAGCATTATAATATGTATGAACATGCCCAATTTTATGCTAAATCGCCTTTAAGGAGCCAATATCGTATATTAAACGGTTTTTATGGATTTGCGTGATTCAACCTTTTAAAATCACAATAAATTACATAAAATCATATTTATGCACAAGTTAATTACCCTATCCAATTTAGGACACAAAATTAGTCTCCACTAACATATTGACAATAATTAACTTATATTTCTTAAAATTGTTCATTAATGGACTCAAAATTACAATAAAATGCCATAAACTCCAAATAAATCATAAAAATTTCAAAAAAAATTGAAAATTGAAATTTAAACTCATGAACATTCTGGAAAAATACCATGACACTCATAATGTTCAAAAACGTAGGTTAAAATTTCGAATTTTATCGGGAAAAACATTGTTGCGGTTTATCGGATTTATCAAATATTATCATAAAAATATGAGAAAAATTATATTTATTAAATTTTCAATTTTATATATGAAATAGGTAATAAAATACAACATGTGACGTTTTTCCTTAGTCATGAAGTATGTTTTAGCAATTATTCACTAATTAAAGTCACTATTTATGCTATTTTTCATCAAAAATTCATAAATCATGCATAAAGACTTCATTATAGCCTATTATTTTACACACATCTTGTAAAATTATATGTGACAACATACTAAATTTCTATGACCAGATTCGAAATATTTATCTATTAACCTATTTTATCATTTAAAGTCGATTTTATCATGAAAAATCCATATTTCGAGCATAAAAACTCATAAAATTATGAAAATTTACAGGTCATCTAAAAATAATATATGTGAAAACATATCCAAAAACCACAAGAAAAATCGAAGTTTAGCTAGTTTTAGTCCAAAAATGATATTTTTATCATAAAATCAGATTTTTAATACCATTATTATATAAAATGAACAATAAAAATCCATAAATTAACCAAAATATCCTAAATACATTTTAGGATTAGAAAATTTAACATGCATAATTAATTTCGTGATATATCATAATAAACACAAATTTATAAGTTTTATATGTTAATCGTTTAACTCATAAAAACTATAACCGATTTGCATGCAAACAACCTAAGGCTCTTGATACCACTTGTTAGAAATCTATATCTCATAATAGTCAACATATTCTTATATGTTCCATTTAATTTAGTCATAAAATTAATTAGATCTTATGCATGCAAACATAAGTAAATATAGAGAAAAAATCGTCATTCTTACATTGGAAATTTCGGACTATTGGGCACAAGTGAGTTCTCCTACTCACTTGTTCTTGAGCTCTCCTAATATGGATGAACAAAGGATTCAAGTATAGAATCCCTCCCAATGAATAATACCCAAGATAACCTCTTAATAAAATTAATATTATTGATACTAGAACAATATTAATTTTAAATAAAATTGACCCAAAATATTGTTATTTGTCTCTTAATTTCGGTTAAGAGAAGGGAGAAGAAGAAGAAGTGATTTTATCTCTCTAAAACTCTATATTTTAGATGATAGAATGAATGAATAATACTCTAACTTTTCATGTAGTGTATAAGGTGAATAATTGAGAAAACCCTTTGGTCTCTTTCACAAAGGAAAACCGGGTAGGGTGGGGTGGCTTTGGCCAATGCATGATCAAGGTGATCTTCACAAAAACAACTAGGTTTTCATGGCTAGTAATTAGGTAAAATGATTATGTTTTCCACTTAATTAATCAACACAATATTTAGCCTTTTATACCCACTATTTCGGTCCATTTAAGATAAAATGGATTCCATTTTATCTTTGTCAATTTGTCAATTTGTCACATATCACAAGTCATGTAAAATTGTCATGTATTTTTAACGTATTAAAAATCAACGCATTAATGAAATACGTCATGTACAAAATCGACTTAGTAATTCATAATTACTTGTACCAAAATGATTTACCGATTATAAATCACAACATCTTGTATTTATAATAAATTATTCATTCAAATGCAATTGTTTCCTTTAAACAATAATTTAATCTAAGCAATAAAACAATTCGATTACTTAGACCGTATCTTATTTAATCAAATTATAATGAGATACATAAATATTACTTCCAAAATCGTCCGTCAATTTTAAGTAATTTAATTAACCCGTATCATCATACGATCAATTAAATAATCAATTAAGAGTGTTACCCTTTAGGTATGACCTAAGGGGATCAACTGATCACCACCGTCGCACGACAGTAATGTCAAACTCTAGTCAGCCAATTATTACCGATATGTGTGGACCAGTTGACAGTAAAATATTACTTCCCATATGTATTCTTTAAAATGAGATTTAAACATGTGATTATCATGATCGACAGTTGTGATCGCATTATTGTCGGAGGACACATATTCCAACACTTTCGGCTATAGTGATCAACCATAAAGCATGGTTCATGCAAACGGGGAGCTCTCATGGTCTTGTCAAGATTGAAAGTTATGGTCTCGTCTCCCACTTCTAGAGTAATCTCTCTGTGCTTCATATCTATCACCGCACCCGCGGTGTGCAAGAAAGGTCTACCTAGGATGATCGGAATGTTGGAGTCTTCTTCCATGTCAACAATGACAAAGTCCACCGGGATGAAGAATTTGTCGATTCTCACGGGAACATCTTCCCATATCCCTAACGGTGTCTTCGTCGATATATCGGCCATTTGGAGTGTGATGTTGGTACATTTAAGCTCTCCCATCCCTAGCCTTTTACTAACCGAATACGGCATAACACTCAAGCTTGCTCCTAGATCACACAAAGCCTTGTTTATCGTGGTGTCGCCAATGGTACACGGTATTGAGAAGCTTCCCGGGTCTTTAAGTTTTGGAGGTGAACTCCCTTGAAGGATTTGCACTACTCACCTTAGTGAAGGCGATAGTTTCAAGCTTCCGGATCGACTTCTTTTTCGTAAGGATGTCCTTCATGTACTTTGCATAGGCCGGCACGTGATTGATTAATTCCGTAAAAGGAATCGAGACTTCCAAATTCTTCACAATTTCCATGAATTTTCCAAGTTGCTCATCAAACTTAGGCTTAGCTTGACGACTTGGGAATGGAAGTCTAACCATGATGGTCTCTTTCTCCTTGGCTTTTTCTTGTTTTCTTTAAATCTTCTTCTTTTGTTGGTTCATCTTCCTTGGAGTTTCACACAACTTCCTCTTTGTCACTAGCTTCCACAACTTCATCCTCAACTTGTTTCTTTGGTCCTTCATACCTCGTACCACTCCACAAGTGAATGGCACTAACTGTTTCATGTCTTGGGGGATTACCTTGAGGAGGTAATTGCCCCTTTTGTCTTTGAGAGTTTGAGGATGCTAGTTGGGTCAATTGAGTTTCCAACATATTTGTGTGGGCTAGGATGTTGTTGATGGTGACGTCCTTTGCTTGGCTATCTTTTTGCATTTGAGTGAAAAATTCTTGTTGATTCTTTTGCATTTGGAGGACCGCTTTTTTAACATCAAAACCTTGGTCATTTTGTTGATTGTAAGGAGTTTGGTTTTGATAACCTTAGTTTTGGTTGAAAAAGGGTCTTTGATTTTGGTTTCTCATGGGAGGTTGTAACACCCCCTCATACCAAGGTACCTTACCAGGACTACCCAAGCATGAAAGGCTGTTACCATCTCGGTTGCCCGAGGTTAGTATATATCAAAAGCGTCCGTCCTAAACACATTTATTAGAAGTACTGTAAAGTATTAATGTTTACAACAATCCAAATCCAAACCAAAGCCAATAAAGTGAATACAACTGAGGACAACTTCAAAATCATAGCTAAGACTCGTGACTGTGATACTACAACTGGTGATGACGACTTCCCCATGACCGCCCAAGCTCACCAAATGCAATACCTGTCAAGTCTGCTCACCATCCCCGAATGGATCACCGCAGGTTTTACAAAACATCAACAACGGGGTCAGTACCATTCAATCAATGTAAGACAAACAAACAATGTAAGACTGATCACCCTCCATAGTAACCGACTACACACTGAAGTGTGTAGCCCTGCCAGATTACCCATCGCAACAGGTAATCCACTCCGCCAGTGGGTGACCGCAGCCCATCCCCACCAAGTCCAGCTCATCAACGAGCGACTAACAATCCCTGTCCCTTAATGTGCACATCCCCTCCCGTGACGGGTTCCACGGAGGGCGAACTAGGGTGTGAAGCCACTCCCGCAAGTGACTCCACCACAATCACACAACACCACAGCATCACAGCTGTCACAACACCACAACCGTCACAACACAACCACATCACCACCGTCATCACAACACCCATACTCCGATGATCAATAGATAACAACAATTACAACACAAGCACAGTCTTAAATCAATTAACAGTAACTGAGTAGGGAAAACCCTACCTTTTTCGCAATCCGCTTACGCTGCAATTAACCATACAAATGCATAACAATTACCACATCGTCACCTACAACAACAATCATATAATTCTAATCACTAACTGCAAAACCCCATTTCCCCCAAATTCATAATCAAAGACAAACCCTAGAATAATCATCAACAAACATGGGGATAAAGACTTACCGACGGAGGAATAAAGGATCGAATGCGATTGCTACGATTATCCACACACACAGAGGAGAGATTCGGAGTGATTAGAGCGTCGTACGATGATTAGGTTTTGTAAATTATGTTTAGGAAACTGCTTAACGAAATATATATCGTTCTAATTACTTCCGAATCAACCCGCTAAAATATTACTCGCCAGACCGGATACTCGGTCGAGTATAGGGCATACTCGGCCGAGTATCCTCTACTCGGTCGAGTATTCATCATACTCGGCCGAGTATTCCTCGGCAGAACCCAAACAAACTACACCCTTGACACTACTCGGTCGAGTAGGCTCTACTCGGTCGAGTATTTAGCTTATGAAAATCCGTAGTGTTACAATCTTCCCCCCTTAAAAAGAACTTCGTCCCCGAAGTTCCAACCCAACCTATAAAACATGGACACCTAACACCAGCTCCACTAACCACGCTTACTAGATAACATATCCTCTCGGTATAGACTCCATAACATTATCGAATAACCACAAAATAACGTTGCCAACCTTGTCTCACTTCCATAACACTCACTAGCAACTCAATACCAAGACAATCCACAAAAGAAGATCAACCATCAAAACAGAATGTTACATTCTACCACTCTTAAAAAGGAACTTCGTCCTCGAAGTTTACTCACACTCATCAACATCATCATCCAGCTGCCAAAACTCTTGAACTCATGAATATCATCATAGAAACTTTCTATGTGATGGTAACAACTCTCAAACTCGTAAATATCATTATCCACTTTTATCAACACTATCGAAAAAAATTCTCACACTCCTAAACATCGAACTACTACAAGCACAACCATGGCCTTTTAACACTATCAACCACTATATGTACCCATCCATTCCTTATGCTACACCAACACTCTACGTCCAATTATACTACCATATGCACAACCATCTAAATCTCTTTTATCGCATCCTACTCCTCTTAAGATAAATGTTACGTCCTCGTAACTCACTAATACTAAATCCTAGCTATATCGTCTCATTATCCTCATCGCCACCGCATGTCAAAGATAACCACCTACAATCTAAACACTCGTCATGTATATATCCAAGGCTCTCTTACTTAAACATTCCTCATACCTCAACTCATTCGGCACACCACCTAACCTATACCATAAAACTCGTAGCAAAATCACCATACTAACTCTCCATTATTACTGCAAAACAACATATATACCTCTCTATGTAAAGCACCTATCTCCCAAAAGCATAACTCACGATACACACTCGTTACGTACGCTCACACTAGATCCTCAAGTTCTTTCCTTCATTACCGCAAAACTCATACATAACTTAGCATGACACTAATTCCCCAACACCCAACACTCACTGTCTCAACAAAGGATTATGAACCACCTGCATCTTTCAGGTCATTACCACACATGTTTTACGAATCACTTGCCATTACCATGTCTACTAAAGCCTTATCTAGAACAAGATCAAAATTACTGTAACAACCTCTCACAAACGTGTCCCATCAACAGAATATCACTATACCATGACAACAACGAAAACATACACAACTCTATTTCATATCATACTCTACCCTCATTCCCAAACTTAGCCTGGTAAAGAAAACATCGATAAACAAGACAACTGTCTATTTGCACAACTGAAACTCGCTGGGAGCAACATCAAACAAAACAACAATCTATGTATAACTGGTATGTACTGTCGAAACTCGAATCATAATCATCCCGCCTACTCCACCACAACCGGTGACGGCATCGCAACACCGCCACCAACAGCCGCACCGTAGTGCGAAAATGCCCGCATCACAACATGAAGTACCATGCCCGGATCACCACTCGAGGCACAACAACCACATCGATAAACATCACAATCACATATAATTCCCATAAACACTGACTCAGTATGACATTTCGAACAAGAAAACTCATTCAAAACCGTTTTACTAGATTATAACACAACATAATATACGGAATAAACTGACAAGAATCTCATGAACATCATCCTTACCATTTCACGGAAAAAACATGTATTATCAATACACATACAATTTTAACTATCCATGCCAGATCAATCAAATTATTACCTTTTGAACCTCATTCCTTTAGTATACCGTACCCAACATAAATTACAAAACATTCATATAACTTTATAATTATCACACCATACCACTTCTTGTGAGGTCAGAACCTCACACAAACATTTACACATATCATAGACCCGTAATCACATCCAACTAGTCAATCCTGATCACGTAAGTTACCACCTGCATAAAAGTTACCTCTTGCCCGAGCTTAACTCGTACACCCCTCATAACATATTCTCCCATTCGCATAACCATCACCCCCTGCCAAATGTAACCATATTGTTAATACTCAACTACTAACAACCGCCTCATATAACCACATCTTATACTCTCTCACAACCATACATATCAATCTGGTCTCTACAAAATCAACCTCATTAGAACAACTAGCTTCCCTAAAGTAACATCATTCTCAACCACTAGTGACAATACTATGACACCAACATCCTTCATGTGACTATTCTCTTACTATCAGTTCTTAATATCACAATCCGTTTTCTCTCTTTGGGTATCATCCCAAATAACAAACATCTAATTCATCAACAAAATATACCTCAACATTATTCCCAAGTCTATCCTTTATCATATCGCTACCTAACTCTCCACCAAAATCTCAGATCTTGCAACACTCCACAAGCTTCTTATTCCCTTAATACCTCGAAACTCACGGCTAACACATCGTCCTGCTCTCCTATATAACCATTAACTTACACCCTCTAGTGGGGATATCGTACATTTCATAATTTCCTACCTTCATGCTCCTTAACTCCGATCAACGTTCTCTCAACTTACTTCCATCCCTCTTTCCCTCCTTTTACTCAATAATGCCAAATAATAAGTCATCTCCTTTCTCTTTCTACCTAACTCTTTAATCATTTGTTTATTTTCCATAGCTCCACAACTCTAATTCCATTAATTCATATCAATATCTTATCATTCTTCTTATCATTTATCATCTCTCATCTTGCTTCACACTCACCCTTGTCACCATCAAGTCCACGCACTAACAGTTACTCTTCAATTAGTCGTATCTCCCTTTCGCATCTCTAGAAACCAAAATTCACTTCATACCGTTTGTCCAAAGAATTACACACTAGGCTCACCCCTTGATATTCCAACTTCCCAAACTTAGCCACTATCTACAAATCCACATCGCGATATAACTTCCTTTAAGTTCACTATATACCTCTCTTTCCTATCTTCTTACAATAACCTTCCATTACATATATCCTTAAGCAACTCTATCCTAGCTGTCTTCCTCCATAAATCCTTACACATCCAAATATGCCACTATTCGTATCCCTTATCTCAATCTTTCATTCTCATGCTTCTTTACACTTACATCACCCTTGCCCATATACACTTACTTTTATACTACTCAACACACGACTATGTCACTCATCATATCTCATAAAACATGCTCTTTACCTCGATTAGCTCATCATTCTTCCCTTTTCTTTTTCCACTATCCTTCATAACCACATTAACACATGTCTTCCTTACCCAACACATGTCCCTCATAAGCCATCATTCTCCATGTCATAACTTCCGGTAACTTACGTATCAAGACCGTCTCACATATAAAAGAATGTTTTAAGACTCAAAACATACATGTGTATATACCCTATGACTCAAAACAATGTAAAAACATAGCCACCGGCTCAAAACAAAAGTAAGAACATAGCCACCGACTAAAAGTGGCCGCCCAATGAGGTACTCGGTCGATTACATAACATACTAGGTCGAATACACGGTACTCGGTCGAGTAACTATATTACTCGGTCGAGTTTTCGACTCAGAAGCAAACTCAATTGTCGCAGAAGGATTACTCGGTCGAGTATTGGGAATACTCGGCCGAGTAGACCTTACTCGGTCGAGTATGAGACTACTCGGCCGAGTTCACGACTCAGACGCTAAACAGTATTATCACAGAGAGATTACTCGGCCGAATATGGAATACTCGGTCGAGTATAAAAGATACTCGGCCGAGTAGGGACTACTCGGTCGAGTATCGGCGCAGTTCTCAGCACCGTGCAGTTTTCGTAAAATAGTCATATCTCACTCGTTACTTGGTCATTCTGGGCGTGTGACCTATCGTTAGAATCGTAAGAGGACAAGCTATCACCTCAACTTAGAATCACAGCAATATCATTTCTAGAACTCGACTTATGACAGTTTTAAGACAACCCTTCCAAAATCGGTTTGTATACAAATCAAAATTCCTTAACAAAACAACTTAAACATGCATAAAACAAATAATAACGACCCAATACTTCTAAAAACCAGTACAGAGGTGAACTTTTATCATACCCACATGAAAATTAAACACGACATTCATATGCATAGGCGCATGACCTTAATCACATGCTACTACCAACAACCAAACATTAACATTATCATGATTATGTACCCATGTACCACTACTCTTTTGAAAGCCACATAATAAACACTTAACATGCCAACATATTTCATACCAAATCCGTTTCAACAAGTTTCACCATGTCTTACACATGTTTCCACACATCTCACTTCCTTTCACATGATTCAACCATTCAAGTTCCACATACCACACACACGCATCGAAAAGACTCACAACAAATTCCCCCTGGTGACCGGCTTGAGATTGTGAGGGCCATAGTGCGACTTCGGGACGTCTCCCAAGTCTTTGCGGTAGCTCCAAACAACTCTCCCCGGGTTCATTTTATTTAGACTCCCTAAGTTCATTGGGTTCATTAGTTTTAGGTGCCGAGATCTTCGGCTCGATACCACTTTGTAACACCCCCTCATACCAAGGTACCTTACCAGGACTACCCAAGCATGAAAGGCTGTTACCATCTCGGTTGCCCGAGGTTAGTATATATCAAAAGCGTCCGTCCTAAACACATTTATTAGAAGTACTGTAAAGTATTAATGTTTACAACAATCCAAATCTAAACCAAAGCCAATAAAGTGAATACAACTGAGGACAACTACAAAATCATAGCTAAGACTCGTGACTGTGATACTACAACTGGTGATGACGACTTCCCCATGACCGCCCAAGCTCACCAAATGCAATACCTGTCAAGTCTGCTCACCATCCCCGAATGGATCACCGCAGGTTTTACAAAACATCAACAACGGGGTCAGTACCATTCAATCAATGTAAGACAAACAAACAATGTAAGACTGATCACCCTCCATAGTAACCGACTACACACTGAAGTGTGTAGCCCTGCCAGATTACCCATCGCAACAGGTAATCCACTCCGCCAGTGGGTGACCGCAGCCCATCCCCACCAAGTCCAGCTCATCAACGAGCGACTAACAATCCCTGTCCCTTAATGTGCACATCCCCTCCCGTGACGGGTTCCACGGAGGGCGAACTAGGGTGTGAAGCCACTCCCGCAAGTGACTCCACCACAATCACACAACACCACAGCATCACAGCTATCACAACACCACAACCGTCACAACACAACCACATCACCACCGTCATCACAACACCCATACTCCGATGATCAATAGATAACAACAATTCCAACACAAGCACAGTCTTAAATCAATTAACAGTAACTGAGTAGGGAAAACCCTACCTTTTTCGCAATCCGCTTACGCTGCAATTAACCATACAAATGCATAACAATTACCACATCGTCACCTACAACAACAATCATATAATTCTAATCACTAACTGCAAAACCCCATTTCCCCCAAATTCATAATCAAAGACAAACCCTAGAATAATCATCAACAAACATGGGGATAAAGACTTACCGACGGAGGAATAAAGGATCGAATGCGATTGCTACGATTATCCACACACACAGAGGAGAGATTCAGAGTGATTAGAGCATCGTACGGTGATTAGGTTTTGTAAATTATGTTTAGGAAACTGCTTAACGAAATATATATCGTTCTAATTACTTCCGAATCAACCCGCTAAAATATTACTCGCCAGACCGGATACTCGGTCGAGTATAGGGCATACTCGGCCGAGTATCCTCTACTCGGTCGAGTATTCATCATACTCGGCCGAGTATTCCTCGGCAGAACCCAAACAAACTACACCCTTGACACTACTCGGTCGAGTAGGCTCTACTCGGTCGAGTATTTAGCTTATGAAAATCCGTAGTGTTACAGAGGTGGGGTGTATGTTTGTTGACGGTTTTGGACATTTTGGCTTTTGTATGAGAGATTTGGTTGGAATTTGGTGTTTTCATTGTAATAATTGGAATAAGGGGTACTACTCTTGTATGCTTGAAAAGCATTCACTTGTTCATTTGTTCCCTTACATTCACTTTGGTTATGTCCCAAAGTTCCACAATTCTCACATATCCCACTTGGGATTGATGAAGATGCTACCATGGCATTAACATGATGCTTTGGTGATTTTGAGGCTTCTTCAAGTTTAGCCATAGCCTTTTCAAACATCAAGTTGATGGTATCAATATGGGCACTAAGTTGAGCACCCAATTGAGTAATAGAGTTCACTTCATGCTTTCCTCCTCTAGTAGCCTTGCGAGGTCTACTATATTGTGAATTATGGACCGCCATTTCCTCAATCTTCTTCCAATTTTGATTATCATCAACTTCGGTGAACATACCATTTGATCCCATGTTGAGAATGTTTCTTGAGTCTTCATAGATACCATTCCAAAATTGTTGTACCAAGAACCACTCGCTAAGTCCATGATGAGGATATGAGCGACAAATTCCCTTGAACCTCTCCCAAGCTTCATACAAAGATTCTTCATCCCTTTGCTTAAAACCCGTAATTTAAGCTCTTAGCATGTTAGTCTTTTCCGGAGGGTATAATTTTTTGTAGAAAGCTAGAGCCAACTTCTTCCAAGGGTCAATTCCAAGAGTAGCCTTATCAAGGCTTTTCAACCATTGTTTTGCGGTGCCGATTAGAGAAAAAGGAAATAAGACCCATCGAATTTGGTCTTGAGTCACACCGGTTTGTGAAATCGCATCACAATAGTCACAAAAAGTCTCCATGTGAGAGTAAGGGTCTTCACCAGGCATCCCCCCAAATTGGCTTCTTTCGACTAATTGGATAAATGCAGATTTTGTAATGAAATATCCGGTTAAGTGTTGTGGTGTGGGAGTACCATTGGGTAGGTTCTCCTCGGTTGGTACGGAATGTGATGAAAATTTAGGCATTGTGGGTTGATTTTGTGATTGATTTGGTGTTGGGTTCTCCTTGTTGGAATATGTGTCCTCCGACAATAATGCGATCACAAATGTTGATCATGACGATCACATGTTTAAATCTCACTTCAAGAATACATGTGGGATGTAATATTTTACAGTCAACTGGTCCACACATATCGGTAATGAGTGGCTGTCTAGAGTTTGACATTACTGTCGTGCGACGGTGGTGATCAGTTGATCCCCTTAGGTCATACCTATAGAGAAATACTCTTAATTGATTATTTAATTAATCGTATGCCGATACGAGTTAATTAAATTGCTTAAAATTGACGTATAATTTGTGAGTATGATTAACGTGTATTATTATAATTCGACTAAATTAGATACGGTCCAAGTAATCAAATTGTTTTATTACTTAGATAAATTTATTGGTTGCGAAACAATTGAAATTAAAATTGAATGAATAATTTATTATAAATACAAGATGTTGTAATTTATAAGTTGATAAACCATTTTGGTACAAGTAATTACGAATTACTAGTCGATTTTGTATATGACATATTTTATGAAGTATGTTGATTTTTAATATGTTAAAAATACATTACAATCTCACATGTCAAGTAACATGTCAAGTAACATGTCACATATGTTACAAATGACAAAATAAAATGGACCTCCCATTTTATATGTGTGCCGAAATGGATGGAGTATTGGAGTCTAATTGTGTTGTTTATTTTAAATAAGAAAGCACAATGATTACCTATACTCTTAGCCTTGCATGCCTAGTTTATCTTGAGAAGAACACAAGATCATGAATTGGCCCTAATTACTCTCTCCAACCGGTTTTTCCACCAAAAGAAGCCAAGGGTTATTCTCTAATTATTCATTCACTACTTATCATAAAATTTCTAGTGTTAGAAATTATCACTCTCTCTACATCTTATGAAACATTTTTAGAGAAAGAAAAACCTCACAAAAGCTCCTATCTTGACCGATATATTCAAGAGAAAATACAAATTATTTTTGTTTCAAATTTTAAGTTAGACTTTTATTATTACTAGAACATAATAATATTAGTTATTAAGAGGTTTTCTTGGGTATTCACTTTTGGGAGAGGTTCTACTTTGGACCTTTTGTTCATCCATTATTAGGAATGCTCAAGAACTAACAAGAAGGTGATCTTGTTGGTACCCTAATATCCGAAATCCCATAGTAAGAAACACGATTTCTTCTCTTATCTAGTTTTAGTTTGCATGCATAAGATCTAGTTTTAATTTTATGACTAAATTAAAATGTCACATATATGAATATGTTAAGTAATGGAATTAGTGTATCCTAACACTCCTCATCTTCTCTTACAAAAGGGTTGATGAAATCAATAGTATTTGGTTGAATATCTACAACCTCACCAATACCTCTCAAAGTGTTTCTAGCAAGCCTTATATTGGTTGTCAAAGTCCTTTCAATTTCGTGATCAATGGGTAACAAGTTACCTTGTGATCTTCTAGACATGCAAAATATTAAACAACTTGAAAAAAATTAGAACAAACCTTGAGGAGTTTTACTTCCCCAAGGCAAAGAAAGACACAACTAATAACAATCTAAGAAAATCAAATCAAGTTAACACCGTCCCCGACAACGGCACCATTTTTGGTCGGACTCACTTGGAGCTTAATATTCGGTTACTTGTCGTTAGGAGCACCTAGACCAAAACAATATTTATAACTTCACAAACAACTCTACTATTAGTAAAGAGGCAAGTAAAGGTCGAATCCCAAGGGACGGGTATTGATGTAGGATTTTCGATTGCAAGTAGCGGTGTCTAGGGGTGTCACGATTTGGGTTGAGATAAGAAGATCACTAAACTAAACAGCAATAAAAGTAAACAAGCAAGATGATTAAAATGAGATGTAAATAATTGATTAAAAGCACTAGGGTGTCATGGGGTCATAGGGGATTCATGGGAATTGATCATACAAACATATTCTCAAATTATAAGCAAGCAATTATTGTTGTGATGGATCGAGTTGGTTTATATCTTACAATCCTAGGAAGGTTTGGGTCCCGGAGCCGAATCGGTTAGATTGTACAACACCTACAAGTCGACTTAATCCATCCTACTCAACTATATGTATGATCTAATGAGACTCGAGTTGGTTTATGTCTTACAAGTCTCATTGAAAAGGTAAGTGATGGGTAAAAAATGCAAGGATTCATAGGCTCGCATTTCATCAAACATAACATGTCCATAAGTTGAGATCACAACAAGCAAGCAAATAAATTATGAAAACATATTAAATTAAGCATGAATCATCCCCCATGTTGGTTTCCCCTAATTACGCATTAACCCTAGTTAAGAAAATGACTCACTCATTATCAAGTTTAACATGTTAACAAGGTTGTCAATCATATTAACAAAGCAAAACATGATGAATAAATGAAGATGATTAACAATAATTAAAAAGGGATTAAGAGAATTATACCTAATGATGATTCCAAAAGAAAGAAAATAATAATAGAAGTACTTGATGAATGATTGGAAGGTTGTCAATCTCCCAACAACAACCCAAATAATCTTCAATTACCCAAAATAAAAGATGAACAAAAGAGAAATTAAGGAATTGAGATTTGTATTAAGATTTGATTAGAAATCGATTACAAGATTAAGAAGAGATTAGAATGATATAAACTACACTAAGGATTGATAAGAAGAACATGATTAATCTAATTATTCTAATGGGGTATTTATAGTGGGGATTAGGTATACAAATTAGGGTTTACTAAGGGCTTAAATGACGATTAAGTCCTTGAGGAATCGCTCCTCACAGAAAATATGCGAGTCTCCTTT
This sequence comes from Silene latifolia, assembly GCF_048544455.1. Taxonomy (NCBI): domain Eukaryota; kingdom Viridiplantae; phylum Streptophyta; class Magnoliopsida; order Caryophyllales; family Caryophyllaceae; genus Silene; species Silene latifolia. The sequence goes on from NC_133534.1 coordinate 78,000,408, forward strand.
TTCCTAGTCTTCCGAAAATATGCGCATCTTTAATGGAGGGGAGAAGAGAACGTACATGCCTGTAAGACAATCCGGGCGTCCAAGGCTCGGGACGAGCGGATTTTGGGGTGGCTAGACGGGCGGATTGAGGCTTGGACGAGCGGATTGGGGCGTGGTTGGACGGGCGTCCCTATGGCATGGACGCTCGGATTCTTCCAGTCTTGGACGGGCGTCTTCCTACGCTGGACGAGCGGATCTCGTCCCAGCCTTTCTTTTCTTCTTTTCTGCCTCTCTTCTTCCAATAATCCTCCGGGATTTAGTCGGGGATGCAAGGATTTCTTCATCATTGCCCATCTACTATAATATGTACAAAGGCCTTCTAGTCTTGTCTTCTCTTTGATGCTTGGTCATTAGATTCGATCAATTTAGCTCTATTTTGCCATGAAAATGCAAGGTTTGCACTCCTCTCCTACCAAGGAAACAAAACCTCAAAGAATATGCAAAACAAAGGACTAAAGATAGTAAATGACCCAAATATACACTAAAAAGCATAGGAACGAGGATAATTCGGGGACTAAATATGCTCAAATAATGGTCACATTAAGAGATGATTAAAGCTTGGGTAAGAATTGATTAAATATTTATTAAGAATGGATGATAATCTAGGTAGTACAAAGGGGTATTTAAACTAAAATTAAGTACAAGGATTAGGGTTACTAAGGGCTTAAATGACTATTAAGACCCTAAGAGAAGCTTGAGGAATTGCAACTCCTGAGGGACATGCGCGGATCATGCTTGAAACTCACACCAGCACTACAACAAATACATGCAACTACAACGACCCTTTAACAACACTTATTCACGAAAATCACCATAAGACGTTGTAGAATGGATGGCGCGAATTTTACCAAACTTAATTACAACGGTTCTGTGTTGTTAACCGTTGTTATTGGTTTTAACAACGGGTCATACTTTCAAAACCGTTGTTAATATAAAAACTAATAACAACAGTTTACTCTATAATATATTTTAACCGTTGTTAATAATTTGGCGCAAAATTAGTGAAAAGTAATAACAACGGTTATATTAGAACCCGTTGTTAATACTTTTTAACAACGGTTGTAGACTAAATAACCGTTGTTATTAATGTTATGAAGATCTTAAGAACAACAGATTGCTTTATTCTGCTATACGCTACAAAACACAAACACAAGCTAATACTGCTACTATACACAAATATAATCCTCCATTCCTCCTTGATCGTCTCTCTCTGTCTTCATCTCCGTCACTGTTGTCATCGTCTTCTCTCCCTCATCGTGTTTATCAATCAGGTATATATATTTCTTAGCTTATTAACTATTTCTTATTAATATTCTCAAGCTATATATAGATATAGGATTTTATGTTCAGTTTCCTGGCTTATGAATGTCGATTATTTTTGAATTTGTGAATTTTTTGGGTTATTATCTAATTTGTTGATAATTTAGCTTAATTGATTTCCTGAATTTCGTTTATTTGTTTGCCTATTATTGGATTTTCTGAATTAGTTGCCTATATATTACGAATGTAGAAAAATGACTCGAGCTTGGATGATTGATGCAAATATGAGTGACCCCAACTATAAGGATGGTTTAGCTGAATTTTATGAAGTCGTTTTGAACAATTTGAAAGGTTCTTCTAGTATTCCATGTCCTTGTGAAAGATGTGGTAATATTAGGTATATGGCTTTTCCGGACGTTAAAATACACCTAGAAAAGTGGAGATTTAGTCGATCCTATACACGTTGGATTTTTCATGGGGAACCATTAGAGGACGAGAATAGCTTTGAAGAAGATGATGATGAGGTATACGAAAGGCTAACTGATGATCCCGAGTTTACCGAGTTTTTTGAGTTGGAAGCAGAGAAGTTGAATGTTGGGTCTATAGATAATGAAGAGAATGATGATGAGTCGAATGCTTTTGAAGATGTAGGTGATGACACTATTAATTGGGATGACCTTAACAACATGTATGAGAAGTTGTGTGAGTCTGAAGCATCTATGTATCCTGGTTGTAAGTTCACAAAAATGTCGGCTGTGGTGAAGTTGTATAATATCAAGGGGGCAAATGGGGTGAGTGACACGTGTTTCACTAGTTTTTTAGCCTTGATAAAGGAGTTGCTTCCAGATGGTAATGTTCTACCTGTTAAGACATATGAGGCGAAAAAAATAAAAAGAGGAGTGGGTATGAAATATGAGGAAATATATGCATGTCCAAATGATTGCATATTGTATCGAAAATTATATCAAAACTTAACCAATTGCCCTAAATGTTTGGAGTGGCGTTATAAGGATAAGGAAGGGATCCCGGCTAAGGTGTTGTGGTATTTTCCATTGATACCAAGAATCATAAGGATTTATGCGAATCCCGATGATTCAAAAATGTTAACTTGGGATGAAACAGGAAGAATAAATAATGGTAAGCTAAGACACCCGGCAGATGGTATGCAATGCAAATCGTTCGACGCTAAGTATCTCGAGTTCGGCAATGAACCTAGAAACTTACGTCTAGCGCTGTCCATTGATGAAATGAACCCTCACGGAAACATGAGTAGCCAACATAGTACTTGGCCAGTAGTGTTGGCTATTTATAACTTACCTCCATATGTGTGCATGAAAAGAAAGTATTTGATGTTGTCGTTGTTAATTTCCGGCCCTAAACAAACTGGAAATGATATAGATGTCTATTTGGAACCTCTTCTAGATGATTTGAGAATGTTGTGGGATAGTGGGATAGAAGTATTTGATGCATATAAGAACAAAACTTTCAATTTGAGAGCGATGTTATTGTGTACAATATCTTATTATCCGGCTTTTGGCGACCTTTCTGGGCACACATTTCATGGGAAAGAGGCTTGTCCATTGTGTGGGGAGGATATCGAGTGTGAATACTTGAAGTCTTCTCGTAAGTATGTGTATATGGGAAATAGAAGGTTCTTGTATCATGACCATTGTTATCGCAAGATGCAGAAAGCATTCAATGGAAGACAAGAACTTCGTTAACCTCCTAGAATTTTGAGTGGGCATGAAGTTTATCAGAAAGTAAAGTATATTGAGATCGATTATGGGAAGAATAACGGCTCTAAATTGTCTACTCGTGGGTATAAGAAAAGATCCATATTTTTTGATAAACTTCCATATTGGCCTGACCTGGAGGTCAGGCATTGCCTCGATTTCATGCACATTGAGAAAAATGTCTGTGATAATATTATCAATACCCTTCTGAATGTTCCCGGTATGTAAAACAAAGGATAACGCCGCAGCTAGGGAAGATATAAAAATGATGGGTATTAGGCTAGAGTTGGCACCACAGAAGAGAGGTAATCGTACATTTTTACCGCCAGCAGCTTATACCCTTTCACGGAATGAGAAAAAATAGTTTTGTGCATGCTTGAATGGAAATAAAGTGCCACATGGTTATTCGTCGAACATCAAAAGCCTAGTGTTGATGCAAGACCTAAACCTCACCGGGTTAAAGTCACATGATTGTCACACTTTGATGCAACAATTACTACCTGTGGCTATTCATTCCATTTTACCTGAACGGGTAAGATATGCTATAACTAGATTCTGTCTCTTCTTCCAGTCCATATGCGAGAAAGTCATCGATCCCGATGACGCGGATTCATTGCAGGACCTCGTTGTAACCTCTCTTTGTCAGTTGGTAATGTATTTTCCACCCTCTTTGTTCACTATCATGATTCTTCTGACCATTCACTTGGTTAGGGAGATTTTGTATCTTGGGCCCGTGTACTTGAGATACCAGTATCCTTTCGAAAAATTTATGAAAGTCTACAAGGACTATACATCTAATCGGTATCGTCCGGAAGGTTGTAATGCTGAACGCGCTATTTTAGACGAAGCTCTTTCATATTGTTACGCTCATCTCTCCCCTTGGGAGTTGATTGCCATTCCTAAGAATCGTCATAGTGACTGGATGACCGGAAAAGGTATTAGGGGCCGGGTTGAAAAAATTGTGACAGGTGAAATGTTGCATTTAGCACATACGTATGTGCTAAACAACGAAAATGAGGTACAACCTTATATTCAACAACACAAAAATGAGGTCAAATACGATCACCCAAACAAGACCGAGAAGTGGATTGCAAACGAGCATACGGAGACGTTTGCAGAGTGGTTTAGGAATATTGTCTTAGAGTGTACGAATCAAACTGGTGATGACATCTCTCCTAGGTTACTACGTCTTGGTTTAGGTCCAAATGCCAGGGTCACCTTTTACAGCAGTTTTGCCATTAATGGATATGCTTTTTACACCCGCGAGCAAGATGAGTTGAGCACAATGCAAAATAGTGGTGTGAGTTCTGAATTTGAGGCAATGCACTTTGCTACTTCAAAAGATAAAAAGCCTATTTGGGTAAAATGCCATTATTATGGTGTTATTCAAGAAATATTGGTACTAGATTACATTGATTTCACAATGCCTTTGTTTCGATGTAACTGGGTTGATAACAACATCCATTATGTCCGAAAGGATAAAATGGGATTTACGTTGGTCAATCTGGGTAAGGTTGGCAATAATAAGGATGATCCTTTCATAATGGCATCCCAAGCTAAACAAGTGTTCTATGTCACCGATCCTATGGATAAGAAGTGGTCTGTTGTACTGTCTATAAGGAGTAGAAGGAGTAGTCCATCCGATAATGGTGATGATGGTTAAGATGTCGTTTTTGAGGGAATGGATCACTCTACCACTGTATCTTATTTCGATGATGTTGACACTGATCATGAGGACACTGAAAGCATCTATATGCGTGATGACCATGGTGAAGGTATTTGGGTTAACGAAGAAACTATGACATCCAAAAAACGTCCCCGATCCTGAGATGGTCTATAATGTCAGTTATTAGCTTTTATTTTTATTTTTATTTTTTAAATATATATATCTTCCTTTTAGTTTTTTTTTTTTAAATAACTATCTCCACTGAACAGATTAGTAGAAGGAACTGCATATTTAATACAAACGTAAAGCACTGATACTCTCGACGCTACTTATACAACAGTACTGGAAATCTTACAAGACCACAGGGTTACACATTACCTTTATTTAAGTTGCCTTTCATACAGGCCCACGACACTGCTTATGATACGCTAATACAGACACACACAGTTTGACACTCAACAAATAACACACGACGTTGCTTGGAAGTTTCAGCCACAGACACGGACACATTTTGTAGGGGTTTTAGGGGTACATTGCTTGGAAAACAGCTACAACCTGGTTGTAGGCATCGACGCTTTCTAACCTGGCCAACTGCTGCCCATCAAAGATGGTCGCATACGGCACTTGGACATAGTCCACGGTATTCTTTAGAAGCTCGGCATCCGAGTCTGTGGCTACCCAGAGGTATGGTTCGAGTGTTGATTTATTTGGAGCATTCTAGTCGTTCCTGCCATGACCTCTGAGTTGAAACATCATGTCAAGCTTAAATGCTGATTCTGCATATGCAGGTGATGTTCCAAACTGAATGAGTAGACTCCCTTTGAATCCCCATGGCCCCCATTGTGGCTTAACTTTGCTGACCGAGTATCCCAGCTCAATAAGCTTATTCCTCAAAGGATTAAAGCTTTTGGCAGCAAATTTTCCATTGTCTATATCTATGTGGCATGGGGCATTCATTAGGACACAATGATATGGACGACCAACATTTTGAGTCATTTTCAGACCAGTAATTTGATGGTTTATTTGTGAGTTGTGGGGATCTAAAGGGATGCGACTTTTCTGAATTTATAGCAAGTTTGAGATGTGTTGTCTTTAGCTTTTAGTAGCTTTAAAAAGACAATAGAAGCAATGGTCATTGTTAAAGATTCCCAAATTTGCATGGCATTGTAAATCTTGTAGATATGCAGTATGCATGCATGCTTGTGTTGTCTTATTTTCTTGATCTTATTATTAGATGTGGATGTTGTTGTTGAAATTGCTGAATAATATTGCAGTATATAGTGCTTATGCGGTTACAGTATGTATTGTTACAGGTTTGGACTGTAATGGAATTATAGTAATTTAAAAAAAAAGTGTTAAACAATAACAACGGTTATATTGACATTACCCGTTGTTAATACTTTCAACAACGGTTACATTGACATTACCCGTTGTTATTACTATCAACAATGGTTATAGTGACACTACCTGTTCTTATTATTTTCAACAACGGGTGTAGTACTTCTACCCGTTGTCATTGCTTTTTTAGACATATTTCATTTTGGCGCAAATTGGGTGAAAATATATTACAACGGGTATATTTTAACCGTTGTAATAAAGTTATGACAACGGTTGACTTTTATTGACCCGTTGTTATTAACATATCACAACAGTTTTGTTTTAAGGACCCGTTGTCAATAGTTTAACTTAATAAAAAACTAATTTACAAACACATACAGCATACCACACACACAACATCAGTTCAACCGTTGGTATCCTAAGTTTATTATTCTCTCTCCTCCGCTTTCTATATTCTCGTTGTCGGCCGTCGCCCAGTTTCCGACGCCCAGATTTTGGTGCCTTCCCTTATCATCCTGCTCATTCTCTTTATCATCATCATCATCATCATCATCATCATCAGGTATGCTCACTTTTGTGTTTCGTCATTAGGGTTTTAAGACGATCGTCTTTTTTTGTTTTTCATCTGTTTGTTTTTCGTCTTCTTTGTTATGTTTATCATCCCGCATCATTTACTTCATTCCTCTTATTAGGGTTTAGGATTGTAGAAGCTCAAACTATTGTTTTAAATTTTCATACCTCTTTAGGGTTTTAGATAATACTCTGCATGACGTTGTTAAGCTGTTCATTTACTATTTCATTCATATTTGGGTTTTAGGATTATCATGGGTGAAAAACGGAAAAGAAGTCAAAAGAATACTAAGTGTGGGCATGATAATAAGCCTGGTGAAAGGGGTGCTACGAAGTGCCCTGCAGCCCTTGCAGCTATAGCGGCTAAACAGCCGCTTAAAATAAAATGGAACTCGAAGGGTTTCCCTACTAGTCCAAATGCGGGCCATTAATCCACTTGGATTAGATGTTGCACAAGACAGTTTGTGCCTATCCATTTAAATGAAATTAAGATTTTGAATCCAAAATTGGCGGAGTTATACTTGGCTCATATAAAGGAAGCCTTTGGTATTGCCGAATGCCATGATAAATATTTAATGCACAAGGTAGGGTTTGTCTTAAGGCAGTGGAAGTGTGACGTTGCTAGGGATTGGTTGTATGTGGACAAGGCAACGGGGGAGATGCGTAAGAGCCCACTGGAAAACAAGTGTCCCACTATCAGTCGGGAATAATGGGATCTTTTTAAAGCGATTCAAACTAGTGAGAAGTTTGAGGTTAAATATCCTCGCCTTTTAACGATTTACCTATCATTTTTTTAATTGATAAGTTCTTTTTAATCTTTTTATTATCTCATCTACTTACGCTTTTATATAATTTGAAGGCCGTCAGCAGAAGAAATCGTGCTAACATTTCATGCAAGAAGGGGAAATGGTATGGTTCTCGAGGCGGTTACAGATTGATAGAAGACAACCTCGTAAGTAGCATGCATTCCCCTGTTTATTTGATTTTTTTAATCACACTTGGACTTGATACACATTTACATGTATAACTGTTACCATGTTAATGTGTAGGTGGAAAAGGGAGTGACCGACTTGGATCGGCATGTAACATATAAAGTAAGGCACACGCCTAAAGGATCCCGGCCGTGTGACAAATATGATCAGGAAGTGTTGGCCAACATAGTAAGCATTATTTTATTAAGACGAGTTCATTACTTACTTTATTATTTTAGTCACAAATATAATTTGAAGTTTATTTAATATATTATAGCACAAGGTATTGAAGGAGGTAAAAGAAGGGAAATTCACTCCCAATGGTCGTGATGACGTTCTTGCTAGAGCGATCGGCCGACCCGAACATCTAGGTCGATTGAGGGGCGTCCCGTTACAGGTTGGACTCACGAAATATTATGGGACAACTGCCCCGAAAAAGAAGAAAAGGAAGACTAAGGCTGATAAGGCTGACATTGTACCATTTATTCTATTATTTTCATTTAAGTTCACATGTTATTGTTTTAAACAAATTGTTGAAACATTACATTCTTGGCACGCAGGTTAAGTTATTGGCATCCGTAATACTAAAGATGAATTCTGGAGGCAAGCCTTCCGAAGAAGAATTGAAGATGATGGAGGATGTCATTAAAGAGGGCAAGGTACAACAAATTGGTCAAGAGGCCGAGAACACTACTACCTTGGCAATACATGAGAACGAAGTATCGGTCAACGAGATTCAGAAAGATCAGGTACCTAGTGCTTCTGAAGTTGTAACAACTAAAGCCGATAAGGTAAATATATGACTTCCTTATTTTTCTTTTCTTTTTTTTTGGGTAAGATCAGGGGGTGTGTTACCTGCCAGCTTTAATGCTATAATTTCTGACATCGTGCCATTGGTTAATTTCATTATGTAAATGAGTCTGAAAAGGAGATGCAACTTGAGTTATCCGCCACAGTTGACAATAATCAGGGGATGCAACTTGAGAAGACGGCTGATGGAAAACAGCAACATACATCCCCTTCAAGTCAGTTCACAGTTTTCAGCAAGGTATACATGAAGTCTTTAATTAGTTAAATCTATATGAATTCTATTAAATATTTGGATATAATATATAATGTATGTGTATTCTTCAGGCCGTAAACAGGAGGGTAGTTATTCTTGCTGACCCTAAATCTGAGATACCAATTGTGCGTTTTGGCCGGGCTCTCGTTGAAGTGCCCACCAAATCAGCGGAAACTTTATTGGTTCATGGCGAAAAACTTTTGCCGAATCATAGAAAAGTGGAGATAACTCGAGTCTTTGAAGGCCATGAAAAATTTCAACTGCACGTCCCAGTTCGTGACGACAGTACCATTCTGGCAGATGCGGTTGGAAGTTTCGTCCAATGGCCTGAATCTCACATCTTCCTGGCTCGTTCGTATCCGCCTCAACCGAAAGCAGTTGGGGTTAGAAAAAATACCTTTATATGTTAAATTTTTATATGTTAAATGTTTTTATATGTTAAATTTATATGTTATATTTTTTGTAGGGAACAAAAAAGCCGGCTAAGGCAGATAAGCCTAAGTCCCCAGACATGCCAACTACCTCGTCGAGACAACAACTTGATGAGGTATTTAATTAACTTCTCCATTTTTTTAAAAACCTCCTTTATTTATATTTTTTCTATATTAAAAAGCATGGAAATTTTTTGTAGGGAACAAAAAAGCCGGCTAAGGCGGATAAGCCTAAGTCCCCAGACATGCCAACTACCTTGTCGAAACAACAACTTGATGAGGTATTTAATTAACTTCTCCATTTATTTAAAAACCACCCTTTATTTATATTTTTTCCGTATTTCTAAAAAGCATGGATATGTTACCTTTGGATTTTTTATTATTTTAAGTATCTACATATATAGGCTGGTGGTAGTAGCACAAAATCAGAGAAGCATTATTTCCCCGCACTGAAAGATGTTAGGAGTATAAACTCCACTAAATTTTCTGGGAAGGAATTCATGCTAAAACTAAGAACGGTGACGATGAGGAAACTGTATTCGGAGCCTAGCCATCGCATAGCAAACGAGCAATTGATAATTATTCCGCTCAAGGAGGATATTTTAGGGGTTGAGCGCGAAGCAATTCTGGCGTGGGAGCTGCTAGCCATTTGGGCTGGCCTAGACGAGATTGATGTCCAACACCTATTTGTTTGGATGAATTAAGTTTCTTAATAAATCATTTCATATTCTAATATTCTGACTACTAGATAGTGTTTTAAATACCAGAATTAATACCGTAATAATGTAGGATATTGAAATTGAGAGTGACTCCCGAGAACAAGATTCCAGGTGATCTATACGGATTCCTGTGCCCCTATGTTTTATCTATGCATATCACGTTGTTTTCGTTCGAAGATCGGGTAGATTATATTGCAAGCGAGACCTTTAAGGACTTGATTATTAAGTAAGTTTATAATACGTGTTTATTTTTAATAACATTAAGTTTCAATTTTTATTTATAGCAAAACGCTCATTTTTGCCCCAAAAATATGAGTTTCTGCCTCTTTTTTTTTATATAAAAAAAGGGCCTTTGAGAAGAAAAGAGCTAACGAGGATCAACCCACAAAAGATTCTGATGATGGCCCTACTTTTATTACGATAACAGGGGTACGTGCTCAAATACAATACCTTAAGTGCAAAAATCTGTCTTTAATAATAATACGTGCGCAAATACAATACCTAAAGTGCAAGATTCTGATGTGGGCCTTCTCGTCTTTTCGTTTTTTATGTAATAATAGGTCCCTCGCCAGCCGGATAGCATACAATGTGGATACTACCTTTGTCGGTTCATGTTGGAGGTTATCATGTGAAGATATATCCTTACTCCATAAAAGGTGAGTAATTTCATAATTTGTTTATTAGTTTTTTTAAATTAGAGCTGATGTTGTCTTGCTTGCAGCTATACCATGATGTTGGTATGCTGAATGATGTATGTTGTTACAATAATGTCTTGTCTTTGTTTTTTTCTGCAGCATGTAATCAGCGCGCCACAAGAACTTCAGCAGTACAAATGGAACCAAATAGACGAGTTATGGGACATGTTGGACAAATACGTCTTAGAACATAGCAATGAAGGCTAAATGCATGATACTCAGAGCTTAGATCAACTTAGTAAATTTTTTGTTGAAGTTAGGGAATGATCTTTGTAGATAGAGCTAGAATCTTAGTTCATTTAAAGTGATCAAATTGTAAGTATATATGATGTTGCTGTTGTGGTTGAATTGAATCTATTGAGTTCTGATGAACCCAGCTGTGATTTATGATGGTGCTGATATATGCTGCTGCTGATATATGCAGGATTTTGAATGGCATGAAACAAATTTAATTTTTTAAAAAATTAGGAAAATGTAATAAAAATGGTTACTAAAATAAAAACCGTTGTAAATACCATTCACAAATATCCGGGCATAATATTCAACAACAGGTTTTAAAATAAGAACCGTTGTAAATACCTTTCACAAATACCCGCGCATAATATTCAACAACAGGTTTTAAATGAAGAACCGTTGTTACTAACAATTTCAACAACGGTTATGTTCCGTATACCCGTTGTTAAAAGTCTTCAGAATTTTGGTGGGAAAGATACAACAACGGTTTTTTATATTGTAACTGTTGTTATATCTTTCCCACCAAAAATTTGTCAAACTTTCCACAACGACTTACTCGCAACAACAACGGCTTTTAACTGTTGTGAATAATTTCCACAATAGTTTTAGTAAATAATCTAACTGTTGTAAATACCTTTTACAACGACCGTTTTAACAACGTCCGCTTTTTTTTTTACAATGGTTTTTACCCGTTGTTATAGCATGTATCTGTAGTAGTGCAGGATCTGCTCGTCCTCACCTGAAGCACGACCTGTCCTGAAAGAAGATCCGCTCGGGCTGATAGTCGGGACGCCCAGATCGTGCTTTGGTACACTCGGATCATGCTCAGGGACGCTCGGATCACTGCTCTGATCCGCTCGTCCTGGGCTCGGGCCGCTCGGATCGTTGGACAGGGTTCTTCTCTTGTTTAGCTCTTTAACAATCCGCGGAGATTGTGTTGGGGATGCAAGGTTCTTTTCATCATTGCTCATTTCACTCTATTTACTTGCTTAGGCCTCTAGTGTCGATCTCCTCTTCGATGCTTTGTCATTAAATGCAATCCATTTAGCTCCATTTCCTTTCATAAATGCAAGGTTAGCGATCCTCTCCTACCAAGGACACAAAACCTCAAAGGATATGGAAAATGGGAAACTAAAGATAAGAAATGACCTTAATATATGCTAGAAAGCATGGGAACGAGGCTAATTCGGGGACTAAATATGCTCAAATATGAGTCACATCACATATAAAACAAAGCTGTAAATTACATGAGAAACATGGAATTATTGTCATAAATGTAATACCCTATATTTTAAGGCAAGGTTAATGGTTATTCAGACGGTGGAAATATTAAAATGTATTTTCAAAAGGTCTTTAATTAATTATATTAATTAGAGAATTTTATTGTGAGACGCAAACAAAATAATATTTATTAATATTGAGTCGGGATTTCATGTGTCACGTGTGACTTAGCCGTGTGTAGCATATTATGAACTAATAATAAGGCGAAACTAATAATAATAATAATAATAATAATAATAATAATAATAATAATAATAATAATAATAATAATAATAATAATAATAATAATAATAATAATAATAATAATAATAATAATAATAATAATAATAATAATAATAATAATAATAATAATAATAATAATAATAATAATAATAATAATAATAATAATAATAATAATAAGAATAATAATAAGAATAAGAATAAGAATAAGAATAAGAATAAGAATAATAATAAGAATAATAATAATAATAATAATAATAATAATAATAATAATAGCTTACATTTTTACTCGTATTAGCTTTACTATTGCTAAGGGTGTGGGAGCCCAGATTGTCTCTCGGCTCCCCACCAATTTCATGTAAACCTTTTATTTTTATTATAATGAAAGTCATTGCATTTTATAATAAAAAAAAAAAAAAAACTAATAATAATAATAATAATAATAATAATAATAATAATAATAATAATAATAATAATAATAATAATAATAATAATAATAATAATAATAATAATAATAATAATAATAATAATAATAATAATAATAATAATAATAATAATAATAATAATAATAATAATAATGAAATAAGAAAGTTTCCTTCCACATACCTTATTACTACTATAAAAGTAAGGAAATACCCACCAATATACCTTATTCAATTCACAAACACAATAACTCTTCAATAAGAGAGAGAAATGAGATCTAAAGGGAGAAAATAAGGAGATTCATCTTGTATTATCGCCTCAAGATAAGAAACCGTCTCATAGTATAACTCATGTTTTATTATCTCATTAAACTTGTAAATTTAACATCGTACGACTAAGCCATGACCGTGACTGCTGCCGTGACCTGACCGGACCCACCCTTGACCGACCTAGGGTTAGTTTATGGGGTGTTGGTTGTGGTTGTTGACGGGTTATGCTGTGAAGAGAAAGACGGGTTTTTACCCCTTGTTTGTACTCGCATTGGACCTGGGTTTGGTTGGGTGGATTATGGTGGTTGGTCAACCATGGTGGTTGTAGTGGGGTGGTTAAAGACGACACCTTGTGCGGTGGTTGCCGGAATTTCGCAATTATTGGTGGTTGTGGTGTAGTTGGTTGTAAAACCGTGTATAGCTAGCCATGAGACTATTATGTCTTGACCTTAACTTAACCTAGGTTGGGTGGCTGCTGGTGGGACCACCATGGATTAGGGAAGACCACAGTGGTGGCCGCTAGTGGTGCGTGTGCTAGCGGGTTTAATGGGTGTTGTGTGTTGTTGATGTTGGTGTTGGTGTCTTGTTGTAGAGGTGCTAGGGCTTAGCCTTAACGACCGTGGGTGGTGGCTAGGCTGGTGTTTGGGTAGGTTTGAGTGCAAGAAGGTGGAGGTTCACGGTGGTGTGTGAGGGTCGTGGTTGTAGGGACTGTGACCGCGGGTCGAGGGCTGTTTTGGCGGGTGTTGTAAAACGGGTTAAACCGTGTTTGGCTATTGGTTTTTGTGGTTTTGGAATTCGGTTTTTGACACGGGTTTTGTATTATTGATTATACGGAAAGATAATTAAAGTAATTGAATTATAATTAGTTTAGTTAATTAAATGAATTGATAAGTTAGTAATTATAATGGGTGACAGATTTACGGAGGAATACTTTTAGTTGATTAATTGGATTGCTTGCTTTGTTGGATTGCTGAAAAGGTAGGACGAAATCTACTCAACTGTATTTCTCTATGCATATATCTTCTATTTGGCATGCTTAACTGATTGGTTGTAGCCTTTGGGTGAGTTATTGGTTTTGGATGGTCCTTAAAGGTATATTATCATTATCGTGATCATTGGCATGACATATGCACATTGGTATCAATTATTGTGATTTAGGCCCAGGCTGGTGCTGCATTTGCAGACTTGTCGCTGGTGTCCTCATATTTATTCTTGTTTAAGGCCCAGGCTGGTTCTGCAGACTTGTCTAGGATGTCCTCAGGTGTATCCTGGTTTGCTCAACGATGATTGAGGGTTTTCCCTGGGCCAGGGATTGGCGGGATTAGTAGGTGTCTTGGGTGATGAGCGCAGCTGCAGTTCATTTGCATATATTACATATTTATTATTGTGTTTGTACTATTATTTATATATCCTACTTAACCGTTTGGTTGACACTGTATTCGCTAAAAACCTGTGATGAACCAATTATTAGGGAGCATATTCACTGACATGTACTTGAGTTGGCTAGATGGGAGCACAGGCAGGTGTCAGGCTGGATGGACACTTATAAGTCTAGATCACTTAGCTTGGGACATTTACTTTTTGTTAATTTGTTTGATTTAGTTTCCGCTGCAGATGTATCTAATTACATTATAGTTTTTAAGTTTCGAACTTCTAAATAAAGACCTTTAATCGCTAAATATATTTAAAGTAATATGGATTCGTTTATCTTTCTAATCACTACCTCAGGAAACTGAGATGATAACACTTACATTTATCTCGGAATGCTTAGTAAAGGCTTTTAAATAAATGGGGGTATTACAATAAAGATGCTTGAGAAGAGGTTTTAAGAGAAATCAAAGAAAATGAATAAAACAAAAAGAAATAAATAAATAAAATAAATAAATAAAGAGTTGAAAATAATAGAATTGGACAATAACGGGTATTAGTCAATTAATAAGGAAAAGAAACGAATTATGTCGATGTGATTTGAGTTCAGAGGCAGAAACCAACTCGGAGCAGGTGCATCTGGTGATGCATTCTTTGGAAGGGGCGCAGCATGCCAACAACCTCTGCGTGTGTTCTAGAGGTGGGTTCTGAATGTGAAAGTCAGACCCGTAGCTGTTAGTGTACATTGATCAATTTAGTCTATTGATTTGTGATAAGGTTATTTTCGGTGGTTGAGTAATTTAGGATTTATTTTGATAGGCCAACGACTAAAAATAACCTTATCCAATTTGGCGCCGTTGCCGGGGAGAAAACAATTTTTCTGTTTGTTTTTGTTTATTTTCGTCTTTTTTCTCAGGGAGCCTCAGTTCCTTGAGACGATTTGATATTTTTCTTGGTGTTTTCGTGTATGCCTAGGTCTAACAGGTTGGAGATTGTACCTTTTGATCCCGAGCCAGAAAAGACTTTTCGGTACAGACAGAAATTTCAAAGAGAAATAGGTCAAGTAGAAGACTTGAGTATACTTGACTGTGATACAGAGCACATATTTGATGCAGAAGCTCAGTTCTTAGAAGAGGACAAGTCTATTTCTGCAACAAATTCAACGACGATGCCTACTCTTGCCAGTCATTCTGAGCATAAATTGGCTTCTATTCCCAAGGGATGCAAGCTCCCTACCACTGACAAGGGCACTTTTGAGATTCGTCCATCTTACATCAATTTGGTGGAGTGAAACTTGTTTGGAGGAGGAGTTAATGACGATCCTGCCAAGCATATGGAGAAATTTACTGATTATTGTTGCTCCATTCCACTAACTGCAGGAGTAACTCAAGATCAGGTAAAGCATGTGCTCTTTCCTTTCTCCTTAAGAGATGGCGCGACCGAGTGGTTGAGAGATCTAGACATGGAGACCAATGCAATCACTATTTGGAATTCACTTGCTCTTGTATTTTACAAGAGATATTTCCCTCCACATAAGAAAAATAATATAAGGAGCGAGATTACGAGTTTTAAACAAGGTCCTACTGAAGACCTTAATAAAGCAGGGGTTCACTTTAAAAGATTGGTTCGTTCCGTCCCTCGCTATGGCTTCGAGATTTGGTTTCTTTGCAACCAGTTTTACAATGGGTTGTTACTTGATTCTTCGGCTAATGGGAGATTCCAGAACAATACCAATGATGATAACGCATGGAAATTGATTGATCAGATAGCTACCCACAATGCTGAGTACGGTAACCCAGAGGTAGTAAGAGAGGGGGTGGTTTAGATAATGTTGTTACGGCACAGCTGGAGGCCTTGACTGCTCAGATAGTCGAGTTAAAGACCTCCAGTCTTTAGGTAATAAGCAAGAAACGGTTCATGTTATGATTCAACAAGAAGTGTCATGTGAGAGATGTGGGATTGATTGCCACACTACGGCCAAGTGTATGAGTACAATTGAACAAGTTCATGATTTTCAGTCTTTTAAGCGAGGTACTCATTATAACTTCTTCCCTGAAAGGAGTCAGAATGTATTTGCTAAAGCCCTACAACAAAATGCTTATATCATTTCTCAAATTCGTGGTAATCAACCACAAGGGAACTTTGTTAGGCAAAATCAAGGAGGTTTTTAACAAATACGACCTCCTCCACAAGCTCCAAGTAATGACATGGCAGAGCTGAAGGCTCTATTGCAACAAACTTTGTTGGTACAACAAAATCAAATGGCTCATATTTCTGAACTTATAGCTCATAGCAAGATGCCAGACACTCAAGTTCCTTAAATGGTGGCTCAAAATGCTTCAAAACAGCCCGGCAATCTTCCTCCTCAAGGTAAACAAGCACATGAACAAGTTAATGCTATTTCACTGAGGAGCGGTACTTCTTATCAACGTCCGGATGTGCCCATTGATGAAGATGAGATCCCTTACATGCATCCTAAGGGATTGGGTAATCCTGAGTAGAGTGATGACGAGAAAGAATTAAGCAAGGATCAAACACGGGATAAGAAAAAAAGCGAAAAAACGAGGAAAAGCGTGTGTCCTCGATTGGGTACATGGCTCGATCGAGTACACCCCCAGAATCTAATTTTTCACGTGTTTCAAATACGAAATTGGAAGAAAATAGGGTCCTCGATCAAGTGACCCCTGTACGCGATCGATTACACCCCATAAATGACGACAGTGCTTCGAAAACTACTTCTAAAGAAAAAGAAGCCGAGCCAATTAAAATTCAACTACCTTTCCCACACCGATTGCAGAAATCTAAGCTTGAACAACATTTTGGGAGGTTCATGGAGGTAGTGAAGAATATTCAAGTGAGTGTGCCATTTACTGAATTAGTCACTCAAGTGTCAGCGTATGCTAAGTTTTTTAAAGTGATCTTGTCAAAGAAGTGGTCGTTTGATGAAGTTGAGATGGTGGCATTCACTCAGAACTGCGCGACCGCATTGCAAGCTAATTCACCACCAAAGCTAAAGGATCCAAGGAGTTCTTCTATTCCTTGTCATATTGGTAGTATAGCTATAGATAAAGCCCTTTGAGATTTAGGAGGTTAGTGTTAGTGTCATGCCGTATTCTATATGTACAAAGTTAAATATGGGTCAACTTCGCGTTACTAATATGACCTTGCAGATGGCTAACAGATCTTTAAAGAGCCCTATAGGTGTCTTAGATAATGTGCCAGTTAGAGTAGGGAAATATTTTATTCCAGTTGATTTCATTGTTATGGATATGGCCGATGACTCGCAAGTACCTATTATTCTTAGTAGGCCGTTCCTTCACACTGCAGGAGCACTCATAGATGTTAGAGATAATAGTCTGACACTAAGGGTTGGGGATGATACTATTAAATTTGTTCTTGATAATGCTTTAAAGCATCCTGTAGATACCCGTATCCGTCGATATTGGAATTTATATAAAACCCGACAAACACCCAATGATGATAGGACACATGTATTATTTAGTTGTCATTGTCAATATTTGGAGTTCGTTTTACAATGCGGAATGGGCGTCTTTGATGAAGCATTTTATTAATGAAATTTAATTTAAACGTTTTAATTCTTATTTAATTTAAAAGATAATTAAATTAAATGTTGAAATTCATTTTATTGATTTAATTAATTTTTTTTACAAATTTTTTTTACTGAAAAAAAAATAGTTTTGAATTGAAAAATCAATTTGTAATGAAAATCGTTGTAAATCGCATTTAAAAAACTCGATTTTTAAAGCGGTTTTACACACGATTTCAAGCTCGTTTCTCACTCGATTTGGGCATGAATTTTGATACAACTTTTGCCCAATTCCCTATCCCTCAACCCGTGTTCAAATACCATCCAAAGATTACCCCAAAGCCCCACCATAGCCCATCTAATCCCCGTCCAAAACAGCAACCCCAAACAGCCAACCCGTGTTAACCCTCATGACCATGGCCCGATTGTTTTGCTCCAAACATGGTCCAAATCCTCAACTCATCACCACCAACCCATGATCCATACTACCCACCACACCCCAGAACCTAGCCCACCATGAAACCCTTCCACAAAACCTCCCAAAACCCACTCCAAACAGCTCGTGGCAGCAGCACCAAAACAGAGCACGAACTCGGGCTCATTCCCGTCCTAAGTTCGTCTCTTCCACCTCCTTAAGCCATGAATTATAGTCCACATTCATCCTTGACTTACTCTGCAAGAAACCTAGCTAACAACCCTAACAAACCTTACCCTAAACCCACACCTTCTCAGCAGCCACAACCAACACAAACACTCCTACCCCTTCTCCAAGCAACCCGTCTCCTCTCCTCTCAAAAACCCTACTTTAACTCCCCATAAATGCACTCCTACCTAAACCATTAACACCCCGTAGCAACATATACCAACTACCCAGATTATCAAAGGAATAAATCGTCCAAAAAAAACCGTAAACTAAAGCCGTGACAGCCATTCGAAAATAGGGACACAAATCTTGTTTTCAAGTTTCTGTCGTGGTTTTGGCCTTGCTTCTCGTGCTCAAATCATCTTAAACCTTCTGGTTTATTTCCATATTCATAAAATTCAATCTCTCTAGTTTTCAATACATCTTTCGGATTGAAAAATCGTTGAGAAACGAAGCCGTGGTGAGTGATTGAAAATCGCTGCTCAAGTTTGCCTTTTGAACGTGTTGTTTCATGATTTCAAAATTCAATTTCAATTGTCTTCGTCGACGACGCTCCCTCGAGATAAAATCTACGATCGATTATGACCCAAGATGGTGTCAACGATACATGTAGGTTGAGGGTGCATCAAACTTCCTTCTCTCCCTTTTATTTCGTTTTTTATGTTTGTTTTTCATAGTTCGTTTTATATTTTGTTTATTTTGTCTATCATCTAACATATTAACATCGAAACTAGTTTAGTCCGAGTATGAGTTAAAGTACCACCACGAACACCCACGTGGACTCGAGTTTAAAAGGGCTTACTCTCCAGTGGCGATTGTCCTCGTTCGTTTACATATCCTCGTGTTCAAGGTAGGACATAAATAAACTGTCTAATTTGCGTTGTCTTAAACAGTATGCCACACTGTTCATTTCATCCGTTCGTCCACACCTCTCGGCCTTAGCATGTTTTCAGTTTGTAGTTTGTTAAACATTGACCTATTTGACGATTTAGTTCATTCTTCGATTTCATTAGACAGATTAGGGTTTTTTAATCAACTCAATTTGTTAAATAAATCGATTAACAATTCTATAACCTAATTGAACTCTCTATCTTTTCACTTGATTTCTCGCTAGCATAGGAGTGTGTGATTATCACCTTCCCATTAACACTCGACGAGTAAGCATTAATCTTATAATTTATTGACCTAATTTGATCCTTTAGGCCGTGTAGAATACACTCCCTATGCGACACCTTCTTACATCGATCAACATCGTTTCAATCTCGTTTTCTAACTTCTTCTCTAACTCGCTTTGCAATCGATCTAACTAATGAATCTAACCTAGGAAATAGAATGCTCTCGTGTGTCTAGGTGTAACACCCCCTTCTTACCCGGCCAAGGTAATTGGGAGACGTTACCTTCTCGGTTTCCCGAGGCAGTGAATCAGAGACACAATAAAGAAACATTTATTATAAATGACAGGTTTAGTGATTACAAACTATTAACTAATGAATAAAATACAACTCATGGTTACTATACTGATCTAACTAACTATACTCGTCTTGTGACTCATCAAGCTCGTCCCATCTCCCGCGTACTATCCAAACCACCTGTACTTAACCTGCTCCCCATATGACCAAAGGATATCATAGGATCGACACAGGCCACCCGAAAAGAGATAGGTGACAATACACAGACACACAAACGTCAGTTTCAATAAACAAATAAAGTGCGACACGACTCAAGTGTGTGAATATGCAACCTGACTACTAATATGTATAAACCCCTAACAACAACCACCACTATGGTACCGGGACATGCCCAGACATACCGACAACCACACTTGTACCGGGACACGCCCATACGTACCGTCAACCACACTGGTACCGGGACACGCCCAGACATACCGATAACCACAAACAGGTAACGGGACACGCTCAGACGTACCGGGTCCGGAAGCCAACCGGATCCCCTGCCAGACTTCGTGTCTCAACCACAAGCGTCCATCCAAACTCAAGCCAAAAATGTGCACATCACTCTTGGAGTGGGAACCTTCAAGAGGCGACTCAAGCGTAAGACGGTCTCCCAACCGTCTTACGTCTCCAAAACAACAACAACAACATAAACAACAACAACAACAACAACAATAACAACAACAAATCCTCCTACATATATGATAATGACCAATGCATGAACCACAATCGACATATCATAATCATCCTCTTAATGATGTGATTACCACTAAACATGTTATAATGCAAATACTCTAATTATGCAAGACTAACTACAACATCAACAGAAACAACATCACATTATTGAAACCGAGTAGGATTAACCTCCCTTTTAGCATTCTCCATAAGCAAATCCAAGACAACAAGAATCCATCTCATAAAACCGTCTCATCCTACAATAATCACATAATAACTATCATAATACATTCTAATCTACTATACAATACAAAACCCCTTATTATTACCCATTAATTACCCATTTAACATATACTAATTACTAATTAACTACCCATAACAAAACCTCCAATTTCTAGGGTTCATACTAAATAAAAAGGGTAGATCTATACTTACAAATTAAGAAGAAGGAAGGAGGAAGGTGAGCTATCCACTAAACCAAGCTTGAATCCCCTAATATAGTGTTTGTGAGGGTTTTAGAGAGAAGGGAGAGAGTTTAGAGTGATAAGTAAGAAGATAGAAATGAAATAGAAGAAAGAGGGTTTGCGTGTTTAAAACCCGTCTGACCATAGTGCACTCGACCGAGTACCGAGTTCACTTGGTCTAGTGCCAAACACTCGGTCGAGTGAAAATCACTCGGTCGAGTGACACTCCACTCGGTCGAGTACAACGCAGTTCTCAGCAATGACTAGTTTTCGTAAAAAAGTCATATCACACTCGTTTCTTGGTCATTTTGGGCGTGTGACCTACCGTTGGAATCATAAGAGAACAAGCTATCAACTCCAATTATAATCACATAAATACCATGTATAAATCTTAAGTTACGATAGTTTTAAGACGACCATTCTATATGCGGACATTATAACAACTCTACTAAGTCTAGTATTGGTTATACTCGGTCCACTCAGTCTACTCGGTCGAGTGAACGCCTTAGAAATTATGAGGTATTACAATCTTCCTTCCTTAAAAAGAACTTCATCTCCGAATTTCACCTCACTCTCTCCTTTCCTCAAGTCTCTTCAAGTCTCATCACCGATTCTCATGCACTCTCTCGCACCTCACATGTCTATCAACCGTATACGCTCTTTTATATCATTACACTCATCCCAAAGTTCTCGTTCAAACCTCATTACTTTCTCACATTCCGTACTTTCTCTTTCCTAAATTTCCGAATTATTACATCCACTCCCCCTAAAAGAGAACTTCGACCCGAAGTTCGACTATCCAACCTCAAAATGTGGTCTCTTATACTCGTTACTAAATTCCACAAATGGATATGTTCCAGGTTCCATGCTCTACACTCTAGAAGCCTCTTTAAGGGCCCCCGACCTACAAGCCTCCTAAAGGTCAAGCGCCAGGTCAAACCCATAATTCTAATCTATAATCCCATAACTAGCTACCAATTCATGTTGGTCATATGTATACGTATATATCACAGGGTATAACTCAATTAGTATTATCTATCTATATCACGTCAAATCTCATATGTTCACATGTATGCACATCAATCCCGACTACGCGTACTCTATAAAACAATCAAACAATGCAAAATTACTCGTTATGTGACTCAACAATGCTCAACATTCTCATTTCCTGACATCATGCCACGCATATACCGCGTCAAATCCACCACATGATCACACATGTGTTTCCATATCCGTTCCCATCCATTCTCAACACTTCCGCTTGTACGGAAGACCATAATCACAATCGTGCAAACGATCACTATGCAACACATGACTTGCATTTTTCATCTTACTTTTACGCAACGAAATGAACACACGTCGATTAACACAAATCAAACAACATTATCATATCATTTCTCTCATCAACCACCCAAGTCGAATCAATGATTTCCATTTACTTGCAAAATGCTACACCGTATAGTCAAACATAAACAATTCACACATATCACCCATATAAAGTCAACATGCTCATTTAAACACAAGTCATCTAATATAAACCACGAAATAAGGGTACACATTTAATATTTGGTCAAATATCAACAAAATAAGGGTCAAAACAAATAACTCGGTCGGGTGTAGGAGGCCACTCGGCCGAGTAGACAACCACTCGGTCGAGTGTAGGAGACCACTCGGCAGAGTAGGCGGCCACTCGATCGAGTGCATGGTGCATACCCGTTGTTGAAATTTTTTGTAACAACGATTCTATGTTTAATACCCGTTGTTGTAATTTTACCTCCAAAATTGTGAAGACTTTTAACAACGGTTCTTTGTTTAATACCCGTTGTTGAATATTATGCGCGGGTATTTGTGAATGTCATTCACAACGGTGTTATTTTTATTAACCGTTGTGAAAGGTATTCACAACGGTTTTTTTTAGTAACCGTTTTTATTACAAACTCCTAATGTTTTGAAAAAATAAATTTGTTTCATGCCATTCAAAAACCTGCATATGTCGTGACACCATATACCAAAGACAAAGATAAATCACAAATGGGTTCATCGAACTCAATAGATTCAATTCAACCACAACAAAGAATTTCATCTATATATATATATATATATATATATATATATATATATATATATATATATATATATATATATATATATATATATATATATATATATATATATATATATATATATATACTTACAAGGAGTTGAATTTACATGAACCAATCATTCCCTAACTTCAACAAAAAATTTACTAATAAGTTGATCTAAACTCTGAGTATCATGCATTTCTAAATATATTCTAAGACGTAGTTGCCCCACATGTCTCTTACCTCGTCTATATCTACACTTGAGTACTTCTTGCTCAATCTGTTGTGACGGGTTGATTGCATCTTTACGGAAAAAACAAAGAGAAGACATTATGGTATATATAGCAACAAGCAAGACAACATTAGCAACATCATGGTATATATAGCGAAAGCAAAACAACATTAGCTCTAATTTAAAAAAAGTAATAAACACATGTTTAAATTATTACTAACCTTGTCTGGAATAACGAGATATCTTCGCCAAATAATCTCCAACATAAACCGACAAGCGTAGTATCCACATTGTATGCTATCCGGCAAGCGAGGGGCCTATTATTACATAAAAAAAAAGCAGACGAGAAGGCTCACATCAGAATCTTGAACTTTAGGTATTGTATTAGTATTAAACACAGATTTTGCACTTAATGTTATTGTATTTGAGCACGTACCCCTGTTATCGTAATAAAATCAGGGCCAACATCAGAATCTTCCGTGGGTTGATCCTGCTCGTTTGCTCTTTTCTTCTTAGAGGCCCTTTTTTTAAAAAATAAAAAAGGAGGCAGAAACTAATTTTTTTAGGGGCAAAAATATGAAAGAACTTTTTTCTATAAATAAAAAATGAAAATGTTATTATAAATAAATCAGTATTATAAACTTACATATTAATCAAGTGCTTAAAAGTCTCGCTTGGTTGATGATGTAAAGAGTCCAACCAGAAAACTTTATTCCTTGTCGGCATGATGGCTGCTAGCACCCAATGAGTCCTACATCAAGAGACATCATCATTATTAACAAGTACATATATTAGGTATGAAAATGCAATTGTAGGGGGAAACGTAATATTAATTTGTTTATTACCCTTTTTCATTATAAGCGCCAAAAATCAGCTTCTTGGTTGTCGCCAATTGCTGAGCAATATAATCTACCCGTTGTTCGAACGAGAAATCCGGAATAAATAAAGATAAAACATAGGGGCACAGGAATCCGTATAGATCAGATGGAATATTTGTAATACTCCGTATTTATATGTCTTGGGGGTACTCTATCGAGTAGCCTTTACTCTGTCGAGTAAGGGCAAGTTGCGGAATAAAACAGTTTCTGACCTGATGGGTACTCGATCGAGTAGCTGGGGCACTCGATCGAGTAGGGGGGGTACTCGATCGAGTGTCCGGTTTTGCGGGGGTTTTTCTCGGGTTTTGTTAATTATGCGATTTAGGTATTTAAACATATTCGTCTTTATTCTAAATCACTTTTTACAAAACCTAAAACCTGTTTAAGAGAGAAAGCAACTAGTCTTCTTCCTAATCGCGTTCTTGGCAATTCCGGAGTTCGACGGTCGGTTTTATCGTAGTTCGCGTCGTGGGATTCCTTGCGTCGAGGGTAAGCTTTTAATATAATTTATATAATGTTTTGTTAAGATTGATGAAACCCTAATTTAGGAATTGGGGGTTTTTATGAGTAGTATTTGAATGGTAGCATCTATGTGTTGTATGGTAGGAGGAGAATTCGTAGAGGAGCCGTTTTGATACAGCTGTAGATACCGTCTGCGTGTTGTGCTTTCCAGGTAGGATTTCCTACTCAGTATTAGTCCCATAATGGGATATTGGTGATGTGCTGTAGATAGTTGTTTAATATGATGATTGTGATTGTGATTGTGATTGTGATTGTGATTGTGATTGGTTTCTATGGCTCTCGAGATGCGTTCTCGGCTGAGTGGGGTCACTTGCGGGAGTGATCTCACGCCCTAGTTTCGCCCTTCGTGGAACCCGCCACGAAAGGGGATGTGCACATTAATGGACAGGGTTATCGCTCGTACGATGAGCGGGGCTTAGGTGGGAACGGCTGCGGTCCCCCATCGGGGGTGGTCCGGTGGACAATCGATTGAGATGATGGGAGTTGGTGGTGTGTGTGTGTGTGTGACAGTTCAAATTGTCTGTTTGTCTTATTATTGTTATCTATATTGATTGTGTGATTAGTGCGACCCGGTGTTGTTTTGTAAAACTGCGGTGATCCATTCGGGGATGGTGAGCGAGATATTGAGCAGGTATAGAGATGAGTACGGGGATAGCTGGGATGGCCACGACATGACGATAGAGTCTTCCGCTGTAGTTTAGCATTTATTTACGTTTCAGTTGAGAACAGATAGTTTGGAATAATGTATTGTACTTTCAGTTTGGTTTCGAGGATTGTATTGATTCATTAAACTATTTACAATAAATGTTGTTTCTGTTTTGTCTATTTGATTATCATACCTCGGGCGACCGAGATGGTGATGTCTTCATACCTGAGTGGTCCTGGTAAGGCACTCGGAGTATGGGGGTGTTACAATATTCTTCTCGGGGATCACTCTCAATTTCAATATCCTACATTATTACGGTATTAATTCCGGTATTTAAAACACTATCTAGTAGTCAGAATATTAGACTATGAAATTATTTATTAAGAAACTTACTTCATCCAAACAAATATGTGTGATATATCAATCTGGTCTAGGCCAGCCCATACGGCTTATCCGCCAAAGCCGCCTTTTTTGTTCCCTACAAAAAAAAAATAACATATAAATTTAACATATAAAAACATTCAACAATTAAAAATGTAACATATATATAAAGGTATTTCTTCTAACCCCAACTGCTTTCCGCTGCTCAGGCGGCGGAGATATCTTCGCCAAGTATATGTGAGTATCAGGCCATTGGATGAAACTTCCAAGCGCATCTCCCAGAATGGTAATGTCGTCACGAATCGGGACAGCGGTTGAAAGTTTTCATGGCCTGGATTGACTGTAGTTATCTCTACTATTCTATGATTCGGCAAAAGTTTTTCGCCATGAACTACGATTTCCGCTTTCACTGCAGATTTGTTTTCTACGAGACACCGCCAACACGCACATGTGGCTTTTCGATTCTATTAGGGTCAGAAAGAATAATCGGCCTCTTGTTTACGGCAAGAAGAATATACACATACATTATTATATCTTTGCAAAAACGCTTGAAAGATTCAAAAGATTTTGCAAAAACGCTTTCTGTCTCGGGCCGATTTTTGCACAAACTTCAGCATTCATATAAATTTAACTAATTAAACACTTCATGCATACCTTACTGAAAACAGGAACCGACTTGAAGGGGATGTATCTTTGTTTTCCATCAGCCGTCTTCTCAAGTTGCATCTCCTTTTCGGACCCATTATTTACCTAATAAAATTAACCAATTCAATGGCACCATGTCGAAGTTGGCGGTGAACACACCCCCTGATCTTACCCAAAAAAAAACAAAAGAAAAATAAGGAAGTATTAGGTACCGATCGGCTTTAGTTGTTACAACTTGAAGCATTATTAGGTACCGATCTTTCTCAATCTCGTTGACCGATACTTCCTTCTCATGTATTGCCAAGGTAGTAGCGGCCTCTTCACCAATCTGTTGTACCTTATTATTACCCCCTTTAGAAATGACATCCTCCATCATCTTCACTTCTTCTTCGGAAAGCTTACCTCCAAAGATTCACTTTAGTAGTACGGATGCCATTAATCAAGTCGCTTGCCAAGAATGTAATGTGTCGGCAATTTTTATCCCAACAATAACATGTGAATTGAACTTAAATGAAAATAATAGAATAAATGTTACCATGTCGGCGTTCTCGGACTTAGTCTTCCTTTTCTTCTTTATCCGGCGTTTTCCCATAATATTTCGTTACTCCAACCCGTAACGGGACGCCCCTCAAACGACCTGGATGTTCGGGTCGGCCGATCGCTCTAGCAAGAACGTCATTACGACCATTGGGAGTGAATTTCCCTTCTTCTACCTCTTTCAATACGTTGTCCTATAATATATTAAATAAACTTCAAATTATATTTGTGACTAAAATAATAAAGTTAGTAATGAACTCGTCTTAATAAAATAATGCTTACTATGTTGGCCAAAACTTCCTCATCATATTTGTCACGCGACGACCGGGATCCTTTAGGCGTGTGCCCTTGTTTATAAGTTACATGCCGATCCACCTCTTTCACTCCCTTTGCCACCTACACATTAACATGGTAACATTTATACACGTAAATGTGTATCAATGCAAGTCCAAGTGTGATTAAAAAAATAAAGTCCCACAGGGGAATAATGCATGCTACTTACGAGGTCCTCTTCTATCTTTCTGTAACCGCCTCGAGAACCATAGAATTTCCCCTTCTTGCATGAAATGTTAGCACGATTTCTTCTGCTAACGGCCTTCAAATAATTATATAAAAGCGCAAGTAGATGAGATAATAAAAAGATTATATAAAGGACTCATTAATTAAAAAATGATAGGTAAATCGTTAAAAGGCGAGGATATTTAACCTGAAACTTCTCAGTAGTTCTCATCTTTTTGAAAAGATCCCATTCTTCCTGCTTGATGGTGGGACACTTGTTTTCCGGTGGGCTCTTACGCATCTCCCCCATTGCCTTGTCCACATACAACCAATCCCTAGCAACGCCACACTTCCACTGCCTGTGGACATCCGCTGCCTTATGCATTAAATACTCATCATGGCTTTTATCGGGTATAATAAAGCCTTCCTTTACACGAGCCAAGTATAACTCCGCCAATTTTGGATTCAAAGTTCTAACATCATCTAAATGGATAGGCACAAACTGTCTTGTGCAAGCACCAATCCAACGGAGAAAAGACCCGCATTTGGACCAAAGAGGGAAACCCATCTCACTCCATGTTATTTCGAACACTGTTTTTTTAGCGGCTATAGCTGCAAGGACTTTCTTGCACTTCGTAGCATCCCTCTCACCAGGCTTATTATCACCAGGCTCATTATTCTTTTGACTTCTTTTACGTTTTTCACCCATGATAATCCTAAAACCCAAATATGAATGATATAGCTGGAAATGAACAACTTAACAACGTACATGCAGAGTATTATCTAAAACCTTAATCCCTAATAGGAATGAAAATTTAAAACAACAGATTGAGCTTCTAAAATCCTAAACCCTGATAAGAGGAGTAAAGTAGATGATGCGGGATGATAAAGATAACAAAGAAGACGAAAAACAAACAGATGCGTGAAAAAGAAACAAGATGATCGTCTTAAAACCCTAATGACGAAACACAAAATTAAAGTGAACATACTTGATGATGATGATAAAGAGAACGAGCGGGATGATAAGGGAAGGCAACGGAATCGGGCTTGAAATCGGGCGACGGCGGCGACGAGAATGTAAAAAGCGAGGAAGAGAGAAGAATTAACTCAGGGATACCAACGGTTGAACTAATAATAATGTTGTGTGTGTTTGTGTATGGCATGCTGTATGGGTTTCTATATTAGTTTTTTATTAAGACAAACTATTGACAACGGGTGCTCAAAGAAGAACCGTTGTTATATGTTAATAACAACGGGTCAATAAAAGTAAACCGTTGTCAAAAGTTTATTACAACGGTTAAAATATACCCGTTGTAATATATTTTCACCAAATTTGCGCCAAAATGAAATATGTCAAAAAAATAATTGACAACGGGTAGAGGTACTACACCCGTTGTTGAAAGTATTAACAACGGGTAATTTAAATATAACCGTTGTTATTGTTGAACCTCTTTTTTTTTTTTTTTTTTAAATTACTTTGTAATTCCATTACGGTCCAAACTGTAACAATACATACTTTATGTGAGAAGAAGCACCATATCTTTGCAACATTATTCAACAATTTCAACACCAAAGATCCACATCTAATAATAAGATCAAGAAAATAAGACAACACCAAAGATGCATGCATACATCGTGTCCGATGAACTATCTCAAGATCGGGGACTTTTCTTAGATGTCATAGTTTCTTCGTTAACCCAAATACCTTCACCATGGTCATCACGCATATAGATGCTTTCGGTGTCCTCATGATCGTGTCAACATCGTCGAAATAAGATACGATGGTAGACCGATCTATTCCCTCAAAAACGACATCCTGATCATCATCATCATTATCGGATGGACTACTCCTTCTTTTCCTTATAGACAGTACAACGGACCACTTCTTATCCATAGGATCGGTGACATAGAACACTTGTTTAGCTTGGGATGCCATTATGAAAGGATCATCCTTATTATTGCCAACCTTACCCAGCTTGACCAACGTAAATCCCATCTTATCCTTTCGGACACAATGGATGTTGTTATCAACCCAATTACATCGAAACAAAGGCATTGTGAAATCAATGTAATCTAGTACCAATATTTCTTGAATAACACCATAATAAAGGCATTTTCCCCAAATAGGCTTTTTATCTTTTGAAGTAGCAAAGTGCATTGCCTCAAATTCTGAACTCACACCACTATTTTGCATTGTGCTCACCTCATCTTGCTCGCGGGTGTAAAAAGTATATCCATTAATGGCAAAACTGTTGTAAAAGGTGACCCTGGCATTTGGACCTAAACCAAGACGTAGTAACCTAGGAGAGATGTCATCACCAGTTTGATCAAGACTGTTTGTAAGACAATATTCCTAAACCACACTGGAAACGTCTTCGTATGCTCGTTCGCAATCCACTTCTCGGTCTTGTTTTGGTGATCGTATTTGAGCTCATCTTTGTGTTGTTGAATATAAGGTTGCACCTCATCTTCGTTGTTTAGCACATACATGTGTGCTAAATGCAACATTTCACGTGTCACAATTTTTTCAACCCGGCCCCTAATACCTTTTCCGGTCATCCAGTCACTATGACGATTCTTAGGAACGCCAATCAACTCCTTCGGGGAGAGATGAGCGTAACAATATGAAAGAGCTTCGTCTAAAATAGCGCGTTCAGCAATACAACCTTCTGGACGATACCGATTAGATGTATAGTCCTTGTAGACTTTCATCAATCTTTCGAAAGGATACTGGTATCTCAAGTACACGGGCCCAAGGTACAAAATCTCCCTAACCAAGTGAATGGTCGGATGAATCATGATAGTGAAGAAAGAGGGTGGAAAATACATTTCCAACCGACAAAGAGAGGTTACAACGAGGTCCTGCAATGAATCCGCGTCATCGGGATCGATGAATTTCTCGCATATGGACTGGAAGAAGAGACAGAATCTAGTTATAGCATATCTTACCTTTTCAGGTAAAATGGAACGAATAGCCACAGGTAGTAATTGTTGCATCAAAGTGTGACAATCATGTGACTTTAACCCGGTGAGTTTTAGGTCTTGCATCGACACTAGGCTTTTGATGTTCGACGAATAACCATGTGGCACTTTAATTCCATTCAAGCATGCACATAACTCTTTTCTCTCATTCCGTGAAAGGGTAAAATCTGCTGGCGGTAAAAATGTACGATTACCTCTCTTCTGTGGTGCCAACTCTAGCCTAATACCCATCATCTTCATATCTTCCCTAGTCTGCGCGTTATCCTTTGTTTTACCAGGAACATTCAGAAGGGTATTGATAATATTATCACGGACATTTTTCTCAATGTGCATGAAATCGAGGCAATGCCTCGACCTCCAGTCGGCCAATATGGAAGTTTATCAAAAAATATGGATATTTTCTTATACCCACGAGTAGACAATTTAGAGCCGCTCTTCTTCCCATAATCTATCTCAATATGCTTTACTTTCTGATAAACTTCATGCCCACTCAAAATTCTAGGAGGTTGACGAAGTTCTTGTCTTCCATTGAATGCTTTCCGCATCTTGCGATAACAATGGTCATGATACAAGAACCTCCTATTTCCCATATACACATACTTACGAGAAGACTTCAAGTATTCGGACTCGATATCCTCCCCACACAATGGACAAGCCTCTTTCCCATGAACTGTGTGCCCCGAAAGGTCGCCATAAGCCGGATAGTCGGTTATTGTACACAATAACATCGCTCTCAAATTGAAAGTTTCGTTCTTATATGCATCAAATACTTCTATCCCACTATCCCACAACAATCTCAAATCATCTAGAAGAGGTTCCAAATATACATCTATATCATTTCCAGGTTGTTTAGGGCCGGAAATTAACAACGACAACATCAAATACTTTCTTTTCATGCACACATATGGAGGTAAGTTATAAATAGCCAACACTACTGGCCAAGTACTATGTTGGCTACTCATGTTTCCGTGTGGGTTCATTCCATCAGTGGACAGCGCTAGACGTAAGTTTCTAGGTTCATTGCCGAACTCGGGATACTTAGCGTCGAACGATTTCCATTGCATACCATCTGCAGGGTGTCTTAGCTTTCCATCATTTATTCTTCCTGTTTCATGCCAAGTTAACATTTTTGCATCATCGGGATTCGCATAAATCCTTATGACTCTTGGTATCAATGGAAAATACCACAACACCTTAGCCGGGATCCCTTCCTTATCCTTATAACGCCACTCTAAACATTTAGGGCAATTGGTTAAGTTTTGATATAATTTCCGATACAATATGAAATCATTTGGACATGCATGTATTTTCTCATATTTCATACCCACTCCTCTTATTAGTTTTTTCGCCTCATATGTCTTAACAGGTAGAACATTACCATCAGGAAGCAACTCCTTTATCAAGGCTAAAAAACTAGTGAAACACGTGTCACTCACCCCATTTGCCCCCTTGATATTATACAACTTCACCACAAATTACATTTTTGTGAACTTACAACCAGGATAAAGAGGTGCTTCAGACTCACACAACTTCTCATACATGTTGTTAAGGTCATCCCAATTACTAGTGTCATCACCTACATATTCAAAAGCAATGGACTCATCATCATTCTCTTCATTATCTATAGACCCAACATTCAACTTCTCTACTTCCAACTCTTCCAACTCAAAAAACTCGGCAAACTCAGGATCATTAGTTAGCCTTTCGTGTACCTCAACATCATCTTCTTCAGAGTTATTCTCTTCCTCTAATGATTCCCCATGAAAAATCCAAAGTGTATAGGATCGACTAAATCTCCACTTTTCTAGGTGTATTTTAACGTCCGGAAAAGCCATATAGCTAATATTACCACATCTTTCACAAGGACATGCAATACTAGAAGAACCTTTCAAATTGTTCGAAACGAATTCATAAAATTCAGCTAAACCATCCTTGTAGGTGCGGTCACTCATATTTGCATCAATCATCCAAGTTCGAGTCATTATTCTACATTCGTAATAATAGGCAACTAATTCAGAAAATACAATAATAGGCAAACAAATAAACGAAATTCAGGAAAGCAATTAAGCTAAATTATCAACAAATTAGATAATAACCAAAAAATCCTATATCTAGTTATAAGCGTTGCTAAGAAACATATATATACCTGATTGATAAACACGATGAGGGAGAGAAGACGTGACAACAAAGGATGAGATGAAGACAGAGAGACGATCGGGGAGGAATGGAGGATGATATAGTAGCAAAGATATTAGCTTGTGTTTGTGTTTGTGTTTGTAGCGTATAGCAGAATAAAGCAATATGTTGTTCTTAAGATTTTCATAATATTAATAACAACGGTTATTGAGTCTACAACCATTGTTAAAACGTATTAAAAACGGGTTCTAATATAACCGTTGTGATTACTTTTCACTAATTTGGCGCCAAACCATTAACAACGGTTAAAATTTAACCGTTGTTATTAGTTTTTTCATTAACAACGGTTGTTTAAGTATGACCCGTTGTTAAAACCAATAACAACGGTTAACAACACATAACCGTTGTAATTAAGTTTGGTAAAATTCGCGGAATAAATTCTACAACGTGTTTTGATGATTTTCGTGAATAAGCGTTGTTAAAGGGCCGTTGTGGTTGCCTGTATTTGTAGTAGTGGATCATCATGATCAACAGTTGTGATCGCATTATTGTCGGAGGACACATATTCCAAAAATCTCCCACTTGTCCTCGACAAGTGTGCGTCACCAATTCTCTTGTCCTATTACTATCTCCCACTCAATGCAAGGTGTCTTTCAGGTCGTACTTGCAAGTGATCATATCGAGAGTGGTTTCCTTGATCTGGAGAATAACTGATTGACCGGATTAATCCACCATGGATACAATCCGAGCGTGGCCACGCATTTCCGCTTCATTACTCCTCAAGTGGCCCCGAGATATTTTTATAACCCGACTAGGGGTGGACAATTCCTATCGCACTCATTCCCTTCGACTAGCCACAGCCATCATAACCCAAAATATGCCCATTTGACCCCATTTACGAAGGTCGTAGTAACACAAATCAAAGTTAATCAAATCGTGCCATTTTAGGCGAATAGTCTTTAGTCAAAAGAATCGACTCATTTGAATACTATAACACTCTCTCGCCACGACCAGGCTATATGAATTTGCCGAACTCTATAAGCGGTCATTAGGCCCGACAAAATGTTCCTAACGATCTTTTTATGTGATTGACTAGTCATCTCACATGACTCCGTGGCACTTGAACTTGCCATCAATCGCATCACACTCTAGTCACTTCGAGACGTCACCTCATACAAGTGACTATGGGCAAATACTATGTTAATCCGTGTTCACTTTAACGGGGTTCAATTGTCACTACAACCCGTTTGGATGTAACAATGTATAAATTAAGGATAAAAGACAAATGTGATTATGAACATGAACAAAAACAACACTTTTATTTCATTTCAAAATCTAACATAGACTTGGTACACGTTTAA
Organism: Silene latifolia; assembly: GCF_048544455.1. Classification (NCBI taxonomy): domain Eukaryota; kingdom Viridiplantae; phylum Streptophyta; class Magnoliopsida; order Caryophyllales; family Caryophyllaceae; genus Silene; species Silene latifolia. Next base: position 78,034,369 of record NC_133534.1, read on the forward strand.
GTCCCATGGACGCCATATGTCCATCATGTTTAGCCTGCGATAAAGGCTTGGTGAGCGGATCGGCTATGTTGTCATCCGTCCCAACCTTACAAATCGCAATTTCCTTTCTCTCAATGAAATCTCTTATTACATGATATTTTCTAAGTACATGTCTAGATCTATTACTAGACTTTGGCTCCTTAGCTTGGAAGATCGTCCCACTATTATCACAATAGAGAGTGATGGGATCATTGGCGGTAGGTACTACTCTTAGACCTTCCGTGAATTGCCTGATCCATACATCTTCCTTGGCAGCTTCTGATGCTGCAATGTACTCAGCCTCCGTTGTTGAATCCGCGGTCACAGCTTCCTTGAAGCTTCTCCAGCTTACAGCACCACCATTGAGCATGAAAACGAAACCAGCTTGTGATTTCATGTCATCTCTATCTGTTTGAAAACTTGTGTCCGTGTAACCATTAACACGGAGTTCGGTGTCTCCTCCAAACACTAAGATAGAATCCTTAGTCCTTCTCAAGTACTTAAGGATGTTCTTGACGGCAATCCAGTGACTCTCACCTGGATTTCCTTGATATCTACTCGTCATGCTTAAAGCATACGAGACATCAGGACGTGTGCATATCATGGCGTACATGATTGATCCAACAGCGGAAGCATAAGGGATCGTCTTCATGCGTTCAACATCATGGGGTTCGGAGGGAGATTGAGTCTTGCTCAATATCATCCCGGTTACCATAGGTACCAATCTCCTTTTGGATTTGTCCATGCTGAATCGTCGAAGAATCTTATCAACATAAGACTCTTGACTTAGTGCCAATATCCTCTTGGATCTATCTCTATGGATCCGGATACCTAATATGCGTTGTGCTTCTCCTAAATCCTTCATTTGGAAGTGGTTACCTAACCACTTCTTAACAGAAGACAACATCGGAATATCATTTCCAATGAGTAGTATGTCATCGATATACAAGATTAGGAACACAACATTGCTCCCACTAAATTTCATGTATAAACATGGTTCCTCAATACTTCGAGTGAAACCATTCTCCTTTATCACATGATTAAATCGATGATTCCAACTTCTAGATGCTTGCTTAAGACCATAAATGGATCTCTTAAGCTTGCACACTTTGTTAGTATTTTTAGAATCAACAAAACCTTCGGGTTGTATCATGTACACCTCCTCTTCTAAATGCCCATTTAGAAAAGCGGTTTTGACATCCATTTGCCATATTTCATAATCATGAAATGCGGCGATCGCTAACAAAATTCGTATGGATCTTAGCATGGCTACGGGGGCGAAGGTCTCATCATAATGGAGACCTTGGACTTGGGTAAATCCTTTTGCCACTAGCCTAGCTTTGTAGACATCATCATGTCCCTCTATGCCATTTTTGATTTTGAATATCCATTTGCATTGAAGAGGTCTTGCCCCTTTAGGCAAATCTACCATGTCCCAAACTTGGTTTTCATGCATAGAATCCATTTCGGACTACATGGCTTCAAGCCATAAGGAGGAATTTGGACTAGAGATTGCGGCCTTGTAGGTGGCGGGCTCGTCACTTTCTACAAGTAACACATCGAGTGTTCCATCTTCCTCGATAAGTCCCACATATCGATCGGGATGGCGAATTACTCGACCCGTCCTTCTTAGTGGAGGAGGTACAACCGCGTTAGACGACGAAGGAATGTCTTCTTGTGTCTCTACCTCGATTTGTGGCTCTTGAACTTCATCAAGTTCAAAATTTCTCCCACTCTGTCTCTTAGAAATAAAGTCTCTTTCTAAGAAGACAGACTCGCAAGACACAAACACTTTGTTATCTTGAGGTTTGTAGAAGTAGTATCCTCGAGAATTTGAGGGGTAACCTACAAAGGTGCATTTTTCGGATCATGGGGCAAGCTTATTGTCATTCTTAGTCTTGACGTAAGCATCACATCCCCAAATTTTCATATAGGATAGATTTGGAACCCTTCCTTTCCACATCTCAAATGGAGTTTTTCCGGTGGCCTTAGTGGGACTATTATTCAAAGATATAATTGCAGTTTGGATTGCAAATCCCCAAAACGAGTTTGGTAACTCGGTTTGACTCATCATTGATCGAACCATATCAAGTAGGGTTCGATTTCTCCTTTCGGCAACACCATTGAGTTGTGGTGTTTCGGGTGAAGAAAGTTGTGATATAATACCACAACCTTTCAAGTGTGAATCGAATTCAAGGCTAAGATATTCTCCACCACGATCGGAACGTAGTGCTTTTATCTTTTTGTCCAATTGGTTTTCTACTTTGTTTTGAAATTCCTTGAATTTCTCAAACGCTTCACTCTTATGTTTCATTAAATAGACATATCCATGTCTACTCAAGTCGTCGGTGAAGGTTATAAAGTAGTCATAATTTCCACGAGCGGTGATACTCATTGGTCCACATACATCGGTGTGTATGAGTCCCAATAGTTCACTAGCTCGTGTCCCTTTACCACTAAAAGGATTACGAGTCATTTTGCCAAGTAGGCAATATTCACATGTACCATATGACTGATAATCAAATGGTGTAATCACATTAGTCGAAATTAATCTTTTGATGCGATTCTCGTTTATGTGACCTAATCGACAATACCAAATGAACGCTTCACTTGGGTCACTTGATTTGAGTTTCTTTGATTGAATGTTATAGATATCATTAGTCGGATTTGAGGTCTCTAAAATATAAATGCCATTTATGGAAGAAGCTTGGCCTATAACCAATTCATTCCTAGAAATAGTACAACGATTGTTCTTAATGACAAAACAAAAACCGTCCATGTCTAGCATGGCGATTGAAATAATGTTTTTAGAGAGTGTAGGCACATAAAAACAATTATGTAAATACAACTCAAATCCGCTAGGCAAAGCTAAAACATAAGTTCCTTTGGATTCGGCCGCTACTCGAGCTCCATTTCTAAGGCGTAGATCCACATCTCCCTTGCTAAGCCTCTTCACATCTCTTAAACCCTGTAAATGATTACAAAGGTGAGAATAACCACAACCGGTATCTAGTACCCATGTCGTAGTGGAAGTATAATTTATATCAATAACATAAATTTCCTTAGGAATTTTACCTTTTGGAGTGATAATTCCTTCCCATGCCATAGCAATAATGGCACTCATCATTAACTTGCTTGAAGTTTTTGATTTTCTTTCCCTTCTTCTTGAACTTTTTGCCCTTGGAAGCAAGAACTTGATTGCTTGAGCTCCCACTAGTTTTGGCATCTTTATCTTCCAGAGACAAAGACCCTATAGATTGTATGAGGTAGTCTTCCTGAGACGGGCTCACACGAGATCTAGTAGTAGTAGGTGGTTTAGAAGAAGTGATGAAGTTAAGGTTTCCATCCGAACCTATCCCAAAATGAAGTTCCCTAGTAGTGTCGAAATCATTGTTGGAGCAAACGTCGTCAAAAACATTATGGTAAGACTCAATAGTTATCGGTGCGGTAGCATTTGATGGATTCAATGTGATGACCTACAAGTATGGAGGAAAAGGAAATATTAACATTTGTCTTTTTAAATCATACTTGTAAAAAGATTAACAAGATATGAGCATTTATATAGTGACCTCTACCCAACTATTATAAATGATTCCAAGACCCAAATTCATATCAACTTAGGCACGGGATAGCCGATGAAACCCTTATTAATATAACTCGGTGGATTAACTTTTAATCGATTCTACTTTTAGAATTATTGGTCGATAAAATTACTCTAATGTTTATCTATAGCCCGGAACACATGCGACTACGGTCACGAATACTTCCGTTGAGGTCAATCCAAATTTCGAATAAATGTGTCCATGATCCAAATTCACATTAATTTGGGCACGGGATGGCCAATGAAACCCTCATCAACACGAATTTGGTGGATAGACATTTATCACCCACTTCCCCTACGTAACAAGGTTTGTACCCCGGGATGGCCGAGTGCACTCCCTCGTGAAATAGGTTTTCATGGTTTCTACTATTTGGTAAGGCTATGTCTTAATTATTTATTTTTAGCGAGAGTTCATGTCAATTTATTATCTATCATGTTTTAAGTGAACTAAAGCGGTGAACTACGATAATTGTAATTGACACGGTCGATAAACTCGATGAAAGATGATGCATGTTTTAGTTATGGCGATTTAGCGATGCATGCGACATATAAATAAAATGCAAAGCAAAAAAGTAAATCCTAGTATGGCCTTCCTAAAATAGAAAATATAATTAACTATTACATATTCGGAAACTAACTCCATTGGTCCCTTGAACTTCGGTTGTGGCACGCATCTCGAGGTAACACCGTCTTTGTGAATCGCCATCTTGAAGAAATCCGTCTTTGGGAACTCCGAAATAAATAAATTACATAACAAATTACATAATTTCCTATTATACATTTGTAACTAAAATAAAATAAATCTATTAAATTACAAAACGGTGATACGAGATCACAATAAATTACAACCGAATCGATATTCCCATACAATTCGGGTAATATCAATTAAAAACTAAGGCCATACTAAGTAAAAAAAAAAATTACAAAATTCAAAAATTACATAAAATAAAATTATGACAATCATAAATAAAATGCAGCATTATAATATGTATGAACATGCCCAATTTTATGCTAAATCGCCTTTAAGTAGCCAATATCGCATATTACTCGGTTTTTACGGACTTGCGTGATTCAACATTTTATAATCACAAAAATTACATAAATTCATATTTATGCATAAGTTAATTAACCTAACCTTTTATGACTCAAAATTTAGTCTTCACTAATTATTTGACCATAATTAACTCATATTTCTAAAATTTGTTCATTAATGGACTTAAAATTATAATAAAATAAGCTATAAACTTCAAATAAATCATAAAATTTCAAATAAATTCAAATTTTGAAATTTAAACTCATGAACATTCTGGAAAAATACCATGACACTCATAATGTTCAAAAACTTAGGTTAAAAATTTCGAAATTTATCCGGAAAAACAATGTTGCGGTTTATCGGTTTTAACAAAAATAATCATAAAAACATGAGAAAAATTATATTCATCAACTTTTCAATTTTAGATCTGAAAAAGATAATAAAATGCAACATGTGACATTTTTCCCTAGTCATAGAGTATGTTTTATTAATATTTCACTAATTAAGTCACTATTTATGCTATTTTTCTTCAAAAAAAATCATAAATCATGCATAAAGACTTTAATATAGCCCATTATTTTACACACATATTGTAAAATTGCATGTGACAACATACTAAATTTCTATAACCAGATTCGAAATTTATCTCATATTAACCTATTTTTCATCTAAATCCGATTTTAATAATGAAAAAACCATTTTTCGAGCATAAGAAGTCCAAAAATTATGAAAATTTACAGGACATATCAAAATAATATAAGTGATAACATATCCAAAAATCACTGAAAAATTCGAAGTTTAGCTAATTTTAGTCCGAAAATGACATTTTATTCATAAAATCATATTTTTAATGCCATTATTATATAATATAAACAATAAAAATCCATAAATTAACCAAAATATCCTAAAAACATTTTAGGACCAGAAATTTTAACATGCATAATGATTTTCGTGATATATCATAATAACACAAATTAAACAAGTTTTATATGTTAATCGTATAACTCGGAAAAACTTTTAACCGATTTGCATGCAAACAACCATGGCTCTTGATACCGATTGAAGGAAAAGTAGATCTATATACTAACATATTCATATATGTTATATGTTAATTTAATCATAAAATTAATTGGTGATCTTATGCATGCAAACTATTATCAAAATAAAGAAGAAATCTTTATCTTACATTGGTATTTTCGGATCTTAAGGGCACAAGAGAGTTCTCCTACTCTCTTGTTCTTGAGCTCTCCTTAAATAGATGAACAAAGGACTCAAATGTAGAATCCTTCCCAAGGAATGATACCCAAGATATACTCTTAATAAAATTAATATTATCAATACTAGAATAACATTAATTTAAATAAAAAGACCCAAAATATTTTTGGTCCTCTTGGATTTCGGTCAAGAGGAGGATGAAGAAGGAAGAAAATATTTTTATCTCTCTAAAAATATTATTGTGTTGTTGGAATGAATTTATTTTACACTAGATATTCATGTAGTGTATATTGGAGAAAATAAGAGAAAACCCTTGGCTCCTCTTTTGTCCAAAACCGGGTGGGGTGGGGAAGAGTGGCCAATGCATGCACAATGTGTTCTTTACAAGATTGTGTAGGTATGCATGGCTATTATTAGGCTAACATCATTATGATTTCCATTAACTTAATCAACATAATATATATGTTAATTCCTCCCAATATTTCGGTCCAAATTGGGATAAAATGGATTCCATTTTATCTTTGTCAATTTGTCAATTTGTCACATGTTACATGTCATGTAAAAATGTTATGTATTTTTAACATATTAAAAATCAACGTATTAATAAAAATACGTCATATACAAAATTGACTTAGTAATTCACAATTACTTGTACCAAAATAATTTACCAATTTATAAATCATAACATCTTGTATTTATAATAATTCATTCAATTTCAATTGTTTCCTTAAACAATAATTTCATCCAAGTAATAAAACAATTCGATCACTTAGACCGTATCTTATTTAATCAGATTATAATGAGATACGTAAATTTACTTCCAAAATCGTCCGTCAATATTTTAAGTTATTTAATTAACTCGTAACGTTATACGATTAATTAAATGATCAATTAAGAGTAATATCCTTTAGGTATGACCTAGGGGATCAACTGATCACCACCGTCGCACGACAGTAATGTCAAACTCTAGTCAGCCAATCATTACCGATATGTGTGGACCAGTTGACAGTAAAATATACTTCCCAATTGTATTCTTTTAAAATGAGACTTAAATATGTGATCATCATGATCAACAGTTGTGATCGCATTATTGTCGGAGGACACATATTCCAACACTTCTAGGCTTGCTTTTCTTTGCCCTTGTCCTTGCTAGGATGCCCTAATTACAATAAAAAGGGTAAATATCACAACTTGTATCAAAATACCAAAGTTGAGATTTGAAACATAAAAGATAGGGATAGTAATTTACCTACTTGAATAACTTTTCCAGCTTTGATATCGCCAAGGTACTTAGGACAATTTCTCTTCCAATGCCCAACACCATTACAATAGTGGCATTTGTCCCCGGATGGGGCACCCTTCTTGGGCTTAGAGGAGCTAGCTTCACAAGCTTTTCCTTTATTCTTGTAGGGAGTTTGCTTCTTTCCCTTGTGACCACCTTTCTTGAAATTCCCTTTGCTCTTTTGATTAATGTTGAGCACATCCTTGGTGGTGCTAACACTTAGCCCCATGTCCCTCTCTGCTTGCACAAGCATTTTCTGCACTTCATCGAGGGATACTTTCAAGTTTTGCATATTAAAATTCACCTTGAATTGAACATATGCCTTAACCATGTTTAAGGAATGAAGAATTCGATCAATGATGAGTTCCTCGGGAATCTCTACCTTTTGCAATTTTAAGGTATCAACATGCTCCATCAACTTGAGCACATGAGGGCTAACTTTTTGGCCCTCCTTAATGTTGAGATCGAAGAATGCGGATGCCGCTTCATATTGAATGATCCTCTGAGCTTGTGAAAACATGGTCACAAGCTTCGTATAGATGTCATAGGTGGTGCTAATCTTTATAGCACTCCTTTGGAGTTCGGCCTCCATTGAGAAGATCAACCCATTTTTGATCGCGGCCGACTCCTTTTGGTAAGTCTCATAGGCTTGCCTAGCGGCGGGGGTAGACCTAGTGGTAGGTGCGGCGGGAGAGGCCTCGGTAAGGTAACGAATCTTATCGTCACCCTCCGCGGCCAAGCGAAGTTTAGCGTCCCAATCGGCGAAATTTGACCCATTCTTTTCTAATTTACAACGATCCATGAAGGATCGGAGCCATGAAACATTGGTGAGAGTGTTCGAGCTAGTGATTCCGGATGAATTTGGAGTTGCCATTGCAATTGAGAAAACAAAATTGACTACAAAATTAAAAGTGAAGGAATTAATAAACATCTATTGTTTTAATAATACTTGTAAATATTTATAAACAAGTTTTAAGCATTTATATAGTGACCTCTACCCAACTATTATAAATGATCCCGAGATCCAAATTCATATTAACTCGGGCACGGTGAGCCGATTCATCCCTTATCAATATAACTCGGTGGATTAACTCTTTAATCGATTCTACTTCTAGAACTCTCGGTCGATAAAATTACTTTAATATTTATCTTTTGCCCGGAACACATGCGATTACGGTCACGGATACTTTCGTTGAGCTCAATCCAAATTTCGATGTAATAACATTTTACTACCCACTTAGCCAACGTAACAAGTTTAGCACCCCGGTGAGCCGAGCCTACTTCCTTATGAAATTGGGACTCATGGTTCTACTATTTGGTAAGGCTAATTCTCAATTATTATTTAGTGAGAGGTTTTGTCAATTTATTATCTATCGCGTTTTAAGTGAACTAAAGCGGTGAACTACGATAATTTTAATTGACACGGTCGATGACTCGATAAAAAGATATGCATGTGTAGTTATGGCGATTTGGCTATGCATGCAAACATATAAAACAAATGCAAAGCAAAAACAATAAAATCATAGTATGGCCTTCCTAAAATAGTAAATCAAATAAACTATTTACAAATTCGGAAACCAACTCCTTTGGTCCCTTGATCTTCAATTGGCACGCACTTCAAGGTAACACCGTCTTTGTTGGACCACCTTCTCGAATCGCACCGTCTTCAAGGAACTCCGAAATAAGTAAATTACATAGCTTTTCTACTTTATACATTATAAAAAGAAAAACAAAACTAAATAAAATAAAAGTGATACGAGATCACATTAATTACAACCAAATCGACATCCCCATTCATTTCGGGAAATACTAATTAAAAACTAAGGCCATACTAAGTACAAATTGCATAATTCAAAATTATATAAAATAAAATATGACAATCATACTAAAATGCAGCATTAATATATGTATAAAACATGCCATGTTATGTGCCAAATCGCCCTATTTAAGCTAATATCGTATATATGGTCCGATTTTATGGATTATTGTGACAATTAACCTATTAAAATCACAAAATATTACATAAATCACATCTATGTCCAAGTTAATTACCCCAATTATCTTAGGACTCAAAAATTTAGTCTTCACTAAACATTTGACAATAATTCAACATGATATTTTATTATTAATCTTTAAACATCTATTATTCATAATAATAAAGAAATAATTCCCCACTAAGTCATAAAAATTCAAAAAATTCAAAATCATAATTTTGTATATTCTGGAAAATTACCAACATTCAAAAACTTTAATAAAATTTGCCCTTAGATTATTTTAATTTATTTCACAAATAAGTCGTATAAAACATAATTTTACCTCTTTAATTCAAAATTAAACATAAAATTATGCAATAAATCAAAAATAGAATTTTTGAATATTCTAAATAAGTTTCTTGAACCTGGAAATGACAAAGTTTAAGCCCAAAATCAAATTTTTATATTTATGACTATTAAAGTTGCTATTTATCAATTTATATCTCATAAAAATTAATAACCACTTAAATCATACGAAATTTAACATGCAACTTTATATCTGATGTTCATATCATATATACAACATTGAGAAAACATTTCATGCCACAAAATTCAATTTAGCTATTTTTGCTAAAATAGTCACTATTTATTCGATTTTTACATCTAAAAATCATAAATCATGCAAAATAAAACCATTTTATTTCAAAATTTACATATAGTGTGTAAATATTGCATGTGACAACATACTAAAATTTCATGGTCATTAAGGAAGTCTAACCATTTTTAACCAAAATACCTCTATTTAATCGATTTTTATCTTGTAAAAATCATAAATCATGCTATATAAAACCATTTTATACGAAATTTTACATACAATGTGTAAAAACTGCATGTGAGGTCGTGTAAAAATTTCAAGGTCAGAATCACAGTCTAACTAATTTTAGTATTTTAAGTGTCATTTTATACAATAAAATGTAATAAAAATACTAAAATCATATTAAAGAGCAATAAAATACCATAAATCATCAAAAATGACCTAAAATCAATTTAGGACCAGAATGTTAAACATGCAATTTTCGTGGCATTTATCTTCATAAATCACAAATTTTTAGTCTTATATGTTAACATATTAACTCGGAAAAACAAAACCGATTATGCATGCAACAGCTCTTGCTCTGATACCAATTGTTAGATTCATTAATCTATTATTAGACACATCTAATAACCAAGTGTTTATTAGTTTAGTCATAAACTTAAAGGAACTTATGCATGCATAACAATTTAAATAAAAGAGGAGAAATTTAGACATTCTTACAAGGAGGACCGAAATTGGTTTATACTAAATTGGTCTCCTACCAAGTTAGTCTTCTTAAGAATAATCCAAATGCCCCAAAAACTTAGATCTAATAGCAAGATCTACACCTTAAGGATTTGTACCCAGGAAATCCTTCTTAAATCAAATACTATTTTGATACTAGAATTAGTATAAGACTACCTTAATAAGACTTAATATTATTTTGATTACTACCTTAGTAATAGTAATATTGTGATTTTGTGTGGTTTTCTTCTTAAGAACTTTCCAACAATTAGAGAGTAATATTTTGTTCTCAAGATTTGTAGAATAAGAATGAATTAGAGTGTATTTGAAAATGCACTACTTGAGTGAAGTTCCCCAACAAAGGAGCTATTTCACAATTCACATGAAACCTAGTACCTAATTCTATTTTATTTGAATTTATTCGAATAAATAATAATTTAAGTATTATTGCTATTGGAAATCTCAATTGAAAAACGGGAATTCGTGAAATTTATTTTTAACCCATTTTCTTTTTAGAAGTAATAAATAAGTGAAGCAATATAATGATTTTTTGAGTTTATTTATAAAAGGAGATCTTATGAAAAATGTAACCGATTCTTTCGTTTTATTGGGTCACTGGCCATCCGCCGAGAGTTTCGGGGTTAATACCGATATTTTAGCAACAAATCTAATATAGAGGAGGCCACCGGTTTTGGCATGGGTAGAGTGCCCAATCCTTTTGTATTTTTCTCTTCTCAAGAGTGTAGGTATGCATACCTATGATTAGTAGGTAATCATCATGTTACCCACTAATTAAAATAATTAAAGCACAAAACAACCCTCTCCCCTTCATTTACATGGCACCCTTAATATTACTAGTTGTGGCACTGTGCCCGATGGGCGCAGTGCCCCAATTTGGCGAAACGGTTAGCTAAAGTAATTTGGGTATATCAACGGGACAAATTGCGTTGAATAGTAATCTAATTTGGGAGTAGGTGAGCATCGAAAAGTATGTTTGTTTGAATAATTTTTTATCATATTGAACCATCTTACAATCTTACTGAAGACTAAGTAACTCGTTAAGAGGTTTAGTGCTATCAGAAAATTACATATGATTACGAATAAATTAACCAAAGAAGCATCCTTCTCCTCTAAATGTTCTGGAAAACAAACTTTATTCCATCAAGATCGATACAATATTTAACAAACATAACATTTACGTACGAAAAAATGTTTTGACACAGTTTTAACCGGCAGTCCAGTAGTATTATGCAGACATTACGAAGACGGTTCCATAGTAGCTGAACCTGCAGCAAAAAACAATATAAGATTAAAGCTCCAATGAAAGCCAATGATAATATGTAAACGTTTTTATTAGTGCAATTGATAACCATCTGCACAGGTATAGGTTCAGATACCCTCCGACAATCATCTATATTCTTCGTTGATTCCGTTAACTTACTTCCCATTTATTAATTTTGGCTGAAACTCTTTACACCCACAACAAGTGTTACTGAAGGGACATTCAAGACCATGTGATGTCTGCAATTAACTTTCCCAGTCACTTTAATGCCATTTGAAAGTGAAGACTAATGCAAATTCCAGAACTCAGCAAACATATTTAATGCACATATGCATTTCAGTTCAATATCACTAATTCTTGGGACAACAAGGAGACCGGAATCAAATCAATATCTGTGTTGAATAATGATGATAAGCATCAAATGGGAGTAAATTATCACTATACATTAGTCGACCAGTACTTGGTAACTTGGATAGCTAACTGGATATACATATGATAACATTATTGCTATACATAACGATCTAGTTGCACGCAATCAAAATAAAATCAAAATGAAAAAATGGAACCTAAAAGATAAAACAACATTATCCAGTTGTCTTTGAGTTCCTAGACGACTGCTGCCCGAAATTATGTTTGGCAATCTGATACGAAGGCTTGAGAGAACTACAACAAAGATTGCTTTTAAAAAAATGAAAAACTCATGATAAGTATGGTAAACACTGCATCGTCATTCCCTTCAGAATTCAACACATTGATTCAGCAAAATCTGTCAGGCGACAATTGTTGGAGCTAGTGTCCTCCACAGTTAGTGTGATAACGTATATAAATCTCTTATAGGTTCACAAGGTATACTTAGTATTTTATCAGTTGATTAACGTTTATTAATAACGGTTGGCTTGCTAGAAGTTTGACGTTATTATCATACTGATGGCGGTGATCAACTGGTCCCTAAAAGTCACACCTAAAGGATGTGTTTGAGAGATGTGATTATATGAAAATATAATCACATTGATGCCTTATATGACTAAAAAGTTAGTTCATGTATTTGACTAAAAGGTTAGTCAATGTGATGATAAGTCGGTTATTTAATTCAATTAAATAATATTAGCTAAGACGAATTAATTGTTAATTCGTAAATTGAATATAAACTGTTATATTTAATTAATGTATATAATGTTAGCTTAAACGAATTAAGATGTTAATTCTTAATTAAACGTAAACGGTTATATTTAATAAGCAAATTATAAATATGCGATATTTATAGTTAATGTATATATTATACAAAATTGTCATAATATATGATGACAGACCGGTATTAATAAATCGACTACAAACTGTTGTGTGTGGACTTATTAATACGGGACGACATAAATGACAATTGATAAATAATACACATTTTATACATTTTGATAACAACCGAAAATAAGAAGATTTTCTCCTTATTTTTGTTGGTTGTTATTCGGTTTAAGGAGAATAGAAAAGAAAGAAATAATCTTCTTATTTTTTTTCCGATTTACACGGTTTTAAGAAAAAAATAAGGAGAAAATATCTTCCCCTCTTTTCTCTTGCTTTGGACGGTTAAAGAGGGCAAATGGGAATCATTTTTCCTCACTTCTTTTTGACCTAATTCTCACATCACAAAAAAACCCTAAAATCATTAGAAATTAGGGATCTCATTCTAGCAAAAGGAGAGGCATTTCTCAAAGCATTTTGGGTGCAACGATTAGGAGAATATCGATCTCGATATTTGTTCTTAGGCCAAATTTCTAGGACCAAAGGTTAAATCTAATCTCTATACTTTTGTTTATGCAATTTCGTTTATGACTCGTAATTTCATAATTATAATTTCGTTATAATCCGAATTTCTTGATGAAGTATACCGATATTTCCCACAAATGGTATCAGAGCATAGGCCATGAAATTATTTTATATGATTTTCATAAATGGATTTAAACAAAAAAATTTTGAAAGAAAAAAAAAAAAACTTTCGGCCGTGACAAATGTTTTTTGCCGAGAGGTTTGTTTTTTTTTTTTTTGATGTTTTGTTTCCATTTTGATTATTGATATTGTTGTTTTAATATGTTAAGATGATAATATGATAAATTTGTAGATGTTTTGGTTTAATAGGAATTAAATTAAAATGTAAATGGAAATCGTTTTGTTTGATGATGTTCATTTGTTTTTGCTATATAGTTTTTGGCATACATGGTTTTAAATTGTTGTTTAGAATCATGATTCATTAAATTTAATAATGTTCAAATCAATTGTGATGAATCAAATATTTGGATAATCGATTTAATCATAATTTAGATATTCATTTTAAGAGGTTAAATTGAATCATCTAGTTTGGATCCATGTTTAAATTAAAAGTTGATGATTGTTCCAATCTTGTTATAGTAGCAACATTAAACAAATTGTTCATATAAAAGTTTTTTTTTCGTGAAAGAGAAAAAAAAAACTGTTTTTTTAGGGCACAATGCCGAGAAGAGAAAAAAAAAAAAAATAGAAGTTTCGGTTTTTTTTGTTAGTTTTGGCCAATAATTATTATACATTAAATTTATAATGTATGATTGTTTGTTGTGAAAAGGTTGATGAGTCATAATTATATACATATTTATGCCTCCCCTTAATTGCTTTTGATACGATTTTCGTGCTAGTTTATATCATTTACATGCCTTTTATGTTAGAATGTTGATAGTTCCGCCTTTTGATGTTTAATGCAGGAATGATGCATTTGAAGAGCAAAGGAATGAAATGGGCATCGCGGAGTGAGCATGAAGGGATACACGAAGCATGGCACGAGAATCCATAAGAATGAAGGAAGAGAAGTTAAGAAGAAAACACGAAGAAAAGAGCTTCTTATTACAAGTGCCTACTTTGAAGAGCCATATCTCGAATTCTACAATATATTTTCAAGTGATTCTAACTGGAGGTGAAAGCTTATCTTCTTAGCTTTCCAACGCCGCAAAAATCGCTTGTTTCTGACAAGTAACAAAGAAATGGCGGCCATTTGAAGTTCAGTGCGCGAAGCGGGAAATTGGTTCCTCGATCGAGTCAACCTTGGCTCGATCGAGGAACTTAATGCTCGATCGAGTCACTCTCGACTCGATCGAGGAACCAACCTAATCAATAAACTTTGCAATGTCGAGAGTTGGGTGTTCTTGAACTTTGGTGCCTCGATCGAGCCAGGCCTGGCTCGATCGAGGAAGTGGTTCCTCGATCGAGTCCACCTTGGCTCGATCAAGGAACCTTCCAGTTTTATAATTCCCGCAACTTTCCTTAAGTCGGTTATGTATTGATATAAATACCAAAACTCATACCCTAGGTTATTTATGCTTTATTTTACATAGGTTTAATATAGATACCTTAGAAAACTCTCTCAAATACTTAGTTTAGTTTATTTATTGTTCTTACTTCCGGATCTAGCTATTTACGGTATTGTTCTGAATCTTTCCTTTATTATTAATCATTTATTTCATTGTTCATCTTTTATGCTTGCAATCATGTTTCTTATTATTGTTATTGTTGTTCTTATTTCTATTATGCGTAGCTAAATCTCTTATCTAGGGTGAAAGAGGATCTAGGTTGTTAGAAAAGGGGTTACTTATGAATTGATTGTTAAATTGCTTTCTATTGTTGTTCAATTATCGTATTACTTCTAATTAGTTGATTACTGATCAGAATTGATTAATTAGTCTTGCATAAACTAGAATTATCACCGACCGGGTTAATTAAGACTAGTATAGGCCACGATAATTGAATTAGACCAACTTAATGATAGCGATCGCATGTTAAGTTAGATCTAAAAAGACATATTAGAATCGACCGATCATATGACTTTCGACAATATAAATTGCTCAATCAATGAATTAAATCCTACCCTTTGATGACTTCCTAGTGAACCCAAATCCCTAGACTCTTTAATATTATTGTTTATCATCTTTATTTAAATTGCTATTAGTTGTTTAGCATACAAACAATCAAACCCCCAAACTTGGTTACTTTAAGACAGATTTAAATATAAACAAACTAGATAATCACCGCCTCCCTGTGGATTCGACCCTGACTTACCGCTAGCTATTTTGTTAGTAGTAGTTTAGGTTTACTTTGATTAAGGCAAACGACTTTAGCCTTATCAAAGGTTCACAAATTTTAGATACCCGATTATTTTAAAGAGGTTTAAAATAATGTTGGATTAATTCATATCACTAGTTAATGTGAATTAAGATTGGAATTATTGTGAGTAATTGAGGAATTGTCACATAATTTTGATAATTTTAAAATATGTGGTTTGGATAAATTACTCTACATAATTAAGGAATTATGTCTTGAATGATTAATTTATTATTGATGCTTTTTTATTTAGTTGTATGAATTGTTGAATGGTTTAATTTACGTATTTTTGCAATCGGTTGTAATTTGTATTACCTAGTGTGGCTTTAGTTGATTATGTTTTCGTAATGATGAAAACATAATCTTGAAGTAATTTTGAGATCTCGAATCTCCTTTGGTTTTCTTTAGTATTATGTTTTTGAAATTAGAATGTAAATAGGTTTATTTTGTAATTTATTAATTGTATTTTTGAGAAGACTAAAGATGGAGATTAGATTGGTCACTCCCGCTACATGGACCAAGATGGAACATCAAGACACGCTTCTCGGGTCCAAGGATGGATTCCAAAGTTGTATTTATGTTCATTTTGGTAGATAGGCCACACTAGGACTTTGTTTTTATTTTACGTTTTTCCTTTCATGTTGCTTTTCATCGCATGATAATTAGTGCATCATATTCCGCCTAAACCAAACCATCTACTAATATGCATGAAAATTGACTCATATAGATTGAATGTTAGTTGTCATGTACATAAAGATGTCACACTATTTTAAGCCATCATCTTAGTTTATTCATTCTCGCATGCTAGATATTAGTTCACTTAAAATGAATTAAAATAAAGTTGATGGGATCTTCCTCTAAAATAAAATTGAGACTAGTCTTTATAAGGCCAAACAACTATGAATCCCTTCTTCGTCGGTAGGCATATAAGACCTTACTCTCCATGTGACCCCTTCTACGTTGGGTAAGTAGTTTGTGTTGACTTATTTTGACCTCAACATTATAATCCGAAGAGTTTCTCGTGATTATGATGGACTATAGATAGAATTTACAGAAATTTATCAACCAAGAATTCTAACAGTAGAATTAGCCAAGAGGTTGGCTTATCAATTTACAGATAATTGAGTCTTGGGATCATTTATATAATTCTTGAGGGAGGTTAATTGTATAAATGCTTGAGTCTACGCATTATAACAGTTTTTGCATTAGACTTAAATCATAACGATGAGTATGCTTATTATATTTTTCTTCTTCTTTTCGCAGTGTAGAATTCGTTTTATATTGATAATACTGCTTACAACAAATGGCTGGAAATAACGAAATCCCTATGCCAAGTGCCACACTTGCACGCGAGTCCTGGCTCAAAACTTTCATGGACCACATGAATCAGTTCACATGACTGAAGAATGACGGGTCCAACTTTGCGGACTGGGAGGCCTCATTACGGAATGCTGCCATTGCTGACGGTAAGCTCAAGTACTTAACTGAGCCAATACCGCCAAACCCAGGCCCCAATGCAAGAGCTAACGACTCACTTGCTTATAGTGACTTCGTCATGGAAGCGGGTGCGATAAAGAACGTACTCATTTTTGCAATGGAAACCAATTTGCAAAGATGCTTCATTGCCCAAGGTGCAAACAAGATTTTCACCACGCTCACTAATGAGTTCTCAAAAGCACCGAGAATCGTTACTTATGAGCATACCTATCGCTTCTTTGATGCGAAACTCCAGAAGGGCCAACCGGTTAGCCCACACATTCTTAACATGATTGAGAATGTCGAGAAACTAGAGGCACTTGATTGCAAAATCAGTGAGAGCATAGTCATTGACCGTATGCTTCATTCACTTCATGATGGTTTTGCCCTCTTCAGGGCAAATTACTACATGAATGACATGAAGAAAAGTCCTCATGAGCTACACTCACTTCTCGTACAGACCGAGAAGGATATGAAATTGAGTGGGAGTATGAAGCAAGATGTTCTCATGATTTCCAACAAGAATAAGGGTAAGGGCAAAGCTCACGGCGACGTAACTGTAGGAAAGCCAAAGTTTAAGAAGTCAGGAAATGGTAAGAGTGGGCCTGGTGAGACTAGTGGCTCACAAGGCAAGACAAAGAGCAAGGACGGTAACGTTGAGTGCCACCATTGTCACAAGACTGGGCATTGAAGGAGGAACTATCCCGTGTACCGTGAGGACATAAAAGCAGGCCGCGTCACTCCTGTTGGTTGTGGTTCTCATCTGTGTAATCATTTGCAGGGCCTAAAAAACATCACACCCCTCGCAAAGGGTGATGTGGAACTGCGAGTCGGGAATGGAGCAAGAGTTGCTGCAGTCTCAAAGGGAACATACATAATCTAGCTCCCGAGTGGTTTTGAGTTATATTTATATAACTGTTACTATGTACCCAGTTTATCTAAGAATATTATTTCTGTTTCCGTACTTGATAAAGACGGTTTTTCATTTTCAATAAAGGACAATAGCTGTATTTTCTCTTTTAATGAAATGGTTTATGGCAAAGCAGTTTCCATGAATGGAATTTATGTCTTAGATCAAACCACAGATATATTACATGTGAATAATAACAAATTAAAGGTTGGTGACAAAGATCAAACTTATCTATGACATTGTCGAATGGGACACATAAATGAAAAACGTGTAAAGAAACTCATTGAAAGTGGAACTATCTCCACATTTGATTTCTCATCATTTGGCACGTGTGAATCATGTCTTATCGGCAAAATGACTCAAATTTCCTTCAAAGGTGTTGGAATGCGTGCTAATGACCTATTAGGACTCATACATACTGATGTATGTGGACCTATGTCAATCACCGCAAGAGACGGCTATAGATATTTTATCACTTTCACGGATGATTTGAGTAGATACGGATATGTCTACTTAATGAAGCATAAAAGTGAGTCTTTTGAAAAATTGAAGGAATACCAGAATAAGGTTGAGAACCAACTGGGAAGAAAGGTTAAAGCACTGCGTTCAGATCGTGGTGGCGAATATCTTTCAAATGAGTTTGATCAACACCTTAAAGACCGTGGAATAGTTTTACAGTTAACTCCACCTGGAACACCTCAATTAAATGGTGTGTCCGAACGGAGAAATCGAACATTACTTGATATGGTTCTATCCATGATGAGTCACACGGTAGTACCTGATTCATTATGAGGTTTTGCTCTTTTGTCAGCTGCTCTTATACTTAACCGAAGTCCGTCTAAAGCTGTCGACAAGACTCCATATGAAATGTGGAAGGGAACGGTCCCTAATTTGTCATTTATTCGGGTATGGGGCTGCGAGGCTTATGTTAAGTGGAGACACGAGGATAAGCTCGGCCCGCGATCGGTCAAGACATACTTTATTGGTTATCCAAAAGGAATGTTTGGTCATTACTTCTATTCGCCTACCGAACATCGAGTTTTTGTTACGGCTAGTGCAAAGTTCTTAGAGAAAGAATTTCTGGAGAACAAGTCAAGTAATAGAACCTTCGAGCTGTCGGAGATTCAAGAACCAACAACCGAGGAACAGATGGAGGAAGATGTTCCTTCAACTAATGATACGGTTAACATTCCTCAGGAACCTAGGAGGTCGGGTAGAGTCTCTAATCCTCCGCATGAGATACATTGGTATGGTCGAGGAAAATGACGTTTTGCTCCTAGAGAGTAATGAACCCGCTACCTATAAAGGTGTCATGACCTGTTCCGACTCTAAGCTATGGCTTGAAGCCATGCAATCCGAGATGGAGTCCATGTATGAGAATGACGTATGGGATCTTGTTGATTTACCTAACAAGGTACGACCTCTTTAGTGCAAATGGCTTTACAAAATAAAGCATTCTCAGACGGCAACCGTGATACCTATAAGGCACGACTAGTGGCAAAAGGTTTCACTCAAGTGCACGGATTGCATTATGATGAAATTTTTGCACCCGTAGTTATGCTGCGTTCCATTCGGATAATCTTAGCGATTACCGCTTTTCATGACTATGAAATTTGGCAGATGGATGTGAAAACCGCCTTCTTAAACGATTATTTGGAGGAGGAATTGTACATGGTACAACCCGAAGGTTTCATAGATCCTGAAAATTCTAAGAAAGTGTGCAAGCTTAAACGTTCCATTTATGGACTTAAGCAAGCTTCTCGGAGTTTAAATCATCGTTTCGACCAGGTGATAAAAGAGTATGGTTTCACTCGATCGGTCGAGGAACCATGCTTATATATCAAGTCGAGTGGGAGCAAGATTCTTTTCTTGATATTGTATGTCGATGACATACTCTTGATTGGGAATGACATTCCTCTCTTATCTTGAGTAAAAGGATGGTTGAAGAACCATTTCCTGATGAAAGATCTGGGTGAGGCACAATGCATATTGGGAATCTGTATCTATCGAGATAGATCACGACGGATGTTATCACCGAGTCAGGAGTCTTATTTAGATAAGATTCTTGAAAGGTTCAGCATGACCAACTCCAAGAAGGGGAACCTTCCAATGACTTCTGGGATACATTTGAGCAAGTCTTAGTCACCCACGACACCTGAAGGGGTTGAACGCATGAGTCGCGTTCCTTATGCATCAGCCATAGGATCAATCATGTATGCCATGATATGCACACGTCCAGACGTGGCATATGCATTGAGTATGACGAGTCGGTACCAAAACAATCCAGGTGAAACACACTGGATCGCTGTTAAAAACATCCTTAAGTACATACGGAGGACTAAGGATTGGGCATTGACTTATGGAGGAGATACTAAGCTATGTGCAATCGGTTACGCATATGCTAGCTTCCAAACAGATCGAGATGATTCCAAATCTCAGTCTGGATTCGTCTTTACTCTTAATGGTGCAACAGTCAGCTGGAAAAGTTCCAAACAGGAAGTTGTAGCAGATTATACTACTGAATCCGAGTACTATGCCGCTTCAGAAGCAGCAAAGGAAGCTATATGGATGCATCAATTCTTACAAGGACTATCCATAGTTCCTAGTTCGAATGACCCAATCACCATCTATTGTGACAATAGAGGTGCCATTTTCCAGGCCAAGGAGCCTAAGTCTAGTAACAAGTCTAGACATGTACATCGGAAGGCTCACCTGATCCGTGATTACGTGGAGCAAGAGGAGATAGTGATAGACAAGATTGCTTCGGATGATAACATCGCGGATCCTCTCACTAAACCATTGAAATATGATAAGCATGAAGGGCACGTTATTTCCATGGGAATTAAACGTGTTCCTGAGTTGTAGTAGTTGATTATGGATTCGATACATTTTTTTTTCATATGCTATTTACAACTTCATCGTATTATTTTCATATTTTGTTTTTCATGTGGATTGTACGACAATATTGAACGCCACAAAGTGAACTGAATTACATTATATTTGTTTTGGTTCGTAATCGCTTACATGAGCTGATAACTCTGGCTATTATATTGTGAAGTTGATTGATGATGGGTTCAACGAGCCATAAGTCAAACGGTTGGCTGATCGATCACAGATGCGAGTTATAACGATACCTCGTAGGACATTGTGACAACGTAATGGAGTCCTAAATGTTTAAAAACATTCGGTGCCAGGTCGTGGATTGGACGTCCATTGTGTTCCTAGAGTCGATTCTTTTGACTATCGACTGTCTCTTGAGATTAAGGCAGTTTTTGGGTGACTTTGGTTTCTTTCTCATGGTCGACCGTAACAGGAGGCTAAGCAGATTTTCACTGGGCCATTTCATACTGTGCTTATATCTGCAGGATTCGAGTTGAAGAAAATATCCAACCTTCATCAGGTTTAGACATTTCTCAGGGCCACTCGAGGAGTTGTAACTGAAATGCATGACCATGCTCGAATGATGATTCGTTTATCAGTTAAGTTACTCTCTAGTCGTAAAAAACCACTCTTGATATTGATCACTTGTAAAATACGACCTTTGTGAATGCGGATTTTGCAAATTGTTTTACATTGAGTGGGAGAAATTAAGGATATGAGAATCGGTTATCGCACATACACTTGTGAGGACAAGTGGGAGATTGTTGGAGCTAGTGTCCTCCACAGTTAGTGTGATAACGTATATAAATCTCTTATAGGTTCACAGGGTATACTTAGTATTTTATCAGTTGATTAACGTTTATTAATAACGGTTGGCTTGTTAGAAGTTTGACGTTATTATCATACTGATGGCGGTGATCAACTGGTCCCTAAAAGTCACACCTAAAGGATGTGTTTGAGAGATGTGATTATATGAAAATATAATCACATTGCTGCCTTATATGACTAAAAGGTTAGTTCATGTATTTGACTAAAAGGTTAGTCAATGTGATGATGAGTCGGTTATTTAATTCAATTAAATAATATTAGCTGAGACGAATTAATTGTTAATTCGTAAATTGAATATAAATTGTTATATTTAATTAATGTATATAATGTTAGCTTAAACGAATTAAGATGTTAATTCGTAATTAAACGTACACGGTTATATTTAATAAGCAAATTATAAATATGCGATATTTATAGTTAATGTATATATTATACGAAATTGTCATAATATATGATGACAGACCGGTATTAATAACTCGACTACAAACTGTTGTGTGTGGACTTATTAATACGGGACGACATAAATGACAATTGATAAATAATACACATTTTATACATTTTGATAACAACCGAAAATAAGAAGATTTTCTCCTTATTTTTCTTGGTTGTTACTCGGTTTAAGGAGAATAGAAAAGAAAGAAATAATCTTCTTATTTTTTTCCGATTTACACGGTTTTAAGAAAAAAATAAGGAGAAAATATCTTCCCCTCTTTTCTCTTGCTTTGGACGGTTAAAGAGGGCAAATGGGAATCATTTTTCCTCACTTCTTTTTAACCTAATTCTCACATCACAAAAAAACCCTAAAATCATTAGCAATTAAGGATCTCATTCTAGCAAAAGGAGAGGCATTTCTCAAAACATTTTGGGTGCAACGATTAGGAGAATATCGATCTCGATATTTGTTCTTAGGCCAAATTGCTAGGACCAAAGGTTAAATCTAATCTCTATACTTTTGTTTATGCAATGTCGTTTATGACTCGTAATTTCATAATTATAATTTCGTTATAATCCGAATTTCTTGATGAAGTATACCGATATTTCCCACAGCAATTTCACTACAATAGTCGGGTTAAAATGACAAATAACAACGCTACCACATCAAAGCTTTGTCGGATTATTTGCTCAGGGCGCGGGTTACATGTTGAGGGAGCAGGCAAAAAAATATGGTTTTTGTCAAATGGGGTATTTGACAAAAATAAAAAGTGATTAAAGTAAATTCAAAGGCAAATCCGCACCCCTCGATGTGAGACTAACCCCACATGATCAAAGCTTAAATGGACCAAAGCATATGACAGGTCAACTGCTCTTTGATCACAGTAAAAAATTTTGAAAATTAAAAATGAGCTTAATATGAACTATATCATCGAGATAGAACGCAATATAATTGTAAATGAAAACAACTATCTAAGTAACGATATAATAAACTAAATTTCGTAATATATTGAAATTTTGAAAGTCAGTGATTTTTATGCCGTTCAGGTGAACGGTCATCCATGCGGCCATGCTGGCTTTCTTTGCTCCGTTACTGAAATAAAGCTCAAATATTTCCCATTGACTCCAACACAACTAAACTGATGTGCTTATTTTCTATCTTTCTTGTATGTTAAAAATAATTAAAAGACATCACCCTGTCAACTATTTGAAGGTAAATCGTATAATCAAATTACTTATTTCCTAAGACGGTAATCAATATTCTTCAAAGCTCAAATGTACTTTTGATATTTTACTTGCATCCAAAGTCAAGGACATTATAAATATTGGTAACCCTATTAATCCATTCAGATAACTGTAAGCAAGCTAAACGCGACATCATTTTACCAAGGTCGTACTAAATTCAGTAACAAAAGAGTCGCATGGGTATAACATGAAACTCGTATTATATATTAAGTATGGTTCTACTTAGTTCAGTACTACCATTGGCACAGACTTATTTTAGGGCGCTACTGTAAAAAGTCAGGATTTATCAAGATACCTGTAGTTGATATGACATCCAACTCCATCCCAATCACCCTGTTGAAACCAAAATATTGAGAAAGTGAGACCCATCGTGACCTAAAAGAGAGCTAAAATATGACAGCATAAAGTAATAGCTCAATGGACTTTGGATCAAGTGTGAGAAGTACACCAGATTGCTCAGTAATTCTTTGTTCAAGGGGAAAACAGGCAAGTTAAAATCCGCTAAAAGTCCATCAACTTAAACATACATGTACGCTTAATAATTTAGGGTAAAAATTAAGGAGCACATCTACAGAATATTAGCACATCAAAGAGGTCGGGGAAGTCCAAATAGTAGTAAGAAAGAAGGTAAACTTGTTATCCATAGCATTCCAATGCAAAATGTTAGCAAACAAAATAAAACCTCACTGTGCATGCGCTTGCAACACGTTAACCTAGTAGTCTAATTTACAAGTAGCATAGATAAGCCTAAAACACAATAATAATTAAAACATATAATTAGAGCCGGTTACAAAAAGACAAAGATAGAGTTTGTAGTGCACTATAATTATATTGGAATCAACCTAACAGTCAGAATTATAGTAACCCTCGCTGCCAGAATTGTCTTCAGGCCACATAGTGAAATCTTCGAAAACTAGGTGTGCTTTTTCTAGGCGACGATGACATTCGTATTTTTCCCTTATAGTCGTATAGTTCCTGGATACACAATACATCTTCACCACCTTTTGGCCCCTTTGAGCCGTGATCAAACCACGTACATTTTCTATAACTAATTGATTATTATAATCGACAAGTACTTTTGATGTTTCAGTTCCCACAAGGAACAATTCTGCCCACCATTTCCAAACCTCGGCTACACTCCTCTTATCATCTTTTGAAAGCCTATTAAATACATTAGAAAGCACAACCTCTAAACCAAGTGACTAATGGTGCTGTGTATCATCATCATCTTGTGATATAGCCTTCAATACATTCGCTTTAACAAATATCTCTTTGCATTTGAAGCGACCTTTCTTCCAGTCCTCATATTTCTCTATAAAATATTCTCTGTCACTCTCATCTTGGAAGAAAGGGCGTGTGCATGTGAAGGTATTCATGTTAGGGAGGTAGTGTATTCGTGGGTAAATAATAGTTTAACTTTTTTTCATAAAGGCTGCATGATGATGACAGACCAATTGTAATGCACTATATTACCTTTATAGAGGAGAGGAGGGGGCAAGATGACGTTTTATCTTACCTAACCTAAACAGTATAAATGAATAGTGATGCCTAATCAACTGCCCTTGCACGTATTTATGTCTATTCCGTTTACACATAACATTTCAGACGTTTCAATAGTTGCATATATGAAATCATTAAGTACAGGCTCTTTTCGTCTTTTTACGTTTTTTTGGGTTTTGTTTTGGTCTGTTGAATGCAAATTTATGGTTTGCGTTTTATTTCGTAAATCTGGGAATTTTCGCAATATGGTTAGTCGGTTTCGATACAATTGAAGTATACTTTATGCCGTACCTTTATACGCATCATGTATGGGCCGTGTTTTTTTTTTAAAAGTTTTTTTGCTAAGATTAAATCGTAATTATAAGCACAATATATTATACCAGTGCCCTAATTCCAAGCATGGCATCGATTAATTTGGTTGTAGATATATGTAATAATTATAAGTCTTTAAAAAATTTTGGTCTTTATTTACTTTTAATGGTTCGCCATAACTATATGAATCTTTCTTATCGTTATAAAAAATAAAATTATATGCTAAAATATTCTATTTCTCCCTTTTTTAAAAATTATCTTTTTGATCGAGCAATAAATAGTTTCCAGGTTTTTTTTATATTGAAAATTACTTTTTAATTCTAACAAGTTTTTCCATTGAGTCCGCCCATAATTCTGTAGTTTTTTAGGCTTTAATTTAGAAGAACTTATTAGTTGTGTTATAAAAGGTATTTTTTTGGCATTTTTAGAAATATAAAAACGTTCCGCGATATTGAAAGATAGGTTTGTCATAAAGCACAGCACAATTCAGAAACACGGTTAATGGCATGTTACTATGGTACATAAACTTTAGTGAATACCCCAGGATACTCGCTAGCTTGCTTGCATCACAAGGCAAGCAGTGCATACTGTCTGGTAATTGAACCATTTAATGCGGGCCTGGCATTTTACAATGTCTCGGCCGTTAAGGGCCGACTTGTCCGGTCCGCTCTTTCAAGACACACCAGTAGAATTCTCCAAATTTGAAATTTTAAAAGCGATAAGGAAAAAGGCGATGTAGGTTAAGCCCATATTCACGTGCGAAGCACAATTGAACACACAGGAACAAATCCCATGGTCAGTAAGCTGAATTACACCATGACACTATTGTAACCTTAAGAAAAGGCATAACGATTAATTAGGGGTCATTGGAAATGTATAATGGCGAATGACCATTAAGCTGAAACTCCTTACTCAAAAATTCAAAAACTACACCGCCTTACCAATTTCGCTAAAACAAAATACCCAAAGAAGTCGCAGTCAACGTTTCGCTAATACTATAACAGTGGTGGATCTAGGGGTAGCTGAAAATGAAAACTCTAATATCTTTAGCTAAAATTCCGTCTATTTTTCAAGAGTGCTTAATTTTATAAGTAATCCATTTTAAATCATGGCTCAACTACTTTAGCACTTCATACAAAAAATACGCTTATGATAATCTCCTAATGCTTCAAATATCACACTAATCACATCAAAACTTTTAAAATAACATGATAATCACCTCAAATATAGTCGCATTAAATCAGTTTTTTGAATGATCGTACCTCAAGATCACTGAAAAAGGAAATTAAACAACACCAAAACTTTTGCAACGCTCCTCTTGCCGGTGCGTTGTTCCTCACCTGCAAAGTTCGAATTTATTAGCTTTACAGTGGTGAGGTAGCTTAAAGATCTAAAATCATATGTTACCCCATATAAGTTGATCACTCATCCTTATTCCTTATATAGTTTTGATGTATCATTTGACCCACCCTTAATTTTTCTCGTGCTATATTAAGTCATGTATAAAATCTGCAGACACTTACACTATTCCGATTCTTATGGGGCGAATAGAATTCAAGAACATAATGTGGAGGTTACCAAATACTTTTTCAAACTGCAGTTTATATACACTGGCGTATAAACCAAGCATTCTACTTTTTGTCTCATTCATCTAATTGACCAGTTTTATTGTTTAAGACGAATACTTCCGTCTCTAACAAGAATTTGTGAATTAGATCCCACTAATACTACATGGGTTTGATAGATTTGTGAACCTTGCAATATTCCTCAAGATTGGTACCCCTTAGATGACCGTGGAATTCAATGTTAAGAAAGAAAACTCAACTTCAAACTCATATAAAACACCACTCACGAAATAATCAGCAGTATAAAGACATATGAAAGACGAAATCGAGTTCGAGTTTACGTGTCATACCTAGCAAGTTGCATATGAGATCATATTCCCGGCACAGAACAGAGTATTGATCTCGTCCCCGAGTAGTGCAGGAATGGCCACTTCAAGGTTTCTCATCCGGTCCATTTGCATAGGCTCATATACCTTTGTGTTACACGATACCAAATGAACTTTCCTAACACCGAAATCGTGCCTTAATGAATCCTGATTTTAAAACGTCTCCATTGAAAATCATAGCAGAGGTCACCCTCACACTTCTTCCTGATATAATAGTTCTATTTATCAAACATAAATTACTGTATTAGTCGTATGACTTTCTTGTAGTGTCTACACAAAGTAATGGAGGCCCACTTACACACGCTAGTGTCGGATAGTGACTAACTTACGTTTTTTTCGCTTGCATTTTGCATGACCTAGTTGAAGATGGTGGTGCAGGCAAAGCACGCGGTCAGGCAGGAGTCTTTACCATCAGTACCTAAACTACTAGCAAAAACAAAACAACTAATGTAAATGTTGAGAACTCTAGGTTTGAATGCTCAATATTTTCAAGCAAAAATAAGTAGGCTCTCATACAACATTGTTTGATCGCATATTTCACAAGCTGGAACCATCTTGTTAGTGTTATTATATTCCGACCGACCATTTACCGTAGCCTGTGTGACAGGGCTGTCGTATACCTATCAAAAATAACTAACTAAACTAACTATATAGCTAGGGAAGTCAGGTCGATCTCCTTAGGGAGCCAAGATATCTGTAAAAGTCTGTCTATTTGGTCACAAAGGGAGGGGGGGTTGTAATTGGTTTTCTAAACTAAAAGATTTAAAGGAAGAGAAGCAAGGGAAGAGCAATAAAGACAGAAAATGAGAATAAACTATCAATAGAGAGGGGACATGTCAGGATTTCGGTTCACTACGGTAGTCTAGTGACTCAACTGTAAACAACTTAGATAAATTACTGCGAGACGGATATGGAAAGGTCCTTCCGGTCCACTTTCTACCCTAGATTCCCACTAACTTAACTTCCGTCCTCATCAGGGTAGTCTACTGTTCATAGCAGGCCTATTTAGTCCAATCTTCCGAGCCAGGATTAAATTTAACCAGATTAAAAGGGTGACTCAGAAGCGTGCACTCAACTAAGTCGGTAAATACAGTTATATTGCTATGTGGACAGAGTCTCACAATTAATTCATCTAACCTATTTACTACATCATCACATTCCTACCGTAGATCCCCTAATCCTAACATGAAACAGATTAGCAACTCATGCTATTAATATTGTCAAAACTAATAACAAAGAATAAACCAACATTAAACATAATGAAATAATAGTGAAACTGCATAAATAGAGATTAGGGCAGAAATTAATAAGGAACAAAACAAGTAATTAAAGTAAATAAATGCAGAATTAAGATTAAAAGAGAGTAAGGGATTACAATCGCAAGTATCCGGCGTAAAGAACAACTAAATCCGAGCGAGAAAATCCGAAAGCAAAAGTTACAGTGAAAGAGAGAAAGCAACGTAGTGTTTACAGTGAAAGATGAATGATAAGATCAAAACTGAATACTAATGACTTACTTATTATGCGTTTAAATAGAAAAAATACTAAATCCATAAGCTAAAAACAAGTTCACGGACTAATTAAAGCCCATGAAAGACAAAACCACTCAATCAAGCAGTCTGAAATAGCTCGATCGAGTACTTCTCCAAGTAATCTACTCGATCGAGTAGAATTGTTGCTCGATCGAGTAACTCCTAATTCCAGCACTTTTTGATCGAGTAATATACTATTCGATCGACCATTTCCAGCCATAGAAACCACTCGATCGAGCAATAAAATAGCTCAAACGAGTATTCTTCCTCCAAAACAGCTCAAAATCGTGACCGACTGCTCCGTAGACCGTTCCTTCACGCATCCCAATGCAAGATCTCGCTCTGAAAAATCCCGTCTCCTCAAAATGCATGCAAAAAGGGACGAAAATGGTACGATTCCACTGCTTTCACGTTCATTTCTACAAAACGGACAAAACGAACCAAAGTAGCCAATTTGGGGCATAATGCGATATAAACAGTACAAAAGTACATGGAAATACGTGCTAAAATAGGCTAAAAAAACTATACAAAATGCACGTATCAAATCTCCCCAAACAGAACCTTTACTCGTCCTCGAGTAAACTAAAATGCAACTAATGGAACGGTAATGAAAACTCAGAGCTAGCTTAACTTGTCTACTTGAACCAGTTTAATGCAACAAAAATTAACAGTTACAGCTGTGCAATCAATACGCAAACGAGTTATAAGTTGTTTAGAAATATGGCCGACCTATCGACCTTGCAAGACCAACAAAATCGGACTCTCACGTGGTCACTCTTCTCTCATGAAGCAAAGGGTGAATAAAATATGTGAAAGAGAGAAAGAGAAACAGTCACTCACCTAACTGCGACCTACATAGCATGCATGCAACAAAAATGAAAGACAATTCAAGTACTAATGCACACACTCCAACCAATAATGTCCGTCACAGCCGAGGGCTTACAAATGATATGGGAATAGTGAGGTTCAGGTGAGAAAAGGCAAAACAAGTTATGGAAATGTGGAGGTAAAAGCACCAAGCTAGTTCCTAAACAGGACCATATAAGACCGTCCGAATCTCAACTGACTGAAAAATAAAGTACAAGTGCCCTTCATTCGGCACATAGCTCACTAATCTCATACACAATCTCCTCAAAAATACGGAATAAGAACGGAGGAGTTAGACGGTCACAAACTTCCCTTTTTTTAATACCGTCTAAATGAATCAATTGATACAAATCAAATATTTTTTTCAACTTTTTTTTTTCTTTTCTGACATACGTGAATCATACATTCTTTTTCATTTTTTTTTCTTTTTTTCTTTTTCTTTCTATTCACGTTTTTCCTCTTTTTTTTTTTTTCAATTCTTTTTTTTTTCTTTTCTCCTTTCTTTATTTACACCAACTCCAAACAAAATGATACGGGCCAAACTGCAGACGGAAAATCATACCACAAAAGACATACTAAACTAGCTTGACTGGGCATGCTCAGTTTGGAATGTAGCTAATGGGTCAAAAAGGCAAGTTTTGGCTTAAGTGGAGCTAAATGGGTGAAAAATATAAGTAAAGGGGAAAATTTGCAAGCACCTCCCTGCATGGGACACCGACTACAAACCCGAATGTGTGCATTTGACAAGAAATTGAATGTCATAAAAGTGCAAAAATGATGAACATGCTATACAAGGAGTACTACTCTCAATTCCTAATGAACTGGTCATGAATGTCACCAGTTATGGGCTCTAAATCTCAGAAATTATAAAGTAGGTTGCCAATTTATCAGGTCAAGTCTAAACAGTCAGCTATATTTGAACAAAAACTCGTAGACTATGCGTATGACAAAGCTAATAACTATCAATAGTGCAAGGCTCAAGTAAAATGACAAGTTATAGTGCAATATCATCACGGAGATCAACAGTTCCGACTCAACCTATATGCAAAAATAAACGTGAATATTTTATTGATTTTTTGAAATTTTCTAATTTTTTTTTTGGTTTTTTGAAATTTAATGAAAAAAGTAAATAAATACAAATGCAAGCTGAAAATATAAACGTGAATGCAAAACAAATGCAAATGCAGACTCAAAAGGATGCAATACCCTCCCCAAACCAAAACGGACAACGCCCTCGTTGTCCTCCAGCATACACCAGCAGATATATACAGGGGAACGAGAATATACAACCAATAAAGAATGAAAAACAATAAAATAAAAAGGAGACAAAATAAATAAAAGAGCGAGAATAGACATACAAAACACGAACTTCCCCAACCCAGCCTGAAAACTAGGGAAGTGAGTAGACCAGCAGCTACTCGTCAGCCTCCTCCGTCACTTCCTCCACCGTCACGGTATAGTCCGGGTCCACCACCTCCTCTCTCCTCCTCCTCTGCTCAGCTCGAGCTCTCTCCGCCGGGTCCTCGTCCTCGTCCTCCTCCTCACTAGAAGGCTCCGGGTACCCCTCAGCTGGGTACCGGTAAAAGGAAGGGTGTGGCCAATCCTCTGGGATCGGACAATGTCGCCTCATGTGATACTCGTATAGAGGGAACAAAGTCAAAGCTATGTCCCGCTCCATACGAGCCTGTCTCTCTGCAATATCAATCAACAAACCGTCACGGCGCCCTTGGTCCAGGATCGAGGACGCCTCAAAGGGTGGAGGAAGTACAAAATTAGCCGGTAGGACTGACTGTGTCTGTGTCTGGTTAGCAGGTGCGGGAGTAGGAGTAGCAGTAGGGATCGGGGTAGGTGTGGCCGTGGAAGTCTGGCCACCCATGGAAGGTGCGGATCCCTCTCCGGTCTCAAGTCTACGCCGCTTCTTAGCGGCGGGTAAGGTAGTCGGTGGTCGGATCAGCAGGTGGTACTCGGGTAAAGGTGGTAGCCGGGCGCCCCGTGCAACAGTAGGCAAAGGGGCTAGATGGGGAAGCGTGGTGCAAAGTAGGTCCACGGACAGAGAACCATCTATCTTCCATATCCGGTAGTCTGTGGTCAGCCAAGTCTGAGAGTGCATGGCAGCTAGGCTCAGATACCTATTGTAGATACCTCATTTCTGTGTTGGGGTTGGTGTCCTTAACAGTTAGTGCAAGGACTTATAAATCTCTAAAAGGATCAAAGGGCATACTTTTGGTATTATTATCAGTTGATCCACGTTTATCAATAACGGTTGGCTTGCTAGATAAGTTTGACGTTATTGTCATACAGATGGCGGTGATCAACTGGTCCCTAAAAGTCACACCTATAGGATACGTTTGAGAGATGTGACAATATGAAAATACTGTCATGTAGATGCCAAAATTGACTAACCAGTTAGTCCGAGTTATTTGACTAATAATAAGTCAAAATGTGATGTTGAGATATGTTATTTAATACGGATTAAATAATAATGGCTAAGACGAATTAAGCAGTTAATTCGTAAATTGAATGTAAGCGTTTTATATTTAATTAAATGTATATTGAAAATTAATTATACAATATTGTCTTTGTCGGACATGTATTAATACTTCAACTAATCCGTGTTATTAGTCGATGTATTAATAACCGATAACCGATGACAGTTTATAATAAAAACCCGTCATATACATTTTAGCATTTGGCGAACTGGACCTCGAGCTAAAAGTAAGAGGAAGTGGAAGCCCACTTCCCCATGAGGGCTCTCGGTTTTGGCCGAATTAGGAGAACAAAAGGGAGAGCCTTCTCCTTCCAGTTAACCTAATCATCATTAGTGAAAAACAATTAGGGTTTCAGTGCAATTTTCTCTGAAATTCCTAGATCTCACATCGTAAAACCTCACAAGAGCTTTCTCAATATTGAAAGTCAATTAGAAAGCATTTCTAGCACAAGGGCATAGTCTCAGACGGTCTTGGGTGCAACAATTAGGAGGGAATCTCTGTTGATTTATGTTCTTTACGCCGCACTATAAAGGACCCGAGGTTGATTCTTTATCTTTGTCGTTTCTATATTGTATTTCGTTTATGACCATATTTCACATGTTAAATTTACGTTATAGTCCTAAATTTAAAGGGTCTTATACGGATATTACCCCACAAGTGGTATCAGAGCGAGGCCACGTAAATTTTCATTGTGATTTTTCATAAAACGATTTGAAACGGTTGTTTTTGTCTCGAAGACCGTGCCTTGTTTACACGGCTGAAATTTTTGAAACCGTGACATGTTTTACACGGTTGTTTCATTTTTTTTCGATTTTTTTTTTGTGCATATTGTTGTTTTATACTGAGATTATAACAATATGTCAAGTTTTGTCAGATCATAAAATTGTTCTTATGCGTTTTTGATCAAAATTGCATTTGTTTTGTTTCGTCAAAACAGTTTTCACGAGATTTTTTTTGTACTCGATCGAGCATGTTTTTTATCGATCGAGTGGGTTTTCTGTCTTGTTTTTACTCGATCGATTCCTTGCTGCACTCGATCGACCACTTTTAAAACCCTGACTGCTCGATCGAGACCTCCTCGTACTCGATCGAACAGTGTTGCTAATAAAAGTACTCGATCGACCTCCGGTTTAGTCGATCGAGCACTTTCTGTTTGGCAATCCTCTCGATCGACTAGCAGTTCAGTCGATCGAGCTCTTTTATTCCTCGGTCGAGCACTTATGTCCCTGGATCGAGTGATTTTTGGTTTGGCAGCTTTGAAAATTTATCCTTTTGTTTTAAATTTTCTTTTGGTCTTAATATGTACTTTATACGGATATTGTACACTCGCTATGATTGTGAAACGGTTCACACACGTACCATTAAGTTATTTTAAAGCGTATTTAAAGTAACGGATTGTATTAGATTAAAATTAAATTGATAGAAGCGGTTTTATCACATGAATTTTAATCATTAAAAGGTGGTTTGGATAATTTAACATAATTACGGAATTATGTCACGAATAAATTTGTTTTAGTTGATGCATTTTCTTTTATCGTTGATTTGAATGCTGTGAATGCTTTATATTACGTATTTATTTATTTTACAAACGGTTGTAACTTAGTGTGGCCTTAGTAGAACGTGTTACCGTAATGATGGAACACGGTCTTGGTTGTATTTTGAGATCTCGTATCTCCGTTTTGGATTTTTCACTTGTAATTACAGTTTTTAATTAGAATGTAAATAGGTTTATATTTTGTAATTTTAATTGTAATTTTTGAGAAGACCAAAGATGGAGACCGGATGCTCACTCCCGCTACATGGATCAAGATGGAACATCAAGACAAGCTTCTCGGGTCCAACGGTGGATTCCAAAGTTGTTTTATGTTCTTTTTATTAGGATAGGCCACACTAGGAATTTTATTTACGTATTGCATTCTTTTATTTATTTTTCGCAACGATTATATGCATCATATTCCGCCTAAAAACCAAACCACCTATTTATTGCATGAAAACTGACACATATAGTGGTCACGAGTTAGTTTTTTTTTTTTTTTTTTTTTTTTGACATTCTCATGTCACATGATTTTAAGCCATCACCTAAATTAATTCATTCACGCAGACGCTAGTTATTCGTTCACTTAAAATGAATTATAATTTTGTTGATGGGATCTTCCTCGTATAAACCAAAATTGAGAACGGTCTTTATAGGTCAAACTCCAATGGGTCCCTTCTTCGTCGGTAGGCATAATATGACCCCTTCTACGTCGGGTAAGTTGGAACCGATTGACCTATTTTATCTCAACACTATGGTCACTCGTACGATCCTGTGATCATGGTGGACTATAGATAGGATTTACAGAAATCTATCGACCGAGAGTTCTTACGGAAGAATTAGCTAAACAGTTGGCTTATCAATTTACGGAAATTGAGTCTTGGGATCACTTGTATCATTCTTGAGGGAGATCAATTATGCAAGTGCTTGAGTCTACACGTTAAAATACATTTTAAATAGACTTAAATCACCTCGATGAGTTGCTTATTTCGTTTTGTTTTTCTTTCTTTTTCAGTGTAGATCACGAATTTTAAACTGCTAATAACAAATGGCTGGTTCTACTGATAACCCAATGCCAAGTGCCACATTGGACCGTGAGTCCTGGCTTCGGATCTTCATGAATCAGATGAATCAGTCCACTCGACTGAAGAATGATGGATCAAACTTCGCGGATTGGGAGGCGGCATTACGGAATGCGCCGCCGCCGACGGAAGCTCAAATATCTATTAGAGCCCATCCCGGCAAACCCAGGTCCCACGGCTAGAGCTGCTGAAATCACCAAGTTTAATGATTTCGTATGGAAGCGGTGCGATTAAAAACGTACTCATTTTTGCAATGGAACCCAATTTGCAGAAACGCTTCATAGCCCATGGTGCAAACAAGATTTTCACCACGCTCACTAAGGAATTCTCGAAAGCACCGAGAATCGTGACCTATGAGCATACCACTCGCTTCTTTGATGCGAGACTCCAGAAGTGCCAACCAGTTAGCCCACACATTCTCAGCATGATTGAGAATGTCGAGAAGCTGGAGACCTTTGATTGTAAGATCAGCGAGAACATTGTGATCGACCGCATGCTTCACTCACTCCACGATGGTTTTTCGCAATTTAGAGCGAATTACTATATAAATGATTTGAAGAAAAGTCCCCATGAATCGCACTCCTTCTCGCATGCACCGAGAAGGACATGAAGTTCAGTGGGAGCTTGAAACAGGATGTTCTCGTTGTGACAAACAAGGGGAAAGGTAAGGGCAAAGCTCGTGCAAACCTAGCAGAGGTAAACCGAAGTTCAAGAAGTCGGGTTCAGGTAAGAGTGGGCCTGGTGAGTCGAGCACCTCATCAGGCACGACAAAGAGCAAGAATGAAAACATGGAATGCCATCATTGCCACAAAACTGGGCATTGGAGGCGTACATGTCCTGTTTATCATGAGGACTTAAAGGCAGGTCGTGTTAAACCTGTTGGTATGTCTTCTTCTTCTTCTACTTTTATTCATATGATTGAGATTAACCAGGCAAGTTACGGAACTTGGGTACTTGATACTGGTTGTGGTTCTCATCTGTGTAATCATGTGCAGGGGCTCCGAAACATCGAACCCCTCGTAAAGGGTGAGGTGGACCTGCGTGTTGGGAATGGAGCAAGAGTGGCTGCCATCTCAAAGGGGACATATGTGATCCAGCTTCCTAGCGGATTTGAGTTGTCATTATATGACTGCTATTATGTACCTAGTCTTTCGAAAAACATTATTTCGGTTTACGCACTTGATAAACTTGGTTTTTCATTTGTAATAGAGAATAATACTTGCATTTTCTCATTACACGATATGATTTACTACAAGGCGCCTCCATGAACGGAATTTATGTTTTAGATCAGACCACCGAAATATTACACGTAATGAATAAAAGGTTAAAGGTTGGTGACAAAGATCAAACGTATCTATGGCACTGCCGTATGGGACACATTAATGAGAAACGCGTAAAACAGCTCATCAAGAATGGAGCTATCTCGGCCTTTGATTTTCAATCATTTGGCACGTGTGAATCATGTCTCATCGGTAAGATGACTCGTATTTCCTTCAAAGGTGTTGGAATGCGCGCTGCTGACCTATTAGGACTCATACACACGGATGTATGTGGTCCTATGTCAATCACCGCACGAGAAGGCTATAGGTATTTCATCACTTTCACGGACGATTTAAGTAGATATGGCTATGTCTACTTAATGAAGCACAAAAGTGAATCCTTTGAGAAATTCAAGGAATACCAGAATAGGGTACAGAACCTATTGGGTAGAAAGATTAAAACACTACGTTCAGATCGTGGTGGCGAGTATCTTTCTCACGAGTTTGATCAACACCTTAAAGACGTGGGATTGCCCTACGCTTAACTCCACCTGGAACACCTCGGTTGAATGGTGTGTCCGAACGGAGAAATCGAACACTACTTGATATGGTTCGATCCATGATGAGTCACACCGTGTTGCCCGACTCATTGTGGGGTTATGCTCTTCTCACCGCTGCTCTAATACTTAACCGAAGTCCGTCTAAAGCTGTTGACAAGACTCCATATGAACTATGGAAGGGAACGGTCCCTAACTTGTCCTTTATACGGGTTTGGGGCTGCGAGGCTTATGTCAAGTGGAGACACGAGGATAAGCTCGGCCCGCGATCGGTCAAGACATACTTTATAGGTTATCCTAAAGGAACACTTGGTCATTACTTCTATTCGCCAACCGAACAACGTGTTTTTGTTGCGGCTAGTGCGACATTCTTAGAGATGGAATTTCTCGAGAATGCAAAGAGTGATAGAACCTTCGACCTGTCGGAGATTCCAGAACCAAATACCGAGCAACTATTGGAGGAACCAATTCCTTCAATCCCGGCTGCGGTGAATATTCCTGAGTTACCTAGGAGGTCGGGAAGAGTCTCTATTCCTCCGGACAGATACATTGGTATGGTCGAGGAACATGACATAGATGACATTCTACTCTTAACGAGTAGTGAACCCGCAACCTATAAAGGTGCCATGACTAGTTCTGACTCAAAGCTATGGCTTGAGGCCATGCAATCCGAGATGGACTCCATGTATGAGAACAACGTGTGGGATCTTGTTGACTTACCTGCTAAGGTTCGTCCCCTTCAATGCAAATGGCTTTACAAGATAAAGCATTCTGTGGAAGGTCAACAAGATATCTACAAAGCACGACTAGTTGCTAAAGGTTTCACCCAAGTGCCAGGTTTGCACTACGATGAGATTTTTGCACCCGTAGTCATGCTGCGTTCCATTCGGATTATCTTAGCGATTGCCGCCTTTCATGACTATGAAATTTGGCAAATGGACGTGAAAACCGCCTTCTTAAACGGCTTTTTGGAGGAAGAGTTGTACATGGTACAACCCGAAGGTTTCATCGATCCAGAACATCCTAAGAAAGTGTGCAAGCTTAAGCGTTCCATTTATGGACTTAAGCAAGCATCAAGGAGTTGGAATCATCGCTTCGACCAAGTGATAAAAGAAAATGGATTTACTCGATCGGTCGAGGAACCATGTCTATATATCAAGTCGAGTGGGAGCAAGATTGTCTTCTTAATATTGTATGTTGACGACATACTCCTGATTGGGAATGACATACCTCTCTTAACTTCGGTGAAAGTATGGTTGAAAAACCATTTCCAGATGAAAGATCTGGGAGAGGCACAAAGAATTCTAGGCATCCGCATCTATCGAGATAGATCACGACGGATGTTATCTCTCAGTCAGGAGTATTACATAGACAAAGTCCTAGAGAAATTCAGCATGACTAACTCCAAGAAGGGTTTTCTTCCTATGGCTCCAGGGGTGCATTTAAGCAAGTCTCAGTCACCAGAGACACCGGAAGAGAAAGAGCGCATGACACAGATTCCCTATGCTTCGGCTATAGGATCAATCATGTATGCCATGATATGCACACGTCCCGACGTGGCATATGCATTGAGTATGACAAGTCGATTCCAACAGCATCCAGGTGAATCACATTGGCTGGCTGTCAAGAACATTCTTAAGTACCTACGGAGGACTAAAGATTGGGCATTGACTTATGGAGGCCCTCAAAAGCTATGCGCAACCGATTCTGCAGATGCTAGCTTCCAAACGGATCGAGATGACTCGAAATCTCGATCGGGATTCGTATTTACTCTTAATGGCGCTGCATCACCGGAAGAGTTCCAAACAAACTGTTACAGAGATTCTACGACGAGTCCGAGTACTATGCCGCGTCTGAAGCTACAAAGGAAGCGATATGGATGCGTCAATTCTTACATGGACTATCTGTAGTGCCTAGTTCGAATGACCCGATCACCATCTATTGCGACAATAGTGGTGCCATCTTCCAAGCTAAGGAGCCAAAGTCTAGCAACAAGTCTAGACATGTACAACGGAAAACTCATCTAATCCGAGATTACGTGGAGCAAAAGGAAGTAGTGATAGAAAAGATTGCTACAGATGATAACATAGCAGATCCTCTCACTAAACCATTACGACAAGATAAGCATGAAGGGCATGTTAATTCCATGGGAATTAAACGTGTTCCAAAGTTGTAGTACTCTTTTATGGATTAGATTCATTCGCTTTTGTACTCTATACGACATCATCGTTTTGATATTTTATATATATTTTGTTTTTCATGTGGATTTGTATAACAAATTTTGAACACCACAAAGTGAACTGAACAAACATTATATTTTTGGTCCTTAATTGCCCACATGAGCTGATAACTCTGGCAATTATTTTGTGACGTTGGTTGATGGTGGGTTCAACGAGCCATAAGTCAACCAGTTGACTGACCAATCACAAAGGCGATTTATACGGATATTTCGTAGGACACAATTGTGACATCGACGTGAAGTCCTAAATGTTTTATAACATTCGGTGCCCGGTCGTGGATAGGACCTCCATGGTGATCCTAAGAGTCGATTCTTTTGACTATCGACTGTCTCTTGAGACTAAGACAGATTTTGGGTGACTTTGGTTTCTTTCTCACGGTCATCCGTAACAGGGGGCCAAGTAGATTTTTTCTGGGTCATTTCATGCTGTGCTTAGATCGGAAGGAGTCGAGTTGAAGGAAATATTCAGCCTTTATCGTGTACTCGATATTTCTCGGGGCCACTCGAGGAGTCAGAATCGAAATGCATGGCCATGCTCGAATACGGATTCGTTTTATCAATTAAGTTACTCTCTAGTCGGGGAAACCACTCTAGATACAGATCGATTGTAAAATACGACCTTTGCGGATCCGGATCTGCAAATTGTTTTACATTGAGTGGGAGAAATTTTTAAATGAATATGAGAATCGGTTATCGCACATACACTTGTACGGACAAGTGGGAGTTTGTTGAGCTTTGTGTCCTCCGATTAGTGCGGATAACGTCATTGCACATACACTTGTACGGACAAGTGGGAGCTTGTTGGGGTTGGTGTCCTTAACAATTAGTGCAAGGACTTATAAATCTCTAAAAGGATCAAAGGGCATACTTTTGGTATTATTATCACTTGATCCACGTTTATCAATAACGGTTGGCTTGCTAGATAAGTTTGACGTTATTGTCATACAGATGGCGGTGATCAACTGGTCCCTAAAAGTCACACCTATAGGATACGTTTGAGAGATGTGACAGTATGAAAATACTGTCATGTAGATGCCAAAATTGACTAACCAGTTAGTCCGAGTTATTTGACTAATAATAAGTCAAAATGTGATGTTGAGATATGTTATTTAATACGGATTAAATAATAATGGCTAAGACGAATTAAGCATTAAATTCGTAAATTGAATGTAAGCGTTTTATATTTAATTAAATGTATATTGAAAATTAATTATACAATATTGTCTTTGTCGGACATGTATTAATACTTCAACTAATCCGTGTTATTAGTCGATGTATTAATAACCGATAACCGATGACGATTTATAATAAAAACCCGTCATATACATTTTAGCATTTGCGAATCGGACCTCGAGCTAAAAGTAAGAGGAAGTGGAAGCCCACTTCCCCATGAGGGCTCTCGGTTTTGGCCGAATTAGGAGAACAAAAGGGAGAGCCTTCTCCTTCCAGTTAACCTAATCATCATTAGTGAAAAACAATTAGGGTTTCAGTGCAATTTTCTCTGAAATTCCTAGATCTCACATCGTAAAACCTCACAAGAGCTTTCTCAATATTGCAAGTCAATTAGAAAGCATTTCTAGCACAAGGGCATAGTCTCAGACGGTCTTGGGTGCAACAATTAGGAGGGAATCTCTGTTGATTTCTGTTCTTTACGCCGCACTATAAAGGACCCGAGGTTGATTCTTTATCTTTGTCGTTTCTATATTGTATTTCGTTTATGACCATATTTCACATGTTAAATTTACGTTATAGTCCTAAATTTAAAGGGTCTTATACGGATATTACCCCACATTCTGCACCTCCCGCAAACCACCCGGTGATGATTGGGCCGCATGTTTGATTCGCGGAACGATTTGTGACAGTTCGTAAGATTATCGTCAAGTGATTGCTCAAATATTAATGTCGACCTCATAGTTGTCATCTACGTCCCGATACGGTCGTTTTGGCAGTAATTAGAGTACATTCGGAGTCCGGGTCAAAAACCGTCTCCATTTTCTGATAACTGTTAAATCCCGAGTCGGAATGTTCTGGAATGTTCCGGATATTTCTATTCCATATTTTACAAATTTTATCTTTTGGCAAATAATGTCCCGTAATATTCATAAGATAATTGAATTATTTCCATCCTACCATAACTCAAACGCGGAAATCTTTCTTCAGCAGGAGGAAACCTCCTGGGAATAGACGCAACGAAGTCTTTGCGCCTCTTCCAAGAGACGCAGTGGGCTGCTGCGCCTCTTCCCGTGCCCTTCTCTCGTATGTTCCACGTATCTTTTTCATATCTTTCCGAGATTCACTTCCAAAGAGTCTCCGAAACCCTATTCCTTCACGTGATTAGTATAAATAGGAGCCTTCGCTCCTCATATTTCTCACGCGAGTGTCCGCCCTTCTCTTCTCCCTTTGCATTCTAGACTTTGTTCTTACTAATTGGCGCCTACGTGCTTGAACTTTCGACCACGTAAGCTCGGATCCTTCCGGGTACCAGCCTCTCCGTTGCATGACCGACCAATTTGACCAACTACACCAATAATCAATCTAATTAATCAATTTGTTTCAATCGTTTTCCTCTTACGAGGGCACTCTCTTTGCATTCGCGTCGAGCATTCACTAGTCGATATCTTAGTTCATCTCGTTTCGTCAACATGTAAGTCTGAGGGTGTTAATTCCTTATTTATTTATTGTATTTTATTTATCGTATCACCATTGTAAGATTTATGTC
Source organism: Silene latifolia (assembly GCF_048544455.1). NCBI lineage: Eukaryota > Viridiplantae > Streptophyta > Magnoliopsida > Caryophyllales > Caryophyllaceae > Silene > Silene latifolia. The sequence continues at coordinate 78,076,016 of NC_133534.1, forward strand.
GAAAACACCATTAAAACTGATTTCTAAAACCGTGCTTTAAAACTCTGTTTTTGCGGATTTCCAGTAGACAGACGTCGAGAAAAGACGCAGCAACTGCTGCGCCTCTTCGAAGGAGCGCAGTTCCTGCTGCGCCTCTTCGTGAGGCTGCCGCAGTTCCTGCTTCTTTTCTTCTTCTTCGTCCTCTGTATTCCGTCTTTCTTATTTGTTTTCATATGTTTGTTTGTTAATTCGTCATCATAGCATATAATTCACATGTATATATAATTCATCATTCATTAATATGTTTAATTCATATAATTCATCATAAATTCGACTTAAATCCCAAGTAATCAATATTTGCGGGTTTTTCGTCATTAAATTCAAACCCGGATTTTAGAGGTTCAATTCGTCAATATTGAGTTTCTGGAATTCGCCATTGATATAATTTTCATCTGTTTGTTTGTATATTCGTTGTATATCCGTCGTATTTAGCCTAATTGATTTATTTCAACAGAGGACTCATTAATGTCACTCACCAATCGTTCATTCATATAAATTAATTCGCTTGCATCCGTCTCATCTATGTTTTACTGCTTTTATGACACCTTCATATGTAAATAGTACATTAAATCACTTCCATCCGAGTAAATAATTGAATCCATCATTAAATTCATCAATTCAGATTCACGATTTGCGATTAAACTACGCCCAGAACTCACCCTTGGAATGACGCAGCAAGAATCGCTGCGCCTCTTCCAGAGGGCGCAGTCCTGCTGCGCCTGTTCCAGGATGATTTCTGTCCCTGAACTCCGTTTCTGCCTTGACCTAGTTTAATTAGCTTACGTATTAACTAACTATTATCCGTATTATCACTTCTGTTCTGTTCGTAATTCCTTCTTTTATTCTTTTTCTCAAATTATCCGTTTTAAAGGTATTTTCGACATAAATCGCCTATTCCGTTGTAATTATTGTAATTTTCATTATTGTAATTTATAATTATTGTGTTTTTTTTATCGTTTGTATGTTTTCACATGTAAATCAATATTAAATCCTATTTCGACCCAATTGTTTGCTAAATTAATTGTCAACCGACTTAGTATTAATTCTCACATGCTAGGATTAATCTATTGGATGTTGCATTGCATGCATATAGCCGACGATATATCGAGTATAAATAACTTCCCTAATCATTAGTAGAGGCCGCTATCAAGAGGGGCGGGATTAGGTGTTCGATCAAAAGAGCTTCCTAATACGTACCCTCACCCCTTACTCCAGATATCTGTGAACACCCGTGTTCATTGGCATCCACGAGAGTCATTCTAGACATAGAATGCTAAGGGTAACGATCGCTTAGTGTTCATGTCTCTACTTTGTGTCTTGACATGACACGAGGTACTCGAACGGTTCCAATTTCCCATAAAAATTGGTGGCGACTCCATACAAAATGCAAACGCTTGTCTTCGCTCCTCACCAAGCGCCCCCGTGGGCGGCCCGCTCCACGCTTTGGCGACTCATTGGGATAATACACTTACGTGTAGCTAGGGTGAAACTCGAACAAGGTTAGGGAATAGTTTGTACAAGACAATTGTCGGTTTTCATAACTCGGTCTTCCTAGATCATTTAATTCGGCCTTCCTAGGCCCAACCCAACCCATTCGACCAATCGTCCCGTCTAAACGGTCCTAATTCTTATTTGGGCCTAAGGATGGATAGCGATTGACGTCATCCATACCATGATGCTTACTCTTGTTTGTGTCAAGGGCCTTCACTACTTGAGGAAATGGACTAGGAATCGGCCTTACTCTTGTTTGGCACGAGCCTCTCCACAGACTTCGGGTTTGATAGTTCGGTATGGCAACCTACCCTTTAAACCAAAACTCTTCTAAATGCACTCAGCATCCCGTTATAATGCCTGTGTAAATGTGTAAACCCTACGTGATCACCACTTCTAAACAAAACCATGACGAATTTTCAAAAAATCAAAATCCTTTTTTCAAACAAGAATTTCGAAAATAAGGCCTTTAATTAGCGCAAAATCTGGTCAAAACTCCGTCCGTTTGTCGCGTCAAAATTCGGGCCACAAGCCCATTTCAAAACCTCACTTCGGGTCCACTCCTACAACTACACTACAGTTGACTAGGACACACATTTTCAAAGACCTTGTCTTTCTTCAAAACTCACTCAACACAAGTGGCACACACCCACTTCACGAGTCAAAACTTTTCTTCTTTTAGCAAGTGTGATAGAATGGTCGATCGTGTTTTGATTCGTCGCCGATCTCTTATCCAGTTTCCAAGATGCCCGGATCAAGTGATGAAACAAACCTCCTGCAAATTCAAGAGAGTAATGATCGAATCCTAGCCGCGCTGGCCCAAATGCAAATCACTCAAGAACAAACCTATGACCGCCTTGAACTTATCGAAGGCCGTATCTTTGATGTAGAGGGAAGGTTGCCTCCCCTTAAAGGTGAAGTACTACGTTTCTCCGATGACGAATCTGGGGATGAGAATCCTATCATAGGGACGACTGCAGCTGAGAAAAGACTCCAATACCTAGAGGAGCAATTGATGTACCTTAAGGGGGATGACATTTATAGGGAAAACAATCGCAAGTATGAAGCCGTCAATTCCAAATTACCAACTAACTTCAGCATGACGGATATCCCTAAATTCAAGGGACATGAGAACCCTTTGAACCACATCCGTGCCTTCAAGGATTACATGTCTATCAAAGGCATCAAACCCAAGATGTTCTTAAGGATCTTTCCTTCATCTCTTGACACCATCCCGAAGCAATGGTTCTACACTTTAGATCACAAGAAGGTCGCTACTTGGGAAGACGCCGCAATCGAATTCTCGTAACAATATGCGGATAATGCCGAGATCCAAGTCAACATGCGTACTCTAGAGGTTCTTACCCAAAATGACAAAGAAGGATTCACCGACTTTCTAAGTAGGTGGAGGAAGACTAGCACTCAACTAGTTGAACGCCCGGATGAGGCTACTCTTGTGGAAAAGTTTGTGGATAATCTCAAGCCCATATATGCCAACCATTTGAGATATCAAAACATCAAGACTTTCAAGGACTTAACTGTACTAGGGACACGAATTGAAGATGACATCCGTAAAGGACTCTTGTCCAAAACGGTAGGTAGAGGATATCAAGGGTCCACAAGTCGTTCATACGGCTCTACTAGCAAGACCAATGAGGTTAACCTTCTCGAGCCATCCAAGAACACTACCCCACCAAGGAAGTTCACCAACCTTGGGGATACTTACTCCAACGCTCTAAAAAGGTTAATGAAGCAAGGTAAACTCCAACCCATTGGACCTACTCCCGAACCCGAAAAGAAGTCCAAGTTTTGGGATGAAAATTCGTACTGTGAATACCATAGGGGCAAAGGGCACGACACAGAAAAATGCTACAAGTTGAAACACGTACTTCAAGATATGATTGAAGATGGTCGACTTCCAATTCCACCAGGAGGTAAGCCCAACAACACTCAGAATCCTCTTGGAGTTCTAGTGATTACAAGTGACGAATCTACCTTAGATTGCTCACACCTCATTTCTCCCACCGAAAATGAAATTCATACAATTGAGAAAGAAAGGCTCTACTCCACTATCTCCCCTACCATTTCCGACTTCATCACATGGGCAAGGAATGTAGATAGACAAGTGAGGGAACTAGAAAACATGGTAATGGCCTTGCGCAATCCCAATGCAATACCTAAAGAACGCATACCATTGATCTTCTCTCAAAATGCCACTATGCAAGAAGTAGTCACCGTGGTCGATAAACTAGTCGATCAAATCATACGACTAGAAAGTGATATCATGAGAATGAAGGAACTAGCTGCAGTCAATGGGGTTTGGGCCGATGATGATGAAGACGAATATCTCATTGAAAACTCCTTAGTCAAGGAAATAGTCCAAAATGGTGAAGACCAAGATGTGGATCACCAAACTCGTTCAGGTCGCCCATATCAAAGCACTACTCAAAACGGTCCAACCAACGTCATTACACCAAATGACAACGAAGATGACCCCACTGATCATTTGCTCAAGCAATTACAAAAGACCAAGGCTGATCTTTCAGTCTGGCAACTAGTGGCAAGCTCATTTCCGCATCGCTAAGCTTTACTGCAAGCTTTGGCCAAATTGAATGTGGCACATAACTCCACTCCTGAAGATGTAGTCAATTTGGTCTTCCAAGAATCACCTAAGCTAAGTAATCCTATTACTTTCTCGGATGAAGACTTGCCACCTTTTGGCGCTAGTCACAACCTTGCTCTATACATCACTGTCATTTATCTAAAGAAAAATGTGCCAATGACCTTGGTAGATGATGGCTCCGCGGTCAACGTCATACCCCTCAAAACGGCATACAAACTAGGCATGAAGGAGTCGGATTGGACTCCTACAAATCAAGGTGTTCGTGCATATGACGGTACGCGACGAAAAGTGGTAGGACTTGTTAACCTAACCATAGCCACGGGGCCGATTGAACGAAAGGTTAACTTCCAAATAGTGGACATCGAAGCTTCATTCAACATACTTCTAGGGAGGCCTTGGATTCACGCTTCCAAAGCGGTAACATCCACCCTTCATCAAAAGATCAAGATCCCACTAAATGGCAAAGTTGTGACGATCACTTCGTCACCCATCAAGGCAATAATCGAGAAGCAATCAAACAATAAAGTCCTTGCGGATCCCGTATACGAATTTGAGGGCTTCCAAAGTGTAAATGTCATAGAAAGTGAGTTGGCACCTCTATACTATAATCCCTACTCCAACTTGGTGGTCAACCACATACTCAAATCTCAGGGATACTTCCCTGGAATGCCTTTAAACCCAATTCGGAAGAACACCTTCGCACCATACAAGGAAGGCAACTCGACAAGGATACCACTTGGACTAGGGTACAAACCCACAAAAGAAGAAGTTCTCGAAATGCTCGCCCAAGTCCAAAATCGCAAGCATGTGGGAGTCCAAATGAGGCCATATCTCCCCACTCTAAATGGGTACTTCGTTCAAGAAGGAAGTTCAGAACTCTTTCACGGATTTCCCGAACCTTGGCATTACCTTGAGAGGAAGCTAGCCGGAATCGAGATCTTTCACGATTGCTACTTCATTTCTCTCGAAGCGGTTCCTACCGTCAAAACCCGTCAAGCACCTTGCTTTGACGAACAAGCTGTTAGCCTATTGTTTGGAGAAGATCGATTCATTAGGGTCGCGCAGGATAAGATCATTACTATGATACTTCAGGACGATCGCTTCAACCCCACCGCGTTGATCACAGAAATCGACACAAAGCAGCAGAAAGGATGGAGAAAGTCAATCAAATGGACCAACAACCAAGGAAGACTCTTCAAGCTCACTACTGGAGAAGGAGAGATGTTCAAAGGAGAACCAGAAGACGATGAGTTCGAGTCGGAGTCGGAGTCAGAGTCGGAGTCTAGAGAAGTCATTAGAGAGTCTACTCCTGTTGTCATCCCCACTCCCTTCGTTTCTCCTAGCTTAGCCTCGAGTAGTCACAGTAGTTCGGGAAATGCCCCGACCACTGTCCCTTTGCCGCCACTGACCATGGATCAGTTGGCTTCTTTGTTTCAACTTTACTCAAATTTTAATATGAATAAATCAGATTCTGCTTACTCTCTGTGTTCTTTCGAGTGCAATTCTGTTTATGATGATACTGAGGATGACCAAGACCCAGACTTAACCGAAATACCTCCCTACGTAGCCAAGGAAATATTACAGGAAGGGGAAGGGGGACCAGTAATAGAAGATACCGAACCCATCAACGTAGGAACCGAACTAGAACCCCAAGAACTTAGGATAGGGACTACCTTGAGCTCTACCGAAAGGGCCGATTTCATAGACCTCCTAAATGAATTCAAAGACGTTTTCGCTTGGTCCTACAAAGACATGCCAGGGATCGACAAGGATATTGCCGAACATAGGATTCCGATTAAGCCAGGTTTCAAACCTGTGAAACAGAAGCTTCGACGAATGAGAACAGAACGGGCTCTAAAGATTAAGGCAGAAGTTGACAAGCAATTCAAAGCCGGGTTCATCAAAGTTTCCGAGTATTCTGACTGGGTAGCTAACATAGTACCCGTACCCAAAAAGGATGGGAGAATCCGTGTTTGTGTTGACTTTAGGGATTTGAACAAAGCGAGTCCAAAAGACGACTTTCCTCTACCTCACATCGACATATTAGTGGACAATACTGCAGACCACGCATTACTATCCTTCATGGATGGATATGCGGGTTATAACCAAATCAAGATGGCCATGGAAGATATGCATAAGACCGCATTCGTCACCCAATGGGGAACCTATTGCTATACAGTAATGCCGTTTGGATTAATTAACGCCGGAGCTACATACCAACGCACCGCAACTACACTCTTACATGACATGATGCACAAAGAAGTTGAGGTATACGTAGATGACATGATCGTCAAATCCAAAGAAAGAGAGGGACATATTGCGAACCTTCGCAAATTCTTCGCAAGGCTACGAAAGTACAACATGAGGCTCAATCCTCAGAAATGCACATTTGGGGTAACATCTGGCAAACTCCTGGGATACGTGGTTAGTCAAAGAGGAATAGAAATAGATCCTTCTAAAATCAAAGCTCTAATCGAAATGCCACAACCCCAAACAGAAAAAGAAGTCAGAGGATTCCTAGGAAAGGTACAATACATAAGTCGATTCATATCGAAACTTACAATGATTTGTGAGCCTATCTTCAAGAAACTCAAGAAAACAGACCACACCATGTGGGATGATGACTGCCAAAAGGCGTTTGACCGAATCAAGGAGATATTGGCTAAACCACCAGTGCTCATGCCGCCACAACGAGATCAACCTCTTGGTTTATATCTCACAGTAACCGAAACTGCCATGGGTGCTATGCTGGCTCAAACTGTAGGAAGTGAAGAAATAGCTATTTACTATCTAAATAAGAAGTTCTTGGAATATGAGTGCAAATACTCACAACTCGAAAAGACATGCCTCGCTCTTGTGTGGGCAACGAAGAAGCTACGTCACTACATGCTTAGCTATTCCGTCAAGATATACTCCAAAATGGATCCAGTCAAATACCTCTTCGAGAAACCCGTCCTCAACGGACGTCTGGCAAGATGGACCATGATGCTCTCAGAATTCGACCTTAAATACGTACCACTGAAAGTCATAAAAGGTCGCGCCGTCGCCGAATTCTTTGCAGAAAATCCTATCAACGACGCACAAACCATAGATACTTGGTCATTTCCCGACGAGGATATACTTCAAACAGATGTAGACTCCTGGGATCTATACTTTGACGGAGCATCAAACTTAAGAGGATTCGGAATAGGAGTGTTGCTCATTTCTCCTGAAGGTGAGCATACACCGATTGCTGTCAAACTCGACTTCGAGGTGACAAACAACGCTGCAGAATATGAAGCTTGTCTCATTGGACTACAAGCGGCAGTAAGCTTAGGCATCAAAAACCTCCGAGTACATGGGGATTCATCACTGATCATCAACCAAGTTACAGGATCTTGGAAAATCCGAAGTGAAAGCCTTGCGCCCTATCAGGCTAGGATAGACCAAGTCGCTCAATTCTTTGATCATGTAACATACCTACACCTACCTCGGGAGGAAAATCAATTTGCAGACGCTCTTGCGAAACTTGCATCTCTAATAAATATGCCAGATCACATGGTGGAAATGCCCTTATGCATCGAACGACGGTCAGAACCGGCTTATGTCCACCAAATCACCGATGAAGAGGAAATCGCGCAGGAACCCTGGTTCCAAGCAATTTTGAATTTTAAGCTCAATGGTACCTACCCACCAGATATGGACAAGAGGGGACAACGCGCTATATGCCTACTAGCTTCCCAATACATTCTGATGCAAGGAGAATTATACAAACGAACACCTCTTGGTGTAGTCCTACGTTGCCTTGATCATTCACAGGCACGAAAGGTGATGGAAGAAGTCCATGATGGAGAATGCGGTCCCCACATGAGTGGGCCTATGATGGCAAAGAAAATCACACGTTTGGGATATTATTGGACCACCATGGAGTCCGATTGCATCAAATACGTGAGACATTGCCACAATTGCCAAATCTTCGGGAATGTACAACATGTCCCTCCTTCGTTGCTATACACGATGACGTCTCCTTGGCCATTTTCCGCATGGGGAATTAACATAATCGGGAAAATAACCCCAGCCGGAACAGGAGGTCACTGTTTCATTCTAGTGGCAATTGACTATTTCACCAAATGGGTAGAAGCGGCTTCCTACACTGGTCTTACAGCTAAAAATGTGGCAAAGTTCATACAAAACAACATCATCTATCGATATGGTTGCCCACATGAGATCATTAGCGATAATGGGTCACACTTCCAAGCTGAAACCGAGCAATTGCTAGCCAAATAAAAGATTAAGCATCACCACTCTTCGCCCTATAGACCGCAGACTAACGGCGCGGTAGAGGCAGCAAACAAGAATGTTGTCACAATCCTCAAGAAAATGACTGATAACTATAGAGATTGGCCAAGCAAGATACCCTTTGCTTTATGGGGGTATCGTACATCAGTTAGGACGCCTACTGGGGCTACTCCTTTCTATTTGACCTACGGCATGGAAGCCGTACAACCAGTCGAACTAGAAATACCATCCTTGCGTATTCTACTCGAAAGCCAAATCCCTGAAGCCGATTGGAAGAGGGATAGATATGAAGAACTCATCCTCCTGGATGAACGTCGGCTACGCGCCTTGCATAATGTCCAAACATATCAAACACGTATCAAACGAGCTTTCAACAAAAGGGTTAGGCCAAGAAACATCAAAGAAGGAGACTTAGTACTCAAATCGGTTAGAGCTCTTTTACCTGTCGACCCAAGGGGAAAATTCAAACCTAATTGGGCCGGACCATATCTAGTCAAATCCATACTCCCAGGGGGTGCGGTTAGAATCACAGACCTAGATGGGAATGAGTTTTCAAACCCCACAAACCTTGACCAACTGAAACGATACTATGCCTAGAATAGGACCACACACGCGCCTCGCGTAAACCCATGTGTCGCTCTTGTGGCACTAAATAAACGGCCCCTGGCCAAGCTGAAATAAGCTAAGTGTCACTGTGCTCTTGTATTTTGACAAATTTGTCATCCTCATATCATCAAATAAACTAAATTCGCACCTTGAGAACAAGCAAAAGCTCATGCTTATTTTCTATGTTCATTACAAGCTCTTGCTTAGAACAATTATTCTTTTACATTTACTCGAACTACGCGCAAGGGTTTGATTTCGCTTTTTTTAAGTGAATACGTAGGCAATCCTTCACAGGATTCAACCCATTATACCTAAAATGTAAATAGAAGGACATTTGCATTGCATTTGAAATTCGACAAGAATAATAAAAGAAAATCACAACGGTTTCATAACCATTTAACCTTTTTTATTCCATTCGCCTTCTCATAATAATAGTACGTTAAATAATAAAAATAGAATAGGCTAGGATTCTAAAAATCCCCCCTTTTTATTACAACGACAATAATAATAATAATCAAATAGTAAATAAGGACTCGGGCTATTCTTCCATCTTCCCTTTGCCCTTGTCATTCTTGTCATACTTCTTGTCACGACCTCGAGCTGGGCGCTCGTGCACCACTTCAGACCTAATCACCAACGGTCTTTCTCGAGGCCTGACTCTTCCATTCTTGCCAACCACCATATCTGCGACAGGAGTAGTCTTTGATTTCTTTGAAGGACGAATAACCTGAAGCCCGACTTCTTCTTCTCCCTATGTCAGATGCTTCTCCTTCTCTTTCTCTCCCTCGCGCACCTTGTAGTCAACAGGTTCGCGTTTCCTTAATCTCTCGCGCTCTTCCGAAGTCGCAGCCTTTCTCCACCTCAGATAGGAATCCGACACCCATAAAGCATTAGCGGAGAAGTTCAAGAACCACATGTTTCTTTGGGCCCATTTAATAGCCCACTCTCTTCGGCTCTCGGTAGTAAGCGCCATAGCAGTCTGGGGACGGTGTCAAGCCTCCTGGATCGTCTCGCTTCACCCAACTTGCCTCATCAACCTTTCCGGAAAGATGCATACCATGAACTCCAATCCCGGAATGCGCACGGACCTAGTAGGATCCAAAGAAGACACTCCAAAGGATGACTTGAGGTGCCACCACGGTACGATCCACCTAATCAACGGACCATCATCACTTTTCAGCTTGTTCTTCCAATAATCGCAGACCCGGGTGAAGTCCACCATGTACAACCGCGTCCTCATCGCAATCATACGGGAATGATAGGAAAGTGCATGAACTGGGGGCTCGATCAATCGGAGCCGTTCCATAAGCCAAACCTACCAAAAGCAGGTATTAGACACCAAAAAAAAAAAAAAAAAAAAAAAAAAAAAAAAAAAAAAAAGACAAAAAGGTGTCTTTTACCTGTAGAATGACGGGACTCCCCAAAAACGGTAGATCGCGGTTGGATTTCCTATTATCCAAACCCAAAATAATCTCTCCTAAGCATAAGCAAGCTGGGATCCTGCGCAGCTTCATTTGCTCGATAAGGCACAAGAGACGAGGATCACCTCTCAAGTCTTCATCAACATGCCCTTGGAAGACATACACATGCAACAAACAAAAGCCAAATGCTCTCCTCCTAGCAACATGAGAGACAGTAGGGTCAGCCCTGTTGATGAACCGATCAATAAAGTCCAACATTCTCACGCCTTTCGGGGTAACTAGACGATCCACCTCAAGTCTGGTCAGTCCAAGCAAGTCTCTGAATTTGCTCTTATACCCTTGTGAAGTAGAAGGAATGGCAGATAAATGTTCAGGATCCCATCCACCAATAGCAGCTATTTCTTCAGGAAATGGGCAATGTCACCTCCTGGGAACGCGAAAACATGATAATTCGGGTCCCAATAGTCAAGGCAAGCATCCAAGAATGGTTTTACAACCTTAATGAGTTTCAAACTTAACAAAGACCCAAGGTTATAAGCACCCATGTCATGCTTCTCCATATTCGAAAATTCATTAGTCCATTCCTTCAAGCGGATCTCCAAAGTATTCATGATGATAATTTTCTTTTGAAATATTATTTTGGGAATTTTTTGTGAATAGACGAAGAAAAGACGGAAGATTTATGTGAATTAAAACTCCATCGACGCTTCTATTTATAATAATTGCTGTTTCCAAAAATCCGCCAGAACGAACCAGCTTGGGAACAGGCGCAGCACCTGCTGCGCCTCTTCAAAGGGACGCAGCTCATGCTGCGCCTCTTCCCCAGTCTCACTTCTGTGATTTCCGCGTTGGATCTTTCCTAATTCTATAACGCATGATTTCCTATTCCTGCGAGGTTTTATTTTGGTAAATACGGGAAGATTGCCATGTTTCGAGTTTCCTAAATTCGCGGGCACGCATTTCGAGGCGACATCGACACCTTCGCCATTTCGTCACACTTAATCCCTTTTCTTTTTAGGAAATAAATTTCATCTTCTTTTTGGGAAATAATTCTCTTTTGTTTTCAACATTTCATTTCTACACTTATAAATTTCTCCTTTTTCTTTTTTAAGGGGGTAACCCTCCCTACCGTCCGGTCATTTCGCGGCAAAATTTTTGCTTTTTTTGTTCTTTTGAGTCTTTTTGCGCTAATTAAGGCCATATGTATAAAATGTGTGTTTTGCGACGGCGTAAACCGTTGTCTACCAAACCTGTTCAAGAACTAACCTGCAGGTACAAGCAACACAACCCCAACAGCAAAGGCACTCAGGTCATCGTATATATAAATGTCCAAGCAAACTGGGGGCTTGCGCCCAAACAAAGTCCAAAAATGTTTCAAAATCAAATGTCCAAAATGTACAAGTCTACAAAACTACACAAGGCTACTGCTGGGCGCCCTCCAACTCGGCAACTCTCGCCACCAGAACGGCGATCTCGGCGTCCCGAACCTCGAGCTCCCTCAACAAGCGAGCCGTCTCCTCCCGAGACTGGGTCAACTCTCACTCCAGCTCGCGGTCACCCTGTGAACAGGAACAAATTGGCTCATGTCAATCGGTTCAAGCAAAATTGGAAATAAAAAAAAAATCAAAATCAAAAATCAAATGAGGTTCATACCTCCAACAGTAGTCGAGGTCCAACAGCACCTGGAGAAGTCCCCTTCTCCATCAGCTCTGGACGAACCATGGCCCTCATGAAGCGGATGAGGACCGCAAAACCAAAGGAAACCCGGTCCAGCCGCGCCCTAAGGAACTCGGTCGAAAGAAAGGGAAGAAGCTTCGTCGACAGCCTCTCGCCCTTGTCTCCGAGATATATCGAAGACAAAACCACCAAAGCCACGTACGAGCCCTCTGCTCACCAGACAAGGAGGAGGAGTGTCTCCCTCCCATCGATCGTCACCAGCCACGGGTCTTCCCCGCAAAGTAGTCTCGAACGTAAGTACTGGTACCAAACCCGCAAGATCGCAACAGCCTTCGGCGACAAGTTCCACCCGATCAATCTCCTCGCCTCGGCCGAGTCCACCCTCATAGCGCCTCTCCGCCACACCACCTCCTCGGTCCCACACACGGGACTGTAAATCATGCCGTAATCCTCCAAAGTGACTCCCACCTCACCAAAAGGTAGGTGAAACGTGGAAGTCGTATCCCAGAATCGATCCAAGAAAGCGCGGACCAGGCTAAGGTTAGCCCGCAACTTCCTCTTCACGATATCCCTCCAGACCTGAACCAAAGGACCGAACGCTCCACGCTCGATCATGGACCTCTCCTCCGCCGACAGCCGCTCGTAGTGCTCCATCGCTGTCGTGTAACCCGAGAACGACCTAATGTTCCCGGCCTCCTATAATGGTTTGAAACAAAGCTATCTTTAGTTTTGGCTGAAATTTGAAAGAAATTTGAACTAAAAGAATGAAAGAGGACAGGTAGTGAGTAGTGAATTCCTATTTACCAGACTCTTCACCGTCCTGTAGGACAGGTGACCCTCTGCAGCCCACACGAGGTGCCTACTCTCCCGTGTCTCGGCCCACGCAGAGCTCCCCTCGGTGACGACCTCCTCGCCCAACGTTGGCTCGTCTCGGGATCTCCTCCTCTTCGACACCTCCTCCTCGTGAACCTCATCGCCATCATCGCAATGGTGAAGGCCTGCTCTAAAGCCTCCTCAACAGTAGTAGCGTCTATCTCCATGGGAGTCCTCCCAGAAGTGGAAGCATCATCACCTGCAACGTTAAAGTAAATTCAGGCCGCGTCACATGACGACAAGCCTTTGTTAAGGAGTTTTCAATCCTTCAAAGCCCTGAAAACGCCCTTTCCATGCCATCTTTGGCCATATTCCCGCCAACCCAATCACTCATGTGATAAATTGGGTCAAGTCAAGTCCAAGTCGAAGCCTAGTTCCAGGTTCGAGTCAAAAATTCGGCAGCATTCCGCCATAACGGCGATTATGCCCTAGAAAGGTGTCCTGAAAAAGTTGTCACAAACCGAAAATCCGAGATGGTAGAAAGTTTACCCATCATCCAAGGATCCCAAATATCAAGTTTCATCGCCAATGGGCAATCTTAAGGCTATTTTCGAAGCAATTTACGGTTTAGCTGTAAAACCGTCTCAAAATTCATTCAAAGGCTCAAAACTCGATGAAAATTCGAAACAAATACATGGTTATGTTCCTAACATCACCTACTATCCATTTCTAGCATCAATTTGGCAAGGCAAATCCATTTGGGGGAAAAGCCCAAAATTTTCGATCAAAAGGGTCGAAAACCCTAAATTTCGCGGCTCAAAATTCAACAAATATAGATGATTAATGCAAGATTGGAACACATACCTCGATTAGTCATGTTTAAGGCAAGCTTTTGGATCAAACCTCGACGGAAATGGTGAAGATTTGAGAGAGAAATCGCAAGAATTGTGTTTCGAAATAATGAAATACAATCCGTCTGATTTCGCGTTTTTACGCAGAAAAGCCAAATTGGGGAAAAGACGCAGCAGGCGCTGCGCCTCTTCCAAGAGACGCAGCTCTTGCTGTGCCTCTTCCTTGTGTTCCCTCCATACGGATTTTCAAAAATTCGTTATAAGTTCGTTATTTGTGGGCCCATCTTTGGTGCGCCTCTTCCTTGACGATGTTATATTCTTTTGGTCCGTTTCGACGATTCTCTTTAGTTCCGGCCCGCGTTTTATCTAGCGCAGCAGTATTTTGCAGTATTGCTCAAATCCTTTTATCTAGCGCGGCAGTATTTTGCAGTATTGCTCAAATCCTTTTATCCAGCGCAGCAGTATTTTGTAGTATTGCTCACTCAAGACTTCTCCATGGCGATCTAGATGTTCCTAGTCGTCAAAATATTCCCACAAAGAGTTTGTTTGAGACCGACGCAAGCAGATTCAACCTCAAGTTTTGCCGAGTTCGCTTGAGACTAACGCAAGCGGATTCCCCAGCAGTTTCTACCGACGTCCTGCTGCCTTTCAATATTTCTTGTTTCCCCGCGGAGATCGACAAGGGTGCCGTTCTCGAGAAGAAGTCTCAGGTATGGTCTCTTCTTATGGCTGGCGAGCTTCCTTACGTAGTCTAATGGACTTTAAACGACCCTCCCGATAGTCGTCGACGGACTCTAAAATGTTCCCGACGACAGTCCTTGGTTCGACCCCTTTGAGCCGCCTCGCGTCGCCATAGTCGTCAGGTTGTAATCTTCGATTGACCTGATGGCTATACTTTGACTTTCGCCTTGTCCAAGCCTCAGTCAAAGTGGGGGCTCTGTAGATACCTCATTTCTGCACCTCCCGCAAACCACCCGGTGATGATTGGGCCGCATGTTTGATTCGCGGAACGATTTGTGACAGTTCGTAAGATTATCGTCAAGTGATTGCTCAAATATTAATGTCGACCTCATAGTTGTCATCTACGTCCCGATACGGTCGTTTTGGCGATAATTAGAGTACATTCGAGTCCGGGTCAAAAACCGTCTCCATTTTCTCGATAATCGTTAAATCCCGAGTCGGAATGTTCTGGAATGTTCCGGATATTTCTATTCCATATTTTACAAATTTTATCTTTTGGCAAATAATATCCCGTAATATTCATAAGATAATCGAATTATTTCCGTCCTACCATAACTCAAACGCGGAAATCTTTCTTCAAATAGAGAGGAAACCTCCTGGGAATAGACGCAAAGCAGTCTTTGCGCCTCTTCCAAGAGACGCAGTGGGCTGCGCGCGCCTCTTCCCAGTGCCCTTCTCTCGCATGTTCCACGTATTTTTTCATATCTTTCCGAGATTCACTTTCAAAGAGTCTCCGAAACCCTATTCCTTCACGTGATTAGTATAAATAGGAGCCTTCGCTCCTCATATTTCTCACGCGAGTGTCCGCCCTTCTCTTCTCCCTTTGCATTCTAGACTTTGTTCTTACTAATTGGCGCCTACGTGCTTGAACTTTCGACCACGTAAGCTCGGATCCTTCCGGGTACCAGCCTCTCCGTTGCATGACCGACCAATTTGACCAACTACACCAATAATCAATCTAATTAATCAATCAATCGTTTTCCTCTTACGAAGGCACTCTCTTTGCATTCGCGTCGAGCATTCACTAGTCGATATCTTAGTTCATCTCGTTTCGTCAACATGTAAGTCTGAGGGTGTTAATTCCTTATTTATTTATTGTATTTTATTTATCGTATCACCATTGTAAGATTTATGTCGAAAACACCATTAAAACTGATTTCTAAAACCGTGCTTTAAACTCTGTTTTTGCGGATTTCCGAGAGATGAGACGTCGAGAAAAGACGCAAAGAATCGCTGCGCCTCTCTTCGAAGGAGCGCAGCTTCTGCCGCGCCTCTTCGTGAGGGCCGCGCAGCTCGCTTCTTTTCTTCTTCTTCGTCCTCTGTATTCCGTCTTTCTTATTTGTTTTCATATGTTTGTTTGTTAATTCGTCATCATAGCATATAATTCACATGTATATATAATTCATCATTCATTAATATGTTTAATTCATATAATTCATCATAAATTCGACTTAAATCCCAAGTAATCAATATTTGCGGGTTTTTCGTCATTAAATTCAAACCCGGATTTTAGAGGTTCAATTCGTCAATATTGAGTTTCTGGAATTCGCCATTGATATAATTTTCATCTGTTTGTTTGTATATTCGTTGTATATCCGTCGTATTTAGCCTAATTGATTTATTTCAACAGAGGACTCATTAATGTCTCTCACCAATCGTTCATTCATATAAATTAATTCGCTTGCATCCGTCTCATCCATGTTTTACTGCTTTTATGACACCTTCATATGTAAATAGTACATTAAATCACTTCCATCCGAGTAAATAATTGAATCCATCATTAAATTCATCAATTCAGATTAACGATTTGCAGTTCCGGCTTCACAGCCAGAACTCACCCTTGGAACAGACGCAGCGACTGCTGCGCCTCTTCCAGAGGGCGCAGTCCTGCTGCGCCTGTTCCAGGATGATTTCTGTCCCTTAACTCCGTTTCTGCCTTGACCTAGTTTAATTAGCTTACGTATTAACTAACTATTATCCGTATTATCACTTCTGTTCTGTTCGTAATTCCTTCTTTTATTATTTTTCTCAAATTATCTGTTTTAAAGGTATTTTCGACATAAATCGCCTATTCCGTTGTAATTATTGTAATTTTCATTATTGTAATTTATAATTATTGTGTTTTTTTTATCGTTTGTATGTTTTCACATGTAAATCAATATTAAATCCTATTTCGACCCAATTGTTTGCTAAATTAATTGTCAACCGACTTAGTATTAATTCTCACATGCTAGGATTAATCTATTGGATGTTGCATTGCATGCATATAGCCGACGATATATCGAGTATAAATAACTTCCCTAATCATTAGTAGAGGCCGCTATCGAGGCGGGCGGGATTAGGTGTTCGATCAAAAGAGCTTCCTAATACGTACCCTCACCCCTTACTCCAGATATCTGTGAACACCCGTGTTCATTGGCATCCACGAGAGTCATTCTAGACATAGAATGCTAAGGGTAACGATCGCTTAGTGTTCATGTCTCTACTTTGTGTCTTGACATGACACGAGGTACTCGAACGGTTCCAATTTCCCATAAAAATTGGTGGCGACTCCATACAAAATGCAAACGCTTGTCTTCGCTCCTCACCAAGCGCCCCCGTGGGCGGCCCGCTGTCCACACCTATCACCGTCTATATAAGGTAAGTCACGAGGCAAGACGGGGAGGAGAGAACGGGCAAGAAAGGTGGCTATGCCACCGCAGACGATAGTGCCCATGAGCTTCTCTCCCTGAGGCGGTCAAATAAGCGATGTTGAGGGTAAAGGGACCCTCGCCGTCGATGTTCAGGTAACCGCCTAAGATAGAAAGCTCGTTGTTATTGATGTTTTTTTTTGGTGTAATGTGAGTATATTATATATCATATCAAAAACGATAATTACATGAGGTTTTAGGATCGAGTCCTTTTACAAGCATTTCAAACCAAAACCACATTTTGCAGCCAAAGGAGATCAGACTGATCAACAACAGCCTTACATTTCTCTTTAACCCTCCTCTTAATATCATCCTCCATACGAACAGCAACAACTTCAGGTCTTAGCAGCCAGTCATTGATCCTGGCATTGTTTCTTTGAAATCAGATGAAATAATGGTAAGCATTGAACATGGCAACCTTAATCTTCCACTGCATAGAATTCCTGTTATCTTCACTCAAACTGTTTACAGTTGGAAATGTGCCTCCAAACCAGTGTAACAGACAGCTCTGAACTCTGATAGAATACACAAAGCTTGTAAACAGATGCTCCACTATTTCAGGTTGTCTCTGGCACAGTACACACCAATCATCTGCACAGCAGCCAAACCTGAACAATTTACTCTTCACATTCATTCCTTCATGCATTCTAAGCCAGGTAGTCAAAGAGTGTTTAGGGATGTTCCAATTATTCCACACAATAGCAGTCCAGTTCAGGGTAGGTTGATCAGGAGCAAGCCAAGCATACCCACCCTTGATAGAGTAACCTTTAGGGCTCATGGTCCAGTTGCTGTCATGAAATCCATCTTTGAGCTTTTGTTTTACTTTACAGATATTTTTCCAAACCCAGGTTGCATCAGTAAGGGGAGAATAGCTATGCCAGTCTTGATTTTTAATATACACATCATTTACCCACTTAATCCAAAGCCTATCAGCTTTGCAGTAGATCCAATTAACTAGCTTACCCACAGTGGCAATATTCCAGACATCAACTTTCTTAATCCCCAAACCTCCCTCCTTTTTAGGCAAGGTAACCTTGTCCCAGGCTACAAGAGGGACTCTGTGATAATCAGGGGAGCCATCCCATAGAAAGTTCCTGCAAATGGCCATAATATGGTTAATGATGCTTTTAGGGATAATGAACATTTGAGCCCAATAATTATGCAGAGTGTTGAGAACAACATTGATGAGAGTCACCCTGCCAGCATAGGAAAGTTTCTTGGCTCCCAGGCCTCTAATCCTAGCCACTATCTTATCAGTTAAGGCAGAACATTCCTGCTTGGTGAGCCTACCTGCTTTAATAGGCACTCCCAGGTACCTGAAGGGCATGGTGCCTTCCGGTTGTTCCTGATGTTGTTTGGCTCCTTTCGGCCAAAAATAGTACTTCCCATCAGTTTGAGGAAGTAACGGGCGGGGGGAAGGTGGACCTGGGCGAGCTTTAGCTCGTGAAAAGGAGTCTGTGCTAAAGCCCGCCAAAGCAGAATAATGACCTTCCTAGGGGAAACAGTGGCGCCCGTAAAGGAAAGGCCGAGTCGGGTACCAAACTCCTCAAGTGTCATAGAAAATATCCGGTTACACAACCGAAAGGACACAGAAATACTAGTGGGGACAACATCGTGTGCCCCGGAGGAGAAGGTAAAGGAGCTGAAGAACTCAAGGCTCAGCTCCCTAAAAGTGTGGCCACTCATGGTAATAAGTCCGGTCATCCCCGTGCCCTGTAGAAGCTCACAGACTGGGTCATAGAAGCCGAGCCTCTGAAGTGACGTACGGCAAAGAAAGCGCGTAGGGAGAAAGTCACAGTCAACTAAGTTATAAAATCTAGTACGATGTACACCATTAACAAAAATTACATGCGGGTACTCAGGGTGGGAGTCGAGGGTGTCGTCCACTCGAATCGTAACATGACCAGCAGCAGGTGTAGCACGACCACGACCACGGCCTCTAGAACCTGAGGTAGAAGACCGTCCAGTGACGGTACGAGGAACTAGGCCCGCTCTGAAGGCAACTGTGACTGCAGGTGAGTCCGCCACATGGGTGCTCACTGTGGCTAAGGTAGAAGCTGTAGCTGCAACAGTAGATGCAGCAGAGACTGCCACTAAGAAAGAAAGGCTAGCAGCAGTGCTAGCAGCTGTGGCTGAAACGGAGCCAGCTACAGTGCTAGCAGGTGTAAAAACAGTACCGGCAGCAGAAACAAGGAAAACAGAACCACTGGCTGCGGTACTAGCAGGTACGGAGGCGGTGGTGACAACAGGGACCACCGTCTCAGGCAAGGAAGGACTGACAGTCAAGCTAGTGGAAGGCACAGAGCTAGAATACATCCTAAACAAATAGGGCAGGGGAAATTGATAAGAAAACAGCATGAAAACAGCGTGAAAACAGCATGAAAATCTCCCTAAACAGTCAAAATTTTCGACTGGCAGCCCTAATTCCCTCAATTCTCCCTAAATAATTCGAATAAGAGAAGTAAACAGTGATAGGGTGCGGGTAACAGGCATCAATGGCAGCAAAACAGTCATGAAAGACCCACATTTTGGTCGAAAAATTCGACTAACAGGAGCCCTAGTCACAAATTTATCACAAAAATTCGAATTAAACTTGTAAATATCAATGAGGTGCGGGAATTAATCATCAAGTAAGACAAATTGGGCAAAGAATTACAATTATAGTCGAAAAATTCGACCCAATAAGGAATTTCGAAACCCTAATTCCTAATTCACTTCATAAAAAACAAAATTAATGAAATTAAAATGCAAAGAAGTATTGGAATTACTTACTTGATGATGAGGAACCTACAAATAGCAATTAATCGACAATCAACAAGCAAATTGGGCGATTTTTGACCGAAAAACCGCGAAACCCTAAAACCTCTAATTGACTGTGTAAAACAACGAGAATCAAAAGGGAAATAGAGGGCAAATGACGATTAATTAGCAAGGAACAAAATGTAGGTGGTGGATTTGGTAAATGGGCAAGAAAAATGGAGGATTTGGGGGTTTTTTTGATCGCAAATAATGGGGGTAGGACGAAATAATGAAAGAAGAAATGAAGTAATAAGAAAAAGAAGGAAGTTAAAGAGACTCCCTGCGTGTCCTTTTCAAAATCACTCGATCGAGTGGTTTAAAACTACTCGATCGGGAACTTCTTGTATGCATCCACTCGATCGAATAAAAAGGTACTCGATCGAGTACTCCCTTTTTTTGCTTTTGTCGATCGAGCAATAAGAAAACATTCGATCGAACAAAATTCACTCGAAAGAGTACAAAAAGTACTCGATCGAGCTCTTTTCCTCGTATAAGCCTTTGAATTTGCGTATAACTCCCAAAACCTGCATAAAAATATTCGCAACAATATCCCAAAATACCAAATATGAAAAGTAACAGTCTATAGTCTTCTAATCTATGCTAAAAATGTCTAAACTCGAATTGTCCTAATTAAAAGCAATAAACAAATCCGATGGAAATTAAAAATTATTTTTACAATTTGTTACACGGGGCATTTTCCCGCTCACTTCTCAAAGCAATTCAATAGCCCCTCGGAGGGCTTCTGACTAGAGGTCGTCACCTCAGCAACATTAATCGTCCTCTTCAATTTCCATGAGCTTGAACTTGAATCGTTAGGAGGAGAATAGTTGACGTCCAAATACGCGCGAACTTTTCGCGTCCTTACTCCTTTTCATCTGTACCTGCAGCAAGGAAAACAGACGAACTCTCCTCCTTTTTGCTCTCAATCTGAGGCGGAGGGGTCACGATAGCAGCATAATGTTCCAAATCTTCATTTGGAGTGTCAATAATAGGGTAAGTAGAAGAGAGGGCATTGCAAGGCTGAGCTTGCATGGGAGCCCTTCGGGACTTAGACTGATGGAATATCAATTCCTCGTCCCCAACCTGGAAAGTCAATGTCTTACCCCCGACGTCTATCACTGCACGAGCAGTAAATAAAAATGGTCTCCCTAATATAACAGGGGTATGGGTATCTTCGGGGATGTCAAATATAATGAATTCAACGGGAATAAAGAACCTCCCGATCTTAACAGGTATGTCTTCTATGACACCTAGTGGTCGTGATATACTAAGGTCGGCCATCTGAACAGTCATATTTGTGCAATTAAACTTGGTCAAACCAAGTCTCTTAGCCAGAGACAGCGGTAAGACACTCACGCTAGCGCCAAGATCGCATAACGCGTTATCAATTAAGTGGGTACCAATGTGACACGGAATCGAAAAACTACCCGGGTCTGACTGTTTGGGAGGTAACTTATTCTGAACTAGGGCCGTCCCTACCTCGATCAAAGCTACCGTCTCATGATCGTTAATGTGCCTCTTACGTGATAAAATTTCTTCCATAAATTTAAGGTAAGAGGGTACCTGTGTCAGCAATTCGGCGAATGGCACCGTGACTTGCAAGCTTTTCAGGAGTTCGGCAAATTTGCCGAATTGTTGATTAGCCTTAGTATTCTGCAAATGCCTCGGGAAAGGCACCGTGATGGGTATCTCGAGCCCTTTGTTCCTCTCTTTCAATGTATCAGCCGGATCAAGCTCTAAATCCTTCGATCGAGACTTCTTTCCTCTCGAACGAGGTCTTTCAGGCGATGTTTCACTTGATCAAGCACTAGCAGGCTCTCGATCAAGGTCTTCTTTGTCAGCAGCACTCGATCGAGAAAAAATATCACTCGATCGAGTAGAATCTTCAACATAATCATTCAATCGAGCAGTTTTATTTACTCGATCGAGCTCTTCTTTTTCCTGTTCACTCGATCGAGCAGAAATTCCACTCGATCGAGTTCTTTCTTCAGCATTTTTACTCGATCGACCCCCAGAAATTAGTCGATCGAGTACTTTCTTTGTCGTCAGCTCTTTTTCTTCAACAGAACACTGTTCATCAGCAGTAATTACCTTCCTCGGGTCTGATTTCAACAATTCCGGTCCTTCATATGAACGACCGCTCCTCAAATTAATTAAAGTTACCATTTCATGTGGATTCTTATCAGCTTGTGACGGTAAATGACCCGGTTTCCTTGTGGACTGGTTCGCGGCTAACTGGGCAACTTGAGTTTCAAGTGACTTGATGGATGCATCTTTTTGCTGGTCACTCAGTTGCCACTGCTTTGTCAAAGACTGCAACATCGTCTTCAACTCACCTATCTCACTTACCCCACCAGAAGATGATGCACCTTGATTAGGTGTAGGAAAGGAAGGAGGCTTCTGAAAGCCTTGTTGAGCCTTATGAGGAGGGACATATGGCTGCTGCTGCGGAGGAGGAGGGGTAGGATTGAGCACATTTTGACTTGTCCACCTCAAATTGGGATGGACTGCCCCTTGGTTATTATAATAGGAACCCCCTCCTTGCCTGTATTGTTGAAAAGTAAGGACCTGTTCTTTCTCTCGTAAGATGACCAACAAAGCGGTGACCGTCGTTGCTCCCACACCTCTCATATGTGACAGTCTCCCCTCTAGTAAGCAAATGGACCGTCTGAGGCTCCCCAGCAGAATGCAACTCCAACTTATCAAACCTAGCATTCATGGCTTCCAGCTGAGCCACAACTTGCTTATCGACTGCATGAACTGTTCTAATACCATCCCTCAGGTTCCCATACTCAGCACAGTGGGTTGCCATATCTTCAATAAAGGCCCATCCCTTATCATCGTCAGTGTTCTTTTGGAATCTTCCGTTGGATGATGCATCAAGAATGGCTCTGTGATCATCATACAACCCATTATAGAACTGATTGGACAGAAACCACGGATCAAAACCATGGTGAGGAAGAGACCTCACCAACCTCTTGAAACGGCACCAAGCTTCATAGAAAGTTTCATCAGGTGCCTGCTTGAAACTAGTGATTTTTTCCCTCAGCTGATTAGTGCGCTACGGAGGGAAATATCTCTTATAAAAAGCAAGAGCAAGGGTCTCCCAGTCTGTGACCCCTGCGGCCGTGCGGTCCAAATCAGTCAGCCACTCCCTGGCTGAGTCAGTCAAAGAAAAAGGAAACAACACCGCCTTAATATTGTCTTGAGTTACCCCCTTTGTGGCGGGGATAGTAGAACAGTAGTCCGTAAAGACCTCCATATGCTTCCTCGGGTCTTCACCTGCCACACCTCTAAAGAGATTTCTCTCCACCAGATTGATATAGGACGGACGGATGTCAAAAGTATTCCCATCCTCAGTCTGGAGATTGAAACCTTTTGGAATAGATGATGCTTTAGGCTCCGAATGACTTGCAATATTCGGCATCTTTACTGGTTGGTTTACAGAACTGAAAGTATCTTCTTCAAAAGACGAATTTTCTGTGAATAGGAAATGATGAAGTTCTGGTTCGAAAGTACTCAAGGCTTCCTTTCGTGATTCTCTTTGCAGACGGAGTCTATGCCTGAACAGTCTCTCTGGCTCAGAATCAGCTGAAACTAACTCTAACCTGTTTGACCTGGGCATACACAACACTGAAACAAAATGAATATGAACTGTCTCAAGGAATAAAAATTCCCTGAGACGGATAAAATAAACGAAACAAAAACAGATAGGGCAATTGCCTCCCCGGCAACGGCGCCAAAATTTGACAGGGCTGTCTTATACCTATAAAAAATAACTAACTAAACTAATTATATAGCTAGGGAAGTCAGGTCGATCTCCTCAGGGAGGCAAGATATCTGTAAGAGTCCGTCTATTTGGTCACAAAGGGGGGGGGGGGGGTTGTAATTGGTTTTCTAAACTAAAAGATTTAAAGGAAGAGAAGCAAGAGAAGAGCAATAAAGACAGAAAATGAGAATAAACTATCAATAGAGAGGGGACATGTCAGGATTTCGGTTCACTACGGTAGTCTAGTGACTCAACTGTAAACAACTTAGATAAATTACTGCGAGACGGATATGGAAAGGTCCTTCCGGTCCACTTTCTACCCTAGATTCCCACTAACTTAAGTTCCGTCCTTGTCAGGGTAGTCTACTGTTCATAGCAGGCCTATTTAGTCCAATCTTCCGATCCAGGATTAAATTTAACCAGATTAAAAGGGTGACTCAGAAGCATGCACTCAACTAAGTCGGTAAATACAGTTATATTGCTATGGGGACAGAGTCTCACAATTAATTCATCTAACCTATTTACTACATCCTCACATTCCTACCGTAGATCCCCTAATCCTAACATGAAACAGATTAGCTACTCATGCTATTAATATTGTCAAAACTAATAACAAAGAATAAACCAACATTAAACATAATGAAATAATAGTGAAATTGCATAAATAGAGATTAGGGCAGAAATTAATAAGGAACAAAACAAGTAATTAAAGTAAATAAATGCAGAATTAAGATTAAAAGAGAGTAAGGGATTACAATCGCAAGAATGCGGCGTAAAGAACAACTAAATCCGAGCGAGAAAATCCGAAAGCAAAAGTTACAGTGAAAGAGAGAAAGCAACGTAGTGTTTACAGTGAAAGATGAATGATAAGATCAAAACTGAATACTAATGACCTAGTTATTATGCGTTTAAATAGAAAAAATACTAAGTCCATAAGCTAAAAACAAGTTCACTAACTAATTAAAGCCCATGAAAGACAAAACCACTCGATCGAGCAGTCTGAAACAGCTCGATCGAGTACTTCTCCAAGTAATCTACTCGATCGAGTAGAATTATTGCTCGATCGAGTAACTCCTAATTCCAGCACTTTTTGATCGAGTAATATACTACTCGATCGACCATTTCCAGCCATAGAAACCACTCGATCGAGCAATAAAACAGCTCGAACGAGTATTCTTCCTCCAAAATAGCTCAAACTCGTGACCGACTGCTCCGTAGACCGTTCCTTTACGCATCCCAATGCAAGATCTCGCTCTAAAAAATCCCGTCTCCTCAAAATGCATGCAAAAAGGGACGAAAATGGTACGATTCCACTACTTTCACGTTCATTTCTACAAAACGGACAAAACGAACCAAAGTAGCCAATTCGGGGCATAATGCGATATAAACAGTACAAAAGTACACGAAAATACGTGCTAAAATAGGCTAAAAAGACTATACAAAATGCACGTATCACTGTGTATGCTTGATATTTAATTTCAGGGTGCATTTATTACCAATTGCGAAACCTTGATCACATACGAAAACTCCACTCGGAAATTCACCAAGGAGGTATAGAGAAGAGGAACTCGATAGAGTAGTAAAAGATTATTATACCTTGAGATTAATGGGAGCTCCTTCTTTACCCTTGTTTCCTTGGTGTACTCTATAGGCAAATGCAGGGATGTAATGTCCTGCATACAATTCACTGGTTATGAAGAAATCATTCTTTGCGTATTCAGAATGTGCTTTGAAGGATGGCTGCCAATTACCAGTATTCGTTGTTACAATCATAGTTTTCCTGAGAATGAAGTAGCGAGTATTATTTTTGTTATAATGTGATAACAAAATCAAATTACCTGCAAGAAGTCATACAAGTCATTGCTAACGCCGTTTTCACCACGGTGAAGATCACTGTCATCAGAAGTGTAGCTGAATCCAATTCTGCCTAGCAAGTCGACATATATGAGGTTGGACACCTGTTAAAACAATGAAGAATAACTTCAAAATCAATTATTAATTTCTCATAGGCTTGGAAAATGCATTTTCAAACATTTTCATATGTTCGGCCCGGTTACCTGTTTCAACTCGCTGCTAGTCCATTTCTCAAAATCGACGAAAACTCTTCGTAAGCAAGGCAGTCACCGGCACTTTAGTGATTGCATCACAACTATCTCTACAATAAACCTAGATGATAATTGAAAAATATTAAAACAAACCCCTTGAAAACTTTGTTTAACCTTCCCGCTCATCTACCAGACATAGTCCTAATATCTGTGTGGGAAATTGCAGAAATGGAAAGCCTGATTTGCAAAAATTTAACGCCATTGAAGCAAACCGAGAACCTTGCATCAAATTCGAGATAACAGTGAGAAAAAGGACCCTCTGAAGGTAAATTTAGGTAAGCTTATATTATTATTAAAACAAAGTTACACTATTATTCGAGATAACTATTATTTGTGCTTGGATTATGATGAACCCAAGGTACCCACTCCTCTTCACAACTGACTCACCTCCATCGCAACCACCACTGACTCACCTCCATCGCAACCACCACTCTCTTACTACAGGAAACTTAGCGCAAAAGGAGTAGTGGACAATGGCAGTACGGAAAGTCATCCTCTAAGAAAGCATTAACCAAGAAAAAGAAAGAGGCAACATAATATGTAATTTGTAGTACAAAGAGTCTATTTGGTGTCAGAAAGACTATGTGCCTTTACGTTAAGAAAAACCCAAAATATGGAACATAATATGTTATTTACTTCTCATTTTTAGCAACCTTTCATTTACGTTGTGTCACGTGAGTATGTCTTTGCAAAGAGTCATTGAGGACAATCAATTAGGAATGAAGGAAGTACTATTAAGCGTAAATCACAATATCAAACAAATGCCAATATCTTGTTCCCCAGGCAACTTGAAAAGCATTACTGCCTAC
The DNA here is from genome assembly GCF_048544455.1 of Silene latifolia. Taxonomy (NCBI): domain Eukaryota; kingdom Viridiplantae; phylum Streptophyta; class Magnoliopsida; order Caryophyllales; family Caryophyllaceae; genus Silene; species Silene latifolia. Next base: position 78,102,728 of record NC_133534.1, read on the forward strand.
AATTACCAAAATAAACAACAGTCGGATCATGCACATCCCAAATATAATGATATTATGAACGCATCACCAGCTGGTTCATCCCAGTACTTACTCTGACAACTCGTGCATGATCTCTTATCATCCTCCTTCTTCGTTCTCGCTCTTCATCCTTCTTTAAGTCAAGTGTGTGGCGAAATTGTTTCGTTGCATTGAACATAAGACCTGCTTGCTGAAGTGGATGAAGAACATATCAGACACTTGGAAGTCAAAACACCTCTTACACCTTACACTCCTACAATTGTTAAAAAGAGTTGCTTGCTGAAGTGCCTTCACCTCTAAAATATTTTACAAGAACACCAGTACAGTATGATCTCACAACCCACGCCAGAATCAATTGCCTACCCGGCTACCCCCTTATTCAAAGGAATTCTACGTCACACTGACAGTATGCAGTACTCCTTTTATTTGCCAAACTTTTAACACTTTTCAAATTTGCGCTCACAAATTTTAAAAACCATGACGAATCTAAAAGTTGAAACTCTAAAAGATTGAACAGAAAACTCTAACGTAATTAAAAGATATTATTCGTAAACCATAGTACTTGGGGATGATTATATCATACGGCTATCAATTTAAACCCATAAACAAAACCCTAACTTATTTAATTTACAATAAGTACAGAGAGGATAAACAATACACACAAAAACGAGCCCATAAATCCAAGTAAGAAGCTGCATGCAATCAATTAAAAGACAAAACTAAAAGGGAGAATAGACAGATACATACTAAGCGAGAGCGAGAGAGTGAGAGTGCGAGACTATGAATCCAAAACCCAGAAGCTGGGCACATCCCATACTCTTTAGCAGCACCAGAATCAAACGACTACAACTTGCAAATTCAGGATTCAGCAGGGTATAATATTACATCCACAAAACCCAGAAATTTAAATAGTGATAACAGATTAATAGTGAAAATTTGGTGACAGATTTGGGGGAGGGTTAAATGGTTAATCTGAGATGAGAAAGGGGGCAAATAAAGGAAGAATTTCTGGGTTATCCGAAAAGTGAATATCTTTGTAAGAAGTAATGTCTAATTTAGGTATCTAGCCAATCAGGAAAAAAAGTATAACCTTCTCAAGTCCTTTTTAAGTCTGTATCTGTAGTTTTGTTGACAGCCATGGGAAGTATATTGAAATAAAATTTGCGCCATGACATTGAATTGTATATAAGGAAGAAGACAATTGTTGGCGCTGAGAAGAACAAATTGCCCAGTCAGGTTTCCATTGATTTACATGGACATCTGAAAGTTGCCAGGGAGATCTTAGGGAGAATTCAGGGAGATTAGGGAGAACGGAGGAGGGAGATCCGGTTATGGATAAATTAGCTAATGACAGTATTTATACTTACATTTTTACAACTGATTCAGTTACACCATGTCTGTTTTATTCACACCTCATAAAAACGCTCCTCCCCCACCCCCAACCAACAATTGATCTCTCCCGCTTCTACCCTACGCCACTCCACTCTCCACTATCCCTTTCCCTCTTACACTCACTCTGAATTTGACCGAAACCAAGTTAATTATACTCTTAATCATTTCTTAAGCAAATATATAGCAATAATTAATTGCTCGATGCTACTGAACAGTTCACAGGGAACTGGCGGGAGTTCAAAAATGACCAGCATTCTAACTTTCAGCATGAGAAAATTTGGCATAATTGATAAAATTTGCCAAAACAAACACAAGAGATCAAATCAGCCCTCGCTACGAACCGAGAAAGTGAATGACTGATGGTAAGTGTAAAGCCGTAACCATCATATTCAAAGATTATGAATCTCAGTCTTCTTTAAAACTCAGCAGAGAGAGTACGATTTTTATAAACATTTATATTAGTGTGTAAAAATTTGAAATAACTTCAATGAAGAAAATTAAACAACTCAGAAGAGTGACAGGAAAGGTGGGTTAGTGGAATTTCAACAAATCAAAACATTTAAATTGCTCGCACAAATTATGTTTTATTGTCAGTCATAATTGACTAAAGAACAGATAAACGAAAATGCGGAAAACACTCGGTCCAAAGAGATACCTTCACCAATTGAGTGAATCCTTGTTCTGCTGAAGCTTTTTGCTATAGGAGTTTTCCAGTTCATCCTGCAGTCAGTCCAAAGAAACACAGCCGGAAATTTACATCTAATACAGAATGATTAACAAAGCAGGAATCAAAAGGTAGTTTTTTCTATGGAAAAAGCTAATTTCATATTTTCTTAAGAAAGTTACACTCCCTCCGTCCCAATCATTTGTTTAACTTTGGTTAAAATACCGATATTTTTGTGACGTATATTTTAACCAAAGGTAAACAAATGATTGGGACGTAGGGAGAATCAATTAAATAATGTGTGAAATAACAGCCACCAAACCATTTCTATTGATTAATATATCTAACAGAACCTTAGCACCGGCATGAAAGAACATAGTCAAATCTGATGCAATCATATGAAAAAATAACATAGAGAGTCTGCTTACCAGTACGTAAATCGCCTTAATCGTCTGTAAATAGGATTTTGTAGCTTCTGCTGGAGGTGGTAAGCTCATCGAGATACTCGCTATTTGCTTACACCATGCAATTTCGGGAACCTGCATAAAGATTAATACTTATGATTGTTTGAAATAGGGCATGCAGTTGCCTAAATTACCGGGAGTCATCTAAGCATTTGGTTAATGGCTAGACGTAAGCTAGGTCAAATACAATAGTGTGCGCAATGCATCGTGCTAACAACACAGGACTAATTTTGTTGTCTAACTCCACATTCCTAGATTTTGCAGTCCACCTAATATAACCGGACTTTCGGGCAGCCCCGCCATGTGATACATTACCTCCATATGGTCTCAACATTCTGAAATGCTGAACAATTTCCAAAATACATGCTTCTGGAGTAGCAGCTCATTTAATACATTTTATTTAGGCATAATATCTTAGTGGTTAGCCATGCAAAGGGATCTCAACAAACACGGCCTTTTTGCATAAAAAAATAAGAAAGAAGAGGATGTTTCATCATTTTCTCTTAATAATTGTGCATATAATGAATTAGATGATCACAGACACAAAACACACCTTTAAATATTCTCAATAGCTTCTTTTCTCAGTTGTAGTTTGAGCTCTATAATGCGAATAAGTGTGGCTCTGGCCTACAATTAGAAGTGAAAAAATTTCATTGCACAAGTCAACAACTACTCAAGTACAGGAACAGGAAACACAGAATGGGAAAAGAAACTCATCTATAGAGTACCTAATTTGACCGCAATTAGTTGAGTAGGTGATGTAGATTCTTAAATATGAGCGATGTCTCCTCAACTCTCCTTGCATATTGTGAAGGTCTCTCCACAAGAATGTCAGCAAGCTCCAAAAGATGCAGTTGTAGCTCTCTATGGATATTGTGTTTATCCCATTCCCTTCAAACTCTCCAACCAAACAAGATCCAAGTGCTTTGTATCGAGAGCACAATTTAAGTCCTAGATAAAACAGTTAATTGGAGAGCACAATCAGAAGGGAGCTAACCTGAAGAACATTCACATAAAACTCCTGTGTGGTTTTGATCCCTGAAGAACCACTCTACAGGGGAACAAAAAAAAAGCAAAAGAAGAGTTAAGCCCATCATGGACTTCTCGATATCAATGAGCCATTTTAAGCCATGAAGTTGTAAAATAAGGACGAACATGCATGGTTTGCTACCTTGGCAATCAATCACAGTGAACTTTGCAAGCAATCATGAAATTGGTATCTCTTAAAGACAGCTAGAAAAGCATTATCAATTAAGTACCTTGAACTCTATTACTACTTATCAACGGTTGATAAGCCCATAATTATATATGTTTTTATCCCATATCCATATATTGTTAGTGTCTTCTTTCGCATTATTTGAGCTAAATTATTATATATTCGTTAGTTTCGAGATTTAATTACTGTTATTATTATTTTAAATGCAAATGAGCTTATTTAGTGTGTTTTGGTATAGCAGATTACAAGACGGAAGAGAATGGGCTGAATGACGCGCTTAATGGATCAAAAGTATGACACGAGTATGTGTAAAACGGACCTAGGGAACAGAATAAGAACGGAGCATAGGAAATAAAGAAGCACACAAGCAGGCACATACGTAATAATTAATTAATTCGCGGAGTTAGGCAGCCCATGACTTTAGAAATTGGGCGAGAGTTTGGAAATTAAACAAAGATGCAAGAAACAAAGAAACCACTGGAAACACAACCAACGACGAACGAGATGGAAATTCCATTTCAAATTCGATCTCTTTTCATATTTTAATCATAAAATCCTTCTTATATCTCACAAAATTTGATCCAGATACCGACTTTGTCAAGTATAAATACCCAATTCATCCGTGAAGAGAAGGAGGCAGAAGGAAATACCCAAATATTTTAGAGATGATTGAGCGAAACTGAGTGACGATTTGTGACCTAATTGGGTCGTGAGAGCAGTAGGAGACCGTACTCAGGCGGAGTCTTAGCACACGGTCGAGTAAGGGCGAATTTGAGGCGGTTTCTGAGGTGCGACATCCAATGATCCGACTACAAGTTCCGAGCAGTAATTAAGATCTCTCTACCTCTCTTGTATTCAATTTATGGTTCATTTTCGTTGATTAATTCTAGTATTGGAAACCGTTGGTTGTTTATTGTTAATCTTTCAGTTATTTGTATCCGAAGTTTTACTCGTTTTAATCGTAAGTTACAATCTTCAGTTTATAATTTGTTATCTTATTATGATTGGAATTGTATACTTCTGCTAATTGTGTGATTCTGGCTTAGTTCGAGTCGCATAATCCGAGTAGTAGCTAGTTTAGGTAAATCTCTGCAAATTGGGGTTTAGTTTAAGCTAGAAGTAAAATTTGGTCAGTTAATCGTTCGGGTATTGACTACACTTAAACGGGTTAATTGGGTTAATGATATTTTCTTGGTTCAATAATGCTGCTAATTCGGTCTTTAGTAAGGCGCGACAAACTTACATCGGTCGGTTAGTTAAGAATCGGTCTAGGCTTAGTTCAGATCGGTTGTAATCTAAGAGAAGATAGGGAGTTCTTGTTATCTTGGATTTCGCAATTAATCTATAAATATACTTAAGATTTGACGTAAACAATAATCGGTTGACAAGCTAAAATTACCATAAGAATATGAGCTTAATGGGGTATTTAACTTCGCGTCTAGCTTTAGTATTTAGTCCTTTAAGTTTAGTTCAAAACTACAAACAAACTCCCCCCTAATCGTAAATAATGTTAATAGCCGTAAATATGTAAATAAATGGTATATATGTAAGTTAGTGAATAAAAGTACTCAATAGTTAATTAGTTTTTCCAGTCTCTCCGTTGGGATCGACCCTACTTATCCTTTACTACGTTGTTATTTTTGAGGTTAAGATAGGATTATAAATTATTAATTTGTATACGCTTAACGACACGTATCAATGGTTCATAACTAGGACCATTGATAACAATATTAATGCTTAAATGCTAAACATCTCATGATTAACCAAAACAAATAAAAGAGAAAAGCGGTAAAAAAAAGTCACACAGAATCCGTCTCACTTCATTCACGACAATAGATAACAATCTAAACCTATAAAAATGCCCAAATCACTGCATGCAATCAATCTTAATCCAAAAATTACACCCTAAATTATTAACTCCCATTCAATAATCCTGCTCATGCCAAATTCGAAATGATTAAAGCGAATCACGCAAATATCCCAGAAGAACTTCAAATCGCCCAAATTAATGCATGCAATCAATTTAATTAATAAACCTTTAAAAAGTCCCAAATGATTGCATGAAATCAATTTAAAACCAAAAAATAAACAATATATGGAAAAAGAAAAAAGACTGACCTGAAGTGTGGCCATCGATGAAAAAACATCCCTCAATGAAAAGGCAGAAACTGCAGGAAGACGAAAACGGTGGAAGTTCTGGAACAGCGATGAAGAATGGATGAATCTATGGTGGAATTAGATTAGATTAGATACACATACGAAAAGAAAGAAGAACAAAAATAGCAGTCGAAAAATTTCACTGTCAGAAGAACAAAAAGATAGAGAGATGAGATAAGAGAAATAGAGACAATAGAGACAATAGAGCAAATCGGCGAAAAAAACCCAAATACTAATGGTAAGCAGAGCAAAATGGGAAAAATGGGAAGAAAAAAATGGAAATTAAACCTGGAAAATGATACATCCAAATTGCTTAGATTTGATACCCTATGCAAGAATTGTTGTATGGAAAATCAGTAAAAGGAAGGAAATCGAAAAAACGCTGGATGAAATCGCATGAAAGAGAAAGAGGGAGAAAATGTCGAAGAAATGAGGGAAAGCAACATGAAATCAAAAGATAGAAGAGTCAGGGGCAAAATGGTCCAAAAAACACAAAGTTACTGTTCTGGGAACAGTAACCACGCCTTAGGATTTTTAAAGAGTATGGAGAAGGGTCCATTTTAAGTTTGTCAATGTTTAATTTATATTGTGTGACAATTGGACATGTTACTAGACATGTAGTTTAAATAATGTATTTTTAACTTATTAAAAATCATTACATAAACAAAATTAATCACATACAAAAATTAACTAGTAATTCACAATTACAATTTCTTAAAATGGGTTATAGAATTATAAATCACAACTACTTGTATTTATAATAAACAATTCATTCTTTATTATAATTGTTTCATAAACAATAAATAAATCTAAGTAATAAAACAATTTAAATTACTTAGACCGAATCTAATTTAATCGAATTATAATAAGATACGTAATCTAACTTACAAAATCACTTGTTGAATTTAAGGAATTAATTAACTTGTATCAGTATACAATTAATTAATTATCTATTAAGAATGTTTCCCTAGAGGTATGACCTTAAGGGATCAACTGATCACCACCATCACACGACAGTAATGTCAAACTCTAGTCAGCCAATCATTACCGATTAATGTGGATCAGTTGACAATAAAATGTTACATTCCCTTATATATTCTTAATATGAGATTTAAACATGTGATCGCATTATTGTCGAGGACACATACTCCAACAAACATTTGGGAATTGGAGCTGTGGATTCTTTTGCCATGTCTTGCCAAAATGAAGATACTACCTAAGCAGGATAAGACCTTGTTCTGACCAAAGACAACCAACCCCAGAAGCAGCCAAGAGAAGCCATTAGAAAGAACCTTTCACTGTCATTCAGCTGCAACCTTTTGTACCCAGCCTGTTTTATCCTAGCTAATTTACTTTCACCTTATACATCCGTTGTAAAATAGATCACTTATAAGCAACAAATCCTGGCCCTTGGATGATATTTCTTAGGGTTTATTGTAGTGAACTTGAACAAAGGCCTATATAAGGACCTTCCAGCGGTATAGACCGTATTTAGACTTTGATTAATGAACAAAAAAACATGAGATTTCTCCCAAGTATTTGCAAATCTTAATTCTTGCTTAGTCCTAGAGTTAAGTCAGGCTTAATAACATTTCTAGTGTTGATTAACTACCTGTGGGTGACTTTCTTTCAATCCTGTGCTTGCTATGTGTTGTCTGAACCTCATTGTTGTCTTAAGTTTGATGCTTTCTGTGCTTGCTGTGATGGTGTCAATTTTTTGTCTTAAATTGTTAAACTAATCTCCTGTGCTTGCTGTGGTTATTAGTTTGATAATTATATCCTTTTATTTCAAAAAATATCATAAAAACAGTCACACAATTATTCCTGAATAATTGTTTGCATTTCTGTCTCCACCAGTCTGTTGTGAAAAAATTATCAAAAATACTCAGGGCGTTTGAAAAATCCTGATTTTTGGTTCAGTTTCAGTTCATTATCTTAACTAAATTGTCTCCAATTTTCATGATTTGTTAAGGTCATTTGCTATTTTTACTAAAGCTCTGATGTATATTGCATCTTAAGTTTGTCTGTGTTATGGCTTTGTCAGGATTGTCCCATTTCTGCCAAAGGTCTATAATTTACACTGCAAATTGATAACCAGAGCTAGGTTATAATACAATTCCATCTTGTGTTAGTCCTGAGTGAGAGAAAGTTAGTCCATTTACCCCAACTACAACAAAAACACAAAAAACAACCCAATGAGTGAAGAGAGGCTTGCTGGTATTGAAACAAGAATAGAAAATCTGGCAGGAAATGTGGACACTTTACTCAATGTTATCCATACTGTCATGGAAAGGTTTCCAAATCCTGACCCAAGAAGACAACCACCACCTTTCAGAGGAAGAGGAAGGGGGAGAGAGCTTGCAATGGGAGCAGGAAGGAGACAACCACAACCTGATCCATATGAGGAAGCCAACTTTGAGTCAGATAACTCAGGAATGGAGGAAGGAATCTACAATGCTAGAGACAAAGATGTAAAGGTAGATATTCCTGAATTCCATGGTTGTTTAAACCCTGAAGATTTATTAGATTGGCTTAGATCTATTGAAAGAATTTTTGAATTTAAAGAATACAATGATAAGAAATCCTTTAAGGTTGCCATTCTCAAATTTAAAGGGTATGCTTCTATGTGGTATGAGAGGATGAAACATCAGAGGATCAGGAATGGGAAGGAACCAATCAGGCTTTGGGCTAAATTGAAAAAGAAACTGAAAGAAAAATTCATAGCCACAGACTACACCCAAGACATGTTCATTAAACTGACCCAGCTGAAACAAGACCAACAAACTGTTGAGTCTTACCTTAGGAACTTTGAGCAGTTAACCTTACAATGTGAGATTACTGAGAAACCCGAGCAAGAGATTGCTAGGTTTGTGGAAGGTCTAGAACCTAAAATAGCTAGCAGGATTAAAAATTTAGAATACAACAAGTTTGGTCATTTTATGACGTTGTCAACTTGGCTTTGAGGGTTGAGAAATTGGGAAAGTTGAAGCCTGTGGTGTCTAAGTTGCCTCCTAGAACACCTTTCAAACCCTACACAGGTGTGAGGATTGGAGAGACACCCAAGCCTATCACTCAGAGCACCACAGATAAGGGGAAGGCACCTATAAACTCAAAAGTTAATCCTGCTGTGTCAAGAGACAAGATATGGTGTTTCCAGTGCCAAGGATGTGGTCACTTTATAAAGGACTGTCCTTTCAACAGGACTCATACCCTGATGGAAATTGAAGAATGGGAAAGAGAGGGTCTTATTGAGTATGAGGAGGATGAAACTCTAGTCTTAGAAGAGGTGGAGACAGAAGAGGGGTCAAACCAGGGACAATTTGTTGCTCCTCCTAACACATGACACAGCTTGGTCTTGTGAAGAGTTATGCACTCCCAACAGGCTCCCTTGGAAGCTGACCAACGGTCCCTAATCTTCAGGAGCAGGTGCACTGTCCAGGGAAGGGTTTGTAATATGATAATTGATGGGGGAAGCTGCACCAATGTTGCCTCCACTACTCTGATTAGCAAGCTGAGCTTACCTACCCAACACCATCGAAATCCATACAAGCTGAGATGGTTGAACAAAGGATCAGAGGTGAAGGTTGACAAGCAACGTGTTGTGTCATTCTCCATTGGAAAAGTGTACAAAGATGAGGTGCTATGTGATGTAGTACCCATAGATGCCTGCCATCTCTTATTATGAAGACCATGGGAATTTGACAGAAACACTACTCATCAGGGCATGGATAATACTTACAGTTTCAAGCACAATGGCAAGAAAATCACCTTGACTCCCTTGCCACCAAACCAAAGAAGCTATGGAAGTCCTAACATGCCTGAAGAACTGAATGGTGTGCTGTTTCTATCAGAAGCAGCTATGATAAAAGAGATCAAGCAAGAAAAACCTATCTTGGTTCTACTGTTAAAGGAAATTCAGAAAGAAGAGAGCAATGACATGCCTGCAGTGGTTAAACCATTAATTCAAGAGTACAAGGAAGTTTTTCCAGCTGAGTTGCCTAGTGGGTTACCCCCATTGAGAGGGATTGAGCATCACATTGACCTAGTACCTGGTTCTGTGCTTCAAAATAAACCAGCTTACGGATGTGATCCCACTGCAACCAAAGAACTGCAACACCAAATTGAAGAACTGATGACCAAGGGCTTTGTGAGGGAGTCACTGAGTCCATGTGCAGTGCCTGCCTTGCTGGTACCAAAGAAGGATGAGACTTGGAGGATGTCTACTGACAGTAGAGCAATCAATAATATCACTATCAAGTATAGATTTCCAATCCCAAGATTGGATGATATGCTGGATGAACTCAGTGGAGCCACTGTCTTTTCAAAGATAGATCTTAGACAGGGTTACCATCAAGTTAGAATCAGGGAAGGAGATGAATGGAAACCTGCACTCAAGACTAAATATGGTCTCTATGAGTGGCTGGTTATGCCATTTGGGCTCTTTAATTCCCCTAGTACATTCATGAGGTTGATGACATAGGTGCTGAGACCATGCTTGGGCAAATTTGCTGTAGTCTACTTTGATGACATACTAATATACAGCAGCAGCTCTTCTGAACATCCCAAGCATCTAGAAGTTGTGTTCAGAATCCTCAAACAACAGAAACTCTTTGACAAGCTAGAGAAGTGCACTTTTATGGTTAAGGAAGTGGCCTTCCTAGGATACATTGTATTTAGGAGGGGTATCTCTGTTGATCAGAAGAAGGTAGCAGCAATACAATCATGGCCAACTCCTAAAACAATGACTGAGGTGAGAGGGTTCCATGGATTGACTTCTTTTTATAGAAGATTCATCAGGAATTTCAGTGTAGTTGTTGCACCCATCACTGAGTGCAGAAGGGAGAGTTTCAGTGGACTGAGGTTGCTTAGCAATCCTTTGAAAAGATAAAGAAAATTATGTGTGAAACCCCAATCCTGAAGCTACTAAATTTTGATCAATTATTTGAAGTTGAGTGTGATGCCAGTGCAGTGGGGAATGGAGCAGTCCTAATCCAGTGCCAGAGACGTGTGGCATATTTCAGTGAAAAATTGAATGGTGCTAAACTGAAGTACTCTACATATGACAAAGAATTCTATGCAATTATTAGATCAGTCATGCACTGGAGCCATCATCTGAAACCAAAGCCATTTGTGTTGATTACATTCAGATCATGAAGCTTTGAGATTTATCAACAGTCAGCACAAGTTGAGTCATAGGCATGCCAAATGGGTTGAATTCTTGCAGTCATTCACATTTTCAAGCAAGTATAAGGAAGGAAAACTTAATGTTATTGTTGATGCACTATCAAGAAGACATTCTCTGCTGACAGTCATTGAGCAAAGAGTGTTAGGGTTTGAGTTTATGAATGAGCTATACAGGGAAGATCCTGTCTTTTCTGAGGAATGTATTAACCTTTCTGAGGGAGGTCCAACTCAGGGAAACAAGTATTTGCTGCAGGAGGGCTTCCTGTTCCATGGGAACAAGTTGTGTGTGTCTAGAGGGTCCTACAGGGATCTGCTGATAAAGGAAATACATTCAGGAGGGTTGGGAGGACACTTTGGGGTCCAGAAAACCTTAGACATTCTACAAGACCAGTTTTATTGGCCAAGGATGATGGGTGATGTCCAGGTGGTTCTGAGAAGGTGTTTAGTATGTCAAAGAGCCAAGAGCTCATTCCAAGCAGGACCTTATACTCCTCTACCAATTCCAGAAAGACCTTGGGAAGATGTAAGGATGGACTTCATAGTGGCTCTTCCAAGGACAACAAGGGGAAAGGACTCTATAATGGTTGTGGCGGACAGGTTCAGGAAAATGGCTCATTTCATAGCTTGCAAGAAGACTGAAGATGCAGCCAGTGTAGCGGAACTTTATTTAAAGGAAATTGTGAGGCTCCATGGGATTCCTAAGACCATTGTATCCGACAGAGACACCAAGTTTATGAGCTACTTCTGGAAAACTCTATGTAGTCTGCTCAAAACGAAGTTCTTGTTCAGCACAGCTCACCACCCACAGATAGATGGCCAAACTGAGGTTACAAACAAAACTTTGGGAAGGATTATGAGGTGTATAGTGAGTAATTCTATGAGATACTGGGATCTGAAGCTGGCTTAGGCTGAGTTTTCTTTCAACAGGGCTCCATCTGTTACAACAGGTCACAGTCCATTGAGGTGGTTTATGGTGTAAACCCTCTGATTCCCTTAGAACTGTCCAATATACCCAGAGAGGAGGTGAACTTTGAGGCCAAAACAAGAGCAGAACAAATTCTAAAGCTCCATGAGTCAGTCAGGAAAGAAATTCAGAAAGCTAATGATAGGTACAAGCAACAGTCTAAGGTCCCAAGAAGAAAAAAAGGATTTCATGCCAGGTGATTTAGTCTGGGTTAATCTGAGAAAAGAGAGGTTCTCTGCTAAGAAGGAACAAATTGATGCCTAGAGCTGATGACCCCTTTGAAGTTGTTGAAAAAATTGGTCCCAATGCAATGCATACAAGATTGATCTGCCAGGAGAGTATGGTGTCCATGGTACCTTTAATATGGGGGATTTAAATCCCTACTATGATTCTGAGGAGGAGGAGACACTAGGCTTGAGGGCAAGCCCTTTTCAACTAGGGGAGGTTGAAGCAGGAGCTCAAAGCCAGGGCAACCAGGTTCAAGGTCCAAACAGCATAAGCTCAAACAGTCGAAGCCATGCTCTTAATTCAGCCAGTGTAAGGTCCTCTTTTAAGTTAAATTATGAGAGTTCTAAGTCCAGCCACCAATGGCCACCAGGGCCAGATGGTCCTACGTTTAACTAAGCATAATTAAATCCTAAGGAGCCAGGATTATTTTCTACTAAAATCTCACAAAAACAGGCTAAGAAAACCAAGTTGCAAAAGAAGACAATTCAGGAAAAAGTGGAAAAAATAACTTGCCATTTCTAGCTAAACATTTGAGAATTAGAGCTGTGAATTCTTTTGTCATGTCTTGCCAAAATGAAGATACTAGCTAAGTAGGATAAGACCTTATTCTGACCAAAGACAACCAACCCAGAAGCAGCCAAGAGAAGCCATCAGAAAGAACATGTCATTGTCATTCAGCTGCAACCTTTTATCCCCAGCCTGTTTTATCCTAGCTAATTTACTTTCACCTTATGCATCCATTGTAAAATAGATCACTTGTTTTTATATATTATGTAAGCAACAAATTCTGGCCCTTGGATGAGATTTCTTAGGATTTATTGTACTGAACTTGAAAAAAGGCCTATATTAGGACCTTCCAGCAGTTTGTAATATTGAGACTTTGATTAATGAACAAAAAAACCTGAGATTTCTCTCAAGTCTTTGAAAATCTTAATTCTTGCTGAGTCCTAGAGTTAAGTCAGGCTTAATAACATTTCTGGTGTTGATTAAGTACCTGTGGGTGAGTTTTTTTCAATCCTGTGCTTGCTGTGGGTTGTCTGAACCTCATTGTTGTCTTAAGTTTGATGCTTTTTGTGCTTGCTGTGATTGTGTCAAATTTTTGGCTTAAATGGTTAAACTAATCTCCTGTACTTGCTGTGTTATTAGTTTGATAATTATATCCCTTTCGTTTAAGAAAATATCATAAAAACAGTCACACAATTATTTCTGAATAATTGTTTGCATTTCTCTCTGCACTAGTCTGTTGTGAAAATTCTCAAAAATACTTAGGGTGTTTGAAAAATCGTGATTTTTGGTTCAGTTTCATTTCATTATATTAACTAAATTGTCTACAATTTTCATGATTTGTTAAGGTCATTTGCTATTTTTACTAAAGCTTTGAAGTATATTGCATCTTAAGTTTGTCCGTGTTGTGGCTTTGTCAGGATTGTCTTATTTCTACCAAAGGTCCATAATTTACACTGCAGAAACATTTCCCTCCAATAACTCGTACCATAAGAGATTGACGGTCTGTTAATAATCTCCAATACTATTTGCTTAGAAGCGCCGAATTAAATTTATGCATTTCACAAAAACCTAGCCCACCCTTGCATTTTGGTGCACACAAGCGCTGCTAAGCCACCCACGATATCTTCCTCTTTCCATCCTTCGGCCCCCACCAAAAGTGAGAAACCATAGCGCGATATCATGTAATACCCGTCCTTTTAGAGACCCGTTAACCGTTGTTGACTGACCTTAGACACCTATCCAGACCTTCAGAAACCTTACGAGTTAACCTTGGGACGTTGTGAACCTTTGAGTTCGTGTTACTCGATATAGTGGAGGCTACTCGATCGAGTAGCTTAGTCACTCGATCGAGTAGAGGTCACTCGATCGAGTAAGTTGTTTACTCGATAGAGTAACGGGAGTTCAGCGGGGAATTATAAATCGTAATGTCGTTAAACCCAAATCATTTCTCTTCCCTTTCTCCTAAACCTAGATGCCGTCATATCATTTCTCTTTCACCTTGAGTCACCCTTTTGGAGCCTTTGAGGGTGGAGACACTATGGGGATGGGAAGCATGAGTCGGGTAGCGGTCTTGTCGCCGAAATGCTATGAATAGGTATGTTGTCATCATCATCGTCTTCCTTGGTTTCGTGTGTGAATGTGGTAGTAGTAATAGATGGTTAAACTAATTATTATAGGTGGTTATGGTAGTTGCTTGTTGTCTTGTGCGGAATTGCTGCGGTTGCTAAAGGTAGGTTTTCCTACTCAGTACTGTTGGTTGCTTAGTGTGTCGATTGTATTGTTTAATTGGTTTTGGTATCATTGTTGGTAGTATGAATTGGTTGTGATTGGTCATTGTTGTTTGTTTGTCTCTGGTTCGCGAGGTGCGCCCTCGGCTGAGTGGAGTCACTTACGGGAGTGGCTTCACCCCCTTGATTCACCCTCAGTAGAACCCGCCATAGAAGGGGATATGCACATTAGGAACATGGGTTATCGCTCGGATGAGATGAGCGGGGCTTAGGTGGGAACGGCTGCGGTCCCCTACTGGCGGTGTGGATTACTGGTTGCGATTGGTAATCTGGCAGGACTGGACCTTCGGGCAGTTAAAGGTGTGTGGGTGGTTGGAGGTGGTGGTGGTGTGTGTGTTGTTATCTCTTATTGTGTCTGCTTTTGTGTGTTCCTTCAGTTACTGACCTTGTGTGGTGTTGTGTTGTGTCTGCCGTGATCCACTATGGTGAGCAGTCGGTCTTAGCAGATTGATGTCAGGATCATAGCTGGGTGCTTGGAGGGACGAGTCCACCATGAGTCATGGCAGAGATAGATTCACATAGTTGATAGTAGTCACGAGTTGTATCTTTTATTTTGTTAATATCACTTGTAATCTAATATAACTGTTCTTTTATCGACATTTGATTACTACTGTTCCTCGGGCAACCGAGATGGTAACGTCCTTATATGCTAGGGAAGGTCTTGTTAAGGCTCCTTGGTAGATGGGGGTGTTACAAAGTGGTATCAGAGCGACGATTTTGGAACCTGTAACTAATGAGCTTAATGAACGTAGTGAGTCCAATAAAATGAACCTGGTGTATGTGTATTGGGAGCCCCGGATGATGCTTGATTTTGGGAGAGAAGGCACCCTCATTTCAAAATCATGCCCCCAATATGCTTAAGCCAGCCATCGAGTATGGGGATATCGAGTCGGGAATTGTGTGCGTAGGTGTGTTTGGTAAATAGGTTAGATATAGCTGTGATGGAGTCTATGGTAACGTCTAGTGCGTGCATATAGTAATGATGAATCGTGAAGGGTTGAGAATCGTTGGAAGTGTGTGTGTGTATGTGTGTGTGTGTGTGTGTGTGTGTGTGTGTGTGTGTGTGTGTGTGTGTGTGTGTGTGTGTGTGTGTGTGTGTGTGTGTGTGTGTGTTTGTGTGAATGTGATAAAGATGGTGAATGTGCTAATAGTGGCATATGAGAACTTGTTAATGTGATGGTGATAACGAGTTGTGGATCTTTATATGCGTTCTAGTTAGTGTAAATTGTCAAGTAATAATGTGGAATGCAATGGATGAATGTTGTTGCGTACTCTTGTGACATGGCATAGTTATGTTAGATATTTGGTTGATGAATTGTTATGACATGTTTGAAACTTTGAGCAAACTTGAGTAGTAAGTGGTAACTATATTGCTAAATGGATGCTTGGTGTAGTGTAATCACATGTCGAATGACTGAATTTACATATGCGTAAGTAAACGTAGAATAATATGTTAATTGTATATATGTACAAATTGATATCATAGTTGAATTGTCTTGCATAAGGTTTGATATAGGATGGGAAAATATGTGTAATGTTCGGATGAAATAGTTGTGTTACATTTGAGTTAGTGTTAATGTATCGTAATTAGATAAAATAGTCAGTGATGAGATCCAAATATACGTTGGAATCGATACGAGTTGTTGTTTTGCAGGAACCGTTGACCGAACTCGTAACTTTTGACCTCGTTCCTAACCTTACTCAACCAAGTACGAGTGCCTACACGATCAAGTAGACCTTACTCGATCTAGTTGTGGGGTTATTAGATCGAAAACGTTGGGACTGCCAGCGGAAACTCGATCGAGTAGCTCCAACTCGATCGAGTAGAGGCCACTCGATCGAGTACCCAACTTAGTCGATCGAGTAAGTGCTGCTATACCCGTGTTTTATCGGGATTCTTATACTTTCCCAATTTCATTCTTCTTTTCTCTCAAATCCTCTTTTCTCTCAACAACCTTAGTGAAGTGTGTGCTTAATCTCCTTGTTTTATCCTTGATTAATTCGTTCTACTCATTTGCAAATCATTCAAGGTAAGGATGCTACCCTTTTTCTCTGTTTTAAATTGATTAGAAACATATAAAAGTGTTAGATTTTCTGAAAAATTCGATTTATACTCATGGATTTTTGGTTATAATTGTTGTAATTTTGGTAAAATTACTCTAGTTTGTTGATTATTGATGCTAGAAGTAGAAAAATCGAACCAATATGGGGTATATATGGACCGAAATTTCTAGGGTTTGGGTTACAAATTGAATTTTCGTTTGTCTTTTGAGTATGAAAAATGGAAAATTGAGTAATGTATGTTGTGGATATCATATTTGGTGTTGATTTTGACTAGTTTTACCTAAAATTTTGCCTTAAAACTCCATCTTAGAAGTGCCCCAAACTGAAATTCGCCCCAAATCCTTATGATAATTACCTTTTTGTGAAGCTATTTTGAGGGGATTAATACCCCAATTTGCTAATTATTGCTGCAATTTTGTATTTTGGAAGCCATAAGACCGTCTTTTATGAGATGAGGGAGTAATATGTTTTGGGGATTGTTGGTTGTTTTGTGAAAAACTATTTTGAATTGGTGTCCTTTTATCCATGAGTATACTTTGAAAAGCTCTTTTGTTCAAGTAAGTGTCCGTTTGTGTGCCTAAATATATGTTGAAACAGATGCCGAGACCTGCAGCTGCCACCCGTCAGAGTTAGAGGGGAAGGGCTTCTGAGCCCGAAGTTGGGGAGGGGAGTCAGGGACCCACTGTTCCACCCGTGCCCGAGTACCCTACCGTTATCTTTGCTGACTTTAAGCAAAGAGATGCTTTTGTTGAGTTATAGAAACGCCGCATGAAGCCAACTAGATGTATCGACACCACCATCCTCGAGGACCTTAAGGTAGAGATGGATGTGAGACATATCTTTGAAACCTTGGGTTTGACGGGTTTGTATCGTCTTAGGAAGCACTCTTACTCTTTCTTGACCTTGGAGTTCATGAGCTCTTTTACCTATGATGCGGCAGCTAAGAGTGTGCAGTTTCGTCTTATGAACACCACTTTCCTCTTGTCTATAGATCAGTTTACTTCACACCTTGGCCTTGCTCGACCGGAGAAGGGATCCCTTAGGGATATCCCGACTGAGTGTGGAGCTAGTAGTTACATGCCATATTTTACCGGCAAGAATGCCCCCACTTCGAGTAACATGTTGATAAATGACGTTCATCATATCACTTTGAAGATCTTTCTTCGTGCCTTGACTTGCCTTCTCTATAATAGGAAGGATGTGAGTAAGTTGAACTCACATGAGGTGATGTTGCTATTTGCCTATGTCAACCCCACCCGAGCCCGAGAGTTTCTTACAGTGCCCCGTCCATAGTCTGTGCTAGCCTAGCTTTGATGACCACCTCTGCGACCCGGTACTTGAGTTGTGGTGCCATTGCCACATGGTTAGCTGAGCGGTTGACACCTTTGAGGCCTCCTTGGCCCTTACACTTATGGCTCCATCTGTGCCTACCTTGGACCGAGACTACTTCCTCGACCAGAAATGGTTGAGAACTTTGGAGGGTGGTGGGTTGGCTTGGAGAGTATGGGGTATAAGTTGGATGAGGATACCTGATCCTGAGCACCTTCCTGTGACCGAGCCTTTGACGGCGGCGGTGGTGGCATCGGACTCCGATGATGATGAGGAGACTACTACTCGACAGTATTACCTCATTGATGATACTATTTTGGAGGTGATGCAAGAGCCGACTAAGGGGGATCAGGCTAGACCTGAGGATCGGCAACCTAGAGTAGGGAAGGGTTCGAGACAGGTGAGAGAGAGAGAGTTGCTGAGACCCAGCCAGAGCAGCCCGTGCCCCCACAGTACCAGTATCCCAGCTACCCTTCGTTCTTTAGTCCTGAGATGCAGGTGAGTGAGGTCACAAAGAGGGTATCTGCCACTTTGACGCTCTGGAACCTGCACGAGATGGCGTATGTACAGGGCATTGGTACTGATGAGGCCCAACAAGTGTGGTCGAGGGGTGTCGGGTATGACAGCGGGGTCTTCCATTCCATTGGCGTGGATCCGACTACATGGGGAGAGCCTAGGAGTTACCCCTTCAGTTATTTGGCACCATGGCGAGTGGGAGCAGACGCGGGTACATGAGCTACCACAGGGGAGTGTACAGCTGGAGCTGGCACATCCGGAGGAGGAGGTGGAGATGAGAAGTTGGAGGAGCCGACTTTGGAGTGATGTTGTCCTTGTTGTTTTATATTCGTTTCCATGGATTTGTAGTTAGTTGATACTTGTTTGGTTGGTACTTTTGAGATACCTTGGTTTGTATTTGGCCATAAGGCCGTATTTTGTTAGGTTTTGGACGTTTTATGCTGGTGGATGGTGTCGGAGATGAAACTCCGACGTTGATTATGTTTTCTTGTCACGACAACATTTTTCTGTGGGGAATTTGACCTGTGGCTACTCGATCGAGTGCCCCTCACTCGATTGAGTAACTGCAGACGTGAGTTAGAAATGCCTACTGGACTCGACGTACTCGATCGAGTAGTTGATGAACTCGATCGAGTAGCGTCAACGTGATCGAGTAGCTCCTTAGCTCGATCGAGTTCCCCTGTATACCGACTGATTTATTCTAATTGTTTTTAATCTTCGTGCATGTGTACCTCGTTGGTAATATGTTCCCTTATCATTCTTGGTAATAGCATCGTCATGTTCCAAGTATGGTTTATACAATATAAGTATGGTTGCTGCACCTTCACACTATTGGATGCTAAATTGAATTGCTGGATTTAACATGTTAAATGGTGATTATAGCTCTTGTTACATGTTTTGGTTATTTCACTAAAGGCGTTCCTTGGTGTTTACGTATAATAGTTGGATGACGGAATAGTTCACTTAAGCAATTGTGTTGTCCGTTTTTCATATGGTTTAATATGCACAAGTCATATCTATGTAATGTCAATGAAGTACCATGTTCGTTGTGAGTCTTAACGCATAGTATAATTTGTTCGTAATGTCAATATGGAATAAAAGTTAACGTCTCATGTAATAGTTATAGTTCGTTTTGAAGGTGAACTTCGGGGACGAAGTTCCTTTTAAGAGGGGAAGAGTAATGTCGCATGGGAAAATGACAAATAATGACAAATCTTGTAGTATTTGGAGTAGTTGTTTTGAGTAATTGTTAGTGAGTGTTGAATAATTGTTAGCAATTGTTGGTCAAATTCATCATGTTGTGGTATTTTGTTTTCGAGTATTGTTCGCAAAGTTGTTAAGTAATTGAATTGTTGCTGCGTTGTTGAGTGATATAAATGGTTTATGGGAGTAATACAAATGCTGTAGAATTAATTGACAAGGGAATGCTAATTTGTTTGTGATATAAGTGATTGATAAGTTACTGCATTTTGCTGATTAATAACTAATTGTTGTTGAGAAATAATTGATGGAGGAGTAAACGGATAGTTGTGTTAGTTTATACTTGTGTGATGATAGAAATAAGTGGAAGTAACGGTTATATTGGTTGTTCTCGGGTATAATGTATGTTTGACGACTTGATAGGAAGCCGTAATGGATGATGTGTGCTAAGGTAGATGATGATGATGGTTGATGAGCATTCATATCGGGGTGGTATTTATGAACGGTTGTACTTGTCCTTGTCGAAATGGATGGTTGTAGGTTGCCTTAGTTCCTTTCTGCCTTATACCGTGGGGGAGGATGAGTTGAACTTCGAGGACAAAGTTCTTTTTAAGGGGGGAGTCTGTAATACCCGTCCTTTTAGAGACCCGATGACCGTCGTTGACTGACCTTAGACACTTATCCAGACGAGCCTTTGAGTTCGTGTTACTCGATTTAGCGGAGGCTACTCGATCGAGTAGCTTACTCACTCGATCGAGTAGAGGTCACTCGATCGAGTAATTGTTTACTCGATCGAGTAACGGGAGTTCAGCGGGGAATTATAAATCGTAATGTCGTGAAACCCAAATCATTTATCTTCCCTTTCTCTTAAACCTAGATGCTGTCATATCATTTCTCTTTCACCTTGAGTCACCCTTTTGGAGCCTTTGAGGGTGGAGACACCATGGGGATGGGAAGCATGAGTCGGGTAGCGGTCTTGTCGCCGGAATGCTATAAATAGGTATGTTGTCATCATCATCGTCTTTCTTGGTTTCATTTGTCAATGTGGTAGCAGTAATAAATTGTTATACTGTTTGTTATAAGTGGTTATGGTGGTTGCTTGTTGTCTTGTGGTCGTGTGTGGAATTGCTGCGGTTGCTAATGGTAGGTTTTCCTACTCAGTACTGTTGATTGTTTAGTGTGTCGATTGTATTGTTTAATTGGTTTTGGTATCATTGTTGGTAGTAAGAATTGGTTGTGATTGGTCATTGTTGTTTGTTTTTCTCTGGTTCGCGAGGTGCGCCCTCGGCTGAGTGGAGTCACTTGCGGGAGTGGCTTCACGCCCTTGATTCGCCGACTGTGGAACCCGCCACAAAATGGGATGTGCACATTAAGGAACATGGGTTATCGCTCGAATGAGATGAGCGGGGCTTAGGTGGGAACGACTGCGGTCCCCCACTAGCGGTGTGGATTACTGGTTGCGATTGGTAATCTGGCAGGACTGGACCTTCGGGCAGTCAGAGGTATGTGGGTGGTTGGAGGTGGTAGTGTGTATGTGTTTTTATGTCTTATCGTGTCTGCTTTTGTGTGTTCCTTCAGTTACTAACCTTGTGTGGTGTTGTTGTGTTGTCTTTTGTGTTGTGTCTGCCGTGATCCACTATGGTGAGCAGTCGGTCTTAGCAGGTTGATGTCAGGATCATAGCTGGGTGCTTGGAGGGACGAGTCCACCATGAGTCATGGCAGAGATAGATTCACATAGTTGATAGTAGTCACGAGTTGTATCTTTTATTTTGTTAATATCACTTGTAATTTAATATAACTGTTCTTTTATCGACATTTGATTACTACTGTTCCTCGGGCAACTGAGATGGTAACGTCCTTATCTGCTAGGGAAGGTCTTGTTAAGGCTCCTTGGTAGATGGGGGTGTTACATATCGTCACAAAAGTTGTTAGGGAATTTGAATATACTCATAGCATAAGTCGGAATTGATTGGGCAACAACCTTTATCAAAACTTCCTGACCCGCTTTTGAAAGAAGCATACCTCTCCATCCCTAAAGCTTCTTGCTTAATTTGTCTCTGATGATTCCCGTTAACGCCTTCTTCGAATGCCCTATAACCGTAGGGAGGCCCAAATATTTGTCATGGTCCGCCACCATACGGACTCTAAGACAAACAACCACCACCCTTCTAACCTCTTCTTGAACTCCACGACTAAACGAAGCTGTACTTTTATCATAATTAACTAGTTGGCCCGACGCAAGCTCATAATCATGAAATATTTCCTTTACCTTATGTACTTCATTCATATTAGCCCGAATACAAAATATACTGTCGTCCGCAAAAAGCAAATGCAAAACAACAGGAGCATTAGAAGCAATTCGGATCCCATTTATAGCGCTAATTTCCGCAGCCCTTCTTATTGAACTCGACAAAACTTCAGCACATAATTTAAATAAATAGGGACATAAAGGATCATATTATCGCAAGCCCACTGGCGTTATATTCTGGAATTTCGAGTTTCGGGGTTTCATGTCTCGGCTTTAATGCTTGGATTGAGGGGAAAGGGTGAAAAAAATAAGGGAGTAATAATTTTGGGTTATGTTAGTGAGTTTGGTATCAGGGTGATTATTTATCTAGGCAATCATTACTCCTATACAGGGATAATGTATTACCCACCCTCCCTTATGGGCAACTATTACTGGAGTAATGCATTACTCTTTATATTGAAAAAATATGAATTCATTTTATACCTAATGCACTAATTACACTTTTACCAAACCCGAAAATAGATTACCCCAGTAATAAGTCTCTGAACATTCCAAACTTACAAATAAGGGACATATTACTTCCAGGACTATATTCCCCGGTAATTATTTCTCTCTTGCCTGCAATCCATGGAATAATCAGGGGGTAAATTCTAATTGGGTGATAACTACTAGGGAAGTTAAATTACTTGGGCAATGAGTTCCTTGATAATAGGTTTGGCATATAAGAGTAATGATTACCGAGGATAAGTTTTACTCCAATAATCATTACCAAAGTGGGAGGGTGGGTAATGTATTACATCTTCATGAGGGTAATAGATTTGGGAGGTGAATAATTACTCTAATACCAAACATGAAAAATGCCCCTTACATATCACTCCCATATTCATTTCTCCCCTTTTACCCTCAATCCAAGCAACCCAGAGGGTAGGGTGGGTAATGTATTACCACTAATTGTTTCGTTCATTCCAGGCGAGCCCGGTGATAAGTAGACGTAACAATTTAAGAGTTAAGAGTAACTCGAGTTTACCTTGTGCGCTCTTGGATCGGGTTTGGCTCGAGAGCTTAGGGAGATAAGCTTAGCTAACATTAGCTCAACTCTTCCGGGCTCGAGAGCTTAACGAGACAATCCCAGTAATTGATGAGGACAAAACTCTCACATCATATCATATATCATATCATCTATCTATATTCTATATACAACTATAAAACAAAAACCACTATACACGTGGCACCGTCACATTTAACAAATTCCCGCTCAAATATTTAGCTCTCTATTATGCTAAATACTAACTTTCACAATCCCACGGTGTAATTGTACTCATTTATGAGTACATGATACTCGGTCGAGTAGGCTGTACTTGACCTAGTGCGTTGTCGGGTGTTTTGAATCAGACTTCTAACTTGGTGACACTCGACCGAGTTTAGGGGACACTCGGTCGAGTAGTGTGTACTCGGTCGAGTGTCATTGGTGCTCAACCGAGTGCCATTTTGATAGTGAGTTTTGTCGTCATGCTCACACAAAAAACAATTTGTAAAAACTCCTAATTAAAGTAGTATAATTAGGGATCGTTCGCAAAGATGGCGGGGAATTATACTTAGCTTGTTCAAATCAAAGTTTAGCCTAAATAATTGAAAGGGTTTGTTTAACTAATTACTAGATTGTAAACTAATAACAAGAAATAAAGCAAGGCAATAAATGAGATGAGTTTAAGAAAATTTATAAAGGCTAAGACTTTCGGGTTCACTTAAGTAGGGTAGAAGAGATTAAAGGTTTAACAAGTTATGGGTGGTGGTTTGGCTTGGTTTGACAACTAATTCCTTAGTAATCCCAAAATCTTTCACAAAGTTTTCACCTTGCTTCCAATTCTTCATACACACACATCAAACATCCCCTTTTCATTCTCAATCAAGTGGATGTTAAGCATATATCAACAAAAGGTTTGAACTTTCGTACAAACATATTATCAAATACTTTAAATACATATGTACAAAGATCAAACATTTATCCACAAGCCATATGTTAACAACCCATATTCACCAACTTACCCTTATCCAAGATCCCCCTAAGTCTTACAGGGGACTACTCAAACATGCTAACAGTTGACATAAAATCAAGTGAAGAAAGCAACATCAACATAGCTATAAACATAAACTACTTCAAACAACATACAGTTAAAATGAAATAGAAATGTAAACAATTCAAAACAATATGAAATAATGAAAACGATTAGACCAAACAAGATGAAAGATTGAAACTTGGATGGAATATGGAAGAAATCCTTCAAGATCTTCAATTACAGCCCAATACTAACATGCAAAGAACCCAACAAAAGAAGAACTAAACTAATTTGTAGAGTAATTAGCACTTAATTAAGGAAAGACTAAAGTTTGATTAAGGAAAGCTTAACATAAAATAGGAAATATTTCAGATCTAGGGCATTGTGTACAAATGAAATTACGCAGGGAGTATTTATAGTTTCTTTAAAATTTAGGTCAAAAATTACAAAGGAGAGAAGAGTGCAGTCCAGGAGGCCCAGCCGATTGACCGGCCGCCGGTGGCTTGACCGACAGGGAGGCTCCTATAAGGTTTTCTTCAAATCTTGGGTCATCAGATATCCACAGCCGGTGGCCCAGCTGCCGGTGGCCTACCCGATTGAGGACTCTCTGTAATTTTTCCTTTCAAACTTCAACTTTCACTTCATCAGGTACTCCTGATGGTGGGCCGGCTGCCGGTGGCCTACCCAGCTGGGAGTCTTCTGTAAGTTTCTTCACATTTTCTTCCTTTAGCTCAAAGGGAGGGGTTCCCAGCCCTTCTAAGCTTTTTCTCCTCTTCTTTCAATTGCTATCTTCAAGACGACATTTCTTGCTCCTGTTTCCTCATTTCCGTCTCAAATCCTACAAAATGAGACACAAACTCATATAACGAAGAATTAGGACACAAAATGCAAGCAACAGGTTTATAAACCGTCTCATAACGAATCAAAACGCATAGAAAAGAAGGGGAGAAATATGACTAAATAACTACATATCAAAATTCCCCACACTTAGGTCTTACTCGTCCTCGAGTAAGTGAGCAAAAAACTTTAGACCCTTATTCACCCTCTACCTAACTAAGCTAGTAATATCCGATGAAAGGCAATTAACGGGCCTTCTACGTCCCATCAACTCACAACGAAACACAATGAGGTATGTGCTTCCTTGCAAGGCAAGTGAGGGCTTGCGGAAAAAAATGATACATCCAACATTTAAGCACGAAATAACACATAGGATGCATCACAAAAAGTTAAGCCGCTTTCCTCATCTAAGCGGGTGTTTTGCTTTCAAAATCAAAGGTCTAGGTCGGGAGATACCGTCTCAGAATCCCAATGAGGTGCCAACCTCCTAAGGATGGCTCAAGCAACCCAAATGTGTCCACACAAGCCAAAGATACAAATTCTAAGGCGGAAAAGGGGAAACAAGGCTAGTCCTCCAAGGATTACATGACATGACTCAAGATTCAACCAAGAGAGACCCATGACTAAGGGGACCTAGAGGACCGACTTCCTCACGGTTTTCACTCGTCACTCATTGAAGAACAGGTGTTTTCATGTGTCAAAAAGTAATCAAAAACACTCACCTACTACGACTCGTGAAACGTGCCCGCAATCTAACGTGTAATTCTATCCTATGACCATGTGAGATGCAAAAAGGAAGAATGCACACAAGTTGAAACAAGGGGTTGTAACGGGGCTTGGGGAACGGTTTGAAACGGGATTGGTGCAAGCACCGTTATGGATAATGAGAAGTTACATATCAAGAAATTGTCAAAATTCCATTTTATCCCGACTTATTACAAGAAGTGAATGAATCAAAAATAACATGATATTAGTTGCCTAAATCATACAAAAAATTAAAAATCTGAAAAAACATCATTTCCCCTTTATTTTGCAACGCCTTTTTCTACTCCTTTAATGATGCATAAGGAGTGTTGCTCGGCTTTTTTTCCTCAACAAACATAATTTAAATGCATAACAAGTAGATTTCTTTCTTTTCATATTTTTCTTCTTTTCTATTTTCTTTTCTTTTTCAAAACCTCTTTATTCAATTTCTTGCCAAAATAGATACAAATGCTCCAACACAAGTGAATGGAGCTCAAATTCACCAAATTAGGACTCAATACCCCGACACATCGAACCTCAACCCATGACAACTTCTTGATCGGGTAAGGTTGTTTTTGGGATGTAGTTGGTATAGTAGGTTCCAAACGGAAAGGAAAGGCTCAATGGGGTTAAGCAAAAGGTGGTCCTAATCTAAAGGGTCCAAACAAAGATTAGTTTGGCAATGTGAGGTTAAAACAAGTACATGCAACGAGTTTGTTTCAAAATCGTGCACAAAAATGAACACCTCATGGTCTAACGATCGAACTGTTAGAAATCTATATCTCATTATACTCAACATATTCATATATGTGATAATCTATTTAGTCATAAAATAAATTGTGATCTTATGCATGCAAACATAAATAAGTATAGAAAAGAAATTGTCATTCTTACTATGAAAGTTTCGGATTTTGGGCACAAGTAAGATTTCCTTCTTACTTGTTCTTGAGCTTTCCTTTTATGGAAGAACAAAGATTAAAGCTTAGAATCTCTCCCAAAGATGTATACCCAAGATAACCTCTTAAAGATTAATATTATTAATACTAGAACAATATTAATCTTAATAAAACTTGACCCAAAATATTGTTTTTGGTCTCTTGTTTTTTCGGTCAAGAGAAGAGGGAAGAAGGAGTAATTTTCTCTCTAAAATTATATAAGTTTTATATGTGTAATAGAATGAATGAATACACCATACTATTTTAGTGTATGTTAGGAAAATTATAGAGAAAAACCCTTGGCCTTTTTCACTAAGAAAACCGGGTTGGGGGGGGGGGGGTGGTAATGGCCAATGCATGACCAAGATGCTCTTCACAAAAGCAACTAGGTATGCATGGCTAGCATTTAGGTTAATGATTATGTTCCTATTATAAATAATAAAACATAATATAAACCCCAACCCACCCATAATTTCGGTACATATTGTGTAAAATAGAAAATCCATTTTACACATTATTTTGTCAATTTGTCACATGTAACATGTTCCATGACATTATGTTTATAAAATGTATTTTTAACAATTAAAAATCAACATATTAATAAAATATATCACTTATAAAGTTAACCTAGTAATTCATAATTACTTGTACCGTAATGGGTTCCCGAGTCATAAATTACAACATTCTGTATTTATAATAATCTATTCATTCTGTTTCAATTGTTTCCGTAAACAACAATTTCATCTAAGTAATAAAACTATTCGATCACTTAGACCGCATCTTATTTAATCAAATTACAATGAGACACGTAAATATTACTTCCAAAATCGTCCGTCAATTTTTAAGTAATTTAATTAACTCGTATCGTCATACGATCAATTAAATATTCAATTAAGAGTGTTACCCTTTAGGTATGACCTAAGGGGATCAACTGATCACCACCGTCGCACGACAGTAATGTCAAACTCTAGTCAGCCAATCATTACCGATATGTGTGGACCAGTTGACTGTAAAATATTACTTCCCACATGTATTCTTAAAATGAGACTTAAACATGTGATCATCATGATCGACAGTTGTGATCGCATTATTGTCGGAGGAAACATATTCCAACAATCTCCCACTTGTCCTCGATAAGTGTGCGTCACCAATTCTCTTGTCCTATTACTATCTCCCACTCAATGCAAGGTGTCTTTCGGGTCGTACTTGCAAGTGATCATATCGAGAGTGGTTTCCTCGATATGGAGAATAACTGATTGACCGGATTTATCTACCATAGATACCTTCCGAGCGTGGCCACGCATTTCCAGTTCATTACTCCTCGAGTGGCCCTGAGATATTGTTATAACCCTGACAAGGGGTGGACAACTCCTATCGCACTTATTCCCTTCGACTAGCCACAGCTATCATAACCCAAAATATGCCCATTTGACCCCATTTACGAAGGTCGTAGTAACATAAATCAAAGTTAATCTGTAACTGTACCATCTTAGGCGAATAGTCTTTAGTCAAAAGAATTGACTCATTAGAATATTATAGTAGCTCTCGCCACGACCAGGCTATATAAATTTTCCAGAACTCTATAAGCGGTCATTAGGCCCGACAAAGTGTTCCTAATAGTCTACCTATGTGATCGACTAGTCATCACACATAACTCCATGGCACTTGAACTTGCCATCAATCGCATCACACTCTAATCACTTCGAGATTTCACCTCATATAAGTGACTATGGGCGAATACAATGCTAATCCGTGTTCACTTTAACGGGGTTCAATTGTCTCTACAACCCGTTTGGATGTAACAAAGTATAAGGTGAGTTAATAATAACTCAAACGACGAATGTCGACATCACATTCGGGTAGTCAATACCATATTACAACCTTGTGATGTATAACGTAAGTGTGTAGACACTATTCGATTGCAACAGAAGTTTAACATACCAAGTGTCCATGTGCTCAAACTTCTTGTATTGCATTTTCCTTTATATTCATGTTATCTCTCATAGCATGAACCTTACCAAGTACATATATATAGGTTCCCAACCTAGGTTTAGGTTCTTTATCTTGAAAGAACTTTCTTGTTGTTTATCACATAACCAACGAATTTTGGTGCATGATATAATTTGCACCGGTCAAGTGTTCTACCAACTCGTAACGCACCAGGTATACGTTTTGTAGGGTCTTGCAACAATTGTCAAGATGATTAGCCTAGCACTTCTCATAAGTCCTAGCATATTTAGAAAATATTAGTTTTGAGTAACTTCTTACTAAAACAAGTATCTTTTGAAACTTCTTATTTCTCTTTTTAGCTTGAATGGCTTAGGATTTTCATAAATCCTTACGTGTTTCTCGAACTTCAATATGTGCAACTTCTTGCCACATAACAGAGTGTTCTGTCAAACATTAGAATAGCTCATTAGTTCTCCTCGAGAATTCATGACGATTCTTTTATGGCTTACCAACGAATCATCATGCTCTTAAGCATATGATTTATTATTGGACATGTGCATGATTATTCTAATGGCGGAAACATTAGCAATCTTTAATCATGTGATCAACCATTCTTAGGTTCAATGAATGACCATGACTGCTTATGGTAATTCCATTTTCATTGACATGAATAAACTATGTTTCTCGTTGATTTGATGTGTATATCTCAATACTTATCCAACATCTCATGATGTGATTGGATTCATCATAGTCCATTTTCATCCAGAATTGAAAACTCAAATACTTCTTTGTGAAATATAGTACCAGCTCGTCATTCTCAATGAGTAATGAGTTGTAAATGTTACAAGATGATTGCTCCCACTAAACTCCATGTCTTCACATGATAATTTCAAACTCCCACTCAATTCCACATGTTTCAAAATTGACTACTCAATCGAAACATTTCAAGAATTGAAATACATTTTGCTTTGCCAAGTTATTAAGATAAAACCAAATATGTTCCCAACATATCATTTCAAAAATACCTATTTAGAAAAGATTTCAATCTTAAACTTATGGAAAGAGATTTTGATCTCCAACTCATTCATTTTATAATGATGCGTAGCAATGTCATTATTTAAATGTAAATTTCATTTAATACACGTCCTTCTCAAAATACCCTTTTCCGGAAGGAGGTTTAACCATTTCATTTTCATAATGAGGTTAAGTAATGACACTAGCGTGGTTAACAATTAACTTAGCTCTTTAAGATATCGGCATATCTTTCTTTTGCAACTTTTAGTCATAAATCTCATTTATTTTCAAGGATGCAACTTCGTTTCATTTAGGCTCTGAAGTAAATATTAATATTGAAACTCTTGGTCAAA
Organism: Silene latifolia; assembly: GCF_048544455.1. Classification (NCBI taxonomy): domain Eukaryota; kingdom Viridiplantae; phylum Streptophyta; class Magnoliopsida; order Caryophyllales; family Caryophyllaceae; genus Silene; species Silene latifolia. Next base: position 78,132,556 of record NC_133534.1, read on the forward strand.
TGTTGTTCATAAACTAGCCAAATCTCTTGTTAAGACTTTTCATTAGTCATTATCTTCCAAAACTTTATTTTGGTCGCCTCGTGTAGTTATCTTGAGAACATATTCTTTTGATTACTTCACTTGGTCTTTTTTGTCATGTAGATCTCATCTATTCTTTGTCATGTAGATCTCATCTATTCGAGACCATAGATCTCATCTATTCGTGTATTCTTTTATTTAGGTATACAAATCATTCTTCCTTTCGTAGATCTCATTTACTCAAGTATACAAATTATCTTTGTATTGTTTGTGTCTTTAATTTTCTCCCACTCTATCTTTAGAATATATACATTAGATATTCAAATATAGCTTATGAGACACAAATAATGATTTTGAAGTATAAGGAGGACTATCTCATAGATTGACTAATAGTTTTAGATTTGATGAGTGTACTTGGTAATTTACATTCCTTTAGGAGAGTTCATCAACTCAACATCACTTTATAATTGATTATACAAAAACCTTAAGCTTGTGAACATATAATGAATCCCATCATTATAGTTGTCTATTGGATCACTTTAAGTGGATGATCATATATTTCTATGTGCAAGCATATAAAGACGAATTTTTTTAGAACAAAGAAATACGATAAAAAGGGTGACTTGGGTTGCAAACCAAGCCACCATAATCCAAAATACAACCATTGTTTAGAAAGGATCCAAAATCCATTTCCATGTCGAACACGGAAATCAAAATAGTTCTAAAAATTCGAAACATAACTTAAAATAAGACAATAATAAAAAGCCAAGCTTTATGGGAAGCTACTCCTAGCTCCTTGATGATTTCTCAAGCTTGCTTTTCCTTTCCCTTGTCTTTGCTTGGAGGAGGCCCTATTTACAATAAAAAGGGGATACATTATCACAACTTTGTATCAAAATACCATAGTTGAATTAGAAACATAAAAGAAAAGATAGTCATTTACCTACTGGAGTGACTTTTCCAGCTTTGATGTCACCAAGATATTTGGAACAATTCCTCTTCCAATGTCCAACACCATTACAATAATGACATTTATCAAGAGGACCCTTCTTGGTCTTGGAAGTGCTAGCTTCAAAAGTCTTAGCTTTGGTGGACATGAGAGCTTGCCTCTTACCCTTTTTCCCATTCTTCTTGAACTTCCCCTTGTTCTTGGTGCTTATGTTAAGCACATCCTTAGGTGGTTTAACATTTAGCCCCATGTCTCTTTCGGCTTGCACAAGTAACTTGTGCAACTCTTCAAGAGACACGTCCTTGTCTTGCATGTTAAAATTCACCCGGAATTGAACATACGCTTTGACTTTGGATAAGGAGTGTAGAATCCTATCTACAATGAGTTCTTTGGGGATTTCAACTTTTTGAATCTTCAAAGTCTCGACTAGCTCCAACAATTTGAGCACGTGAGGGCTAACCTTTTGGCCCTCCTTAAAATCGAGATCAAAGAATGCCGAGGCCACCTCATATTGGACGATCCTCGGAGTTTGTGAAAACATTGTCACAAGCTTGGAATAGATTTCATTAGCGGTGCCCATTTTAAAGGCTCTCCTTTGGAGATCCGCCTCCATCGCAATAATCAACACATTTTTCATTGCGGCGGACTCTTTGTGGTAAGCCTCATATGCTTCCCTAGTGGCGGCACTCGACCTAGCATTAGGTTTGGGTGGAGAGGCCTCGGTGAGGTAACGAAGCTTGTCGTCACCTTGGGCGGCTAATTTGAGTTGGGCATCCCAATCGGAGAAATTTGACCCATTCTTTTCAAGTTTACAACGATCCATGAAGGATCAGAGCCATGAAGCATTAGTGAGAGGTGTGGCGTTTGTGTTTGGTGCGGCCATTGTTATGAGAAATAAAAGTGGTCTACAAAACGAAAATAGAAGGAATAAAACATTTGTCGTTTTTTAAAAATAATAATAACACTCGTAAAAAAATTAATTTAAACAAGTTTTATAGCATTTATCTAGTGACCTCTACCCAACTTTGATAAATGATTCCAAGACCCAAATTCATATTAACTTAGGCATCGGTAAAGCCGAAAACAACCCTTATCAATATAACTCGGTGGATTAACTTTTTATCGATTCTACTTTTAGAACTCTTGGTCGATAAATTTACATTAAAATTTATCTTTAGCCCGAAACACATCCGGCAACCGTCGAGAATACTTTTCGAATAAATGTGTCCATGATCCAAATTTACATCAACTTGGGCATCGGTAAAGCCGAAACCAATCCTCATCTTTATAAATTCGGTGGGAAGACATTTATCACCCACTTCCCCTACGTAATAAGGTTTGTACCCCGGTAAAGCCAACTGCACTCCCTCACGAAATAGGTTTTCATGGTTTCTACTTTTTGGTAAGGCTAAGTCTCAATTGTTTATTTTTAGCGAGAGGTCATGTCAATTTATTATCTATCACGTTTTAAGTGAACTAAATCGGTGAACTACGATAATTGTAATTGACATGGTCGATAAACTCGATAAAAAAAGGATAATGCATGTTTTAGTTATGGCGATTTAGCGATGCATGCAACATAAAATAAAAAGCAAAGCATAAAATAAAATCCTAGTATGGCCTTCCTAGAATAGAAAATCTAATAAATTATTACAAATTCGGAAACCAACTCCTTTGGTCCCTTGAACTTCGGTCTTGGCACGCATTTCAAGGCATCAATTTATTAATGGATCGCCTTCTCGAGTGGCACCGTCTTCAAGGAACTCCGGAATAATAAAATTACATAACAAATTACATAATTTTCTATTATACATTTGTAATTAAAATAAAATAAATCTATTAAATTACAAAACGGTGATACGAGATCACAATAAATTACAACCGAATCGATATTCCCATACATTTCGGGTAATATCAATTAAAACTAAGGCCATACTAAGTAAAATTACATAATTCAAAATTACATAAAAATAAAATTATGACAATCATAAATAAAATGCAGCATTATAATATGTATGAACATGCCCAATTTTTATGCTAAATCGCCTTTAAGGAGCCAATATCGTATATTAATCGGTTTTTACGGATTTGCGTGATTTAACCTTTTTTTTAATCACAATAATTACATAAATTCAAATTTATGTACACGTTAATTACTCTAACCAACTTAAGACTCAAAATTAGTCTCCCCTAACATATTGACAATAATTAACTTATATTTCTTAAAATTGTTCATAAATGGACTCAAAATTATAATATTCTTTCATAAACTTCAAATAAATTATAAAAATTTCAAATAATTTCAAAATTTGAAATTTATACTCATGAACATTATGGAAAAATAGCATGACACTCATAATATTCAAAAACATAGGTTAAAAATTTCGAAAATTTATCGAGGAAAAACAATGGTGCGGTTTATCGGATTTATCAATTATAACCATAAAAATATGAGAAAAATGATTTTTATTAACTTTTCACTTTTAGATCTGAAAACTGTGATAAAATGCAACATGTTGCGTTTTTCTTTGGTCATGAAGTATGTTTTAGCAATTTTTACTAATTAAAGTCACTATTTATGTGATTTTTCATCAAAAATTCATAAATCATGCATAAAGACTTCATTATAGTCAATTATTTTAAACACATCTTGTAAAATTGCATGTGACAACATACTAAATTTCTATGACCAGATTCGAAATATAACTCATATCAACCTATTTTTTTCATTTAAATGCGATTTTATCTTGAAAAATCCATATTTCGAGCATAACAACTCATATTATTATGAAAATTTACAGGCCATAAGTAGATAATATATTTGAAAATATATCCAAAAACCAATGAAAAAATCGAAGTTTAGCTATTTTTAGTCCAAAAATGACATTTTTATCATAAAAATCACATTTTAATGCCATTATTATATAAAATGAAGAATAAAATCCATAAATAAACCCAAAAATCCTTAAAACATTTTAGGATCATAAACTTTAACATGCATAATTAATTTCGTGATATATCATAATAAACACAAATTTATAAGTTTTGTTTGTTAATCATATAACTCGGAAAAACAATAACCGATTTGCATGCAAACAACCTAAGGCTCATGATACCGCTTGTTAGAAATCTATATCTCATTATACTCAACATATTCATATATGTGATAATCTATTTAGTCATAAAATAAATTGTGATCTTATGCATGCAAACATAAATAAGTATAGAAAAGAAATTGTCATTCTTACTATGAAAGTTTCGGATTTTGGGCACAAGTAAGATCTCCTTCTTACTTGTTCTTGAGCTTTCCTTTTATGGAAGAACAAAGATTCAAGCTTAGAATCTCTCCCAAAGATGTATACCCAAGATAACCTCTTAAAGACTAATATTATTAATACTAGAACAATATTAATCTTAATAAAAATTGACCCAAAATATTGTTTTTGGTCTCTTGTTTTTTCGGTCAAGAGAAGAGGGAAGAGGGAGTAATTTTCTCTCTAAAATTCTATAAGTTTTAGATGTGTAATAGAATGAATGAATACACTATACTATTGTAGTGTATGTTAGGAAGATTATAGAGAAAAACCCTTGGCCTTTTTCACTAGGAAAACTAGGGGGGGTGGTAATTGTCAATGCATGACCAAGATGCTCTTCAAAAAATCAACTAGGTATGCATGGCTAGCATTTAGGTTAATGATTATGTTTATATTATAAATAATAAAACATAATATAAACCCCAACCCACCCATAATTTCGGTACATATTGTGTAAAACGGAAAATCCATTTTACACATTATTTTGTCAATTTGTCACATGTAACATGTTCCATGACATTATGTATATAAAATGTATTTTTAACAATTAAAAATCAACATATTAATAAAATATGTCACTTATAAAGTTAACCTAGTAATTCATAATTACTTGTACTGTAATGGGTTCCCGAGTCATAAATTACAACATTCTGTATTTATAATAATCTATTCATTCTGTTTCAATTGTTTCCGTAAACAACAATTTCATCTAAGTAATAAAACTATTCGATCACTTAGACCGCATCTTATTTAATCAAATTACAATGAGACACGTAAATATTACTTCCAAAATCGTCCGTCAATTTTTAAGTAATTTAATTAACTCCTTTTGTCATACCATCAATTAAATATTCAATTAAGAGTGTTACCCTTTAGGTATGACCTAAGGGGATCAACTGATCACCACTGTCGCACGACAGTAATGTCAAACTCTAGTCAGCCAATCATTACCGATATGTGTGGACCAGTTGACTGTAAAATATTACTTCCCACATGTATTCTTAAAATGAGACTTAAACATGTGATCATCATGATCGACAGTTGTGATCGCATTATTGTCGGAGGACACATATTCCAACACGAACGACACGTTTATGTGTATGACACATGACACGTCTCGCGAGGAGACCTATTCAAAATCCTAAATGGGGGTCGGATATAAATGTGCCAATCCGTAGAAGGCTCTAAACCTCACATGTATGTAGCTAGGTCGAAGCCTAGGTCTAGCCTATAGTCCTTTCGGTCTCACAGGGCGGTTAAGACTCTTCAGACATGCCCTTTTTCCCATGTACTAACTAGGTGGACACGAGTGCAAGCCACGGGGAGGGGGAAGGCACAAATAGGACGTATCTCATAATATGGGTATCATGCTCTCTCCCTAGACCACTTTTGTTAAAAAAACTTATATACAAACTCAATGCAACAAGAAGGAAACACAACACATATATACATGTGAAACAAATGCATGCGAGAAACGGAAACAACAAGAATGGAAAAATGCAACGAATGTCTAAATCCTTGCAGCACATCAACACAAAACCAACAGTTCCCCGAGGGAACATCCTCAGCAGCAAAATCTCATCCTCCTCCATATATACAACAATATAGAAGAAAAGAATAGAAAATGAGAAAGAGATAAGAACAGATATACCAAGCGGTCTTCTAAGTCTGCTTTTGCTTCAGATGTTCCATGTGCCTGTGCCACTTATTCGACAAAACATATATATACAATGCATATATTTTGGGATTTTTTGAAAAATTTCAATTTTTAGGAACAATGAAAGACATATTTTTGTATTTTTGAATTTTTCTTGAAATTAAATAACATGCTATAGTTGTTTTTGTTACTTTTCTTAAAGTGAAATAACTTGTTTTTTTAGCCTCCTCCCCATACTTGCTATTTACAACATTCCGAGATGAATTAAGTGTGGGTATGACACAATTTTTTTGCAATAAAATAACATATTTTTGGAGTTTTTAAATATTTTGAAAATAAATAACATGTTTTTGTATTTTTAAATAATAGAATTTTCTCCCCGCACTTATTTATTTACATAATTTCCAATGAAAACAAATGTGTGGAGGAAATTCAAAAATAAAATACATGTTTTTGTAATTTTTGTAATTTTTTCGATTTTTTTTTGTGTTTTTTAAATAAGGATGCAATGCATGATGTTAACTTAATGCAAGAATTGAAATACAATGCAATCTAGTTTATATGAATGCAACCTACATCTTAACATATTTCACAAGAATGGAAATCTAATGCAATTCTAAGTGAATGCAAATATATGAGCATATTTTACAATTAACTAAATGCAAACTATGCTAAAATGAATGAGAGAATTTGGATTAAGGGAAATCATAGTTGTGCTTTCGATTGATTATGGAGCAAGGCAAGCCATTCACTCGGTTGCCTCGGTGTCGGTTTCAAAACCCGACTCCTCATTGCCATTCCCACCTCTAAACTCATCTTCACGGATTATATCATCCATACTCATTGGCATAAATTGGTCGTCCATCATAAATCCACCTCCCGTCATCGAGTCACCACCCTCACCAAAAATGGAGGTTGTACCTCCATACCATTGAGTATCATTCCCCTCCACTTGAGATGCGGTCGGAGTGGGGAAAATGTGATTGCTAATTTAATCATTTCGAAGGTTTAGGTCCCCTTAGATGAAGGATCCATCTTGGCTAGCATATCCCCCATCCGGCGCGAGGTAGTAGGAGGGGTGAATACCGGATGGATATAATGCTTGTATCCCCGTCTTATGAAGTAGTCATATACGGGGAATTGACCAACTGATTGGTCATAGTAAATCCGGTCCAACTTCTTTTGCATCTCAAGCCGCTCACTCGCGGCTGTTTGTAGGTTCAAATTGACATTGTTCATGAACTCTACGAGTGCGTCGGGCAAGGGAAATTGTTAAGCGGGTGTTGACTTGATGACGCCTCCCCTTGTTGGGTGAACCAAGGTGGAGGTTGTTGGAAGGGACCTTGGGGTAAGTATGAGGGAGGCAAGTTGTAATGCATGGTCGTTTGGTGGGCCGTGACCGGTCATGCCCATAGACAATTCACTACTACAGATACAGGCTATAACAACGGTCAAAAACCGTTGTTATATAAAAAAGCGGACGTTGTTAAAGCGTCCGTTGTAGAAGGTTTTAACAACGGTTAGTTGTCTTACGGAAACCGTTGTTAAAACTATTAACAACGGTTTTAAATATAAAAACCCGTTGTGGAAAGTGTGACTCAATTTTGGGGGGAAAGTTATAACAACGGGTTTTAATATACAAAACCGTTGTTATAACTAAAGACAACGGGTTGTTTGTAAATAACCGTTGTTGTTTGTTCTTAAAAAATAAAAAAAAATTAAATTAAATATTACTAGCTATAAATATTAAAGCATCCTTTACCAACATATTAAAGCATCCTTTACTAACATTCATTAATTGAAAAAACATGGCAATGAACCCTAATTTTATCAACAACGAAGAATGGCTTACACAAACGATTGAAGATGATGGGAAGGTTCTCGCCGGGCTTCCCGCCGATCAACACCCATTAATCAAAGCATCCCTTGAACATCAACGGAATTATTGGATTAAGAGGCGTGAAGCAGTCCGGCTTGTCAACAAAGCCTCATCATCATCATCATCATCATCTTCATACCCTCGTCGGCCTGTTACTCGCAACTTGGCTGCAGCCAGAGATATGTTGAGTTGTACTCTTCCAACCTTATCTCCACATGCAAGTCGTGTCCTTGCATATATTCAATCTGTTATTGCAAAATATGAAGCCAATGACCCGGAAGTTAGCGGTATACCAGTGGGCGTGATTGGTGGCGGGTTGAGAAGCGCTTTTTACGCTTAACCGGGGTTGTTCCGGCTTATTATACATCTTTTGATTTCCGATAATTGCTGTAATGTATTTGGTTTAAAATTAAATGAAATGATCATTTTGAAAGTGTTGAGTTATGCTTGTTTGATTTGCTTCCATTTTTTCAACTCCATAGATCTATCAGTCATCATCAAGATCTGATTATGGCACAACTTCCTAACATATATGGCACAACTTCCTAACATATATATTAATTAAAAAACAACTCAACCCACACATTAGTATAAATACATTGCATTATCTCAACTAACATGCATTTCCATTATCTCAATATATTCTCCAAACCCTAACTTTGCTAAAACATGCTCGATCCGTCTCAAGGACGCCAAAGAAGATGGAAATGAAATAATTAGAAACACATACATGGAAATGAAATAATTAGCAGATCTTTGAACGGAACCTAATGGTCGATAAAAACACATACATTGAAATGAAATAATTAGAACAATAAAATAATGACGATGAAACAAACCTGATAATTACGAACGTACGTAAAGAGACGATGAAATCAACAAAGGACGGCGAGAAGATAAAGCGACGATGAGAAAGAGAGAAAGAGACGATGAGAAAGTGTGTGTTTTGTGTTTGTGTTTGGTCTCTTTCTTTGGGTTTGTGTTTGTGTATTAAGGTTTGTGTTTTGTGTCTGCAGCAGACTTGTGTTTGTGTGGTTTATAGTATGGAAGGTATTGACAACGGTTATTAAACAACAACCGTTGTGAAATATGTTTTAACAACGGTTGTAGAAAACACCCGTTGTTAAATAAGTTTTAACAACGGGTTTCAAAAATAACCGTTGTGATTACTTTTCACTAACTTTGCGCCAATTTTGCGCCAAATTATTAACAACGGTTGTTCATGTGTGACCCGTTGTTAAAACGAATAACAACGGTTTTTATAACCATACCCGTTGTAATTGATTTTAGTAAAATTCGCGCCATACATTCTACAACGTCTATTGTGATTTTCGTGAATAATCGTTGTTAAAGGGGCGTTGTAGTTGCCTGGATTTGTAGTAGTGATTGGTTGGGTTTAGGTTGGCGGAGGTTCAATATTCTCCTCCTCCACTTCAAGTTCCAATAGATAATGCTCGAAATTCAGAACTATATTCATTTTAGGTGCATTGGGGAGTGGTACCGAGTTCTTGTCTTTGCCCTAAACTTGAATTTGCCAATACTCTTATCGGTCAACGGAGTTCCTCTTAATCCAATTTAGGGAATGTTGAATGTAGTCCTTGGAGAGGTGTGTTTCCCCGATAATATAGTTCATAGAGTTGAGGTTTAAGTTCCTAATAACGCCCTTGGCAAGGTGGGTTATGATGCCACCCACACAAACCGGTACCATTTGCCCCGGAGAATTGCTTAACTTGTGAAGGTGAAGCGTCATGTGATGTGCAACGCAAATTTGGAAAGGCGATAGTCTTTGGAAAAGGTAGGAGCATAGGATTTCCAACTCCTCCGTCCTAAAGTTGTGGCATTCCTCCCTCCCAAAGGCGGTCCAACCCATGAACCGATGCCATATTCGAATTACGGCAATGTGACAAGTGTTCGCCGCTCTCTTCACCCCTTTAACATCACCAACGCCGGAAATGGCCTTCCACACAAAACCATGATCAAAATTTTCCGGCGCCTTCTGAGAAGGTGCCGAATCAAGCCCAAAATATCCAGAAAACGTGGGGAGGGTATGGAGTAATCCTTATTCATAAGACGGAAGTGTAAAAACTCAACCTTCCCCGATTGCCTATGTTTGTCTATCCTAAGAGAGCTTAAGAATTCCGATGTGATACGGGGGTAAGTCTTCTCTGTTGGAGTAGGTGTCCTCCACAATAGTGCGTATAATACCACGTAATTTAGTAATAATTTATGAGAATAATTTATGTAATTAAAATAATTAATTAATGGCATTTCTAATAATAATTGAAAATAAGATGTTAATTACATAATAATTAAGTAAGCAAGTCGGGAATTGGGCCTAGCTAGTAATAAGGCCTTGTGCCATGTGATTTAGATAAGTGGGTTGATTATATTAGGCATAATATGAGTATTGGTCGAAATTTAAAGCGGGATTTAATAATAATAATAATAATAATAATAATAATAATAATAATAATAATAATAATAATAATAATAATAATAATAATAATAATAATAATAATAATAATAAGTATAATAATAATAATAATAATAATAATAATAAGTATAATCATTTATGGTAATTTCTATAATAATTAGAATAAGGCAATAATTTTCTAATTGGCCTCATATACTCTCTAATCCTAGACTATAAATACTATGATATCTGAAAAATAATTCACAAAGATAGAAGAAGGAGATTTAAGAGACGGAAGGAGCAATTAACGATAAAAGGTAAAGATCGTCGTAATTTATGTTTATATCGTCTTAATCTATTAAATTATCAATTCTACACCGTATGGACCACCGCGAACGGTGCCAATGACCTTAGTAATTGCCTTGACCGTCATGACTCTAGTAAGACCGAACTTGACCACTGTTGTCCACCGTGGGTGGCGGATTGAGCGTCTAAAAGGGGGATGTCGTGGGCAAGTAAGACGGAGTTTGTACCTTGTGTGTTTGTCAACTTGACCTGGGACTTAGGTGGTTGGTATTGTCGGCGGGAGGCGGTCCTAGTGGTGGTGTCTAGGTGGTTGCAGGTGGTGGTTGGTACGGTGGCTGTCGAGTGAGGTGGTTGTTTGGGTGTTTGTGTATTAGAAGGGTTGTGTGTCATTTCTGGGTGGTCGTGGGTTACTGTGAGGGTGTGGACAGCGGGGGGCCCACGGGGGCGCTTGGGAGGAAGAGAACAAGCGTTTGCATTTTTGTTGGAGTCGCCACCAATTTTTATGGGAAATTGGAACCGTTCGAATACCTCGTGCCATGTCAAGAACACAAAGTAGAGACATGAACACTAAGCAATCGTTACCCTTAGCATTCTATGTCTAGAATGACTCTCGTGGATGCCAATGAACACGGATGTTCACAGAGATCTGGAGTAAGGGTGAGGGTACGTATTAGGAAGCTCTTTTGATCGAACACCTAATCCCGCCCGCCTCGATAGCGGCCTCTACTAATGATTAGGGAAATTGTCTATACTTGATATATTGTCGATTATATGCATGCAATGCAATATCCAAGTTTTAATCCTAGCATGTGAGAATTAATACTACGTCGGTAAACACGTAGTTTAATCATACAATTAGGTCAAAGTATGAGTTAATGTTCAATTACATGTGAAAACATACAAATGATACAAAAAATAAGATAAATGCAATAAAGGAAAATTACAATAAAGAAAATTACAATAATTACATTGGGTTAGGCGATTTATGTCAAAAATACCTTCAAAACGGATGATTTGAGAAAACGAATAAAAGAACGAATTAGCGAACAAATCAGAAGGTGATAATACGATTAATAGTCCATTATACGTAAGCTAATTAAACTAGGCCAAGCAACAACGGGAGTTCAGAGACATAATTCAACCTGGAACAGGCGCAGCAGGACTGCGCCCTTTGGAAGAGGCGCAGCAATTGCTGCTGTTGGGAAATGTGTCCTCAACAATAGTACGATCACATGATTTAAATATCATTATTAAATCTCATTTTAAGAATACATGTGGGATGTAATATTTTACAGTCAACTGGTCCACACATATCGGTAATGATTGGCTGACTAGAGTTTGACATTAGTGTCGTGCGACGGTGGTGATCAGTTGATCCCCTTAGGTCATACCTATAGGGAAATACTCTTAATTGATTATTTAATTAATCGTATACCGATACGAGTTAATTAAATTGCTTAAAATTGACGGATAATTTTGTGAGTATAATTTACGTATCTTATTGTAAATATGATTAAATAAGACACGGTCTAAGTAATCGAATTGTTTTATTACTTAGATGAAATTATTGTTTACAGAAACAATTGAAACGAAATGAATAAATTATTATAAATACAGAATGTTGTAATTTATAATTTGGAAACTTTTGGTACGAGTAATTACGAATTACTAGTCGATTTTGTAAATGACATATTTTATGAGTATGTTGATTTTTAATATGTTAAAAATACATTACAATTTCATATGTCAAGTAACATGTCACATATGTTACAATTGACAAATGACAAAATAAAATGGACTATCCATTTTATGTTGTATATGCCGAAATAATGGAGGGAGTATATGATATACATTGTATTTTTATCTTGAGTGGAAAACACAATAATTATACCTAAAGGAGTAGCCATGCACACCTATGCTTTTGAGAAGAGCAAAAATAAAAGGTATTGGGCTACCTACCCAAGGCTCCCTCTCTCTTCTTTTTTGGCCATATCAAAAGAAAGAGAGAAATTTTTCCTCTCTACATTATTATTCATTCCTTTCACAATGTAATTTTCTAGTGTAACAAAATGCAATAAAAATCTCTACATTATGTGATTTTTCTAGAGAAATAAAATCTCACATATACTCCCTCTTGACCGAGTGATTCAAGAGCTCAAAATACAATTTATTTTGTATCATTTTATAGCAAACTAATATTGTTACTAGATCTAAATAATATTAGTTATTATGAGTATTCCTTGGGTATATGCTTTTGGGAGGGATTCTACATTTGAATCCTTGTTCTTCCATTTGGAGAGCTCAAGAACAAGTGAGTAGGAGAACTCACTTGTGCCCATATATCCGAAAATCACAATGTAAGATGATGGTTTCTTCTTTATATTGTTTATTAGTTTGCATGCATAAGATCACTCTTTAATTTTATGACAAAATTAAATTACCACATATATGAATATGTAAGTATATAGATCTACTTTTCCTTCAGCTGCGTCTGTTCCAAGGGTGAGTTCTGGCTGTGAAGCCGGAACTGCAAATCGTTAATGTTAATTGGTGAATTTAAGGATTTATTACGATATTTACTCGGATGGAAGTGATTATCAGGTTAATTACATGTGATTAATGGTCATAAAAGCAATAAAACATGGATGTGACGGAATTAAAGACGGAGTTAATTACATAAAAGAATGATTGATTAGTGACATGAGTGAATGAAATAGGCTAAACATGACGAATTGATGACAAATTAACAACGAGCATGCGATGCATATGACAATAAACGGATGAAAATATATCAGAGATCGAATTCCAGAAACTCAATACGAACGAATCGAATTTCTACAACCCGGATTTGAATTTAATGACGAAAACCCGCAAATATTGGATTATAAGGGATTTAAGTCGGATTTAATGATGAATTAAACTTGTTAATGATGAACAATAATATACATATGAAATTATTATGGTGATTGCGTCAAAGAATGAGCAAAAAACAAACGAAGCAAATAAAAGACGAACGAATTACAGAGGACGAAGGAAGAAGAAAGGAAGCAGGAACTGTGGTAGCCTCACGAAGAGGCGCAGCAGGAACTGCGCTCCTTCGAAGAGGCGCAGCAGTTGCTGCGTCCTTTCTCGACAGTCTGTCTTCTGGAAGTCCGTAAAAAAGAGGTTTTAAAGCACGGTTTTAGAAATCGGTTTTAAGAGGTATTTTCGACGTAAACCTTACATTAATGATGATACAAAAAGGTAAATAACAATAATAAAAGAGAGATTTACACCCTCAAACTTACATGTTTGACGAAACGAGAAGGACTAAGATATCGATTAGCGATGCTCGACTCGAACTATAATGCAAATATGAAAGTGCCCTCGTAAGAGGAAAACGATTAGATTAATTATGTTGATTGATTGTGGAGTTGGTCAAATTGGTCGGTCATGCAAACGAGGCTGGTACTCAGAAGGATCCGAGCTTACGTGGTCGAATGTTCAAGCACGTAGACGCCAAAAAGTAAGAACGAAGGTCTAGAATGCAAAGGGAGAAGAGAAGGGCGGACACTCGCGTGAGAAATATGAGGAGCGAAGGCTCCTATTTATACTAATCACGGAATTAGGGTTTAGGAAAGGAGAGAAAGATCCGCAAACAACCGACTTAGGTTAAACACGGAAACTTGGACAAAAAGAAAGTCTTGAGGAAGAGGCGCAGCAGGTGCTGCGTCCCTTGGAAGAGGCGCAGCACTTGCTGCGTCCTTTCCTCAGCGGGTTCCTCCTGCGCAAGAAACCGCGTTTGACAGCCTGTCGTATTTTAGGCATAACGTTCTCTACAAGACTCGGATTAAGGTGATTTCGGTGGCGTTGGAAAGCTAAGAAAGAGATCTAGAACTTTCTGTGAAATAGGCGTGACCTAAAAAAGTGGTTATGACCTCGTAAAATGGGCCTAAAGGTCGGGTTGTCATTTTAGCTAAATGAAATGGACATTTTGTAATGTAAACTTAAGGTTTAGCCTAATGAAGTGACATAAGACTCAAATTGAGATATAATCTCAACATTTTATGACATCTTAACCTTAGGTAGACAAGCACATTCCTTTGACTCGGGATTTGACGGTTTTAGGAAATGAAGACGGTTTTTGACCCAGACTCCAAATGTACTCTAATTACTGCCAAAACGACCGTAATGACACCTAGATGACAACCATGAGGTAGACACAAGTATTTGAGCTATCACTTGATGATAAACTTACGAATTATCATAAATCGTTCCGCGTACCAAACATGCGGCCCAATCATCACCGGGAGGTTTGCGGGAGGTGCAGAAATGAGGTATCTACAGAGCCCCCACTTTGACTGTGGCTTGGACAAGGCGAAAGTCAAAGTATAACCATCAGGTCAATCGAAGATTACAACCTGACGACTATGGCGACGCGAGGCGGCTCAAGGGGTCTGAACCAAGGACCTGTCGTCGGGAACATTTTAGAATCTGTCGACTATCGGGGAGGGTCGTTTAAAGTCCATTAGACTACGTAAGGAAGCTCGCCAGCCATAAGAAGAGACCATACCTGAGACTTCTTCTCGAGATTCTTCCGGAGGTGCATGGTTGCTAAGGTTAAGACCTAAAAGATATATAAGGATTGTGCTAGGGTATGGGGCCCTAAAAGAAAACATCGGTGGGAACGAGGCCCGAATATAGGTTCAACTAAGGCTCGAGTACGGGAACTCCATCGGTTTGGGAACTTACGGAGAACGACACCTTCGTCGTACCTCGAGGGGAAACAAGAAATATCGGGAGTAGCAGCACACAGGCGGGAACTGCCGGGAGAAATCCGTTCGTGTTCAGCTTCGAACAAACTTCGGAAGAAATAGGGGTTGATGTTGATCTTCATGTCTCGAGAGGGAAAGTCTATCCGCTTACTCTCGTTGGGGAACATAATCGGGAATTAATCTCCATGTCTCGAGAGGGAAAGTATATCTGCTTACTCTCGTTGGGGAACATAATCGGGAATTAATCTCCATGTCTCGAGAGGGAAAGTATATCCGCTTACTCTCGTTGGGGAAATATAATGAAGGCGTGTCGAAACACCTGTGAAGGAATAAATGCTCGTTGCGACAAGAAAGGGTCTTGGAAGCAATAAATAATATGCAATAGTCTGCTATTGGCTTAGAAACGCGGGCCGGAACGAAAGATAACCGTCAAACGGACCAAAAGGATAAAATAGCATCGGGGAAGAGGCGCACCAAAGATGGGCCCACAAATAACGAACTCATAACGAATTTTTGAAAACTCGTAAGGAGGGAACACCAGGAAGAGGCGCAGCAAGAGCTGCGTCTCTTGGAAGAGGCGCAGCGCCTGCTGCGTCTATTCCCCAAGGCGTATTTTCTGCGTAAAAACGCGATAAACAGAGGGGTTGTGTTCATTTGTTTCGAAACATAAATCCTCTCTTTCTCTCTCAAATTTTAACCATTTCCGCCAAGGTTTGATCCAAAAGCTTGCATTAATTATGACTAATCGAGGTATGTGTCTCATTCTTGCATTAATCTTCTGTATTTGTTCAATTTTGGAACGAAAAAATTAGGGTTTATGACCCAATTGATCGAAAATTTGAGGCTTTTCCCCCAAATGCATTTGCCTTGTGAATTTGGTACTAGAAACGAGTAATTGGTAGTATAAGGAACATAACCATGTATTTGTTTCGAATTTTCGTTGAGTTTCGAGCCTTTGAGCGAATTTGAGACGGTTTCACAGCTAAATCGTAAATCGTTTCGAAAATAGCCTTAGGATTGTCCATTTGCGATGAAACTTTATATTTGGGATCCTTGGTTGATGGGTAAACTTCCTACCATCTCGGAATTTTGGTTTGTGACAGCTTTTTCAGGACACTTTTCTAGGGCATAATCGCTGTTATAACGAAATGCTGCCGAAATTTCGACTTGAACCCAAGACTAGGCTTCAAATTAGGCTTGACTTGACCCAAATTACCACATGAGTGATCGGGTTTGTGAGAATATGGCCAAAGATGGCGAGAAAAGAGCGGTTTCAGGGCTTCCAAAGGCTCGAAAATCCCTTAACCAAGGCTCGTCGTCACGTGACGCGGCCTAAATTTGCTTTAATGTTGCAGGTGATGAGGCTTCTACTTCTGGGAGGGTTCCCATGGAGATAGATACTGCTGTTATCGAGGAGGCTTTAGAGCAGGCCTTCACCGCTGCGGTGATGGCTGCTGGGGACGAGATCCATGAGGAGGAGGCTGTTGAGGAGGAGGAGGCCCCGAGACGGGCCAACGTTGGACGGGGAGGTCGTCAGCTGAGAGGGGCACCCGCGTGGGCTGAGACTTGGGAGAGTAGGCACTTGCTGTGGGCCGCAGAGGGTCACCTGTCCTACAGGACGGTGAAGAGCTTGGTAAATAGGAATTCACTACTCATCACCCATCTTCTTTCATTCATTTGTTCATATCTCTTCCAATTTTTATTCCAAAACTAAAGATAGCTTTTGTTTCAAAATAATAGGAGGCCGGGAACATCAGGTCGTTCTCGGGCTACACGACAGCGATGGAGTACTACGAGCGACTGTCGGCGGAGGAACGCGCCATGATCGAGCGCGGAGCGTTCGGTGCTTTGGTGCAGGCCTGGATGGATATCGCGAAGAGGAAGCTGCAGGCTAACCTTAGCCTGGTCCGCGCCTTCTAAGACCGATTCTGGGATACGACTTCCACCTTTCACATGCCTTTTGGTGAGGTGGGAGTTACTCTGGAGGACTACGGCATGATTTCTGGTCTGTCGTGCGGGTCTGTGGCTATGGAGTGGCCAGAGACTGCCATGAGGGTGGACTCGGCCGAGGCTAGGAGGTTGATCGGCTGGAACTTGTCGCCGAGGGCTGTCACAGTGCCGGATTTGGTGCCCAGCTCTTACGTTCAAGACTACTTTGCGGGAAAGATCCCGACACTGGTGACGATTGACGGGAGGGAGACGGCTCCTCCTCCCTGTACCGCTGAGCAGAGGGTTCGTTTGTGGCTCTGGTGGTTTCTGTCTTCGATTTACCTCGGAGATAAGGGAGAGAGGTCACGACGGCTTCTTCCCTTCCTTTCTGACCTGAGTTCCCTAGGGCATTGGGACTGGGTCACTGCTGGTTTTGCGGTCCTCATCCGCTTCATGAGGGCCATGGTTCGTCCGGAGTTGATGGAGAAGGGGACTTCTCCTGGCGCTGTCGGACCTGGACTACTGCTGGAGGTATGAGCCTTCATTTAGACCAAAATCAATTCCTTTCCTTATCCAATCACGAAAGATCGTTGTTGACTATCTTGCTTTACAGGCGTGGGTGTACCCCTACTTCCCGGGCCTCGCGCCCAAGAGGACGGAGCCGCTGGAGAGAGCCTATCCCGTGGTGAGGGATTGGGTGATGTGCAGGACGAAGAGCAAGCGTTATTCTCACGGTGTCTACCGGCGGGACGTGAACGCTCTTCAGCTAGACAGCGTAAGCATCTCACTTATATTCATTTGCTTCTATATTGCTTTGATCATAAGAATGATTCCTTTGTTTATCTTGTCCCAGTGGGTGCCCAGGCCTTGGGCGGAGTACGCTGACACACCTCCTTTTGTGGCTGAGGTCCTTCGACCTAGGAGCTCGAGCCGGCTGCTGTTGAGGACGTCGATGGGTCCTGTATGGTACTTGGGCGAGCGCTTGACTCGTCAGTGCTCTCGGGACGTGTTGACGGTTCCCATCGACCCTCCTAGGACGATGTTCAGGGAGCCTTCTGAGGCCGAGAGGGAGGCGGACTTGGCTGGCGCTAGTGGTGACGCCCTCCTTCTTCCTGGCGAGGACTACTCGGCGTTCCTCTACGGGAGGTTGGCGTACTGGCCGGTAGTGGTGAGTATCTCAACTCTTCTTCTTTACTTGATTTTTTGAGAACTTATGGTGAAAGATCATCGATTAATGAGAAATATTTGGTTTTGCAGGAGGTTGAGGCGGCGGGCATCGAGCCCCCAGAGTACCCCGAGACCCTCGAGTATACTGACGCGACCAGGAGGACGACGATCTCCGAGCTGCGTGACTTTGACGTGGCTGTGACAGATGCTGGCCCGGACGACTGGCAGCATCTGATTCGGAGGGTAAACCTCTAATTTTGTGTAAGAACACATTTGATTGAGTTTGTCCAATTATTGAGAACTTCTTTTTATGAAAATGCAGGTTGCGCCGTCTCGGTTCGTGGCGTTATGGAGGGTGGCCAACCGGCTGCGAGCTACTGCCGTCGAGGCACTTGTCGGTGGTCGAGGCCGTCAGGTATGAACCTTGTGCCTGTTTTATTTTTGAATTTTGATTTTCCAATTTTTCTTGTAATTGCTTGGAATGATTGACATGAGCCAATTTTGTTGTTTACAGGAGGACCGCGAGCTGGAGCGAGAGTTGACCCAGTCTCGGGAGGAGACAGCTCGCTTGTTGAGGGAGCTCGAGGTTCGAGACGCCGAGATTGCTGTTCTTGCGGCAAGGGTTGCAGAGCTGGAGGGCGACCAACAGTAGCTTTGTTTAGTTTTTGTTTGTTTGTTGGCTGTATTTTGCGCATTTGTACATTTGGACCTTCATTTTGAACCTTCTGGACTTTGTTTGGGGCTCGAGCCCCCAGTTTGTTATACATTTCCCTTTTTGGTTGTATATAAGAAGGCCTGAGTGCCTTCGCTGCTGGGTTGCGTTGCTTGTACCTGCAGGTTAGCTTTGAACAGATTTGGTAGATGACGGTTTACGCCGTCATGCCGCCGAAATTTACATAGAAATCACGCAAAACATACATATGGCCTTAATTAGCGCAAAACGAGTGACTCAAAAGAATGCAAAAAATGCAAAAATTTTGCCGGAAATGACCGGACGGCAGGGAGGGTTACCCCCTAAAAAAGGAAAAAATAGAAATCTATAAGTTAGGAATAAGATGATTAAAAAAAAGGAAATAAATTTAAATTTAGAGTTATTTCATAAAATGAATACGTACAAGTGTGGTAAAATGACGAAAATGTCGATGTCATCTCGAAATGCGTGCCCGCGGAAGTTAGGAAACCCGAAATATGGTAACTTCCACGTATTTACCAAAATAATAACCCGTAGGAATAGGAAATTATTCGTCGAGGAATTAGGAAAGATCCAACGCGGAAAATCACAGAAGTTAAGCTGAGGAAGAGGCGCAGCATGAGCTGCGTCCCTTTGAAGAGGCGCAAGCAGTCTTCGCTGTTCCCAGGTTGTTCCGTTCTGGCGGATTTTTGGAAACAGAAATTAGTATAAATAGAGACGTCGATGGAGCTTTTATTCACACAATTCTTCCGTCTCTTCTTCGTCTTTATTACATAAAACTCTCAAAATAATCCTTCATCATGAATACTTTAGAGGTTCGCTTAAAAGAATGGACCAACGAATTTTCCAACACGGAGAAATATGATATGGGCGCCTACAATATTGGATCATTGCTGAGTTTGAAGCTTATCAAGGTTGTCAAACCATTCCTGGATGCTTGTCTTGATTATTGGGACCCGAATTACCATGTTTTTGCATTCCCCGGAGGCGATATTTGCCCATTTCCTGAAGAAATTGCTGCGATTAGTGGGTGAGACCCTGAACACTTGCCTGCCATTCCTTCTACTTTGCAAGGGTACAAGAGCAAATTTAGAGACTTGCTTGGGTTGACTAGACTTGAGGTGGACCGTTTAGTGACCTCGAAGGGAGTGCGAATGTTGGACTTCATTGACCGATTTATTAACAGGGCTGACCCCACCGTTTCTTATGTTGCCAGGCGAAGGGAATTTGGGTTTTGCTTGTTGCATGTGTATGTCTTCCAAGGGCATGTTAATGAAGACTTGAGAGGTAATCCCCGTCTTCTGGGCCTTGTTGAGCATATGGAGCTGCGCATGAGCCCAGCTTGTTTATGCTTAGGAGAGATCCTGTTGGGCTTGGATAATAGGAGAGCCAACCGCGACCTACCGTATTTGGGAAGTCCCGTCATTCTGCAGGTAAAAGAACTTTTCTTCTCTTTTTCTTTTCCTTTCTTCTTTTTTTCGTTCGTTTTTTTTTTCGTTTTTTTTTTTTTGATGTCTAATACCCTCTTTTGGTAGGTATTGCTTATGGAACGGCTTTGATTGATCGAGCCCCCAGTTCATGTTCCTTCCTATTATGCACGTTCAATTGCAATGAGGACCAGGCTTTACATGGTGGACTTCACCCGAGTCTGCAATTATTGGGAGAACAAACTGAAGAGTGACGATGGCCCGTTGATTAGGTGGATTGTGCCGTGGTGGCACCTCAAATCTGTCACTGGAGTGTCTTCTTTGGATCCTACTCGGTCCGTGCGCATTCCTGGCTTGGAATTTATGGTGTGCATTTTCCCGGAAAGGCCGATGAGACAAGTTGGACTAAAACAGACAATCCCGAAGCTTGATACTGTCTCGCAGACTGTTGTGGCGCTTACTACAGAGAGCCGAAGGGAGTGGGCCATTAAATGGGCTCAAAGAAATGTATGGTTCTTGAACTCTTCTGCTAATGCCTTATGGGTGTCGGATTCTTATCTGCGATGGAGAAAAGCTACTACTCCGGAAGAGCGCGAGAGATTGAGGAAACGCGAGCCCGTTGACTACAAGGTGCGCGAGGTGGAGAAAGAGAAAGAAAAGCATTTGACTGAGGGAGAGGAAGAAGCCGGGTTTCGAGTTGTTCGTCCTTCGAAGAAACCGAAGACTTCTCCTGTCGTAGAGATGGTGATTGGCAAGAATGGGAAGTCTAGGCCCCGAGAAAGACCGTTGGTGATTAGGTCCGAAGTGGCGCAAGAGCGTCCGGCTCGAAGTCGTGACAAGAAATATGACAAAAATGACAAGGGCAAAGGGAAGATGGAAGAATAGCCCGAGTCTTTATATATTATTTATTACTATTATTATTGTTGTAATAAAAAGGTGGGTTTTTTAGAATCCTAGCCTATTCTATTTTTATTATGTAGCGTATTATTACTATTAGAAAATGAATGAAATAAATAAAAAGGTTAAATGGTTATGAAACCGTTGTGATTTTCTATTTATTATTCTTGTCGAATTTCAAATGCAATGCAAATGTCCTTCTATTTACATTTTAAATATAATGGGTTGTATCCTGTGAAGGATTGCCTACGTATTCATTAAAAATGAAATCAAACCCTTGCGCGTAGTTCGAGTAAATGTAAAAGAATAATTGTTCTAAGCAAGAGCTTGTAGTGAACTTTAGAAAAATAAGCATGAGCTTTTGCCTACTCTGAAGGTGCAGATTTAGTTTATTTGATGATATGAGGATGACAAATAGTCAGAATGCAAGAGCAAAGTGACATTAGCTTATTTCAGCTTGGCCAGGGGCCGTTTATTTAGTGCCACAAGAGCGACACGTGAGGTTACGCGAGGCGCGTTTTTCGTTCCTATTCTAGGCATAGTACCGTTTTAATTGGTCGAGGTTTGTCGGGTTGGAAAACTCATTCCCGTCTAGGTCTGTTATTCTAACCGCACCCCCTGGAAGTATGGACTTAACTAGAAATGGTCCGGCCCAATTAGGTTTGAATTTTCCCCGTGGGTCAACAGGTAAAAGAGCTCTAACCGATTTGAGTACTAAGTCTCCTTCCTTGATGTTTCTTGGCCTAACCCTTTTGTTGAAAGCTCGTTTGATACTTGCTTGATATGTTTGGATATTATGCAAGGCGCGTAGCCTACGTTCATCCAGGAGGATGAGTTCTTCGTATCTATCCCTCTTCCAATCAGCTTCTAGGATTTGACTTTCGAGTAAAATACGCAAGGATGGTATCTCTAGCTCGACTGGTTGTACAGCTTCCATGCCGTAGGTCAAATAGAAAGAAGTAGCCCCAGTGGGCGTCCTAACAGATGTACGATATCCCCACAAAGCAAAAGGTATCTTGCTCGGCCAATCTCGATAGTTGTCAATCATTTTCTTGAGAATTGTGACAACGTTCTTATTTGCTGCCTCTACCGCGCCATTAGTCTGTGGTCTATAGGGTGAAGATTGGTGATGCCTAATCTTGTATTTGGCTAGCAATTGCTCAGTCTCAGCTTGGAAATGTGATCCATTATCGCTAATGATCTCATGTGGGCAACCGTATCGACAAATGATGTTGTTTTGTATGAACTTTTCCACATTTTTAGCCGTAAGACTAGTGTAGGAAACCGCTTCTACCCATTTGGTGAAATAGTCGATTGCCACTAGGATGAAACAGTGACCTCCTGTTCCGGCTGGGGTTATCTTCCCGATTATGTCGATTCCCCAAGCAGAAAATGGCCAAGGAGAGGTCATCGTATAGAGCAATGAAGGAGGGATATGTTGTACATTCCTGAAGATTTGGCAATTGTGGCAATGTCTTACGTATTTGATGCTATCGGATTCCATTGTGGTCCAATAATATCCCAAACGTGTGATCTTCTTTGCCATCATGGGCCCACTCATGTGAGGACCGCATTCTCCATCGTGGACTTCTTCCATCACCTTTCGTGCCTGTGAATGATCAAGGCAACGTAGGATTACACCAAGAGGTGTTCTTTTGTATAACTCTCCTTGCATGAGAACGTATTGGGAAGCTAGTAGGCGTATAGCACGTTGTCCCCTCTTGTCCATATCGGGTGGATAGGTACCGTTGAGCTTGAAATTCAGGATTGCTTGGAACCAGGGTTCCTGTGCGATTTCCTCTTCATTGGCGATTTGGTGTACATAAGCCGGCTCTGACCGTCGTTCGATGCACAAAGGCATTTTCATCATGTCATCTGGCATATTAATCAAAGATGTAAGTTTTGCAAGAGCATCTGCAAATTGATTTTCTTCCCGAGGTAGGTGTAGATATGTCACGTGATCAAAGAATTGGGCAACTTGGTCTATTCTGGCTTGATAAGGTGCTAGGCTTTCGCTTCGAATTTTCCAAGACCCTGTAACTTGGTTGATGATCAGTGATGAATCCCCATGTACTCGAAGGTTTTTAATGCCTAAGCTCACTGCCGCTTGTAATCCGATGAGATAAGCTTCGTATTCGGTAGCATTGTTTGTCACCTCGAAGTCGAGTTTGACAGCGATTGGTGTGTGCTCGCCTTCAGGAGAAATGAGCAACACTCCTATTCCAAATCCTCTTAAGATTGATGCCCCATCAAAGTAAAGATCCCAGGAGTCTACATCAGTTTGGAGTATATCCTCGTCTGGAAATGACCAAGTATCTATTGTTTGAGCGTCATTGATGGGATTTTCTGCAAAGAATTCGGCAACGGCGCGCCCTTTTATAACTTTTAGAGGCACGTATTTGAGGTCAAACTTTGAGAGCATCAAAGTCCATCTTGCTAGGCGTCCGTTGAGGACGGGTTTCTCGAAGAGGTATTTGACTGGATCCATTTTGGAGTATATTTTGACGGAGTAGCTAAGCATGTAATGGCGTAGCTTCTTCGTGGCCCACACAAGAGCGAGGCATGTCTTTTCGAGTTGTGAGTATTTACACTCGTACTCCAGGAACTTCTTACTAAGGTAGTAGATAGCCCTTTCTTCACTTCCTACGGTCTGAGCTAGCATGGCACCCATGGCTGTTTCAGTTACTGTGAGATATAAACCAAGAGGTTGATCTCGTTGAGGTGGCATGAGCACGGGTGGTTTAGCCAATATCTCTTTGATTCGGTCAAATGCCTTTTGATAATCATCATCCCACATGGTGTGGTCTGTTTTCTTGAGCTTCTTGAAGATAGGCTCGCAAATCATGGTGAGTTTCGATATGAATCGACTTATATATTGCACTTTTCCCAGGAATCCTCTAACTTCTTTTTCTGTTTGAGGTTGTGGCATTTCGATCAGAAACTTGATCTTGGAAGGGTCTATTTCTATACCTCGTTGGCCAACGACGTATCCCAGGGGTTTGCCAGATGTTACTCCGAATGTGCATTTCTGAGGATTGAGCCTCATGTTGTATTTTCGTAGCCTTGCGAAAAATTTGCGAAGGTTCGCAATATGCCCTTCTCTATCCTTGGATTTGACAATCATGTCGTCTACGTATACCTCAACTTCTTTTTACATCATGTCATGTAAGAGTGTAGTTGCGGTGCGTTGATATGTAGCTCCGGCGTTGATCAATCCAAACGGCATGACCGTATAGCAATAGGTTCCCCATTGAGTGACAAAGGCGGTCTTATGCATGTCTTCTATGGCCATCTTGATTTGGTTATAACCCGCGTACCTATCCATGAAGGATAGTAAGGCGTGGTCTGCAGTATTATCCACCAATATGTCGATGTGTGGTAGAGGGAAGTCATCTTTAGGACTGGCTTTGTTTAAGTCCCTAAAATCAACACAAACACGGATTCTCTCATCCTTTTTGGGTACAGGTACTATGTTGGCTACCCAGTCAGAATACTCGGAAACTTTGATGAACCCGGCTTTGAATTGCTTATCAACTTCTTCTTTAATCTTGAGAGCCCATTCCGTTCTCATTCGTCGAAGCTTCTGTTTTACAGGTTTGAAACCTGGCTTAATCGGGATTCTATGTTCGGCGATATCCCTGTCGATCCCTGGCATGTCTTCGTAGGACCAAGCGAAAACGTCTTTGACCTCGTTTAGGAGGTCTATGAAATCGGCCCTTTCGGCAGAGCTCAAGGTAGTCCCTATCCTAAGTTCTTGGGGTTCTAGTTCGGTTCCTACATTGATGGGTTCAGTGTCCTCTATTACTGGTCCCCCTTCCTCTTCCTGTAGTATTTCATTGGCTATGTAGGGAGGTATTTCGATTGAGTCTGGGTCTTGGTCATCCTCAGTATCATCGTAAACAGAATTGCACTCAGGATAACACAAAGAGTAAGCAGAACCTTATTTATTCATATTAAAGTTTGAGAAAATTTGAAACAAAGAAGCCATCTTATCCATGGTTAGTGGCGGCAAAGGGACAGTGGTTGGGACATTTCCCGAACTACTGTGACTACTCGAGGCTAAGCTAGGAGAAACAGAGGGAATGGGGATGACGACAGGAGGAGACTCCCTAATGACTTCTCTAGACACCGACTCTGACTCCGACTCTGACTCGAATTCATCATCTTCTGGTTCTCCTTTGAACATCTCTCCTTCTCCAGTGGTGAGTTTGAAGAGTCTTCCGTGATTGTTGGTCCACTTAATTGATTTTCTCCATCCTTTCTGCTGACTTGCGTTGGTTTCTGTGATTAACGCGGTGGGGTTGAAGTGATCGTCTTGAAGTATCATGGTAATGATCTCATCCTGTGCGGCCCTAACAAATCGATCTTCTCCGAACAACAGATTCATGGTGATATTTGGAGAAATGGTGGAATAGTTCCCTTCATTCTCGATCGCTTGGATTTCATCTTCAATTGGAGAAATGAGGTGTGAACAATCTAAGGTAGATTCATCACTTGTAATCACTAGAACTCCAAGAGGATTCTGAGTGTAATACTCCGTATTTATATGTCTTGGGGTACTCTATCGAGTAGCCCTTACTCTGTCGAGTAAGGGTAAGTTGCGAAATAAAATAGTTTCTGACCTGTTGGGTACTCGATCGAGTAGCTAGGGTACTCGATCGAGTAGGGGGGTACTCGATCGAGTACCTTGGGTACTCGATCGAGTGTCCGGTTTTACGGGGAGTTTTCTCGGGTTTTGTTAATTATGCAATTAAGGTATTTAAACATAATCGTCATTGTTTTAAATCACTTTTACAAAACCTAAAACCCTGTTTAAGAGAGAAAGCAGCCACTTCATCTTCCTAATCGCATTCTTAGCAATTCCCGGAGTTCAGACGGTCAGTTCTTGTCGTAATTCGTATCGTTGAGTTCCTTGCGTCAAGGGTAAGCTTTTAACATAATTTTTATAATGCTTTGTTAAGATTGGTTAAACCCTAATTTAGGGATTGGGGGTTTTGTGTGGTATGTGATGTGTAGTCTCTATATGTTATGTGATAGGAGGAGGATTCGTAGAAGAGGCGTTTTGATACAGCTGTAGATACCGTCTGCTTGTTGTGCTTTCCAGGTAGGATTTCCTACTCAGTATTAGTCCCATAATGGGATATTGGTGATGTGCTGTAGTTAGTTGTTTGATATGATGATTGTACTGTGTTTGTGGTTGTGATTGCTGTTGATGGTTCTCGAGATGCGTTCTCGGCTGAGTGGGGTCACTTGCGGAAGTGACTTCACGCCCTAGTTTCGCCCTTCGTGGAACCCGCCACGGGAGGCGATGTGCACATTAATGGGACAGGGTTATCGCTCGGTATGATGAGCGGGGCTTAGGTGGGAACGGCAGCTGCGGTCCCCCATCGGCGTGGGGGTCCAAAGTGGACGATCGATTGAGATGATGGGAGTTGGTGGTGTGTGTGTGTGTGTGTGTGTGTTTGTGACATTCATTGGTCTGTTATCTTATTATTGTTATCTATATTGATTGTGTGATTAGTACTCGACCCCTGTTGTTTTGTAAACTGCGGTGATCCATTCGGGGATGGTGAGCAGATATTGAGCGGTATATTGAGATGAGTACTGGGATAGCTGGGATGCCACGACATGACGATAGGAGTCTTCCGCTGTAGCCTTAGTTTATTTACTTTTCAGTTAAACAGTCATTTGAGAATAATGTATCGCACTTTTAGTTGGTTTCACGGGTTGTAACTATTCGTTAAACTATTTATAATAAATGTTGTTTCTTTATTGTTGTTTGATTATCATTGCCTCGGGTAACCGAGATGGTAATGTCTTCATACCTGAGTGGTCCTGGTAAGGCACTTGGAGTGTGGGGGTGTTACAAATGGTATCAGAGCGACGATCCTGAAACCTGTAACCAATGAACTTAATGAACATAGGGAGTCAATTAAAATGAACCCGGGGTAAAAGTTGTAGGAGCTAGTGCAAAGGCTTGGGAGACGTCCTAAAGTCGCGGGGGTCGCTCTACAACTTTGAACCGGTCACATGGGGAAAGTGTTTGTCGAGTTGTATGTGTGTTTGGTTAACTTGTTTACAAATTTGATGGAATGTGTTGATTGTTGGATGTTCGAAGTTGGAAGTTGAGAAGGTGAAAGAAAAGTGATGATATATAGAAACTGTTGATGAAATGATAACATGTTGAATGTTTTACAACGTGGCAATTAATAGCATGATTGTTATGATATAATATGTGATTTATAAAGTTTAACATGTTAGCATATGACGTAACATGCGGGTAGCTTTTACGAATTAGTGTTACTCGATCGAGTGAGACTGACTCGATCGGGTGGGTTTTTGGCGAGTTTGAGTCCAGAATCGAGTTTTGGGGCACTCGATCGAGTAACTAGGGGTACTCGATCGAGTAGGGGGTCACTCGATCGAGTAGCCTAGATACTCGATCGAGTAGGAAAGAGATGAGAAGGTTTGTTTGGTTCTGGAGTTTGGGTACTCGATCGAGTACGTGGGGCACTCGATCGAGTAGCCCGTTACTCGATCGAGTGGGTTTGAGAACTCGATCGAGTAGGTTCTGGGGGTCGCGTCTTCGTGTTTTGAAGTTTAGTACGTATGTTCATATCTACCCCTTTTCTTATATATGTATAGTTTCGAGATGCCGCCCAAGAGAATCGCTTTGTACGCGAGAGCCGAGCTTATGACCGTGGATGACATCGTTAAGATGTTAGAGCACCAGGATGCTCTTACTGAGACCCTGAAGAGAGTGAATGAGGACAAGGATAAGAGTAAGGAGAAGGAGGTTGATCATTCTAAAATCAGCCTCTACATTGCGAGGTTTAACCCGAAGGAATACAAGGGGGTTGGGGAACCTAACCTTCTTGATAGTTGGCTGAGAGAGATGGAGAACATCTTAGACTTGGTTCATTGTCCCGATGAGATGAGGGTGGAACAGGCTGCGTTCTATCCGAGGGAGGCAAAGAGGCAAGTGGTGGGATTCAATGAAGGTGAGTGCTAAGGAGATATACACCAACCAAGGCTTACCCGCTATACCTTGGGAGGAGTTTCGTAGGGGTCGTGAGGAAGGAGTTCGTGCCGGAGCATGTGAGGAGTAAGTTGAGGGAAGAGTTTGATAAGTTTAAGATGACCGCCGAGATGTCGGTAGCCGAGTACTACGGACGTCAATGAGAAGTCCGGTATGCTTGAGGATATGGGTTTGAGTGAGGAGAACCTGGCATTGAGGTTTGAAAGAGGGTTGACTACCACGATTATGGATAAGTTACCCGTGGGGATCCTTACCGATGTTAAGGAAGCTTATGAGAGGGCCGGGAGAGCTGAGAGGTTGGTAGAGATGGCTCAGGAGAGGTCGGGTGGTGAGAAGAGGAAGTCCGAGAGCGAGGGTGGTGGCCAATCGAATCACAAGAAAGGCAACCACAATCGCCTAAGGGATTTTCTGCACGGGTCCGGGTTTAGTGTTTGGGGCTTCCTTTGGGCGTGGCCGTGGGAGTGTGAGTAATAGTTGGGGAGTGACCTGCTTTGGTTGTGGTGGTGTAGGCCACAAGAGACATGAGTGCACGAGCGCACCAGATCTTTTCGAGACCCGCACGAGCTTCGCAAGCAACAGATCGGCCGGATCATGGCCAAACCGGGAAGTCGAGTTACAGTGGGAGGCAACCGCAACGGCGGTAATTCTTATCAGAAGACACCGACGAACAACAACAACAATCAAGGGTCGGGTGCTAAGCCAACCGCATCAGCCAGTACTGTCCAGGGAGGTGGGCAGAAGACCAGTGGCAAGTTGTTCATGATGGAGAAGAGGGCACCGGAGGATGCGCACGTTATCACCGGTACATTCCTTGTTAACGGTATTCCTACGTTTGTTTTGTTTGATTCGGGGGCTTCTCAGTCGTTTGTGTCTTCGAGTCATGTTAAACAGTTGGGTTTGAGAGTATATGAGTCTGTTAGTGAGCAAGTTTTCATACCTTCGGGTGAGTCTGTATCGTGTGGGAGGTTGTTTAGGGATGTATCTTTGATAGTTGGGCAAGTTGATTTCCCTGTAGACTTGCTAGAGTTTCCTTTTAATGGTTTTGAGATGATAGTTGGGATGGATTGGTTAGGAAAGTATAAAGCTAAGATAGACTGTCATCAAAAGAAAGTATCCTTACGAGGTCCAAAGGGTGTTAGTGTGTCTTATCGTGGGTTTCTAGTCAAACCCAAAGTTAAGTTGATTGCAGCTGTCACCTTGAAGTCTTATCTGAGGAAGGGATGTTCGTTGATCTTGTGTCATGTGAGAGATGACCGGATAGAGAGTCCGACAGTTGATGAGATACCAGTGGTGGGAGAGTTTGCGAGATGTTTTTCCGTAGAGGAGATTCCGGGTTGCCACCGAAGAGGGAGATAGATTTCACCGTAGAGTTGAAGCCAGGGACGGGGCCAATCTCTAAGGCACCGTACCGTATGGGTCCTAAGGAGATGGAGGAGCTTAGGAAGCAGTTGGATGATCTGATAGAGAAGGGATACATTAGACCAAGTGTATCGCCTTGGGGAGCACCAGTTCTTTTCGTAAAGAAGAAAGATGGGAGTTTGAGGCTATGCATAGATTACAGGGAGCTGAACCGTGTGACGATAAAGAACAAGTATCCTTTGCCAAGGATAGATGACCTGTTTGATCAGATGAGCGGTACAACAGTCTTTTCTAAGATTGATTTGAGGTCGGGGTACCATCAGGTGAAGATTAGAGAGATGGATATACCAAAGACAGCTTTCACGTCAAGGTATGGCCATTATGAGTATGTGGTGATGCCGTTTGGGTTGTCTAATGCGCCGGCGGTGTTTATATGGATTTGATGAATAGAATCTTCGACGCTTCTTGGACCAGTTTGTAGTAGTGTTTGTCGATGATATCTTAGTCTACTCTAAGACTAAGGAGGAGCATGAGGAGCATCTGAGGATCGTGTTGCAGACTTTGAGGGATCATGAGTTGTATGCTAAGCTGTCCAAGTGTGAGTTCTGGTTAGAGAAAGTTGCTTTTCTGGGGCATGTAATCTCTAAAGATGGGGTAGCTGTGGATCCGGCGAAGATTGAGGCAGTGACAAAGTGGGAAGCACCGAAGAATGTTGCTGAGGTTAGGAGTTTCTTGGGTTTAGCTGGATACTACAGACGGTTCGTGAAAGATTTCTCCAAGATAGCTAGACCGATGACAGCGTTGATGAGGAAAGAGAACAGGTTTCGTTGGGATGAGAGTTGTGAGACGGCGTTCCAAACATTAAAGGAGCGTTTGACCACAGCTCCTGTCTTAGCATTGCCTGAAGGGAGCGAGAACTTTGAGGTTCATACAGATGCCTCGAAGAATGGGTTGGGATGTGTGTTGATGCAGAATGGTAAAGTGATTGCCTATGCTTCTAGGCAATTGAAGCCTTATGAGGAGAACTACCCTACCCATGATCTGGAGTTGGGTGCAGTGGTGTTTGCTCTAAAGATTTGGAGACATTACCTTTATGGAGCAATCTTTAAGGTATTTTCTGATCACAAGAGTCTTAAGTACATCTTCACGCAGAAGGAGTTGAACATGAGACAGAGGAGGTGGATGGAGTTGATTGGCGACTACGACATGGAAATCATCTACCATGAAGGGAAGGCCAACGTTGTAGCTGATGCTTTGAGTAGGAAGAGTGTACATTCCTTGTGTACAGCTCTATTTTGATGAGGCTGAGGGATGAGGTAGCGAGCTTTGGGATACATATGATGCAGAAAGGAGATGCCATGGGCGATATGACAGTACAGCTTGAGTTTTATGATGATATTCGGGATAAACAGGCTTTGGATCCTAAGATAGTGGAATGGAGAGCTGGAGTAGAGAAAGGGACAGTGTCCCCGTTTTCTATTCATACAGATGGTAGTTTGAGGTTTGATGGTAGGTGGTGTGTTCCTAATAATGAGGAGTTGAAAAAGACGATCATGACAGAAGCGCATTGCACACCATACTCAGTTCATCCAGGTGGAGACAAGCTATACAAAGATTTGAAGAAAACGTTTTGGTGGCCTGGGATGAAGAAAGAGACAGCTGAGTTTGTGTCCCGTTGTTTGACATGCCAAAGAGTTAAAGGGGAACAGAGAAGACCACAAGGTAAGATTCAGTCTTTAGAGGTGCCTGAGTGGAAGTGGGAATCCGTTTTCATGGACTTCATTGTGGGTTTGCCTAAGAGTCAACAAGGTAACAACATGATTTGGGTGATAGTGGATCGTCTGACCAAGTCAGCTCACTTTGTTCCAATGAAAGATACATGGACTAAGGCACAATTGGCTATGGCCTATCGAAAGAACGTGCTTAAGTTACATGGAGTCCCTAAGGACATAGTGTCCGACAGAGATGCGAGGTTTATATCGAGGTTTTAGAAGGAGTTGCAGAATCGTTGGGAACAACTTTGAAGATGAGTACAAAGATTTCATCCTCGCGACGACGGCAGACTGAGAGAACAATCAAGACTCTTGAGGATATGTTGCGAGCTTGTGTGATGGATTTTGGTGGTAGCTGGGAGCAGAGGTTGGACTTGATAGAATTTTCTTACAACAACAGCTATCACACCAGTATTGGTATGGCACCGTTTGAGACTTTGTATGGGAGGAGATGTAGGAGTCCAATCTGTTGGGACGTTAGTGCTGAGGCAGTGGTTTTAGGACCAGAGATGGTGCATGAGATGGTGGAACAGATTAAGATGATCAGGGAACGGATGAGAGCAGCCCAGGATCGACAAAAGAGTTATGCAGATCTACATCGTCGGGACATAGAGTTTCAAGTTGGGGACAAGGTTCTTCTGAAAGTGTCTCCGATGCGTGGAGTTATGAGATTTGGGAAGAAAGGCAAGTTAAGTCAGAAGTTTATAGGGCCTTATGAGATCTTAGAGCGAGTTGGGGAAGTTGCTTATCGTTTGGCTTTACCAGCTGCGTTGGAGAGAGTGCATAATGTGTTTCATGTATCGCAGCTGCGGAAGTATGTGAGTGACCCGTCACATGTGTTGGAGGCAGAGAGCTTAGAGCTAGATGAGTCTTTATCATATCTGGAGGTGCCTAAGCAGATTCTAGACCGAAAGGTTAGGAAGACTAGGAGTGGTGAGACAGTTTTGCTTAAGATCCTTTGGTCTAACCACGAGACTGAGGAAGCTACATGGGAGGCAGAGGATATCATGAAAGAGCGTTACCCTTTCCTTTTTGATCAGGTACGTATGGTTACGGGGACGTAACCTTGTTTCTTTTAGGGGGGTAGGAGATGATCGCGAGCAGTTTTAAGAGTTTTATACACCTTTTATAGGTAGTGTCGGTATGTTTGTCGGGATGAGTTGGGTTAGTATCATGTTTTATGTTATGTTAAAAGTTTGTTTGGCTTTTGAGTCGGGAATGTTTTGGGAGTACCTTTGTTTGGTAGTGGTTTGAACTTCGGGGACGAAGTTCCTTTTAAGGAGGGAAGACTGTAATACTCCGTATTTATATGTCTTGGGGTACTCTATCGAGTAGCCCTTACTCTGTCGAGTAAGGGTAAGTTGCGAAATAAAATAGTTTCTGACCTGTTGGGTACTCGATCGAGTAGCTGGGGTACTCGATCGAGTAGGGGGGGTACTCGATCGAGTACCTTGGGTACTCGATCGAGTGTCCGGTTTTACGGGGAGTTTTCTCGGGTTTTGTTAATTATGCGATTAAGGTATTTAAACATAATCGTCATTGTTTTAAATCACTTTTACAAAACCTAAAACCCTGTTTAAGAGAGAAAGCAGCCACTTCATCTTCCTAATCGCATTCTTAGCAATTCCCGGAGTTCAGACGGTCAGTTCTTGTCGTAATTCGTATCGTTGAGTTCCTTGCGTCAAGGGTAAGCTTTTAACATAATTTTTATAATGCTTTGTTAAGATTGGTTAAACCCTAATTTAGGGATTGGGGGTTTTGTGTGGTATGTGATGTGTAGTCTCTATATGTTATCTGATAGGAGGAGGATTCGTAGAAGAGGCATTTTGATACAGCTGTAGATACCGTCTGCTTGTTGTGCTTTCCAGGTAGGATTTCCTACTCAGTATTAGTCCCATAATGGGATATTGGTGATGTGCTGTAGTTAGTTGTTTGATATGATGATTGTATTGTGTTTGTGGTTGTGATTGCTGTTGATGGTTCTCGAGATGCGTTCTCGGCTGAGTGGGGTCACTTGCGGGAGTGACTTCACGCCCTAGTTTCGCCCTTCGTGGAACCCGCCACGGGAGGGGATGTGCACATTAATGGGACAGGGTTATCGCTCGGTATGATGAGCGGGGCTTAGGTGGGAACGGCTGCGGTCCCCGATCGGCGGGTCCAAAGGGACGATCGATATTGAGATGATGGGAGTTGGTGGTGTGTGTGTGTGTGTGTGTGACAGTTCAGCTGTCTGTTTATCTTATTATTGTTATCTATATTGATTGTGTGATTAGTACTGACCCCGGTGTTGTTTTGTAAACCTGCGGTGATCCATTCGGGGATGGTGAGCAGATATTGAGCAGGTATTGAGATGAGTACTGGGATAGCTGGGATGCCACGACATGACGATAGGAGTCTTCCGCTGTAGCCTTAGTTTATTTACTTTTCAGTTAAACACTCATTTGAGAATAATGTATCGCACTTTTAGTTGGTTTCACGGGTTGTAACTATTCGTTAAACTATTTATAATAAATGTTGTTTCTTTATTGTTGTTTGATTATCATTGCCTCGGGTAACCGAGATGGTAATGTCTTCATACCTGAGTGGTCCTGGTAAGGCACTTGGAGTGTGGGGGTGTTACAGTATTGGTAGTCGACCATCTTCAATCATGTCTTGAAGCACATTTTTCAATTTGTAGCATTTTTCTGTGTCATGCCCTTTGCCCCTATGGTATTCACAGTACGAGTTCTCGTCCCAGAACTTGGATTTCCTTTCGGGTTCTGGAGTAGGTCCAATGGGTTGGAGTTTGCCTTGCTTCATTAACCTTTTTAGAGCGTTTGAGTAAGTGTCCCCAAGATTAGTGAATTTCCTTGGTGGGGTACTTTTCTTGGATGGCTCGAGAAGGTTAACTTCATCGGTCTTGCAAATGGAGCCGTATGAACGACTTGTTGAGCCTTGATATCCTCGACCTACCGTTTTGGACAAGAGTCCTTTACGGATGTCATCTTCAATCCTTGTCCCTAGTACGGTTAAGTCCTTGAAAGTTTTGATGTTTTGGTATCTCAAATGATTGGCATAGATGGGTTTGAGACTGTCCACGAACTTCTCCACAAGGGTAGCCTCATCCGGGCGTTCAACTAGTTGGGTAATAGTCTTCCTCCACCTACTTAGGAAGTCGGTGAATCCTTCTTTGTCATTTTGGGTAAGAACCTCTAGAGTGCGCATGTTAACTTGGATCTCAGCATTATCCGCATATTGCTTAGCAAACTCGATTGCGGCATCTTCCCAAGTAGCGACCTTCTTGTGTTCTAAGGAGTAGAACCATTGCTTCGGGATGGTGTCAAGAGATGAAGGAAAAATCCTTAAGAACATATCGGGTTTGATGCCTTTGATAGACATGTAATCCTTGAAGGCACGAATGTGGTTCAAAGGGTTTTCGTGCCCCTTGGATTTAGGGATATCCGTCATATTGAAGTTGGTTGGCAATTTGGAATTGACGGCCTCATACTTGCGGTTATTCTCCCTATAAATGTCATCTCCTTTAAGGTACATCAATTGCTCCTCTAAGTATTGGAGTCTTTTCTCGGCTACAGTTAGTCCCATGGGAGGATTTTCGTCCCTGAATTCATCCGCGGAGTCACCTATTACTTCACTTTCATGAGGAGGCAACCTCCCCTCTACGGCATAGATTCGGCCCTCGATGGTCTCAAGGCGATCATGGACTTGGTCTTGGGTAACTTGGATTTGGGCTAGCGCGGCTAGGATCCGATCATTACCATCTTGAAGTTGGTGGAGGTTTGTTTCGCTGGATCCAGGCATCTTGAAAACTGGATAAGAGATCGATGACGAATAAAAACACAATCGACCAATCTAACACACTTGCTAAAAGAAGAAATGTTTTGACTCGTAAAGTGGGTGTGTGCCACTTGTGTTGAGTGAGCTTTGAAGAAAGGACAAAAATTTTGAAAATGTGTATCCTAGTCAACTATAGTGTAGTTGTAGGAGTGGACTCGAAGTGAGGTTTTGAAATGGGCTTGTGACCCGGATTTTGACTCGACAAATGGACAGAGTTTCGACTGGGTTTTGCGTTAATCAAATGGCCTTTTTCGAAATTTTGAT
Organism: Silene latifolia; assembly: GCF_048544455.1. Taxonomy (NCBI): domain Eukaryota; kingdom Viridiplantae; phylum Streptophyta; class Magnoliopsida; order Caryophyllales; family Caryophyllaceae; genus Silene; species Silene latifolia. The sequence goes on from NC_133534.1 coordinate 78,168,225, forward strand.
TAAAAAAAGAGGGATTTTGATTTTTACAAAAAATCGTCATGGTTTTGTTTAGAAATGGTGATCACGTAAGGTACAAACATTTATACAAGCATTATAACGGGATGCTGAGTGCATTTAAAAGGATTTTGGTTTAAAGGGTGGGTTGCCATACCGAACCATCAAACCCGAAGTCTGTGGAGAGGCTCGTGCCAAACAAGAGTAAGGGCGATTCCTAGTCCATTTCCTCAAGTAGTGAAGGCCCTTGATACAAACAAGAGTAAACATCATGGTATGGATGACGTCAATCGCTATCCATCCTTAGGCCCAAATAAGAATTAGGACCGTTTAGACGGGACGATTGGTCGAATGGGTTGGGTTGGGCCTAGGAAGGCCGAATGAAACGATCTAGGAAGACCGAGTTATGAAAACCGACAATTGTCTTGTACAAACTATTCCCTAACCTTGTTCAAGTTTCACCCTTGGCTACACGTAAGTGTATTATCCCCAGCGGAGTCGCCAAACTGTGGACAGCGGGGGGCCCACGGGGGCGCTTGGGAGGAAGAGAACAAGCGTTTGCATTTTTGTTGGAGTCGCCACCAATTTTTATGGGAAATTGGAACCGTTCGAATACCTCGTGCCATGTCAAGACACAAAGTAGAGACATGAACACTAAGCAATCGTTACCCTTAGCATTTTATGTCTAGAATGACTCTCGTGGATGCCAATGAACACGGATGTTCACAGAGATTTGGAGTAAGGGGTGAGGGTACGTATTAGGAAGCTCTTTTGATCGAACACCTAATCCCGCCCGCCTCGATAGCGGCCTCTACTAATGATTAGGGAAATTGTCTATACTTGATATATTGTCGATTATATGCATGCAATGCAACATCCAAGTTTTAATCCTAGCATGTGAGAATTAATACTAAGTCGGTAAACACGTAGTTTAATCATACAATTAGGTCAAAGTATGAGTTAATGTTCAATTACATGTGAAAACATACAAATGATACAAAAAATATGATAAATGCAATAAAGGAAAATTACAATAATTACATTGGGTTAGGCGATTTATGTCGAAAATACCTTCAAAACGGATGATTTGAGAAAACGAATAAAAGAACGAATTAGCGAACAAATCAGAAGGTGATAATACGATTAATAGTCCATTATACGTAAGCTAATTAAACTAGGCCAAGCAACAACGGGAGTTCAGAGACAGAATTCAACCTGGAACAGGCGCAGCAGGACTGCGCCCTTTGGAAGAGGCGCAGCAGTTGCTGCGTCTGTTCCAAGAGTGAGTTCTGGCTGTGAAGCCGGAACTGCAAATCGTTAATGTTAATTGGTGAATTTAAGGATTGATTACGATATTTACTCGGATGGAAGTGATTATCAGGTTAATTACATGTGATTAATGGTCATAAAAGCAATAAAACATGGATGTGACGGAATTAAAGACGGAGTTAATTACATAAAAGAATGATTGATTAGTGACATGAGTGAATGAAATAGGCTAAACATGACGAATTGATGACAAATTAACAACGAACATGCGATGCATATGACAATAAACGGATGAAAATATATCAGAGATCGAATTCCAGAAACTCAATATGAACGAATCGAATTTCTACAACCCGGATTTGAATTTAATGACGAAAACCCGCAAATATTGGATTATAAGGGATTTAAGTCGGATTTAATGACGAATTAAACTTGTTAATGATGAACAATAATATACATATGAAATTATTATGGTGATTGCGTCAAAGAATTAGCAAAAAACAAACGAAGCAAATAAAAGACGAACGAATTACAGAGGACGAAGGAAGAAGAAAGGAAGCAGGAACTGTGGCAGCCTCACGAAGAGGCGCAGCAGGAACTGCGCTCCTTCGAAGAGGCGCAGCAGTTGCTGCGTCCTTTCTCGACAGTCTGTCTTCTTGAAATCCGTAAAAAAGAGGTTTTAAAGCACGGTTTTAGAAATCGGTTTTAAGAGGTATTTTCGACGTAAACCTTACATTAATGATGATACAAAAAGGTAAATAACAGTAATAAAAGAGAGATTTACACCCTCAGACTTACATGTTTGACGAAACGAGAAGGACTAAGATATCGATTAGCGATGCTCGACTCGAACTATAATGCAAATATGAAAGTGCCCTCGTAAGAGGAAAACGATTAGATTAATTATGTTGATTGATTGTGGAGTTGGTCAAATTGGTCGGTCATGCAAACGAGGCTGGTACTCAGAAGGATCCGAGCTTACGTGGTCGAAAAGCACGTAGACGCCAAAAAGTAAGAACGAAGGTCTAGAATGCAAAGGGAGAAGAGAAGGGCGGACACTCGCGTGAGAAATATGAGGAGGGAAGGCTCCTATTTATACTAATCACGGAATTAGGGTTTAGGAAAGGAGAGAAAGATCCGCAAACAACCGACTTAGGTTAAACACGGAAACTTGGACAAAAATAAAGTCTTGAGGAAGAGGCGCAGCAGGTGCTGCGTCCCTTGGAAGAGGCGCAGCACTTGCTGCGTCTTTTCCTCAGCGGGTTCCTCCTGCGCAAGAAACCGCTTTTGACAGCCTGTCGTATTTTAGGTATAACTTTCTCTACAAGATTCGGATTAAGGTGATTTTGGTGGCGTTGGAAAGCTAAGAAAGAGATCTAGAACTTTCTGTGAAATAGGCCTGACCCAAAAAAGTTGTTATGACCTCGTAAAATGGGCCTAAAGGTCGGGTTGTCATTTTAGCTAAATGAAATGCACATTTTGTAATGTAAACTTAAGGTTTAGCCTAATGAAGTGACATGAGACTCAAAATGAGATATAATCTCAACATTTTATGACATCTTAACCTTAGGTAGACAAGCACATTGCTTTAACTCGGGATTTGACGGTTTTAGGAAATGAAGACGGTTTTTGACCCAGACTCCAAATGTACTCTAATTACTGCCAAAACGACCGTAATGACACCTAGATGACAAACCATGAGGTAGACACAAGTATTTGAGCTATCACTTGATGATAAACTTACGAATTGTAATAAATCGTTCCGCGTACCAAACATGCGGCCCAATCATCACCGGGGGTTTGCGGGAGGTGCAGAAATGAGGTATCTACAGAGGGGTCGTGGCTGGTGGTGGGACCACCATGAGTCAAGGGAGACCACAATGGTGGCCACTGGTGGTCGTGGGGTGGTGTAAGGAGATGAGCGTGTGTATTGTGGTGTTTGAGGGGTTGTTTAAGGCGGGTGTTTGTGGGTAGCTGTTGGCGGTAAGGCTGGTGGTCAGAGGGTGGTTGGGTGCATCTTGGTGCAGGCAGAAGGTAGCTGGGTTGGGTGGTGGCCGTGGTGGCTTGTGGTGACGGGATAAAGGTAGCTTATGGAGGGTTGTTGGGCACGGTTTTGAAATCCTGTACTTGGGGTAATTGGGTGTTTGTGACGGGTTTTGCTTTGGGTGACTCGGGTTTGTACTTGAATCGGGTTTTTAATATAATAATCCTTTAATAATAATAATAAATAATTAATTTGATTAATGAATATAATTTATAAATTATTAAATAATAATAGAAGGTAATAATTAATAATTGATGGAAAATTATAATATTTATGTTTGGTGACGATTTGTGAAGAAATTATAATCGGGTTCGGATTGCTTTAATTATTTGGATCGCTTGAGATGCTTATTTGGAATTGCTTGCCAGGTCGGGATAAATCCTACTCAACTCATGTTTGTTAATGTTCGGCATGGTGGATTATATATATGGGAGTGAAAAATTTCATATGTTGATAAGTGAATTATTGATATGTTAATATTGTCGTATTCGTTGGAAGGGAGGCATTATATTACATTGTGTTGGTTGTTATTACTAATTATGATGAGATAGGTTTAAATTGCTATCGTTGATTGTGAATGTGGAAATTGTGATAAGCTGTGCTACAGTCAGATGTACGTTGTTGAGGGAGTTTGTACTCTGGGGTGATGGTAATATGTACGTTGTGAGAGAGGGGTACTATTACATAATGGCGGTACTTTGTTACGGGAGGGGTACCAAAGTAATGTGAGCACGTTGTTAAGGGTGGTGTGGTAAGTCATGAGAAGGAGCATATTGTTAAGGGAGTAATGCAATGTGAATTGAATTGGATTGCCTATTATATGTTCTTGTTGTTAGTGTTTATTCCTATTCAACCTCGTGGTTGACTGTGTATTCGTGAACACCTGTGATGAACCATAATGGGGAGCAGATTTGACAGGTACTAAAGATTAGCTGACTTGGGGGCTATGGGATGCGTGAGGACTTGACCAGTCTACCTAGAAGTCTAAACCACGTAGATTATTAGATCACTTTATTTCTGCTGCGAGTTGTACTTTAATTTATATAAAGTTTTAGTTGGTTAATTTGTAATAAACATGTAATCGCTAAAGTTATTTTTAAAGTACTTTGGTGAGTTGGACTTTGTTATTTATTACCTCGAGAAATCGAGATGGTAACGCTCTCATTTACTTGGGATGTCTAGCTAAAGACTCCTGAATAAATGGGGGTGTTACAAAGTGGTATCAGAGCAAAACGATCCTCAGCCTAAACCAATAAACAATATTGAATGTAGAATGAGTCTAATAAAATGAACCCCTGGTAGAAACTATTAGGAGCCCTTCTAATTAGTGCGGTTAGGTAGACGTCCTTAATTCGTACCCTGGTCCTATCAGTTTTTAACCGGTTATCTTGAGAGATATTACAATGTGGGGTAATTTAAAATGAATATCGTTTATTTGTCTTAGGAGTTTTGTTTGCCTTGTTTGAATATTGTTTTCATTGATGACTGCGGTTACGGGGACATAACCTTGCTTTTAAGGAGAGGGAATGTGATATGATTTTAAGCATTCGTTTAAGCATGTGGATATGAGAAAAGTATGTTGGCCTGTATTTTGGGAGGTGTAATTGTGACTAACATGTGAAGTATTACGGAAAATGCGTAGAATTGTGAAGAATGTGATTTGGTTGATTTCTCTGAATTTTACCCTTGATTGCTTTGACTTTCATTTACTGCATGTTTAATATCTTTGCACGAATTTTTTATGTGTGATAGCCTTGTGAATTAGCTTTCATATGCCACTAGTTTCATGCTTAAATAATATACAATTTAGGAGTAATAAATAATTTAGTGGACAATGGTCAAAATAATTCTGTACAGTTATGTTTTCGTTTAGTGTTTTTGTAAAATTTGCCATTTAAAAGTTACTTATTATTTAGGTATGATTCCAACTCCACTGTTTAAAAGATTTTTATATATGTTTAAATTGATAAGTCACGTTGCAAGATAATAGTTTGACAATTTATAGTGATTTTTACAAGTTGACCTAAGATTCTGACAAGTTGCTGTAAAATTTCTATTTCGATCAAATAATTTGTAAAATTCTTTATAAATTAATATTATAAGCTTTGGCCTTGATTCATTCTCTCATGAATTTTTAACTCTCTGTATTTTTCTAAAAGTATAAGTGCTCAAGAGGTAATTATGTTATTATTTATTAATTATTTTTGGAAGTTGTAACATATTTTTCTTATCCTTGAAAATGTAAGTTGTGCTAAAATTTCTAAAGAATTGTTTCTTATCTCTTTCACCTTGGCATTTTGATGTTGTAAATTATGTAAAGTAGAATGACATGTCTAGTGATATGCGGAATGTGTTGCCCTAAGCCTGTATATATATTCACATTAATTGCATCCATGTTTAAGTTAGACGTCGTTGGTAAGATGTTAAACGAACAAATAATAGATTTAAATCAATTATGAAGGAAGGGTGGGTAATACCTCAGTGGCTTAAGTGACCGTTATACTAAACCAGTAGTTGACATACTTATAGCATTTCCATGCATGCTAAGCATACATCTAGTAACCATATGCATACCCATATAGCACAACATTAGCATATGATTTCCGTACCCTAACTTGTTCCCTTATATTCCTTAGGATGTTTCCTTACCATACTACTTGCCCCAAGACCTATTCATGTTCATAGATTCAGATTTGAACGAGCATTGCAAAGCTTTGGAATCCCATATGGATGATTATGGATCTCAATGGAATTAGAAGTACATAACTGACACCTATCTTAGAGCCTATACTTTGGTTACCACTCTACCTTTCTCTGGACCCTTAGGTGAAGTTAGAGCAAGTTACATGACTGAGTACACTACATACAAGAAAAGACGTGAAGAGAACTCTAGATACTATAATGGACCTATCTATCCTCAACATCTCACATATGAAGCCGTCTCAGAAAGATTGAAATACTTAGTATATGTATGTTGGGCAGATAGCCAAAACACCAACCTTAAACATGAACAAGTCATCCATACAACTGAGAGTAGTGATGGGGAGGTGGAGTCGTGTATTTTCCTTGAGGAGAGGAAGAGTGAAACCTGTGAGGTGGTAGAGATTAGCGGTGATGAGGAGGAAGAAGTAAACATCATGTGGACTGGACCTTTGGACAATGATAATGATAGACTGCAGCCTCATCGGCAGAGAGCCTCAGATTAGGAGCTGGAAGAAGACGTGATATATCTTGGTCAAGTAAAGGCATCTAACCCTGAACCTAGGAGGCACGATTGGGCTCGTTTTGGGGATAGACTTCGGAGGGTCATATGAATTAAGAAAAGATTAACTAAACAATTATGCGTATCTTTTCTTATAGATTATTATTTATCCAGGCAATGTATTCGCCAGTGGTTAAGTAAAGTAGTTAAGGTTTAAATAAAGATTAGTTCGAATATACTATATAATGTGGTTTTTCTATTTAGAAGTAAATTGAAGATTGTTGTTATTCATTTATCCATCAATCGATGTTGTGTTAAAGATAGTAGTTGTCTTATGTTACAATGTGTATTACATGTTTTGTGATGTTACAACAAATGGTTTGTTTGTTCCTATTGTTTGTTATCCCGAACTTCGAGGACGAAGTTTATTTTTAGGGGGAACGAATATGATACTACAAATGTTTTGAGTTATTATTGTGACATCTTGTGAGAAGATTGGTGTAGTTGATAATCGTAAATGGATAATTGTGTTATCATAAGTTGGATGGTGCTCAGTTGTGTGGATGTTTATAGATGTTGTTATAGTAGTTATGGGTGAACTTCGGGATGAAGTTCATTTTAAGGGGGGAAGACTGTAATACCCTGTAATTTAATACTCCCTCCACATTTCTATGTTCTTCCCATTTCATTATAATACTACTCACATATAATGGAGAAATGGGAAGAACATTAAAATGTGGAGGGAGTAATAATTTATGAGAATAATTTATGTAATTTAAATAATTAATTAATGGCATTTCTAATAATAATTGAAAATAAGATGTTAATTAGATAATAAGTAAGTAAGCAAGTCGGGAATTGGCTTAGCTAGTAATAAGGCCTTGGGTCATATGATATAGATAAGTGAGTTGATTATATTAGGCCTAGTATGAGTATTGGTCGGAATTTGAAGCGGGATTTAATAATAATAACTAGCTTAGCACCCGTGCAAAATTGCACGGGCATACATAGAAAAATATATAGAAGATTATTGAAGAACATTTGCATAGCACTTGTGATATTGTTACTACATTCATCGGTCTAGAACAAATACTCCCTCTGTCCCGGTCATTTGTTGTCTTTTTTCATTTTTGGGTGTCTCAGTCAATTGTTGTCATTTCTATTTTGAGAATGAACTTGAAGAGCAATTTGATCATTCACACTCAATTTGGTCAACTTGTCATTTAGTAATTGGCCTCCTCCTCTTTCCTTGGTCTTTGTACCAAAACCAAAGGACAATAATTGACTAGGACGAAGGGAGTAATATTTTATTTTATAGAATAGTCGATAATATATTAATGACCACATTAAAATTCATTATCACAAATAAATTACACCAATGAATTCTCCAAATCATATTTTTCACCCTAGCCACCTTATTAGTCAATGAACAATTCTACTAAACAAAAAACTTGCATAGAATAAGTAATCTTCATTAATTATTTACAAAAAATCCTCGTATAGGTCGGATAATACATAACCATGATATTCATCTAACCTTCAAAATATACATTTTCGTAAGCTGTATACTCTGCAATAAAATATATAATAAATATATAATAAAACAATTCAATACGCTCTTGCGAGATGCTCGAGTTGTCATTTAAGTTTAATAATGGATACTGAAGATAACAAGGCAGGTTCGATATGTAAAATTGGACCCAAGCGGTATAAGCACCTAGTGACGAAGCTAAGCCTTGGCCAACTGGGCCATGGCCCGGGCTAGATTAATTGTAATTGTTTTCACAGTAGAAATGTATAGTGGCTGTGGCAGAGTTGGCAAGGCATACATAGTAATAGCGCAAAGTCTGGTGTTCGAATCCCTGTAGCTGCTTTTTTAAAAGACTAACTCTTCTACTACTCGTATGATTATTTTTTCGGTATGATTTTTTAAGTAATCCTTAATATTTAGATTTTTTTTAATATTATAGTAGCTTGTGAGCGCTTTATCAATTTACTAAATTTTTTTTCTATTTGTGAAATGATGCCCCCCAAGTTACTGTAATACCGTCCTATTAGAAACATATTGCTAAACATATTATTTGTTAGATTATTTTAACCCGTATATGTATTATAAAATGACTACTTTTTTAGTTTTTTTTTTAAGAAAACAATAAATAAATAGTATAAATTTACTTGAGACGATGAAATATCTATTTAAAAGAAAAGGAAAAAAAAAATCGGCCCCGGTTGCTATTTTGTCCTAGCTTCGTCCCTGTAAGCACCTGTCAAGACAAAGTAAAACACGGAAAAAGAAAGAATATTTAACACAATGAAAATTAGAGTAGAAGTACACTTGCTAGTTGCTACTGCCCGATGAATTTTCTTAATAACATACAAAAAAGGAAACACAAATATCTAATCCCATTAACGTGAAATGTTAAGAATTCATGTCGAAGATTATCACACTATAATCATACGGAACATGTTTTCACTCTGACGTTAATTATTAGTGTCTAAGATTTACAAATTGTGATTTACCACGGGTTAATTATTAGTGTCCAAGATTCACAAATTCTTATTTATCACGGGTACAATCATCGAGTAATTATCGGGTGAGACGGTCTCACACAGTAAGATGATCCAATTTTATCGTTAGAAATAAATGCGCGAAAGTGGCAATTTGCCCCCTTAACTTCACTCAATTGTTAAATTAGGCCCCTTAAGTATCAATTGTAGTAATCAAGCCCCATAACTTTAATCAAAAGTGAAATTAAACCTCATTGTTTATTTTTTTCATGAATATTTCACAAAAATTTATATTATAATCTAATTAGTCAAATATAAATTTAATTTTTATAACCATACAAATTTTATACAATATATAATTATAATAGCGAGTTAGTCTGATAATTTTACAATTGTTAGATAACTCAATTTATTACAAATGGAAGAATAGTTCATAAAATTTTATCTTATTTTTATTTGTTTATTATAAATGGATGTAAAATTATTATTTAGACGAATAATTATTTTTATATAAATTAATTAAGTTGAAATTAGCAATTTTATGTGTTATTAATTGTATAATATAAATATAAGATGAATTTCTGTTGAGATTTAAGTGAAAATAAAAATCGGGGTTGAATTTCATCTTTTGTTAAACTTAAGGGGTTTGATTGCTACAACTGATACTTAGGGGGCCTAATTTCACCATTGAGCAAAGTGTTGGATCATATAGCTTATATGTTTATATTTTGATGATGTCAAGGTGTTTTACATTTTATATACTTGTTGCGTGTAATCGTTTGTCAAGTGTTTTAGAATCAACTTATTACAAACGAGCAACAAAGGAGATTGTGACAATTGCATGTAAAGTTCAAGCCTTCGTTTAAAGATCAAACTGTTTAAAGATTCATTCAAGAATTATGTGAAGACGAAGTTCGTCTAAAGATTAATCAAGCTTGGATGATGACGTAGCCTATACTCGAAGATCTTCTTGAAGATTAGAATAGTATAGGTGTTTATCTCGTGATCGTAATCAAGAATGAGTTTTTTGAATTAGTAAAGTTATAGCTTTGCAGCTATAACATTATTAGTAAAAGAGCTCAATGTTATAGCTCCCCTACTTTGAGATGCTGAGTTTTTAAACACGACTTATATTGTTTCGAAAATTGTTTTTATAATTGTTTAAAGTTTATTTTAAATGTTTTAATGAAAGTATTTATATAATAAAGCCCGGTTTAGTGAGGAGTTCAGCTTTGTATTGGACGTTGATTAGTAGTCGTGATGGATCAACTTATGAGTTGGACTTTGCTACTAATTAGGGTTTCAATATAACCTCTCTTAAAACCTAAATTCTAAATCGTATGTTAAGGCTAGGGTTTGCACGAGTCACGAGGCATATGAGCCGTGACATCTCGTGTTACCTAGGGTATATTAGGTAAAGATTTTATTCTATAATAATATCTTTACATATCTTATATATCTTACTTAATATATTTGTTTATGATAAAAGATATTCTTGTTTTAGGAAATCTTATCATGATCTTAGAATTTATAGTAAAGATAATATTTGAATAGATTATATTCTATCTTTTGGAATATTCTTTATTATCTTTTAAGGCTTTTAGGAAAGAGATAATAATAAGATATGATTTGCTTATATATCTTATTATTTCGGCTATTAGGGTTTGTGCAAAACCTTGTAGCCTACTCCTTCCTTCTCTATAAATACTTTGCTATTTACAACATCTAAAAGAGAGACCTTAAGCATAAAAATTGATTTTAATTTTACAAAGTTAACTGTGTGTTTTCAAGCAGAAAAACCGATTTGTTATTTTGAAAGGTCGTGTGTTTTAAAACTCGCATACTTATTCTTATTTTATCGTTATAAGATAATAGTGCTTAGTTGATTTCTTAACTTGTTCATTAACGTGAACCTTTGTTAGAATCATCAGTGCTTTCTTATTAGCGTAAGTTAGTCACTCGCGTATTTAACGGTACTCATTGAGTTACAGCTAGAGTTAGTTGTACGAGTTGGGTTTGTAAATTTGTAATCCGTAGAAAGGTACTAAATTTATTAATCGAGAATAGTGGACGTAGGTTTCGACTTGTGAAACTGAACCACTTCAAAAACCGTGTGTCTCTTCGTTCTTTCGTTTGTTTCGTTTATTCCGTTTACTTTCATTAGTTGATTAGTTAAAGTTTAATCAATAAACTTTAAATAATCAATTACATACACATAATCGAAAAAGCTTTAAAAAGTTGTAAATCCTGAATTCACCCCCCCCCCCCCTTGAGTATTTTGGATCAACAGACTCTTCAATTGGTATCAGAGCCTCGTGCTCTTGATTGCCTAACCGCAAAGAGGCTGATCTATCTTGTTTTTCATTTATCTTATCGTTTTATATTCCGCTGTCTATCACGTGATAAATGGATTCCAAATATCTCATGTGTCCCGTCTTTGATGGGAAGAATTATGGATTGTGGAAAAACATGATGACTCACTATGTGAAAGGTCACGATTGGGAGTGCGGGAGGATCATTCAAAACGGACCGCACAAAATTCTTGTGGCATCCGAGGAAGGCACTACCTATGAAAAGAAAGAAGAGGACTATGTCGAGGCCGACTACAAGAAGGCCGAAAAGAACTCCAAAGCAATAAGTCTCCTGCAAAACGGAATGACTTCTACTGAGTTTGATCGGTTTTCTTCATGTTCGACGGCCAAGGAGATATGGGATGGGCTTGAATTAGCTTATGAGGGTACTTACATTGTTAGGAAGCACCGAATAGATTTGCTTATGCAAAAATATGAGCTATTCATTATGGAGCCTAATGAGTCCTTAGATAGCATGTCTGCAAGGTTTTCAAGCATCATAAACGAACTAAAAAACCTAGGTAGGAAATTCAGTACTGAGGACATTTCTAGAAAGGTTCTTAGGAGCCTTACTAAGAAGTGGCGCGCTAAGGTCACTGCAATGGAGGAATCACGAGATCTTGAAACCCTTTCCTATCAAGAACTCATTGGTGCTCTCATGGCCCATGAAATTACTCTTAACAAAGATGACGCTGAACCAAGTTGCAATAAGAGTATGGCCTTAAAGAGTGAAGAAGTTGACTCTGATCTAGAGGGTGAAACTGTTCTGTTTGCACGCCGTTTTAAAAATAAGATATTTCGAAACAAACAAACAAAATCATCCTACAACAACAACAACAGATCGTCCAATAAAAAGGTTACAGATTCAAAGTCATCTTTCGCAAATAGAGGATGCTTCAAGTGTGGAGAATCTGGTCATATGATCAAAGATTGTCCAACATGGGAGAAGATAAAGGACAAGACAAAACGTGAGAAGACAAAGAGAGAATTCAAACAAGTTATGATGGCTTCGTGTTGGGGAGACCTTGACTCAGAAGATGACGAGGAATCTAAAGACGACGAAATGGCCAACCTTTGTCTCAGCAGTGTTAGTCTTGACCTAATCTCCGACAGCGACGATGAAAGCACAAATTCTCACTCAAACTATTGCTTTCTCGGAGAATAAGACGAAGATGACGATGAAGAAGTAAGTTATCTTGAGCTTAAAAAACGTGTTAAGAAATTGTCTAAAAGTGCTTTAATTGAATTCTTTGAACAATCTCTTGATAAGTGTCACGAACAGGATTTGGAATTGAAAGATCTAAAGGAACAGATTCTCGAAATCGCAGAAGAGAATCATACTCTCAAGGCTAAAGCTAAGAAGTTGAAATCTAAAGCTATAGCTGAGAAAGCTACAACATTAGATTCTACTATGGCTGAAAAGAAGGAATTAGAGTCCAAAGTTATAGCTAATGAAGCTATAACTTCCGACCTAAAGCTTAACATCAAGCACCTTCAAGCCAAAGTTATAGCTAATGAAGCTATAACTTTAGAACTTAGAAAAGCCAAAGAACTTTTGGAAACTAAGGTCACATCTGATGAAGAAGTGATCTTAGACCAAAAGAAAGAGATAGATTCTCTTTTAAAGCAATTGAAGGAATCTAAGACTGATATGATCAATGTTAAGAAACAACACACCGATGTTGTATTCATTCTTAATAAACGATTCCAAGACTTTCGTGATAACTTTAAAAAGGACAATGATGTAGATCACACGAAATGTCAAGAGGAAATTAAAACTCTAAAAGACCTACTTCTACACGCTAGAACGGTCCATGATAAGTGGGAAGGTAGCACAAAAGTCCTAAACTTCCTAACCGAACAATCTGACAATAATATGAAGATGGGTTTAAGACATGAGTGCTACAGCCGTAGAGATCACTCTAAATGCAAAGCAACACCCTCGGATTTTGATTTTAGGAAAAGGAAGTATGCTGATCTTCCTGAATACTTGATTTGCAATTACTGTGGTCATACGGGTCACATCCAAATCAATTGTGTCAAAAAGACTCACGATATACGAAAAAATGCCGACCATGCTAAAACTGTTGACACGGTTGATGAGAATGATGAAACCCCTCATTAAAGAACCTAACGATGAAAGGAACAATAAATTCCGTTGGTTCTATGACATGGCCTTCGACTACAGCAAGAAACCTAGCACCTCACAAAACCCTTGTCGATCTCAACCTAGTAAACCTATTTACAAGGGAAATAGTCAAGAGAGACCTAGAGAAATTTCTAGACCTAGAGAAAACCCTAACCCTAGAACTCCTCCCAAGCCAAATAAACCAAGGGTTAGAAAAACGGTTATTAGACAAGTTTGGATTCGAAAGGATTTAGTTTATAGAGTAACTAATCATAAGGGACCCAACTTAGCTTGGGTACCTAAAAACTGTATCTAATCCTTTATGCAGGAAGAAGTGAAAGAAAACAATCAATGGTATCTTGATAGTGGATGCTCAAGACACATGACCGGAGATAAGAACCTGTTTCTTTCACTCAAGCCCTTCAATGGAGGAAAAGTGACGTTCGGGGACAATAAAAAGGGAAGAGTCATCGGCATTGGCAAAATCGGAATTTCTAAATCTCACGCAATCAATGATGTTTATCTCGTAGACGGTCTAAAGCATAACTTGCTAAGCATATCTCAACTATGCGACAAAGGTAAAAATGTAGTTTTTCATACTAATAGTTGTCGCATTATTATTGAAGGAACTAGCAATGTTATTCTAGAAGGCCTCAGGAAAAGAAATGTTTATATGGTAGATTTAAATGCGGTGCCTACTAACTCTTTTTCGTGCATGAAAGTTATACTTGATGATCCTTGTCTATGGCATAAACGTTTTGGTCACATTAGCTCACTAACCTTGAATAAACTCAAGAAGTGGGACTTGGTTGAAGGGATACCTAAGATCAAGTTCGACCAAGAAAAGATGTGTGACACGTGTGCAAGGTGCAAACAAGTAAGATCATCATTCAAACCAAAAAGAGTAGTAAGCATAAATCAAGCCTTGGAATTAGTACACATGGATTTATGTGGACCAATGAAGGTAAGGAGTAGAGGAGGATCCAGGTACGTCTTCGTTCTTGTAGACGACTACTCAAGGTATGTATGGCCTATCTTTCTTCATTCGAAAGACGAAACTTTTGATGAATTTGATTGTCTTATGAAACGTGTACAAAACAAATATAAGACTAATCTTGTATCTATTCGTACGGATCATGGCACCGAATTTGACAATCAAACTTTTATAGAATATTGTAGAGTTAATGGTGTAGGGCATAACTTTTCTGCACCAAGAACTCCTCAACAAAACGGTGTCGTTGAACGTATGAATAGAACTTTAGAAGATATGGCACGTACAATGCTTTTATGTAGTGGTTTACCTTGTAACTTTTGGGCTGAAGCCATTAGTACTTCTTGCTACATCCATAATCGTGCTATGATCCGACCTATTCTCAAGAAAAACCCCTACGAACTCCTTAGAGGTCGAAAACCTAATATCTCCCATCTTCGTTGTTTTGGGAGTAAATTTTGTACACAATAACGGTAAAAACCGGTTAAGTAAGTTCGACCCTAGGAGTGATGAGGCGATTTTCATAGGATACTCAGATCATAGCAAGGCTTACAAAGTCTTCAATAAAAGAACTCTTCGTATTGAAGAAAGTCTTCACATTATTTTTGATGAAGATAACGTGTTTGATAAGCCTTTACAGGATGAGGAAGAAGATTTAGATGAACCCGACTTTCGTCTTTCAAGAGACGATCTCCCGGAATTGGTATTGGAGGACAATGAGATTGAGGGAACGAATGATGAACTTGATCGTTCCTCAAAAGATAAAAAGGAGAAAAACAAAGTTATAGTTGATGATACTATAACTTTGACTCAAGACAAGAACTCCCAAACCAATGTTATAGATGATGTTACTATAACATTGAATCCAAATCAAGGTGTAGAGTCCGAGGTTATAATCGGCTCTAATACAACACCCGGATTGGATTCAGGGAGAACTTCCTCTAATTCCGAACCGAATGAAGTTGGATCAAGCTCAAATAACGATGAAGAACCAAGCACTTCAACAAAGTGGAAATACAAGAGCTCACACCCCATGGATAATATTCTTGGGAATATTAAGAAGGGTGTTCAAACAAGACGTTCCTTAAACAACTTCTGCTCTTTCCTATCCATGATCGAACCAAAGAACATCAATGAAACTCTTGCTGAATCAGATTGGATTATAGCTATGCAAGAAGAGCTACAACAGTTCGAAAGAAACAAGGTTTGGCATTTAGTTCCTAGAACAAAAGATCGTTCAGTCATTGGAACTAGGTGGGTCTTCAGGAACAAATTAGATGATGCCGGAGTCATTGTCAGAAACAAAGCAAGATTGGTGGTCCAAGAGTATAATTAACAAGAAGGAATAGATTATGACGAGACTTTCGCACCTGTTGCTCGCCTTGAAGCTATTAGACTCATGATAGCATTCGCCGCACACAAGGGAATGAAGCTCTTCCAGCTGGATGTCAAGACGGCATTCTTAAACGGTTATTTATAAGAGGAAGTCTTCGTTGAACAGCCCCCTGGTTTTAAGAATATCAAATTTGAGGATCACGTATTCAAATTAGATAAAGCCCTATACGGATTAATGCAAGCACCTAGGGCTTGGTACGATCGATTATCTAAGTTTCTACTTGACAGTGGATTCAGTAGAGGATCCGTCGACAAAACCCTATTTCTAAAAACTGAGGGTTCTGACCTTTTGGTTGTTCAAATATACGTCGATGATATTATCTTTGGATCGACCAACCGAAGCCTATGCAAATATTTTTCTGAGTTGATGACTTCCGAGTTCGAAATGAGTATGATGGGAGAATTGAAATTCTTCCTAGGTCTGCAAATACAACAAACTGATGACGGCCTTAAAATCCATCAACGGAAATATATAAAGGAGTTGATTCGGAAATTCGGAATGGAAAATTCACATGCTATGCCTACTCCAATGGTCGAGAACAAGAAATTGACATTGGATGAAAACGGTAAATCAGTTGATGAAACTACTTACCGTGGAATGATTGGGTCACCGTTATATTTGACCGCTAGTAGACCCGATATTTTGTTTAGCGTATGCGTTTATGCGAGATATCAATCATCTCCCAAAGAATCTCATATGACGGCCGTAAAACGAATTTTACGATACTTGATTGGAACGGCCAACTTATACCTATGGTATCCAATGGAGTGTAATTTTGATTTAGTCGGTTATTCTAATGCCGACTACGCAGGATGTTCTCTAGACAGAAAAAGTACATCGGGTGTCGCCACGTTTGTCGGACCGTGTATCATCACGTGGGGTTCGAAGACACAAAATTCGGTTGCTCTCTCAACTGCTGAAGCCGAATATATTGCTGCAGGACTGGTATGTACTCAAATTTTATGGCTTAAGCAGCAATTACGTGATTATGGTGTTGATGTAGGATGTATTCCTATTTTGTGTGATAATACTAGTGCAATTATTATTTCTAAAAATCCCGCACAACATTCACGTACTAAACACATTGAAATAAGACATCATTTTATTCGAGACCATGTTGAGAAGGGAAATATAAAACTTGAATTTTGTAGTACTGAAAAACAATGGGCATACATTTTGACAAAATCATTAGCTAGAGAACGTTTTGACATTTTACGGTTGGAAATTGGTTTAATCGGTGTTACCTAAGTTTCTATATATGTTCAATTCTCTTATGACTGACTAGTTAAGTTGAGATTGTATGACCGTGTCCGTATATTGCGTTGCATGAATAATTTCGTATGTAGGGATATTTTTATCATAAAATTCTATTTGTAATTTAGAATTTAATTGTTATACAAACTTATTCCTTATCACAATAAACAAAACACACCATATCTTTTATCTTTCCAATTCACAAAAATCTTTCCTAAATTGCTCTCCTTGTACACGCCTAAATGTACTTCCTATACAACTCTATTTCCTTATTCTTATCTTTTACCATAATAAATCTATCACTTAAATTCCTATATCTACCATAATTCCTATTCCTAATTAACACTTACCATAATTGATCTCCAGTTGTTAAACCTAGACCTAGCCTACACCTATATCTACCCCCCCTTGTGTGTAACCCGTCCAAACAACCCCACTTGCATACTTTTCATCCTCTCATAAATTTTACCATCATCACAAATCTCCTTATTTACTCAAACCATCACCATCACCTCCTTTTTCAACTATCACCATCATCATGAATCCAACCCATGCAAAAAATACCCGATCTTCAACCCGTCACCACCAAAACCGCCACTTTCATAACCAAACATCACCCCTACCACCACATGATCCTAGCTCCACTAATTTTCCCTCGCCACAACCAAACCCAACTACGCCCATGTTTCGTGGTCGGGATGAGTCTATGTCTGAAGGCAAAAGACGTCGTCTTTTCAAAGGAAAAAATAAGGTAGTTGTCGATGAAAGTGAAGCTATGGAGGAACCCGAGGTTATAGTTCGGAATGGTGTTGCTCGTACCTTGCTTAAGGATGTTTCGAAAGCCGCGACCAAGGAAGGGTTAAATCGTGTTCGGCTTACTCATGATGAAAGCATCCTAGTTAATCGAGTTTTGAGGTATTCCATTCATAGTGGAAGGTATTATCCGAAATCTTGGTTGGTTAATGTTCCTGCTCTTGCTTTATTTGT
Organism: Silene latifolia; assembly: GCF_048544455.1. Lineage (NCBI taxonomy): Eukaryota > Viridiplantae > Streptophyta > Magnoliopsida > Caryophyllales > Caryophyllaceae > Silene > Silene latifolia. Next base: position 78,186,349 of record NC_133534.1, read on the forward strand.
TAATTTTCTTGATTTTCAAGGGTAGAGTCACATTAGTCAGTTTTCGGGTCCTATTTATCCCATTGAGGTGGTTCAATTCTTTGCTAGTGTCTCAATTAAGAAAGGAGTCTTGCATGCGGTTGTTAATGGGGTTGATGTGACAGTCTCTGTTTCGGATTTTTGCTCTGCTTTTTCGGTTCCCGATGACGGAATTGAATTAAATCCGAGTCTTGAATGGTCTAATGTGGTGAGTTAAAAGGAGTTGTTAGTGAAAACGTATTTTGAGGAGATGACGGAAGGAGGTAATATCGTGGTTCGTCCTATCTCGGCAAAAATCAAGTTCCTCTTGAACTTTTTGTGGAACACTGTAGTGCCGAGGAGAGGAGGCCGTGATAAGGTGTCGAGTTATGAAGCTATCATGGTCTATTCTTGGTTAGAGGGTCAGAAAGTGAATTTGGGTAGTGTCGTGTTGCACCGTATAATCCAAACAAGTCTCACGGTAACAAAAGAGAAGTTGAGCACCACAATCGACTTACCATATGGGATGTGGGTGTCTCGGTTGTTGGAGATAAAGCGAGTGGTGGGATAAGATAGTTACGGTGTTAGTGCACGGGATTGTATGTGTGATAGGTTGATCAAGCTTATGGGTCTTGTTGTTGATGGACCCGAGTTACTTCTTGTTAAGGATGTTGAGAAAACCCCGGGTGATTCGGGTTTAGGGGCTATGGAGGCGAAATTGGAAGGGTTTATGAGTGGTTTAATGGAGAAGTTTGAGGAGCATTCCACGAATTTGGTTACGGTATTGTCTCGGGTTGGACCATCTCGGTCTTTAGACTCGGGCTTGGATGCTTCTCGGGTGTATTCTTGGATGGAGGAAGTGGATAAGCGGTTGGCGGGTTTTGAAAGGGAGTTGAAGGCAATTCGTGGGGAAGTGTTCCCACACGGTGATCGTCTTACTTTCCTTACAAGTTGTAGATACCCGTATCCGTCGATATTGAAATTTATAGAGAACCCGACAAACACCCGATGATGATAGGACACATGTGTAGATACCCGTATCCGTCGATATTGGAATTTATAGAGAACCCGACAAACACCCGATGATGATAGGACACATGTATTCTTTAGTTGTCATCGTCATTATTTGGAGCTCGTTTTACGAGGTAGAATGGGCGTCGTCGATGAAGTATTTTATTAATTTAAATGATATTTAAATTAATGGTTTTTAGTGAGTTCATTTTATTAATTTAAATGATATTTAAATAAAAGCTTTTTTTCAAGGTGATTTCAATTTAATTTATTTTATTTTGAATTTATTTTCCCAAGTTTATTTTATTAAAAATAAAATAAATATTTGATTTGAAAAATCATTTTATGAGTATATTTGATTTGAAAAGTCATTTATTTTAATGTGTTAATTGATTTGAAAAAATCGATTTTAAAAGCGAAGAAAACTCGTTTTTAAACATGTTTTTTGAGCTCGTTTTTAGCTCGGTTTTTGAGCCCGTTTCCTTTACGAATTGGCACGAATCTCGAGTACACTAACCAACCTAGACCAATACCCATCCACCCTTGTTCGAACCCCCCTATCCACTGCCCAAATTCCATCCCCAAACACCTCACAAACAGCCCGCAACAAACGAGCAGCCCCCCTGTTTTGGCAGCTCAATCTCGAGCCCAAAACCCGCTCCAAACACTACCAAAACCCGTACCCATTAACCCTAACCCATACCCTAGTATCCTACCCATATTATCCTAGCTTAATCACCAAGAAAACCCCCCTCAAACCCTCACAAAAGCTGCTGGACAGCAGCCATACGTGATGAAGCCCGATTGCCTCTCCCTCTCTTTTAACACACTTTAACTCCTTATAAATACCACCCCTTCACCATACATTCATTCCTCTAAGTTCTACATACATCCTACCGTCACTCACAAGCTTTAAACCTCAGAAACAAACCCTAAACATCCTCCAAAAACCCTAAACAAAACCGACACACAAACTGAAACTGTTTGTGTGTCCTCTTCGAAAACCCTTTCGTTCCTCCATCAAAACTCCATAAAAATTCGAGTTTCTTGTTCCTAATTAACCACATAACATCCATCTACACATTAGACAAAGAATTACGAGCCAAATTGCCCTTGAGAGTACACGAAATCCCTCGAAAAACAGAGTGAAATAACACTCTGTTTTCGCGGTTTCTTCTTGTCTGTCCAGTTCTGTTTGTGCTCGTTTTTCGTGCCCAATAACCCAAAACGAGCAGGGGTTGCTTTACGATCCCTGTTCTCCTCTCTTTCTAGTTTCCAAAACATCTTTCGAATCGAATTTTCGTCGTGAAACGAGGGAGATATCACTGTTTTAAAATCGCTGTCCAGAAACTTTCCAAAACGCGTGTTTGCTTTATTCTTCGTCGACGACGGCCTCTCGAGATAAAATCTACCATCGATTACGACCCAAGACGGTGTCAACGATACATGTAGGTTGAGGGTGCATCAAATCCCCTTCTCTTTCCTCTTTTGGTTTCGTTTTTTTATGCTTTTTATTTGTCTTGTTTTTTGGTTTGTTTTCGTTTTGTTTATCGATTGTTTTTAAATTAACTATGAAACTAGTTAGTCCGAGTATGAGTTAAAGTACCACCATGAACACCCGCGTTGACTTGAGATGGGAAAAGAAACCGCTCCTTCTGTCGGTCGTACACCCCCGTCTCATTTACATATCCTCGTGTTCAAGGTAGGGCATAAATAAAACAATTGTCTAACTTCGTTCTTCGCTTTCGACCCCCTTTTGTTTCGGCCAAATCGGCATACCCTAGGACCCGTTGTATGTTAGTTTAACCTCTGATTGTTAACCTATGACGTATTTAGATGACTTTAAATTAATTTAATAATCTAATTAGACACGATAGGTGGCTTCGACGTAAGTTATAAAATCAATCGACGATTCTGTAAATAATTGAATGCATCTCTCTCTTTCACCTAATTTCTCGTTAGAATAAGAGTGCGTGATTAGAACCTTCTTATTGACACTCGATGAGTTAAATTAATTAGCGAATTTGACCTAATTAGACCCTTTAGGCCGTGTAGAATGCACCCTCATGCGACAATCAATCAACGTCGTTTCTAACTCGTTTTCTAACTTGTTTCTTATCCCTTTTCGCAATCATTCGATCTAACCAATGAATCTAACTTAGGGACTAGGTTGGCCTTGTCTTGGCCGTGAGGGTTGTCGTTAGTTTGGGCCGTGAGTTGGCCGTGTTGTTTTGGCTTTCTTATTTCGTTTCTCTTTTTTTGTTTATCATTTGTTCTTTGTTGTTTTGTAGCTTGTAATTTACGCTTTGCTTATCGAGTTGTAATCTTTCAAGTTTGTTTTACTTTTATTGAGTCAAAACCTTTTCTAAAAACCTTGGTCTTGTTTGGTTAGACGGTTGTTCCCAATGCTTGTAGGAGCGTAGTAAACCGCGTGTTGTCTAAAGCAACATGGCCCGGTTTTTGCTAATGCATGCTTTGGTGCGTAGCCCTATGTCTAATTCGATGGGATTAAGTGAAAGCACACATTGCGAGGAGTGACCCAAGGCCGTGTGTCATGTGAGCCGTGGGCCACCCCTCATGTGCACGGTTTTCTAGGCCAATGGCCGTGCCTTGTGTCGCGTATTGCGTCGTATGTAGCAATTGTATTTAGATCGAGTTGTATCTTTAATTTCTCGTTGTGTCGGCATGAAATGCCTGAGTTGTAATAGGATAGATCCCAATGGCTCCCCCATTCCCCCTAAGCCTTGTTTGCTTTATTTTATATGTTGCTTAGATCAATCAACCCACATGCTAAATTACAACTTTGACCAAGTTAGTTTAGTTGCATCTAAAACGACATAGAAATTGTTGTCACATGTTAGGGTTTTAAAACGATGTTTGCATATCATATATCGTAGTAGCTATGACCTTGTTTTAAATCCATACTTGACTTAGTAGAGGCCGTTATTGACGGGCGGGGTTGGGTGTCCTTATGGGCTTCCCAACACGTACCCTCACCCCTTACTCAAGATCTATGGTTTGTGGATCCGTCTAAATACCATTGGATTACGAGAGTCATTTAAATCGAGTGATATAGGGTACAAGTCTTTATCTTTAATCACTCATAGTCGATTGGCTTTATGCTTTTCGATGAAAGGTGTAAAGTTGACTTGAACGGTTCCAAGTTCCCAAAAAACTTGGTGGCGACTCTAATACGTCTTAATTCGATTCGAAAGAACCTCGAGTCGATTATGCCTAGTGTGGATCCCGCGGACGCAGTTCCCGAGGGCCTTGTCTACAGTTTGGCGACTCTGCTGGGGATAAGAGGACTAGTTACACTTTGTTTCTAGGGTCTTTTCCTCCGAGGTGAAACTTGAAAAGAAAGTGTTGGAAAGTAAAACATTACTCATAGTGCTACGATTCATGCATAAACCCTTAAGGACTTGCCCGGGCCGTCCCAAATGTTTCTTCGTGATGCGTGGGGGCGACGTCCCACTATGCTAGGAAGCTGCACATTGCTCGCTTCCACTTCACCTCGCGTGGTTCTTGATGGTGGGGACGATCTTCTAGGTACTCTACCTTAAGACACCTTGCTCTATAAGACCGCAAGAGGATGGAGGGCATAGACCTTCTTGTAGAAGACTTGCCGAGACTTAGAAATGTCTAGGAGCATACATCCTTATAACATGAGAATGGCAATGTGCAAATTGTTTTCCCGAGTCTTTTCGAAATTTCCCATGTCCTTTTCAAAACCGAACTTTTGAACAACTTACTTTCAAAATAGCATGGTTTTAAAAACGCGGAATGCTGCCCAAATAGGACTAGAATTTTTGGCCCAAAATGAGCTTTTATAGCCGGCATGCTGCCCGTTTCAAATCTCATTTTCGAATCAATCTTTCGTTTTTCAAAATCAATCCAAAGTGCCTCTCGAACCTCAACCAAGCATGAAATGCGTCAAGTCGTGTACGGGTCATGGCCGTGTTAGGCCGGGTGTGTTTCGTTCTAAGAGTCTAGAACACGACCTTGTTGGGTCACCCAAGCTCACCTCTTGGGCCTTGAGTCATGTTGGTCGACCTTTTGGTCTAGGATAGTCCACAAAAACGCCCAAGCTAGGCCATTTAGGGCGTTTCACCCGAACCTATGGGCTATGTTAGTCCAATCACGGGTTTGGTCACACCGAGTCCGGTTTATAACCGATTTATGACAGTTTGAGTCATGTCGTTTTGTCGAGTCTAAAATGAACCAAGGTCTAGATCCAACCGTGAGTCGAACCTTTGGTTAATCAATCTCAAGTCGAGTCTTTGTTTGAGTCAAGTTGGGGTGGTGTCCTTAAGTGTGCAGGGGCTCTTACTTTAAATATTGACTCAGTACGGGGTTTTCTTGTAGAAAGGCCGCCAAAAACCCGACGTCAAGCAATGGAAGATGCTGTTAACAAGCTTACTGAGGCCGTGAACCTCATGATGACTAGGATGGATGCAATCGAATCTAAGCTGAGTGAAGATTCACCTCCACCCCCTCCACCACTGACTGACCTGGAGAAACGGTTCAAGTTCATCGAAGAACGTTTGAAGCTCTCCCAGGGGAAGAACATCCACTATGAGAATGCTAGGGCCTACGCCCCGGTTCAGGATAAGTTGCCCACGAACATGGTACTCACTGACATCCCCAAGTTCAAGGGCACCGAAGATCCAGTTCACCATGTTAAGGCCTATAAAGGGTACTTAGCACTGAAGGGAGTACCTGCTGATATGCTCTCTGAAATTTTCGCCCAATCTCTGGGTGAACACCCAAAGGCATGGTTCTACAATCTTGACCTTAAGAACTTCCCCACTTTCGAAGATATTACGGTGGAGTTCTGTAAGCACTATGCTGACAATGTTGAGATTCAAACCAACATAAGGACTTTGGAAGTGATGACACAGAAGGAAAAAGAAGGCTTTACTGAATTCCTTGCAAGATGGCGCGCTGAAAGCGTGAAGTTAGCCAAAAAGCCTGATGAAGTCGAAATGGTAGATAAGCTCGTAAAGAATCTACGACCTGTTTACCGCAATGCTCTGAAATACCAGAATTTCGGTTCTTTCAAAGAATTGATAAGAATTGGGATAAAGATAGAAGATGACGTCCGAATGGCAGAAGTTGAGAAGCCAAAAGGGTACCAAGGGGCCTCATCGTCTAAGGGCAAGGCCCCAGCAATGACCCATATTGATGAAGCCATCAATCTCTTAGAAGGGCAATCGAAAAAGTCGCAGCGCCAAACACCTAGGGCATTCACCGATATTGGATGCACTTATACATACGCTCTCCAAAGGCTCATAGCCCAAGGAAAGCTGAAGCCTATTGGTCCAACTCCGGACCCTCCCGCTGATCAACAAGGTAAATGGTATAAACCAAATGCCTACTGTGCCTTTCATCAAGGGAAAGGCCATGATATTGAAAGGTGCTATCGACTGAAGCACGAAATCCAAAACATGATTGAGAATGGAACACTCCCGATCCCAGCTGTCAAACCCAATAACATCTCCAATCCATTTGCCGATCACGCCAACTTTGTTTCTGTCGAAGACAATGTCGATTATTCCCATCTTATCCGCCCATGTCACTGGAAAGGAGTGTTTATCGGAAATATATTTGTGGATTGCTCTGAATTCTTGCCAAGCCCGAAGAATGAAATTCGAGTCGGGAGTCTTGCCCTAGAATGTACTCCTCTCATTAACGAAGTTAATAAAAGACAATTGGATTCACCAACCTTCATCATTGGCGTAGATCCTCAGAGGACTACCTCGGGATGGAGGCAAACCATCAAAGGGATCAAGGAGAAGAGTCGAGCATCTAAGCTGACAGCTGAACAAGAGAAAGCTCAAGACCAGATTTGAAAATTATGAGTCGGGATCTGTTTTCTTATCTTAGTCGAGTCGAGTCTAGGACTTTCTTTTCTTGAAGTTGAGTCGGTTGTCTCGCGGTGACCTAGGGTGTGTCCTAGGAATCGTTCCTTTGAGTCTGTTAAGCAATTGCCTTTCCAATAAAAAGTTGCAGTTTCGTTTCCAAATATATCTTGTTTCCAATCCTCAATCATTCTGAAAGTATGATAAAATGCACAACACACTCAAAGGCATCCCTGGGGTAGAAATACATCCCGTTTCAAAATGTAAGGTACACTAGGATCCTGTGTTTGATTCCTTTACCTATTCCATGTCTGGCGGTAGAAAACCTCCATCAGAACCAGTGTTTGTGACAAGCTTTTAGATGATTCTATGACAAACTCGAACTAGCTCCTTGTTTCCCCTATCGATGATAGAAGGCAAGCCCATCCCCACAAAATCATCCCATCTCGAAGAGAGAAGAAACCAACCCGTTCTAACAAGGAATTGTTAGTTCTGACCCAAATTAGTTGGCGAAGCTCAGTTTTCAAGGTGTATCCATTTATGACTAAGAGAATGAATAGAAGATCATTTTCAAAGAGAGAAAAATGATGAAAAAGAATGAAAAGATGAGAAAAAGAGAAAAATTGGAAAAATGAAAAAAAAAAGAAAAAAAAAAGAAAAATGAAAAAAGATGAAAGAAAAAGAAAAAAGGAAAAAAGATGTTGAAGTTATTGCGGAATGCTTTTTGGTTGAATGTCGAAGTTACGGAAGCCAGAATTCAAGTCAAATACCCATAGTTGAAGTTCAATGGGCGAAGCCAAAAAACGTAAGTAGTAACCTCTTTACCCGCTAAGTCCTTCCTGAGACAGTTACAAAGGGATAGTCGGGAATTTTGAGAATTATTCCGCTTGTGTTGTTACACCCAGCCTTTAGGGTCCAGACATGGAAATTTGAACCCACATCATTTTTCAACCCATTTGTACTCGTGGTTCATCAAACCCGAGACACCCATTCCAACCATATCAGCAGCCATAGCCCTTGGCCTTAGCACCACAAAACAAACCTTCAGAATGATGGTTAACCATTCCAACTTGTTATTACCAAGCTCCACATCCCAAAAGATCCAAGCCTTTTACACCTAACCCCAAACACGGGATTTAACGGTACTTTACAGGCTAGAATAGGATATGACATGATACCTTAGGTGAAACCTTCGAGTGTGTACACACAATCAAAATGCCATTTTTATGCACCATGATCGAACTACGTCGGATTTGATTTCGCTCCACGCGAATACGTAGGCAGTCCTTCAGAATAAGGGATTCAATCCACTCATCAACCAAGTTGTCATCTTGTCAGTTTCTTACGGGTCTTAACCAAGTCCAAATGAAGCCACCTTTGTTTGAGTCGGTCTTAGCACTCGATGTAGGCTAGGATAAGGATATAGGTTCAGATGAATAGTTCAAGTCTCGGAATGAGCTTTATCTAACGGTGTAGGCAAAAATGCTGAGTCAAATAGATGTGAGTTTGTGTTGGGAACAGAAAATATGAAAAACCCGCTGAAAAGAAAGAAGGCGTGGAAGAAAATTAGTAAAAGCCCGCTGAAAAGAAAGAAGGCGGTGGCAAGAAATGATGAAACTCGCTGAAAAGAAAGGAGGCGAGGAGAAGAGTGACGGAATGTTCCCAACAAAAGTCATGTGTGATGTCTAAGTGTTCTCATAAAATCAGTCTGTGTTTAGTGTCTGGGCGAAGCCAACGTTGTTGCTCCGTGAGTATAATCCACCTTGTCAATGCCAAGTGATCTTGATTCCCATGTGCCCTCGGGAGCACGCCCATGTCATACGATATCTCCGTCCCAAGTTTGGCGACCTAGTGATTCCCATTTGCCATCTTTTGGTGCCAGAATGGCCAATTTACATTTTTACCCCCAACAAGTCAATATTTGAATTAAAGCCCGTGCACACTTACGGTTTTATTTTCTTTTTTTGTTTTACGGTAGCGGGCTACGCCCACGTTGTTTGCAAGTCATACAGAATGTCCGTGTCGTATTTCATGCTCACCCATCAAGGTTCAATTTCAAAAAATTTCAAAATGCCAAAATTTCAAAATTTCAAAAACTTTTTGCGAATTATGGACAGATGGTTCAAATCTCAAAGCTCAAAATCAAATTCTGGGTCGACGACCCAACATCCAAATGATTCGTTTCAAATTCAATATTTGGGTCGACTACCCAACATCCAAGTGATTCATTTCAAATTCAAAATTTGGGTCGATGGCCCAATTATTCAAAATCTTCAACAGGTTCAAACTTCGGGTCGATGACCCAGTCTTTCAAATTCAATTTCAGGTCGACGACCCAACATTCCAATACTTCAGCTTCAAACCTCGGGTCGATGGCCCAACATACTAAATGATGTCAAATTCAAAATTCGGGTCGATGACCCAATTATTCAAAATTTTCAAATTCAATTTTCGGGTCGATGACCCAATCTTTCAAATGATCTAATTTTAGGATCGATGATCCAAATGTGCTTACGTGATGATTATTGCTAGTACGTTTTTGTGCTTCAAATGTAGCAGGATATGCTTCAACCGGGGGCTCTAAAGTCTTCGACTTTAGAGCCATTGCAAACTGGGGGCTCTGAAGCCGTTGGCTTCAGAGACCATTATCAAGATGAAATGGATGACATCCACTCAGGATTCAATTCAATACAAGAGTATGAAATGGAAGAATTCCGTAGCCGAAAGCAAATAATGAAAGTGGCGGCAACCTCCTTGGAAAGTCCCGTCCCATTCGGACAAGCGCCGCAGATGATAAATTTTGGGCAAATGTCGCAGATGATGAATTTTGGACATACGCGAGATGATAAATTTTGGGCATGTGTTAGCGATTCTTAACTACGACGCGGTTTGATTCCGTCAGAAACGGATACGTAGGCGCCTAAGGATAAGGCTCAACCCACCATTTATGCAATTTATGGGTCGATGACCAACGATGATATTTCGACGCAACGAAGCAAGAGTCAACCCCAACGAAGTTTCGCTTATGATCTCTTCTTATGGTCAAGGCGAGCTTATATACGCAAGTCTAATGGACTATAAACGACACGAAGAATCCTCAGGTCGAAAGGGACCTGGGGTATACTTTGACTTTCGCCTTGTCCAAGCCTCAGTCAAAGTGGGGGCTCTGTAGATACCCGTATCCGTCGATATTGGAATTTATAGAGAACCCGACAAACACCCGATGATGATAGGACACATGTATTCTTTAGTTGTCATCGTCATTATTTGGAGCTCGTTTTACGAGGTAGAATGGGCGTCGTCGATGAAGTATTTTATTAATTTAAATGATATTTAAATTAATGGTTTTTAGTGAGTTCATTTTATTAATTTAAATGATATTTAAATTAAAGCTTTTTTTCAAGGTGATTTCAATTTAATTTATTTTATTTTGAATTTATTTTCCCAAGTTTATTTTATTAAAAATAAAATAAATATTTGATTTGAAAAATCATTTTATGAGTATATTTGATTTGAAAAGTCATTTATTTTAATGTGTTAATTGATTTGAAAAATCGATTTTAAAAGCGAAGAAAACTCGTTTTTAAACATGTTTTTTGAGCTTGTTTTTAGCTCGGTTTTTGAGCCCGTTTCCTTTACGAATTGGCACGAATCTCGAGTACACTAACCAACCTAGACCAATACCCATCCACCCTTGTTCGAACCCCCCTATCCACTGCCCAAATTCCATCCCCAAACACCTCACAAACAGCCCGCAACAAACGAGCAGCCCCCCTGTTTTGGCAGCTCAATCTCGAGCCCAAAACCCGCTCCAAACACTACCAAAACCCGTACCCATTAACCCTAACCCATACCCTAGTATCCTACCCATATTATCCTAGCTTAATCACCAAGAAAACCCCCCTCAAACCCTCACAAAAGCTGCTGGACAGCAGCCATACGTGATGAAGCCCGATTGCCTCTCCCTCTCTTTTAACATACTTTAACTCCTTATAAATACCACCCCTTCACCATACATTTATTCCTCTAAGTTCTACATACATCCTACCGTCACTCACAAGCTTTAAACCTCAGAAACAAACCCTAAACATCCTCCAAAAACCCTAAACAAAACCGACACACAAACTGAAACTGTTTGTGTGTCCTCTTCGAAAACCCTTTCGTTCCTCCATCAAAACTCCATAAAAATTCGAGTTTCTTGTTCCTAATTAACCACATAACATCCATATACACATTAGACAAAGAATTACGAGCCAAATTGCCCTTGAGAGTACACGAAATCCCTCGAAAAACAGAGTGAAATAACACTCTGTTTTCGCGGTTTCTTCTTGTCTGTCCAGTTCTGTTTGTGCTCGTTTTTCGTGCCCAATAACCCAAAACGAGCAGGGGTTGCTTTAAGATACCTGTTCTCCTCTCTTTCTAGTTTCCAAAACATCTTTCGAATCGAATTTTCGTCGTGAAACGAGGGAGATATCACTGTTTTAAAATCGCTGTCCAGAAACTTTCCAAAACGCGTGTTTGCTTTATTCTTCGTCGACGACGGCCTCTCGAGATAAAATCTACCATCGATTACGACCCAAGACGGTGTCAACGATACATGTAGGTTGAGGGTGCATCAAATCCCCTTCTCTTTCCTCTTTTGGTTTCGTTTTTTTATGCTTTTTATTTGTCTTGTTTTTTGGTTTGTTTTCGTTTTGTTTATCGATTGTTTTTAAATTAACTATGAAACTAGTTAGTCCGAGTATGAGTTAAAGTACCACCATGAACACCCGCGTTGACTTGAGATGGGAAAAGAAACCGCTCCTTCTGTCGGTCGTACACCCCCGTCTCATTTACATATCCTCGTGTTCAAGGTAGGGCATAAATAAAACAATTGTCTAACTTCGTTCTTCGCTTTCGACCCCCTTTTGTTTCGGCCAAATCGACATACCCTAGGACCCGTTGTATGTTAGTTTAACCTCTGATTGTTAACCTATGACGTATTTAGATGACTTTAAATTAATTTAATAATCTAATTAGACACGATAGGTGGCTTCGACGTAAGTTATAAAATCAATCGACGATTCTGTAAATAATTGAATGCATCTCTCTCTTTCACCTAATTTCTCGTTAGAATAAGAGTGCGTGATTAGCACCTTCTTATTGACACTCGATGAGTTAAATTAATTAGCGAATTTGACCTAATTAGACCCTTTAGGCCGTGTAGAATGCACCCTCATGCGACAATCAATCAACGTCGTTTCTAACTCGTTTTCTAACTTGTTTCTTATCCCTTTTCGCAATCATTCGATCTAACCAATGAATCTAACTTAGGGACTAGGTTGGCCTTGTCTTGGCCGTGAGGGTTGTCGTTAGTTTGGGCCGTGAGTTGGCCGTGTTGTTTTGGCTTTCTTATTTCGTTTCTCTTTTTTTGTTTATCATTTGTTCTTTGTTGTTTTGTAGCTTGTAATTTACAGTTTGCTTATCGAGTTGTAATCTTTCAAGTTTGTTTTACTTTTATTGAGTCAAAACCTTTTCTAAAAACCTTGGTCTTGTTTGGTTAGACGGTTGTTCCCAATGCTTGTAGGAGCGTAGTAAACCGCGTGTTGTCTAAAGCAACATGGCCCGGTTTATGCTAATGCATGCTTTGGTGCGTAGCCCTATGTCTAATTCGATGGGATTAAGTGAAAGCACACATTGCGAGGAGTGACCCAAGGCCGTGTGTCATGTGAGCCGTGGGCCACCCCTCATGTGCACGGTTTTCTAGGCCAATGGCCGTGCCTTGTGTCGCGTATTGCGTCGTATGTAGCAATTGTATTTAGATCGAGTTGTATCTTTAATTTCTCGTTGTGTCGGCATGAAATGCCTGAGTTGTAATAGGATAGATCCCAATGGCTCCCCCATTCCCCCTAAGCCTTGTTTGCTTTATTTTATATGTTGCTTAGATCAATCAACCCACATGCTAAATTACAACTTTGACCAAGTTAGTTTAGTTGCATCTAAAACGACATAGAAATTGTTGTCACATGTTAGGGTTTTAAAACGATGTTTGCATATCATATATCGTAGTAGCTATGACCTTGTTTTAAATCCATACTTGACTTAGTAGAGGCCGTTATTGACGGGCGGGGTTGGGTGTCCTTATGGGCTTCCCAACACGTACCCTCACCCCTTACTCAAGATCTATGGTTTGTGGATCCGTCTAAATACCATTGGATTACGAGAGTCATTCAAATCGAGTGATATAGGGTACAAGTCTTTATCTTTAATCACTCGTAGTCGATTGGCTTTATGCTTTTCGATGAAAGGTGTAAAGTTGACTTGAACGGTTCCAAGTTCCCAAAAAACTTGGTGGCGACTCTAATACGTCTTAATTCGATTCGAAAGAACCTCGAGTCGATTATGCCTAGTGTGGATCCCGCGGACGCAGTTCCCGAGAGCCTTGTCTACAACATGTATTTATTTAGTTGTCATTGTCATTATTTAGGTTCTTTTTACGATGTAGAATGAGCGTTGTCGACGGAGTATTTTAATTTAAATGATATTTAAATTAAAGTTTTTTTTAAGGTGATTTCAATTTATTTTATTTTATTTTGAATTGAATTTATTTTCTTAAGTTTATTTTATTAAAAATAAAATAAATATTTGATTTGAAAAATCATTTTATGAGTATATTTGATTTGAAAAATCATTTATTTTAATGTGTTAATTGATTTGAAAAATCGATTTAAAAATCGAGAAAAACTCGTTTTAAACATGTGTTTTGAAGCCCGATTTTAGCTCGGTTTTTGAGCCCGTTTTCTTTACGAGTTGGCACGAATATCGAGTACACTAACCAACCTAAGCCTCTACCCATCTAACCCCAGTTCGAACCCCATATCCACGGCCCAAATCCCGTCCCAAATCACCCTCAAACAGCCCGCAAAAGCACGAGCAGCCCCCTGTTTTGCGTGCCAAATCCCGAGCCCTAAACCCGCTCCAAATACCACCAAAACCCGTGCCCATTAACCCTAACCCATACCCTAATATCCTACCCATATTACCTTACCTTAACCACCAAGAAAACCCCCCATACGAACCCTAGAAAACCCCCCAAAAGCTGCTGGACAACAGCTATGCTCAGCCGAGCCCGTCTGCCTCTCCTCCCTTTTACCCTATTTTAACTCCTTATAAATACCACCCCTTCACTATACATTCATTCCTCTAAGTTCTCCATACATACTACCTTCACTTACAAGCTTTAACCTCCAGAAACAAACCCTAATTGCCTCTCAAAAACCCTCCACAAAACCGACTTACAAACTGAAACAGTTTGTGTGTCCTCTTCGAAAAACAATTCGTTCCTCCATCAAACCTCCATCAAAATTCGAGTTTCTTGTTCCAAATTAACCATACAACATCCATCTACACATTAGACAAAGATTTACGAGCCAAATTGCCCTTGAGAGTATACGAATTCCCTCGAAAAACAGAGTGTTATACACTCTGTTTTCGCGGCTTTTCTTGTCTGTCCAGTTCTGTTTGTGCTCGTTTTTCGTGCCCAATAACTCAAAACGAGCAGCGATTGTTTTAAGATATCTGTTCTTCCCTCTTTCTAGTTTTCAAAACATCTTTTAAATTGAATTTTCATCGTGAAACGAGAGAGAAATCGCTGTTTGAAAGTTGCTGTCCAGATTCGATAAAAACGTGTTGTTTGCTTTGTTTCTTCGCCGACGACGGCCTCTCGAGATAAAATCTACCATCGATTACAACCCAAGACGGTGTCAACGATACATGTAGGTTGAGGGTGCATCAAATCCTCCTCTTTCTTCCCTTTATTTCGTTTTTTATGTTTGTTCTTTTATTGTTTTGTTTTATTTCGTTTATCGTTTTTATTTATCGTTTGTTCTTATTAACTATGAAACTAGTTTAGTCCGAGTATGAGTTAAAGTACCACCATGAACACCCGCGTTGACTTGAGATGGGAAAGAAACCGCTACATCAGTCGGTCGTACACCCCCGTCTCATTTACATATCCCCGTGTTCAAGGTAGGGCATAAATAAAATGGATTTTTGACTTCGCTCTTCGCTTTTGACCCCTCTCTTCTCTCGTGTGATTCGACCTACCCCTAGACCATTTACATGTTAATACGACCTCTGATTGTTAACATATGACTTATTTAGACGACATTCGATCATTTAAATAACCTAATTAGACATGTTAGGGTGCTTCGACATAGCTTTTAAAATCAATCGACAATTCTACAGAACTTAATGAACGCATCTCTCTCTTTCACCTAATTTCTCGCTAGTATAAGAGTGCGTGACTAGCACCTTCTTATTAACACTCGACGAGTTAATTTAATTAGCGAACTTGACCTAATTTGACCCCTTAGGCCGTGTAGAACACCCGGTTTTAGGCGAAGCCTTCTGACCTCTTTTTGTCATCGATTTCTAATGTATTTTCCGCATCGCTTTGCAAATCCATCTAACCTAATGAATCTAACCTAGGAACTAGGATAGCCGTGTATGAGGTCGTGTTTGGCCGTGTCTTTTGTATCCCTTTTCTCGTTTTTTATCTTAGTCTCATTGTTTGTATCTTGTAATCAATTTGTGTTTATCGCGTCGCGTTTTGTAACTTGTTTGTAATTAGTTCTCCTTTATCGAGTCAAACGATTTATAAAAAACCTTAGTCTTGTTTAGTTAGACGGTTGTGTCCCAATGCAAGTAAGAGCGTAGTAAATCGCATGTTGTTTAAAGCAACATGGCCCGATTTATGCTAATGCATGCTTTGGTGTGTGACCCAATGTCTAATTCGATAAGATTAAGTGGAAGCACGCATTACGAGGAGTGACCCAAGGCCGTGAGTCATGTAAGCCGTGGGCCACCCCACTTGTGCACGTTTCCCTAGGCCGAATTGGCCGTGTAGTGTGTCGTGTATGGTTTTGCTTATAGCATTGTATTTAGATCGAGTTGTATCTTTAATTTCTCGTTGTGTCGGCATGAATTGCCTGGGTTGTAATAGGGTAGATCCCCACGGCTTCCCCATTCCCCCTTAAGCCTTGTTTGCTTTGCTTTGTATGTTGTTAGATCAATCAACCCACATGCTAAATTACAACTTTGACAAAGTTAGTTTAGTTGCATCTAAATCGACATAGGAACTTCACATGTTAGGGTTTTCGAAAACAATGTTTGCATATCATATATCGTAGTAGCTATGACCTTGTTTGAAATCCGACACTTGACTTAGTAGAGGCCGTTATTGACGGGCGGGGTTAGGTGTCCTTGTGGGCTTCCTAACACGTACCCTCACCCCTTACTCAAGATCTATGGTTTGTGGATCCGTCTAAATACCATTGGATTACGAGAGTCATTCAAATCGAGTGATATAGGTTACAAGTCTATATCTTTAATCACTCGTAGTCGATTGGCTTTATGCTTTTCGATGAAAGGTGTAAAGTTGACTTGAACGGTTCCAAGTTCCCAAAAAACTTGGTGGCGACTCTAATATGTCTTAATTCGATTCGAAAGAACCTCGAGTCGATTATGCCTAGTGTGGATCCCGCGGACGCAGTTCCCGAGGGCCTTGTCCACACAAGTCAAGGTGGAGCGTTGGTTATGCACGGGAAAGCCATGGCAAGTAATCAAGCGCTCACTTTGGAGGCCACGAAAGCTCTCTCCCTGAAAGTGCTTAACTTTTAAAGGAGTATTCAGACTCTTTCTCAGCTTGTGCGGAGTTCTTTCGATCGTCTTGATGCTTTAGAGCATCGAACTAGGCCCGACTACGTGAACCCGTATAAGACCCACAACATTTGATTTCCTCTCGCCTTACCATATCTAGCCCTTACCTTATTTAGCTTTCTTTTTATTTTCTCTTGGTGTGTTTAAACATTCTCATTCGGCCCATTTTGGCAATACACTTGAGGTTATGGCCCAAGTGTTTCATTAGACATGTGTTCATTCGGCCCATTTTGGCTTAAACATGTTTAATTCCAAAGTTTGTATGATACTTATCTTTTGGATGCTTATAGTTTTGCGTGTTATTTTTATTTCTTATGACGTTTTATCTCTTGTCTCGTCTTATATTATTCTAGTCATTTTTTATTTGTTCTTAGCTTTTCGATGATGTCAAGAGGGGGAAAGAACGTCTATAGTAAGCATCTACCTAAGCTTGCTCCTTGTCAAGACCAATTGTCTCTTAAAGTCCTTAAGTTTTGGTTTTTGATAAATCGTTTTGATCTTGCGTTGATCTTTATTATTAAGATGACGGTGTTATATTGAGGGGGAACTACATACTTAGTCACAATTTTAGGAGACTTGCCATCATCAAAAAGGGGGAATTTGTTGGATCATATAGCTTATATGTTTATGTTTTGATGATGTCAAGGTGTTTTACATTTTATATACTTGTTGCGTGTAATCGTTTGACAAGTGTTTTAGAATCAACTTATTACAAACGAGCAACAAAGGAGATTGTGACAATTGCATGTAAAGTTCAAGCCTTCGTTTAAAGATCAAACGGTTTAAAGATTCATTCAAGAATTATGGGAAGACGAAGTTCGTCTAAAGATTAATCAAGCTTGGATGATGACGTAGCCTATACTCGAAGATCTTCTTGAATATTAGAATAGTATAGGTGTTTATCTCGTGATGGTAATCAAGAATGAGTTTCTTGAATTAGTAAAGTTATAGCTTTGCAGCTACAACATTATTAGTAAAAGAGCTCAATGTTATTGCTCCCCTACTATAACATTGAGATGCTGAGTTTTTACACACGACTTATATTGTTTCGAAAATTGTTTTTATAACTGTTTAAAGTTTATTTTAAATGTTTTAATGAAAGTATTTATATAATAAAGCCCGGTTTAGTGAGGAGTTTGGCTTTGTATTGGACGTTGATTAGTAGTCGTGATGGATCAACTTATGAGTTGGACTTTGCTACTAATTAGGGTTTCAATATAGCCTCTCTTAAAACCTAAATTCTAAATCGTACTTTAAGGCTAGGGTTTGCACGAGTCACGAAGCATATGAGCCGTGACATCTCGTGTTACCTAGGGTATATTAGGTAAAGATTTTATTCTATAATAATATCTTTACATATCTTATATATCTTACTTAATATATTTGTTTATGATAAAAGATATTCTTGTTTTAGGAAATCTTATCATGATCTTAGAATTTATAGTAAAGATAATATTTGAATAGATTATATTCTATCTTTTGGAATATTCTTTATTATCTTTTAAGGCTTTTAGGAAAGAGATAATAAGAAGATATGATTTGCTTTTATATCTTATTATTTCGGCTATTAGGGTTTGTGCAAAACCGTGTAGCCTACTCCTTCCTTCTCTATAAATACTTTGCTATTTACAACATCTAAAAGAGAGACCTTAAGCATAAAAATTGATTTTAATTTTACAAAGCAAACCGTGTATTTTCAAGCAGAAAAACCGATTTGTTATTTTGAAAGGTCATGTGTTTTAAAACTCGCATACTTGTTCTTATTTTATCGTTATAAGATAATAGTGCTTAGTTGATTTCTTAACTTGTTCATTAACGTGAACCTTTGTTAGAATCATCAGTGCTTTCTTATTAGCGTAAGTTAGTCACTCGAGTATTTAACAGTACTCATTGAGTTACAGCTAGAGTTAGTTGTACGAGTTGGGTTAGTAAATTTGTAATCCGTAGAAAGGTACTAAATTTATTTATCGAGAATAGTGGACGTAGGTTTCGACTTGTGAAACTGAACCACTTCAAAAACCGTGTGTCTCTTCGTTCTTTCGTTTGTTTCGTTTATTCCGTTTACTTTCATTAGTTAATTAGTTAAAGTTTAATCAATAAACTTTAAATAATCAATTACATACTCATAATCGAAAAAGCTTTAAAAAATTTTAAATCCTCAATTCACCCCCCCCCCCCCTCAGTATTTTGGATCAATAGACTCTTCACAAAGTTAAGGGGGCAAATTGCCACTTTCGCGGAAATAAATGAGAGAAAAATAAGAGCTCATGCTCTCAGGTCTACTACCTATAAAATTTCCCACGAGTGTATTCTTCCAGTAGGCCAATTCATCAATTACATCCGCTTGAGTTACTACCACCTCAGTTTGATGCGCACTTTGTTCATGATAGAATAAACTCATTCCTGCGTTTGGTTATCACCTTGTTCCAAGGCTTTGAAGTCCTTTCCTAATTACAGTTATTATAGGGTTTGCAATTTTTAGATCCAAGTTCAACAAATTCACATTTTTCGCTGATGTTGTATTCTTCTGATTAATATATTCTCCAGTATGAACGTATTTGTCTGATAAATCGCTTGCCCCAGAGATGAGATCGAATTATAATTAACAATGTTTTTCCTAAAACTTTTATTAATAGCATCCGTAATTACCTCATTAAGTGAATTTGAAGAGCGTAGATTTTCCGGATGCGGATCCTCCTCTTCCTCTGGACTCTGGAGGTTCAATCGACTGATTATGCTTATTTTTGGAGGCCTTCCTCTTTGTTTAGCCATGATTTAAAGCTGAAACCTCGATCGACAATAAGCGGAATATCAAAGTTACTATCAAAGTGAAGGTAGGTTATGAATAAGGGATACAACAGATTTTAAAAATGAATATATGTTGTTAAAAGCAAAGTTTTGATAGTCAAACGGTAATCTGTTAAAATGCATCAATATTATTACTATCAATTTATATCAAATATCATACCTAAATTTCTTGACAAACACAAAATCATGTAGATATGTTTTGTAATAGTTTCATTAAATAACACCCTCAAATTCTAAATTCATTATATAGAACTTCGTATCAATATCATTACTATTAATTTATATCAAATATGAATACAATTATGAAGAAATTCGTAGAAAGGTCAAAATTTGATAAAAAAAAATCGAGAAATCGGATACCTATGGAAAATAGAAAATAACCTAGAAATCAATCTAAGTAAAAACGTGAAAAAATCAAAAACTGAGTTGCTAAATTACCTAAAATTCTAAGTAAAAACGTGAAAAAATCAAAACTGAGTTGCTAAATTACCTAAAATAATAACTTAATTTCAGATCCCCAAGAGCAGATAGTCGACGGAATTTGAGAACAACAAATTTAAGTTTTGAGTATAGGCAAACACTAAAGCATCGAATTGATCTCGATCCTACAGAAAATGTCATTACTTCATTGCTTAATGACAAAAGTTGATTGATTTTGAACAATAGGCCATCTAATCGACAGCGGAGAAGAGTAGAAAGCACACTATGAAATTATTAAAAGAATATAGAAAAAAAATATTGAGAAACGATGATAATTGATAAGAGTTTAAAAGGGGAAAGAATCATTATCATGATAAGGAGAAAAGTATGACGGCAGAGAGATGAGGGATGAAATATACATACATATATGAAAATTATTTTAGGGTTTAACGCACAAAACTCTTAGGCGGGAAAAAAAATGAATGTAGTAGTGCCATGTGTATAGTTCAATATGTAGTGGTTTATGTATTCTACTTTTATATAGATCACAATATTCGAAAAATAAATTAAACCATAAAATACAATCTACAAGTTAGAAACTCATGACAAATGGGCATATTTTAAATAAATAAAGTGAATAGAAACTATTATAGGTATTATAGGTTTTATAGTCATTACACAACCATAAAGTCCCATATTTTAATTTATTTTGTGGTATTATTAAATTAGATAATTGATTGCCGAGGACCTCAAGAGATGAATTAAGTAGGACAAAATGTTAGTGAAAATTATGGGTGTTGAGTAATATAAGGAGTTTTAATAAAATTATTAACATATTATATTACAAAAATTAATTAAATAGGAAAAACTTTTAATTAATTTGGTGTGTGTTAAGTATTATAAAGAGTTTTAATCAATTTATTACCATGTTTAATTAAAAGAAATTAAATAGAAAAATGTTAATAATGGTGGGTGTTTAGTAATATGAAGAGGTTTAATTAATTTATTAACAGGTTTTATTACAAAAATTTTAAAAACAATGAAATAAATAGGAAAATGTTAATAATGGTGATTGTTTAGTAATATGAAGAGGTTTAATTAATTCTTTAACATGTTTTATTACAAAAATTTCAATTTTAATTATAAATTATGAAATTTATTAACATGTTTTATTACAAAAATTTCAATTAAAATGTCAATATTAATTATAAATTATGAAATTTGATGTAAATTTGTAAGGGTTATATAAATTTTGGAAGACAATATATTTAATATACAAAATTAATTTAAGAATAATGATAATGTCCTTTAATATTACAGATATAAGTGAATTAAATTAATTTATAGATAAATGATTTAAATTAATGTCATGTAATAATATATTGATAATCCATGTCACATTAATTCGCCATGTCACATTAAAAATATGCAACATCACATTTAAATATGCCACGTCACATTAAATTTTAATCTAGGTGGCTTTTTGGATCCTACATGGCTTTGTCTAGGTGGCGTTTTTTTGTCATTTTAGGGTAACCTTTTAATTATATTTTATAGATAATAATAAGTATAATAATTTATGGTAATTCCTATAATAATTAGAATAAAGCAATAGTTTCCTAATTGGCCTCATATACTCTCTAAACCTAGACTATAAATACTATGATATCTAAAAAATAATTCACAAAGATAGAAGAAGAAGATTTAAGAGACGGAAGGAGCAATTAGCGATAAAAGGTAAAGATCGTCCTAATTTATGTTTATATCGTCTTAATCTATTAAGTTATCGTTTATACACCGTATGGACCACCGTGAACAGTGCCGATGACCGTAGTGGTTGCCCTTGACCGTCGTGACTCTAGTAAGACTGACCTTGACAACTGTTGACCACCGTGGGTGGCGGATTGGGCGTCTAAAAGGGGGATGCCGTGAGCAACTAAGACGGAGTTTTTACCTTGTGTGGTTGTAGACTTGACCTGGGACTTGGGTGGTTGGTATTATCGGCAGGAGGCGTATTGGAGTATGTATACTCGACAATAGTGCGATCACATTATTAAAACTCATGATACGAATACATAAAGGGATGATTCATATTTATATGTCAACTGATCAACATTAATCGGTAATGATTGGCTGACTAGAGTTTGACATTACTGTCGTTTGACGGTGGTGATCAGTTGATCCCTTAAGGTCACACCTAAAGGACAATTCCCTTAATAGATAAATTAATTAATTGTATGCTGATACATATTAATTAATTCCTTAAAATTGAACAATTTACATATGTGAGTAAGAATATGAATCTTATTGTAATTCGATTAAATGAGATTCGTTTTAGTAATTAAAATGTTATATTACTAATACTTTGTTTATGAAACAATTAAATTAAGAATGATCTGTTAATTATAATTACAATCTGTTGTAGATTATATTAACATGAACCATTTCATTTCCTTGTGATTGTGAATTACTAGTCAATTGTCATATTTAATTAAATTAATATATATAATGATATTTAATTGTTAAATATGCATTAATATTATTAACAACATGTTACATGTCACATGTTACACATTATATGACAAAGTGACAATTGACAAAAATAAAATGGAGTCCATATTATCTAATGGACCGGTTTTTAGTGGAAATTAGAGGGTGAATTGTTTAATTGTTTTTATTGTGGAAAACACAATGATTACAATTATAGAATAGCCTACACCCTAATGCATTTTTGATAAGAATAATTCTAAAAGAGAATGAGCATGCATTGGCTCCCTAGCCACCACCCCACCCACTGGTTTTCCCCCCTACTCTTGCATAAGAATTGTTCTTATTTTTCTCTCTAATTCATTCTTACATTTTACACATATCTCACTTCTCTCACCATCTCTCTAAAACAAGTTTTAGAAAATAATTGTTCAATATCTAATTTATTTAGATTACTATGGTAGTAATAAGAAATAATATTAGATTATATTTTAAGGTTAACTACTAAGATAATCTAGTTAATTAATTAGTAGTTTTAAGGAGTTGTCTTGGTGCAATTGAAAGGAGGTTCTCACACTATTGGGACTAAGGGGATCATCCATTTACTTTGAGCTCAAGAACAAGTTAAGAAAGGTGTTCTTACTTGTGCCCTTAAAACCGTTTTCATCATTGTAAGGAACCTTGTTCTTACCTTTCTATTTTATTATGTTATGCATGCATAAGATCAACATCTATTTTAATGAGTAATTTAGATCTAAAATTAAAGGAGTTTAATTAGAGGATTTTAGTATCCTTTTAAGTGGTATCATGAGCTATGGTTGTTGCATGCATAATCGGTTTATAGTTTTTCCCAGTTAAAAGTATAACATATAAAACTAGAGATTTTGTAATTTATATTATAAAATTACGAAATTTTTTGCATGTCATATATTCTGGTCCTAAAATGAATTTAGGTCATTTTGATGATTTATGGTAATTTTTAGCTCATTTTAATTATATTTAGTGATTTTATTACATTTTAATGAATAAAATGGTATTTAAAATGCTAAAAATAGTTAAACTTTGTTTCTGACCTTAAAATTTTTATATGACCTCACATGCATATTTTACTTATTGTATGTAAAATTTAGTATAAATTTGATTCATTTTGCATGATTTATAATTTTTATGAGATAAAAATGAAATAAATGGAGGTAAAAAGGTTAAAATTAGTTAAACTTCGAAACAGGCCATGAAATTTAAATATGTTGTCACATGCATATTTTAATCACTGGTTGTGAAATTTTAGATGAACTTAATTCATTTTGCATGATTTATGAATTTTTTAGTGTAAAATTGACATAAATAGTGACTATTTTAGCAAAAATAGCTAAAATGAAATAAATGGCGTGAGAAAATTATTTTAGGTTACATAATTATCCGACAAATCAGATCTAAAGTTGGAACATTGATTGGATTAATTTTCATATGCTCTAGATGTTTTATTTGATAAAACCGATAAATAGCAACTATATTTTTCTCGAAATAAATTCGAAAATTTTAACCTTGATTTTTGACATTATGAGTGTCATGGAATTTTTCCAGAATGTTCAATAATTTAAAATTCAAATTTTAAAATTATTGTAATTTAGTTTGGATTTATTCATAAAAGGTTATGATATTAAGGTAAAAAATGAGCATAAATGTTATAACAAGTTGAATTATTGTCAAAAATTGAGTAATGACTAAATTTTGAATCCTAAAAGGTTAGGATAATTAACTTGGACTAAAATTATATTTTAGTATTATTTTGTGTAATTTTAATAAGTTAAAATTGCGAATATCCATAAAACCGGTTTATATTTACGATATAAGTTTAAATAGGGCGATTTGGCACATAACTTGGCATGTTAGATACATATAATAATGCTGCCTTTTTCATTGATGAATGTAATATTTCTTTTATATAATTTTGAATTATGTAATTTTATCTTAGTATGGCCTTAGTTTTAATCGATATTACCCGTAATCTAAGGGAATATTGATTCGGTTGTAATTTAATGTGATCTCGTATCACTTTTATTTTATTTTATTAGATATTATTTTACAAATGTCTAATAGGAAGTACAATGTACATTTTTATTATTTAATTATTTGTAATTCCGGAGTTCCCTAAAGATAGTGCCATTCGGAAAGGAGTTCCGATCGAGACGGTGTCTATCCTTGGGAGGCGTGTCACGTGAAGATTCAAGGGACCAAAGGAGTTGGTTTCCGAATTTGTAATAGAATATAAGATTTTCTATTTTTGGAAAGGCATACTAGGACATTCATTTTTCTTTATTTGCTTGCTTTATATGTTTGCATGCATTGCCAAATCGCCATAACTTCACATGCATATTTTATTTTCTTATCGACTATTGTCAATTATAATATCGAGTATTAATAGACTTAGTTCACTTAAAGATGATAGATAATAAATCGATAAGACCTCACACATATTTAAAATTGAGATTAGCCTTACCAAATAGTAGGACTCATAAATCCCTTTGACATTTGGGATAGATTCGGTTCCCCGGGGTGCTTTCATTTATCATTGGGTAAGTGGGGTAATAAAACGTTATTACACGCGAAATTTGGTTGGACTCAACGGGATATAAAGACTAGTCTTATGTTCCGGGGCTAGAAATGGAATTTATGAAATACATCGACCGAGAGTTCTATAGTAAAATCAATTAAAGAGTTAATTCACCAAATTTATGCAAGTATGGGTTGTACCGGTTTCCCGTGCCCATGTTTGTGTAAAGATGGATCTCGGAATCATTTATATAATTTAGGTGCGAGGTCATTATATAAATGCATAATTTTAAAACCTTGTGAAATATGTTTACAAGTAAAATGATAAATGTTAATTGTTTACTTCATTTCCTTTTTGTAGTCAATTCGATTAATTTGCAATGACAACTCCGATTTCATCCGCTTTCACAAGTGGAACCGCTCCACCACTCACTTATGCTTCTTGGCTCCGATCCTTTATGGATCGATGTAAACTTGAAAAGGATAGGATTAACTTTGCCGATTGGGATGTGCAACTCCGCTTGGCCGCGGAAGGTGACGACAAGTTTCGTTACCTTACCGAAGCCGCTCCCGCTATACCTACCACTAGGTCCACCGCCGCGGTTAAGGAGGCCTATGAGGCTTACCTAAAAGAATCGGCCACGATCAAGAATGTCTTGATCTTCTCTATGGAAGCCGATCTCCAAAGGAGTGCTATTAAGATAGGCACCGCCTATGAGATCTACACCAAACTTGTGACCATGTTTTCACAAGCTCCTAGGATAATCCAATATGAGGCGGCCTCCACATTCTTTTGTTGGAGCTTATGTCCTCCACAAATTAGTGTGATAACATTTGTAAATCTCTTACATGTTCACAAGGGTATACTTCGTATTTTAATCAGTTGATTAACGATTACCTAATAACGGTTGGCTTACTAGAAAGTTTGATGTTATTATCATACAGATGGCGGTGATCAACTGGTCCCTAAAGGTCACACCTATAGGATGTGTTTGAGAGATGTGGTTATAGAAATATAATCACATTGATGCCTTATATGACTAAACAGTTAGTCAATGTGTTGATGAGACAATTATTTAATGAAGATTAAATAATATTAGTTGAGACGAATTAACTGTAAATTCGTAAATTGAATATAATAAGTTATATTTAATTAAATGTATGTAATGTTAGCTTGGACGAATTAATATGTTAATTCGTAATTAAATGTAATCGGTTATATTTAATATCAACAAGTTGAATGTGTCATAGTGGTAATAGTAAGGGTACTCAAACCAAGAGGTTATGGGTTCGATCCTCACTAGAAACACATTTTATACATTTTTGGAATAACAGAAAATAAGAGAAATAATTCTCTTAATTTCGGAAATATTGGGCCGAAATTATGGAAAAGAAAATCCACCCTATTTCTCCATATACTCGGTTGTTATAAGAGGAGATGAAGGAATTTTTCTTAACCTAATTCTATTCCCATTCTTGCCTCCATCTCATCAGAAAAAAACACAAAAACCTAAAATTAATTAGTTAATTTTTGGATCGATTCTAGCATAATCAAAGGGCATTTCTCATATCGTCTTGGGTGCAACTGATAGGCGAATATCAACTTTGATATTGTTCTTAGGCCGTTTTTGCTAGGACCGAAGGTTATTTCTTAATCCTTTATGCTTTTGTTTTGCAATTTAGTTTTATGACTTGTAATCATCACTTTATTATCCGTTATAATCCTTGAATTTAAAGGGATGCATACAGATAAATCCCACAAGTGGTATCAGAGCCAAGGCCACGAATTTTAATTTTGATGATTTTCATAAAAATTGGATGCAAACAACATTAGGGTTTCGAAAATAAGAAAAAAAGGGTGCGGCTAAAAAAAAAATTTATAGATATAGCTGAAGATGAGGAACTTGAAACCCTAATCCTCTCTAAGAAGGCGACTCCCTTGGCGATTTTGAGGAAGATTCTCTTGCATCAATGGCAAGGAATTCGGCCTCGAAATCTGCAAAGCTTCGCAATATTACTAAGAGGAAGGGGGGGACTACTAGAGGAAAGCAACAACTTTCCTCTAGCTCGAAGAAAAGGACTCAAAAACCTAATGATGAGGAGGCCACAAAACATGCTTGTATGCAAGATCTGGTTGGTGTAACACCGTTCAGTCTGGATGATGAGGAGACTATTGTTGAAACTATTACTGATGAGCAACCCATACAGGCAGAGCAAAATCAGCCGCCACAAGTTGATGAACAGGGTGAATGGACTCACGTGCATGGTAAGACACAGTCCCATAATAAGGAGACTGATGACATCCCTATTATTCAAATTACTAGTGATGATGTTCATGAGGAAGTGGAATATTGGAAACAGGCTATCTATGGATTTGTCGTAGGATCAAACCCTCCCATGGCCATATTGGAAGGATATTTACGTAGAATATGGTACAAACATAAGATAGACAAAATATCTTTCATGCCGAATGGAGTATTTTTGGTTCGTTTCCAAACTAAAGAGATGTAGGAACAGGTATTGAAGGCTGGGCATTACCTGTTTGATAGTAAGCCAGTCATTATAAAACAATGGAAGGAAGATATCCCCCTTGAGAAAGAAGAGATCAAGAGCGTGCCTACATGGGTTCGCTTGCATAAGCTACCATTGAAGTTCTGGGGGCAGAGTCTCCCTAATTTAGCAGGGGCCATAGGATCCTATATTCAAAATGATACTGCTACTGACCTTAAGACTCATTTGGGATATGCTAGGGTTATGGTTGAAGTACAAGTGGACCAAAAATTCCTTAAGTCTATTAAGGTGATGGATGAAAAACAGCAAGTGACTGACATTGATATTGAATATGAATGGAAACCAGTTTCATGCAAGGGGTGTAAGAGGTTGGGACATGAGGTGGCTCAATGTAGAATGCTTAGCAAGAAAGATGCTAGACCTCCTCCCCCTGTGAAGCAAGCCAAGCAAGTCTGGAGACCAGTGGTTGCCGTACCCAAAAGCACTACTGTAAAAGACAATCCACTGGTAACTCCTAGAGTGAAACTAATGAGAGCAACAGAAGAGCCTGTATTAGTACAGATTGCTGAGTTTCCAAAGCTTGATAAACCTCTCTCTGATCAGGTTGGCACTCAGACTGGAGCATCAAAAGAATTAGAACCAAATTTAGAGGGCCACGTCATTCCAAAACCTAATTAATGTTAAATCTTGGTTTTTGGAATGTACGAGGTATGAATAGGAGGAATAAGCAGCTGGTTATAAATAAATTTCTTTTTGATAATAATGTTGGTATTTTTGGTTTAATTGAGACTAAGATCAAGCCACAGAATGTGAACAAAGCTGTGAATGTGTTTAATAATTGGAGCATCTCCACTAACACTGCCTATCATCCTGGTGGGCGAATTTGGATTCTGTGGCAAATCAATAATTATGATGTTCAGTTCTTAGAATATGATCCTCAATATATACATATGAAGGTTACTCAAAAGCCTGAGAATGTGAGTTTTAACTGGACTGTAGTTTACGCTTTTAATGATGGTAAGGATAGGGAGTCTCTGTGGAATAATCTGATACGTATTGCTGGTTCAAATCAAGGGCCTTGGGCAGTAGCAGGAGACTTTAATTGTGTTCTTAATGCTGATGAGAGGATTGGAGGAGCTTTTTCCAGGACTGATGCTGAGCCTTTCCTGAATTGTATGCACCAGTGTGAATTGATAGACAGTCCTGCAATGGGAGCAACGTACACCTGGAATAATAAACAATGCCCTGCAGACAGGGTGTACAGTAAATTGGATAGATGGCTTATAAACCAGGAGTGGCAAAATTCTTTCCCTGATTTGATTGCTCAATTTCTCCCTGAGGGTCTCTTTGATCACACTCCCTGCTTGGTGAGCAATGGTAGTCAGCAGAATGTTAAGGTTAGGCCTTTTAAGTATTTCAATATGTGGAGTAGGGCTCCTAATTTTCATGAGGTGGTGCAAGAAGGATGGAAATGTCATAATAAAGGCACCAAAATGTTTGAGTTAGTGAAGAAGTTAAAAAATCTGAAACCTCTCTTGAGAGGACTAAACAAATCCCAGTTCTCTGATATTGAGAAGAATGCAGATATAGCTCTTACCAGGCTATCTCAGGTGCAACAGGAATTGGGAGTGAGACCTCATGATCCTGATCTTATTAGCCGGGAGTGTCAGTTAAGGGAGGAGTATAGGAATCTAGCAGAGGCTCAGCAGGACTTCCTGCTTCAGAAGACTAAAATTAAATGGAGCAGTGAAGGGGACTCCAACACTGCTTACTTTCATGGGGTCTTAAGAACTAGAAGAAGACAGAATCAGGTGCTTCAAATTGCTGATCAAAATGGAGACATTCATGTAACTCCTAGTGGGATCCAGAATAGTTTCATTCAATTCTACAATGAGCTTCTTGGGAGGAGCAATCCTACTGTGACAGTTAGCAAGACGGTTATGAGTTATGGGAACAAATGTGAAGCAACCCATATTCAGCAGCTGATGAGTCCTGTGACTAATGATGAGATTAAAGAGGTGCTTTTTAGCATACCTAATAAGAAGGCTCCTGGCCCGGATGGCTACTCTAGCCAGTTCTTCAAAACTAGTTGGGATCAGATTGGAGTGGACTTTTGTGAGGCAATTCAGGAATTTTTCAGAAATGGCCAGTTATTGAAACAGTTGAATGCTACTAGCATTACACTCATTCCTAAAGTGGCTAACCCTGCTACTGTAATGCAATTTCGACCAATTACCTGCTGCAATGTGGTATACAAATGCATATCCAAAATTCTTTGTTCCAGGCTGGCTAAAGTACTTCCTCATATTATCTCTCTCACTCAGGGAGGGTTCATTCAAGGCAGAAGCATCATGGAAAACATTCTCATCTGTCAGGATTTGGTGAGACTTTATGGGAGGAAGTCTGTATCTCCTAGATGTTTGTTTAAGATTGATTTGCAGAAGGCTTATGATTCTGTAGAATGGGAGTTTTTGTTTCAAATGATGAGTGAGCTTAATATGCCATTGCCATTTATCAATCTTATAAAGGAGTGTGTGACTACTGCCACCTATACTTTGTCTCTGAATGGTGATTCTTTTGGGTGGTTCAAAGGGCAACGAGGTTTGAGACAAGGAGATCCCCTCTCTCCTTTATTGTTTACCATCTGTATGGAATATCTTACCAGGCTCCTTGCTTACACTACTACTACTATGAACTTTAAATTCCACCCTCTTTGTAAAAGAATGAACCTGAGTAGTTTAATGTTTGCTGATGACCTTCTCCTGTTCTGCAAAGGAGATATAGCTTCTATTATGGTGCTACTCAGAACTTTTGCCACTTTTTCCAAGGCTTCAGGCTTGCAGATGAGCAAAGGCAAATCAAATGTGTATTTCAATGGGGTGCCAGCTGAAGTTAGAGCAGATATTGTCCAGATCTCAGGCTGCATTGAAGGGACCCTCCCCTTCAAATATTTAGGGGTTCCAATCAAACCATCTAACTTAACTATCAAAGACTGTCAGCCTCTAATAGACAAGGTGTTAGAGAGAATCAGAATGTTGGGGACCAAAAAACTATCATATGCAGGGAGGTTAGTTCTGGTCAAAGCTGTGTTTAAGTCCTTACACACTTATTGGGCTTCTATATTCATTTTGCCAAAAGGTGTCATTGCTAAGATTGAAGCCATATGTAGGAACTTCCTGTGGTGTGGAAGTTCTGAGTACTTTAAGACCCCTACAGTTGCATGGGATAAAATTTGTAATGGAAAAAGGCAAGGAGGTCTGGGACTTAAGAATGAAGTCATGTGGAATAAAGCTGCAATTGGTAAGCTTCTTTGGTGGATCCATGCTCACCCTAACAAACTTTGGGTTCAATGGGTCCATAGCATATACATGAGAGGGACTACCTGGGATAATTATCAGTGTCCTAATGCAGCAAGTTAGACTTGGAAGAAGGTTTGTAGACTGAAAACTGAGATGCAGCCTGCGTACAGTCAGAATGAATGGAGCTCCTGCCCTGGTAAAGAGTATTCCATTGCTAAAGGGTATGCTTGGCTACACCACTCTACTCCAGATATAGAGTGGCATCATCAGGTTTGGAATAAGTGGACTGTCCCTAAACATTCAATTATAGCCTGGATGTATCATCATCGGGGCCTTAACACTAAGGACAAGCTCTTTAGACTCAACATTGCTAGTGATAATCTCTGTTGTATCTGTGGAAATGAGGAAGAAACCACGCAGCATCTGTTTTTTAAATGTCAGTACAGTAAGGCAGTGTTGGCTTTGATTTGTGAATGGACTGGTTACTCATTGCCTGAAACTAGAGACCAGGATTGGAGGGGGAATGCTAGATTGTCCAGACTGAAAGTTGGAATCATTAATAGCATTCTGAATGCTGTTACTTACCATATTTGGAGGCAACGAAATGGCAGCAGACATGATTTGCAAATCCAAGCTCCTGCAGGTTGTCTGAAACTGATTCAGTTTGAAGTTCGAGCTAAAATTCAACAGCAATGCAAGGGCACAATGTCAAGGACAGATCGTAGTTGGCTTGAGAAGCTTATGTAATTGTAATTAGTTTCATGGCTAGCTGATTTTCATGTCAGCTTGAAATGTTGATGTATTTGGTTCTTGTTCTCTTAATATATTTTTACATTTACCAAAAAAAAAAAAAAAAAAAAAAAAAAAATTTGCCGTGTAAAAAAAATTTGTTTTTGCCTTTTATTTTTCTGATTTTTGGGTTTTGTTGTTGATGATTATTTCCATTTCGATTTTTTTCATATTGTTGTTTAATCAGTTAATATAAACATATGATAAATTGGTAGTTTTTGATTTAATGCAGATTAAGTTAAATTGTTAAATGGAATAGTCATGTTGATGATATAAAAATTTGTTTTTGCTATATAGTTTTGGCATATAAATTAATCATGTTTCATTAATTCATATGCTAATCTCGTTCTAATAGCATCTATAAACGATTTTTGTTCATCTTTATGTTTTTGCAATTAGGGCTTTTTGCCGCAAAAGAAAAAAAATGTGACGGCTTATTTTTAGGTTTTGCCGAATGCAAAACGAAAAAGGGGTTCCTGTTTATTTTCTTTTTCGGTTTTGAGCTGTGAAAAAAAAATTGGCTGTTTTTCACGGTTTTAAGGATTAGCCGAGATGTTTTTTGTTTTTGTTTCGGTTTTACAGAAAACCGTGAGTCATAAAAAAAAAAAATTCGGTTTCTGTTTTTTTTGCCGTGAGCTGCATATAAAAAAAAAATCGGTTGTTGAGGAATTGCCGAGAAGAATTTTTCCTGTTTTTTTTTTTATTTTGGCCAATTAATTATTATGAAGCGGTTCATAATTATTAGAAACCTAATTATTTTAAAGCAGTTTAAAATATTGATGGATTAAATTCATATTACAAGTTTAATATGAATTAAGTTTGAAAGTAATGTGATTAATTGAGGAATTGTCACTTAATTTGTTAATTTAAATAGGTGGTTTGGATAAATTAATCAACATAATTAAGGAATTGTGTCATGTATGTTTAATTTATTTTTAGGTGATGCATTTTATTTTTGTTGAATAAATCGTTGAATGAATTTATTTACGAATTTTTTTTTGCAATCGGTTGTAATTTGTAATACTTAGTGTGGCCTTAGTCAAATTATGTTTTCGTAATGAAGGAAACATAATTTTTATGTAAATATGAGATCTCGAATCTCTTTTATTTTTCTTTAGTTTTGGTATTTGAAATTAGAATGTAATAAATAGGTTTATTATGTAAATTTATTTATTGTAATTTTCAAAGAAGACTAAAGATGGAGATTGGAGCTCACTCCTGCTACATGGATCAAGATGGAACACCAAGACAAGCTTCTCGGGTCCAAGGATGGATTCCAAACTTGTATTTATGTTCATTTTGATAGGATAGGCCACACTAGGACCTTTTATTGTTCTTACGTTTTCATTCCTATCGCTTTTCATTTACATGCTAGTTAATGCATCATATTCCGCCTAAAACCAAACCACTTACTAAAATGCATGAAAATTGACACATATAGGTTGTATGTTAGTTTTGATAGACATACAGATGTCACATGTTTATTGGGCCATCATCTTAGTTTAATCATTCACGGATTCTAGATATTAGTTCACTTAAAATGAATTAAATCGAAGTTGATGGGATCTTCCTCTAAAACGGAAATTGAGATTAGTCTTTATAAGGGCAAACAACTATGAATCCCTTCTTCGTCGGTAGGCATAATATGACCCCTTCTACGTTGGGTAAGTAGTTGTGTTGACTTAGTTTACCTCAACATCATAGTCCGAAGAGTTTCTCGTGATTATGATGGACTAAAGATAGAATTTACAGAAATTTATCGACCAAGAATTCTAACGGTAGAATTAGCTAAAAGGTTAGCTTATCAATTTACAGAGAATTGAGTCTTGGGATCATTTATATAATTCTTGAGGGAGGTCAATTGTATAAATGTTTTGAGTCTTCGCGTTATGACAGTAGTTCATTAGACTTAAAAATATAAACGATGCACATGCTTATTATTTTTATTCTTCTTCTCGCAGTGTAGAACACGTTTATTTTGATAATACTGTTACAACAAAATGTCTGGAAATAACGCAATATAAATGCCTAGTGCCACACTTGGACGCGAGTCCTGGCTGAAAATATTCATGGAACAAATGAATCAGTTCACACGTCTGAAAAACGACGGGTCCAACTTTGCGGACTGGGAGGCAGCACTACGGAATGCTGCCATTGCTGACGGTAAGCTCGGGTACTTAACTGAGCCAATACCGGTAAACCCAGGCCCCAATGCAGGAGTCAACGAGTCACTCGCTTATAGTGACTTCGTTATGGAAGCGGGTGCGATAAAGAACGTACTCATCTTTGCAATGGAAACCAATTTGCAGAGACGCTTCATTGCCCAAGGTGCGAACAAGATTTTCACCACGCTCACTAACGAGTTCTCAAAAGCACCGAGAATCGTTACATATGAGCATACCTGTCGCTTCTTTGATGCGAAACTCCAGAAGGGCCAACCGGTTAGCCCACACATTCTTCACATGATTGAGAATGTCGAGAAGCTGGAGGCTCTTGATTGCAAAATCAGTGAGAGCATTGTCATTGACCGAATGCTCCATTATCTTCACGATGGTTTTGCCCTTTTCAGGGCGAACTACTACATGAATGACTTGAAAAAGAGTCCTCATGAGCTACACTCCCTTCTCGTGAGGCCAGAAGGATATGAAATTGAGTGGGAGCATGAAGTAGGATGTTCTCATGATTTCAAACAAGGGTAAAGGTAAGGGCAAGGCTCATGGCGACCTAGCTGTAGGTAAGCCAAAGTTTAAAAAGCCAGGAAACGGTAAGAGTGGGCCCGGTGAGACTAGTGGCTCACAAGGCAAGGCAAAGAGCAAGGGCGGTGACATTGAGTGCCACCATTGTCACAAGACTGGACATTGGAGGAGGAACTGTCCGTCTACCGTGAGGACATCAAAGCGAGCCGCGTCGTTCTGTTGGTATGTCATCTTATATTCATATGATTGAGATTAACCATGCAAGTTTCGGAACTTGGGTACTTGATCTTTGGTTTTGGTTCTCATCTGTGTAATCATTTGCGGGGCCTAAAGAACATCATACCTCTCGAAAAAGGTGATGTGGACTGCGAGTCGGGAATGGAGCACGAGTTCTTTGCTTTCTCGAAGGGAACATATGTAATCCAACTCCTAGTGGTTTTGAGTTATTTTTAAATAATCACATTATGTACCCACTTTGTCTAAGAACATTATTTCTGTTTCCGTACTTGCTAAAGACGGTTTTGCATTTTCAATAAAGGATAATAGCTGTATTTTCTCTTTCAATGAAATGATTTATGGCAAAGCAGTTTCCATGAATGGAATTTACATCTTAGACCAAACCACGGAAGTATTACACATGAATAATAAGAAATTAAAGGTTGGTGACAAAGATCAAACCTATCTATGGCATTGTCGAATGGGACACATA
Source organism: Silene latifolia (assembly GCF_048544455.1). Taxonomy (NCBI): domain Eukaryota; kingdom Viridiplantae; phylum Streptophyta; class Magnoliopsida; order Caryophyllales; family Caryophyllaceae; genus Silene; species Silene latifolia. The sequence continues at coordinate 78,221,189 of NC_133534.1, forward strand.
AATGAGAAACGCGTAAAGAAACTCGTCGATAATGAGACTATTCCCGCATTCGATTTTTCTACATATGGCACGTGTGAATCATGTCTCATTGGTAAAATGACTCGAATTTCCTTCAAAGGTGTTGGAATGCGCGCTAGTGACCTATTAGGACTCATACATACTGATATTTGTGGGCCTATGTCAATTACCGCTAGAGATGGCTATAGATATTTTATCACTTTCACGGACGATTTGAGTAGATACGGATATGTCTACTTAATGAAGCATAAAAGTGAGTCCTTTGAGAAATTCAAGGAATACCAGAACAGGGTTGAGAACCAACTGGGTAGAAAGGTTAAAGCACTCCGTTCAGATCGGGGTGGCGAATATCTTTCAAATGAGTTTGATCAACACCTTAAAGACTGTGGAATCGTTCTACAGTTAACTCCACCTGGAACACCTCAATTAAATGGTGTGTCCGAACGGAGAAATCGAACCTTACTTGATATGGTTCGATCCATGATGAGTCACACGGTAGTGCCTGATTCATTATGGGGTTTTGCTCTTTTGTCAGCTGCTCTTATACTTAACCGAAGTCCGACTAAAGCTGTCGACAAGACTCCATATGAAATGTGGAAGGGAACGGACCCTAACTTGTCCTTTATTCGGGTTTGGGCTGCGAGGCTTATGTCAAGTAGAGACACGAGGATAAGCTCGGCCCGCGATCTGTCAAGACATACTTTATAGGTTATCCAAAAGGAACATTTGGTCATTACTTTTATTCGCCTACCGAACATCGAGTTTTTGTTGCGGCTAGTGCGACGTTCTTAGAGAAGGAATTTCTCGAGAACAAGACGAGTAATAGAACCTTCGAGCTGTCGGAGATTCCAGAACCAACAACCGAGGAACAGATGGAGGAAGTTGTTCCTCCAACTGATGAAACGGTTAATATTCCTGAGGAACCTAAGAGGTCGGGTAGAGTCTCTAATCCTCCGGACAGATACATTGGTATGGTCGAGGAGAATGATGTTTTACTCCTAGAGAGTAATGAACCCGTTACCTATAAAGGTGCTATGACCTGTTCCGACTCAAAGCTATGGCTCGAAGCCATGCAATCCGAGATGGACTCCATGTATGAGAATGACGTATGGGATCTAGTTGATTTACCTAATAAGGTAAAACCTCTACAGTGCAAGTGGCTTTACAAAATAAAGCGTTCTGTAGATGCGCAACCAGATACCTATAAGGCACGACTAGTGACAAAAGGTTTCACTCAAGTGCACGGATTGCATTATGATGAGATTTTTGCACCTGTAGTCATGCTACGTTCCATTCGGATAATCTTAGCGATTGCCGCTTTTCATGATTATGAAATTTGGCAAATGGATGTGAAAACCGCCTTCTTAAACGGTTATTTGGAGGAACAGTTGTACATGGTGCAACCCGAAGGTTTCATAGATCCTGAACATCCTAAGAAAGTATGAAAGTTTAAGCGCTCCATTTGTGGACTTAAGCAAGCTTCTTGGAGTTGGAATCATCGTTTCGACCAAGTGATAAAAGAGTATGGTTTCACTCGATCGGTCGAGGAACCATGCTTATATATCAAGTCGAGTGGGAGCAAGATTGTATTTTTGATATTGTATGTCGATGACATACTCTTGATTGGGAATGACATTCCTCTCTTATCTTCGGTTAAAGGATGGTTGAAGAACCATTTCCAGATGAAAGATCTGGGTGAGGCACAACGTATTTTGGGAATCCGTATCTACCGAGATAGATCACGACGGACGTTATCACTTAGTCAGGAGTCTTATCTGGATAAGATTCTTGAGAAGTTCAGCATGACCAACTCCAAGAAGGGGAACCTTCCAATGACGACTGGGATGCAGATGAGCAAGTCTCAGTCACCCACGACGCCTGAAGGGATTGAGCGCATGAGTCGTGTTCCTTATGCATCTGCAATAGGATCGATCATGTATGCCATGATATGCACACGTCCAGACGTGGCATATGCATTGAGTATGACGAGTCGGTACCAAAAGACTCTAGGTGAAACATACTGGATAACTGTTAAAAACATCCTCAAGTACCTACGGAGGACTAAGGATTGGGTATTGACTTATGGAGGCGATACTAAGCTATGCGTAATCGGTTACGCAGATGCTAGCTTCCAAACGGATCGAGATGACTCAAAATCTTAGTCCGGGTTCGTCTTCACTCTTAATGGTGTTGCGGTCAGCTGGAAGAGTTCCAAACAGAGTGTTGTAGCAGATTCTACTACTGAATCCGAGTACTATGCCGCTTCGGAAGCAGCTAAGGAAGCGATATGGATGCGTCAATTCTTACAAGGACTTACGATAGTTCCTAGTTCGAATGACCCGATCACCATCTATTGTGACAATAGAGGTGCCATCTTCCAGGCTAAGGAGCCAAAGTCTAGCAACAAATCTAGACATGTACATCGGAAAGCTCACCTGATCCGTGATTACGTGGAGCAAGAGGAGATAGTGATCGACAAGATTGCGACGGATGATAACATCGCGGATCCTCACACTAAACCGTTGAATTATGATAAGCATGTAAGGCACGTTATTTCCATGGGAATTAAACGTGTTCCTGGGTTGTAGTACTTGATTATGGATTTGATACATTATCTTTTTCATATACTATTTATAACTTCATCGTTTTATTATAATATTTTGTTTTTCATGTGGATTGTACTGACAACATTGAACGCCACAAAGTGAACTGAATTACATTATATTTGTTTGGTCCGTAATCGCCCATGTGAGCTGATAACTCCGGCTATTATATTGTGCAGTCGATTGATGGTGGGTTCAACGAGCCATAAGTCAAACTGTTGACTGATCGATCACAAATGCGAGATTATAACGATACCTCGTGGGACAAATTTTTGTGATAACGTAATGGAGTCCTAAATGTTTAAAACATTCGGTGCCAGGTCGTGGATAGGACATCCATTGTGTTCCTAGGGTCGATTCTTTTGACTATCGACTGTCTCTTGAGATTAAGGCAGTTTTTGGGTGACTTTGGTTTCTTTCTCACGGTCTGCCGTAACTGGAGGCTAAGTAGATTTTTTCTGGGTCATTTCATATTGTGCTTACATCTGCAGGATTGGAGTTGAGGAAAATATCCAACCCTTATCAGGTATAGTTATTTCTCAGGGCCACTCGAGGAGTTTTAACTGAAATGCATGGCCATTCTCGAATGATGATTCGTTTATCAGTTAAGTTACTCTCTAGTCGGGGAAACCACTCTTGATAATGATCGCTTGTAAAATATGACCTTTGTGAATACGGATTTGCAAATTGTTTTACATTGAGTGGGAGAAATTTTAGGATATGAGAATCGGTTATCGCACACATACACTTGTGAGGACAAGTGGGAGTTTGTTGGAGCTTGTGTCCTCCACAAATTAGTGTGATAACATTTGTAAATCTCTTACAGGTTCACAAGGGTATTGATGCGTGTCATTTATATGATGTTTTACACCCTATTTTACACGCATTTCAGAGCTCATTTATGTAGTCTATGCTATTATTCTCCCTATTTCCGTCTACTTTCGTGTTTTTGTACATTATTGCAGAAATGTGAAGAATCCAGCGGAAATCAAGCTAAATCCGTCCCCGAGTACCTAGCATTGCATTTGACGTGAAGTATTTACTCATGGAACGAGCTTGGTGCGCATTTCGAGGCCTAAAAGACAACTTTATGAAGAATTAAAAGCGGATTATCAGCTACTCTAGTCGATCGACTGGACCCTATGGTCGATCGACCAGAGCCCGACTTACAGGAACTCCTGTTCAGCATACCTCAGTCAATCGACCGGTCCCAGTGGTCGATCGACCAAGCCGTTAATTCTGACGTGAATAAAAAGATCAAGAATAAGAAAGCCCAATGTATTTTAGGTTTAGGAATAAGTTGTTACGTTAGATTCCTATATAACGTAACCTGACATTAAGCTTTAGGCATTCAGTTTCATTCAGTTTTTATCAGTTTCAGATATCAAATTTATTAGGGTTTTGAAGATTGTTTCATTTTCAATACAATTAAGTTACTTTTGCATTCGGTTTTGGATCTTTTCTCTGTAATTCCATTCGGTATTTCCTCTGTTCTTGTATTCAGTTCCCTTGCTTTATTATCATTCATAGTATAGAATTGCTAGATTAGTTTCCCGAAGCCAAAATTATCATTTTATGCATGAATTTAGTAGTTTATTTCATTAATCTTGTTGTTGTTTTCGTAATAGTCATGAGTAGCTAAATTATTCGTGCTAGGATGTAGGGAATATGTAGGTTAGGCGGCATTAAAATTAGTATGACCTGAAATCGCACGTCGGTCGATCGACTGGGTTCCCTGGTCGATCGACTGGCCACGCTGAGATTGTCTTCGTTTTAATTGATTTAAATTCTATATTTGACGAATCGAGTGCACGCGACTAGTTGAATGCTTAGGAAATGACTGACCCATTAGATCGAAAGATAGGGAAAGTTGTTAGACTACCAATTAAAATGACTAAACTATGCTAAGATCGAAAGATAGGTAAAGTTTAGGCTTTTAGTTACTTTTCAGGACGAGAGTCAGTACTAGTGATATTAGGGACCTGTAGCGAGATCGAAAGATTCTACTTATTAAGACTGGATCGAGAGGACTTCTTATTTTCCCGTCTCGCATGATTTATTTCAGACCTAACTAGTGTGCTGCCGCCGAAACTACAGTGAACCGATCATCTTAGTACCCCTTTTTATATTTGTTTTCATCCGTCTTTTTAGTTTATATTTCATTTACTGCCCTTAGTTATAGATCAAATCAAATCAAACCCCCACATCATTGTTACCTTGGACTGAATTTAGACAACTAATAATTACATCTGCCTCTCTGTTGTTCGACCCTGCTACCGCTATCTATAGTTGTAGTTAGGAATTATAAATATTATCTTTGGTGCACAACGACAGGCATCAAATTTTGGCGTCGTTACCGGGAAGGCAATTGTTCTAATTTTTAGTTGTTTTATTTTAGTCTGTTTCTTAGTTTATGGGACATTCGTTCCTTAAACTATTCTCATATTCTTTTTGTAGTTTCTTCTTATGCGCAGGTCACAGGGTGGTGAATTACTACCGTTCAATCCTGAGATTGAGAAAACTTTGCGCGAGTTGAGACGATCATCTAGGATATTGCCGACAGAGGAAGAGCTGAGTACTCTGTCCAGTTACTACGAGAACGAGCTGTTTGAGGAGGATCCACATTCATCTCCTATTTCTACTTCATCAGCTGAGACCGTCACTTCTCCATATTTTCTAGAGATGGTTGAAGAAGCGAGTATAGCCAGTCACTCGGAGCCGACAGCTGCTAATCTATATAAGGGATTCGAATTACCTGGAGCAGATAGAAAATTCGAACCGAAGCCTTCTTATATCAACTTGGTTGAGAGGAACCAATTTGGGGGAGCTGCAAATGAAGATGCAGCCAAGCATATGGAGATATTTATTGACTATTGCTGCTCCATACCCCCACCAGCCGGTGTGACCCAGGACCAGGTGAAAGAGACTATGTTCATATTCTCTCTTCGTGATGCTGCAAGGGAATGGTACAGAGACCTGGATCGAGCTGCTAATGGGATCACTGACTGGAATTCTTTGGCCCTAGCATTCTACAAGAAGTACTTCTCTGCCTCGAAGATGAATGCTATTAGAGCTCAAATCACGAGCTTTAAACAGGGTCCTGATGAGAACTTTCACGAGGCGTGGGTCCGTTTTAAGAAGCTGGTGCGAACCATTCCGCATCATGGGTTTGAGAAATGGAGCCTATGCAATCAGTTCTACAATGGGCTTTATGACGATCAGAGGGCTATCCTGGATGCGGCGGCTAGCGGCAGATTCCAGGAGAATATGGGGGAAACTAAGGGGTGGAAGATCATTGATGACTTGGCCACCCATAAAGCTGAGTATGGAAATTCCAGGGGAAATCAAAGGAGAGCTGCTGAATCTCCTTCTGTAGCTGCATTAGAGGCCCTCACGACGAGATTTGATAAGTACGAGTTGGGAGGAGCTTCGAAAGAAGGGATTTATCATGTGAATGCTGTTTCAGACGATCCCTTTGTTTGCAAAAGATGTGGAGCTGAGGGACATGTTTTAGACAATTGTCCTAATCCCTTTGAGTCCTGTGCTGCCTTTCAACATTATAGGCAGACAAACACTTACTATGAGCCGAATGTCCATCCAAACTTGAGGTGGAGTAGCCAAAATGTCCTAAATCCAACTCCACCCCCACAGCAGCAGCAACAGCAGAATTATGTGCCCCCTCATAAGTAACAACAGTTCCAAAAGCCTCTGTATGTCCCTCAGCAGCAGCAACAATCCCAAGTTTCTGAATTTGCCGAATTGAAGAATCTATTGCTGAAAGAGTCTCAAGCTAGAGAGGTCGGGATGAAGATGTTAGAGAGCCAAATTGCCCAATTGGCTAGCAAGAATACAACTCGAGCTCCGGGACATTTACCGACGCAGACTGATCAAAAGGAGACCTTAAATGCAATTACTTTAAGGAGTGGGTCTACCCTTGATGGGCCCGCTATGGTCGAGGACATTTCTGAAAAAGATGAGACGAAACCGAGTCAGAAGAAAGCTGGAACGAACAGTGGAAAGAAAAAGATGATTACCAGGTATATCAGTCGATCGACTAATATACCCAGTCGATCGACCAGTCCGCGACAAACAGTAGCCTCTGGTCCTGTAGAAGTCAGTCGATCGACTGACCAACCTAGTCGATCAACTGACGACGCTGCTGATGGTGAGTCTTTTCGCCCTCCAATGCCTGATAACTTGAGGGACCACTTGTTTCGGGGTACGACTGCCCCGAAAATATTGAGGCAAGACCCAAATGCTGATGGGTCAGTTCCGGTTCCGAAGTACGACCCGATGTCGATTAATGGTTCATATTTGAGACGGTCTGAAGAAGGATCAAGCTACAACAAGGAGAAGGTTGTGGACTTTCAGCCTAAGTCCACCGATGCCGGCATGAGAGACCTAGAGGAGAGGGCTAAGTTGCTTCTTACAGGCCCCTATCCAGAGAGACTGGTGCCGACAAAGGAACAGATATTGTTTAATAAATTTGAAAATGTTATTCGTAGCTTAAACGTACAAGTTCCTTTCCTTGAATTAGTTAATCAAGTGCCTGCTTACATGAAATTTATGAAGCAACTTTTATCTAAAAAGAAGTCACTTGAAACTGTGCATACTGTTGCACTCACTAAGGAGTCATGTTCTTATCTAACCCACACTGCACCCCATAAGTTAGCTGACCCAGGTAGCTTTTCCGTTCCGTGCAGTATTGGCACCTTTTCTATTGAGAAGGCCTTATGTGACCTAGGAGCTAGCATTAGCGTAATGCCCTTGAGTCTTGCTAGGAAGTTAAAATTGACTAGGTTTGCAGTCACCAACATGACAGTACAGATGGCTGATCGAACTGCGGTCCAGCCCATAGGAGTCTTAGAGGACATTCTTGTACAAATAGGAAAGTTCTTTCTCCCTGTTGACTTCGTTGTACTAGATATGCCCGAGGATGCTCACATCCCTATCATTTTGGGTAGACCATTTCTGGACACTGCTGGTGCAGTTATAGATGTTGGTTTAGGGACTTTGACCTTTAAAGTAGGAAAGCATTCCATTGTCTTTGCCCAGACAGCTAAGAAGAAAGAGCTCATGTGGCCAATAACTTGTAATACGGTTTCTGAAAAGAAATCATATTTTGTGCTTTCTGATATGCCTGTCTCTACGCCTGTTTCTGCTGTAACACCTCCGCCCCAGATTGGGAGCAAATTGGAGGAAGATTCTTCTGTTTTGGATGTTGCAGGAGCTGGTTTGGGGAAGGAAGAGCTGCATGTTGCTCCAGCTGTGAGGGAACCAGTCGCTTCAAGAAGCGGCTTAGGATGTCTTAGCTATGGCACTGATGAGGAGCTTGACGATGAGCCGGTCAAAGTGACAGAGTCCGATTTGGATTCTGATGAGCTAGAAGAGGTCATTGCTTGGGAGAATGTTGAAGCTGTTGATCCGTTGAGTTCTGCGGATGTTGGAGTTAAGAAGAGTGCAGCTGAGGAGATGAGCACTGTAGAGGCTACTTCTTGTAGCCAAAAGCCGACCAAGTGGGTCATTCCGTGGCCGTTCTTGATTAACTACTAGTTGATCAAAGACTTTACATACATTTTATTGTTTTTAAGACTATTTACCGTTTTTCGTGTGCGCGAGACTTCGTATTTTTAACAAGTTTGCTTAGGATTTTATACACTTTAGACTTTTGTTTTGGGTTTTGCGCAATTTTGGGTGCGATATTGTGTGTATTTGCAGGTTTATAGACCTTGATAGCTCAATTTATTGAGCTAATCCGAAGAAATCAGAACTTACAGCAGGTATTGCAGTCAATCGACTGGTCAGTATGGTCGATCGACTAGGCAGCGATTTCCAGGAGCTTCTGTTCCTGTTCACCATGGTCGATCGACTGGGTGATGTGGTCGATCGACCACCCTGCGCTGCTGTACTTGTTTTCGATCATTCCCCTGCTGAGTTTGGTCGATTTGCGGAAGTTGAGGGAGTCTTTTCTCCACTTTATTCTCCGACTCATTTCTGTTTTCTTCCGTTTCTTTATTTTACACATAATTTTACCGTCCCAATTTTTGCTTTCTCGAAATTACGCGTGGTATTGTTTGTCTTTTCAGGTACTTATTGGTAGCACTGCTGGCTACTGAAACCTCCTAGCTCCCGCTGGTTTGGGGAGGTTTCCTTTTGCTGCGCTTAAAGTCTTGTGAGTTTCCGAGTTCTTACTTCATGCCTTATGTAGTTAATTTATGCAAATTCCCGTTTCTCTTTTATTTCATTATATGATTTTGCACAATGGGGACATTGTGCGATTTGGTTTGGGGAAGGGTTTTGCGTGGCATTTGCATTTGTTTTTATTGCATTTCTGTTGCACGTTTATTGCATTTCAGTTTGCATTGTTATTTCATTTCCCTTATATATACAAAAAAAACAAAAAATTTCAAAAAAATTGCACGTTTATTTTAGCATTTAGGTCGAGTCGGAACGGTAGTATTTTAATGATGACATTGCATTTGCATCTGTTTTTGCCTGAGCCTTGCTAATTGACATTTTATTAGTAGGATCATATATGCATAATCTACGAGTTTTCGTTAAATTTCTCGCTGAATCTTGAGACTTGACTTTGATTTTTGGCAAACTACATCATTTTCTGAGGTTTAGAGCTTATAACTGGTGACATTCATGACCAGTTTATCTAGGATTGTGAGTAGTTACCCCTTATGAGACATGTTACATAAATGTGCATAAATATGAACTTAATCTGCTTAATACCTGTATGCATTCGGTTCGTGGTTAGTTGACACATGTGGTAGATGTCCCCTTTTCTCATTTTACCCATAAGCTCCACACTGCCAAAAATAGCCTTTTTGTCCCGTTACTACATCCTACATTTAGCCTGCCTTTGTCAAGCTAGTAGTTTATGTTCTTGGGATTGTTACTACTTTTTTGGTGGCATTTGCTCATTTTGAGATGATGATTGGGAAGATGAAAAAGGAATGAAAAAGAGAAAAAGAAAAGAGAAGAAAAAATGATTCGAAAAAGAAAAAAGAAAAACGTGCTGTACTGTAGAGGACGGTCGATCAACTGGCCTCATTGGTCGATCGACTGCAGTCCGGAAAGAGAAAAGAAAATCAATTCGCATAATTCAAAAGTCTTTATTTAATGGCGATTTTTTCTCCCATGTTTCGTTTATATCTTATGGGGAGTTGATTGATTAATTATTATGGAGATTGCGAGATTTGTGCTTCTAATTAGCACCGGGTTTAATTGTTGATTTTGAGCAAGAAGTTGGATGTTGTCATATGGCTTTGTTAGGTACTAGCTTGATCACCTGTACCTCCACACTCCCATAATTGTTTTGCCTCTTCTTACCCATTACCTCATATATCCATATTTACCTCGGCATGTGTCATGGTCATTTGTTTGGTTGGAATTCATATGTACGGTTGTAGAGATTATTTTCATATAGATTGCAGGCATGTGTTGGGGTTGGTGTCCTTAACAGTTAGTGCAAGGACTTATAAATCTCTAAAAGGATCAAAGGGCATACTTTTGGTATTATTATCAGTTGATCCACGTTTATCAATAACGGTTGGCTTGCTAGATAAGTTTGACGTTATTGTCATACAGATGGCGGTGATCAACTGGTCCCTAAAAGTCACACCTATAGGATACGTTTGAGAGATGTGACAGTATGAAAATACTATCATGTAGATGCTAAAATTGACTAACCAGTTAGTCCGAGTTATTTGACTAATAATAAGTCAAAATGTGATGTTGAGATATGTTATTTAATACGGATTAAATAATAATGGCTAAGGCGAATTAAGCAGTTAATTCGTAAATTAAATATAACCGTTTTATATTTAATTAAATGTATATTGAATATAATTATACAATATCGTCTTTGTCGGACATGTATTAATGTTTCAACTAATCCGTATTATTAGTTGATGCTTTAATAACCGATAACCGATGACGATTTATAATAAACCGCGTCATATACATTTAGCGTTTTTCGAGCCGGTCCACGAGGTAAAATTAAGAGGAAGTGGAAGCCCACTTCCCCATGCAAACCCACGGCTGGCCGAACCAAACAAAAGGAGAGACTCCCTCTCCTTTTGACCTAGACAATTTCATTTTACAGAAAACTAGGGTTTTGGAGATCATTTCTCTCTGAAACCTAGATCTCACATCGTAAAACCTCACAAGAGCTTTCTCAATATTGCAAGTCAATTAGAAAGCATTTCTAGCACAAGGGCATAGTCTCAGACGGTCTTGGGTGCAACAATTAGGAGGGAATCTCTGTTGATTTCTGTTCTTTACGCCGCACCACAAAGGACCCGAGGTTGATTCTTTATCTTTGTCGTTTCTATATTGTATTTCGTTTATGACCATATTTCACATGTTAAATTTACGTTATAGTCCTAAATTTAAAGGGTCTTATACGGATATTACCCCACAAGTGGTATCAGAGCGAGGCCACGTAAATTTTTCTATGTGTTTTTCATAAAACGATTTTGAAACGGTTGCTTTTGTCTCGAAATCCGTGCCTTGTATACACGGATGTTTGCGTTTTTGTTGAAACCGTGACATGTTTTACACGGTTGATTCACTTTTTCCGTTTTGTTCTTTTACATATTGTTATTTTATACGGAGATTATAATAATATGTCAAGTTTTGTCAAATTATAAAATTGATTTTATGCGTTTTTGATCAAAATTGAAATTGTTTTGTTTCGACAAAAAACTTTTTCCACGAGGGTTTTGTTTTCCAGAAACTTTTGTTCTCGATCGACCAAGTTCTTAATCGATCGAGAGGTTTTTCTGTCTTGTTTTTACTCGATCGAGTCCTTGCTGCGTACTCGATCGACCACTTTTAAAACCCCACTTTGCTCGATCGAGAAGTCCTCGTACTCGATCGAAGCGATTGTCTTGATAAAAAGTCCTCGATCGACCACCGCCTACGCGATCGAGTACTTCCCGATTAGCATACCTATCGATCGACTAGCAGTTCAGTCGATCGAGCCCTTTAGTTCCTCGATCGAGCACTATTGTCCCTGGATCGAGGGATTTTTGTTCTGGCAAGCTTTGAAAATTTATTCTTTTGTTTTAAATTTTCTTTTGGCCTTAATATGTACTTTATACGGATATTGTACACTCGCTATGATTGTGAAACGGTTCACACACGTACCATTAAGTTATTTTAAAGCGTATTTAAAGTAACGGATTGTATTAGATTAAAATTGAATGATAGAAGCGGTTTTATCACATGAATTTTAATCACTAAAAGGTGGTTTGGATAAATTTAACATAATTACGGAATTATGTCACGAATAAATTTAATTTAGTTGATGCATTTTATTTATCGTTTTGATTATTTTGAATGCTTTATATTACGTATTTATTTATTTTACAAACGGTTGTAACTTAGTGTGGCCTTAGTAGAACGTGTTACCGTAATGATGGAACACGGTCTTGGTTGTATTTTGAGATCTCGTATCTCCGTTTTGGATTTTTCACTTGTAATTACAGTTTTTAATTAGAAAGTAAATAGGTTATATTTTGTAATTTTAAATGTAATTTTTGAGAAGACCAAAGATGGAGACCGGATGCTCACTCCCGCTACATGGATCAAGATGGAACATCAAGACAAGCTTCTCGGGTCCAACGGTGGATTCCAAAGTTGTTTTATGTTCTTTTTATTAGGATAGGCCACACTAGGAATTTTTTATTTACGTATTGCATTCTTTTATTTATTTTTCGCAACGATAATATGCATCATGTTCCGCCTAAACACCAAACCACCTATTTATTGCATGAAAACTGACACATATAGAGGTCTCGAGTTAGTTTTCTTTGACATTCTCATGTCACACGATCTATGCTAAGCCATCACCTAAATTAATTCATTCACGCAGACGCTAGTTATTCGTTCACTTAATATGAATTATAATTAAGTTGATGGGATCTTCCTCGTATAAACAAAAATTGAGAATGGTCTTTATAGGTCAAACTCCAATGAGTCCCTTCTTCGTCGGTAGGCATAATATGACCCCTTCTACGTCGGGTAAGTTGGAACCGATTGACCTATTTTATCTCAACACTATGGTCACTCGTACGATCCTGTGATCATGGTGAACTATAGATAGGATTTACGGAAATCTATCGACCAAGAGTTCTTACGGAAGAATTAGCTAAACAGTTGGCTTATCAATTTACGGAAATTGAGTCTTGGGATCACTTGTATCATTCTTGAGGGAGATCAATTATACAAGTGCGAGAGTCTACATGTTAAAATGTATTTTAAAATAGACTTAAATCACCTCGATGAGTTGCTTATTTCGTTTTGTTTTTCTTTCTTTTTCAGTGTAGATCACGAATTTTTAAACTGCTAATAACAAATGGCTGGTTCTACTGTTAACCCAATGCCAAGTGCCACATTGGACCGTGAGTCCTGGCTTCGGATCTTCATGAATCAGATGAATAAGTCTACTCGACTGAAGAATGATGGATCAAACTTCGCGGATTGGGAGGCGGCATTACGGAATGCTGCCGCTGCTAACGGGAAGCTCAAATATCTATTAGAGCCCATCCCGGCAAACCCAGGTCCCACGGCTAGAGCTGCTGAAATCACCAAGTTTAATGATTTCTGTATGGAAGCGGGTGCGATTAAAAACGTACTCATTTTTGCAATGGAACCCAATTTGCAGAAACGCTTCATAGCCCATGGTGCAAACAAGATTTTCACCACGCTCACTAAGGAATTCTCGAAAGCACCGAGAATCGTGACCTATGAGCATACCACTCGCTTCTTTGATGCGAGACTCGAAAGGGCCAACCAGTTAGCCCACACATTCTCGGATGATTGAGAATGTCGAGAAGATGGAGACCTTTGATTGTAAGATCAGCGAGAACATTGTGATCGACCGCATGCTTCACTCACTCCACGATGGTTTTTCGCAATTTAGAGCGAATTACTATATGAATGATTTGAAGAAAAGTCCCCATGAACTGCACTCCCTTCTCGTACAGACCGAGAAGGACATGAAGTTCAGTGGGAGCTTGAAACAGGATGTTCTCGTTGTAACAAACAAAGGGAAAGGTAAGGGCAAAGCTCGAGCAAACCTAACAAGGGTAAACCGAAGTTCAAGAAGTCGGGTTCAGGTAAGAGTGGGCCTGGTGAGTCGAGCACCTCATCAGGCGCGACAAAGAGCAAGAATGATAACATGGAATGCCATCATTGCCACAAGACTGGGCATTGGAGGCGTACATGTCCTGTTTATCATGAGGACTTAAAGGCAGGTCGTGTTAAACCTGTTGGTATGTCTTCTTCTTCTTCTACTTTTATTCATATGATTGAGATTAACCACGCAAGTTACGGAACTTGGGTACTTGATACTTGTTGTGGTTCTCATCTGTGTAATCATGTGTAGGGGCTCCGAAACATCGAACCCCTCGTAAAGGGTGAGGTGGACTGCGTGTCGGGAATGGAGCACGAGTGGTTGCCGTCTCGAGGGGAACATATGTGATCCGGCTTCCTAGCGGATTTGAGTTATCTTTATATAATCGCTATTATGTACCCATCTTTCGAAAAACATTATTTCGGTTTCGCACTTGATAAACTTGGTTTTTCATTTGTAATAGAGAATAATACTTGCATTTTCTCATTACACGATATGATTTACTGACAAGGCGATCTCCATGAACGGAATTTATGTTTTAGATCAGACCACTGAAATATTACACGTAATGAATAAAAGGTTAAAGGTTGGTGACAAAGATCAAACGTATCTATGGCACTACCGTATGGGACACATTAATGAGAAACGCGTTAAACAGCTCATCAAGAATGGAGCTATCTCGGCCTTTGATTTTCAATCATTTGGCACGTGTGAATCATGTCTCATCGGTAAGATGACTCGTATTTCCTTCAAAGGTGTTGGAATGCGCGCTGCTGACCTATTAGGACTCATACACACGGATGTATGTGGTCCTATGTCAATCACCGCACGAGAAGGCTATAGGTATTTCATCACTTTCACGGACGATTTAAGTAGATATGGCTATGTCTACTTAATGAAGCACAAAAGTGAATCCTTTGAGAAATTCAAGGAATACCAGAATAGGGTACAGAACCTAGTGGGTAGAAAGATTAAAACACTACGTTCTGATCGTGGTGGCGAGTATCTTTCTCACGAGTTTGATCAACACCTTAAAGACTGTGGGATTGCCCTACAGTTAACTCCACCTAGAACACCTCGGTTGAATGGTGTGTCCGAACGGAGAAATCGAACACTACTTGATATGGTTCGATCCATGATGAGTCACACCGTGTTGCCCGACTCATTGTGGGGTTATGCTCTTCATCAAATTGCTCTAATACTTAACCGAAGTCCGTCTAAAGTCATTGACAAGACTCCATATGAACTATGGAAGGGAACGGTCCCTAACTTGTCCTTTATACGGGTTTGGGGCTGCGAGGCTTATGTCAAGTGGAGACACGAGGATAAGCTCGGCCCGCGATCGGTCAAGACATACTTTATAGGTTATCCTAAAGGAACACTTGGTCATTACTTCTATTCGCCAACCGAACAACGCGTTTTTGTTGCGGCTAGTGCGACATTCTTGGAGAAGGAATTTCTCGAGAATGCAAAGAGTGATAGAACCTTCGACCTGTCAGAGATTCTAGAACCAAATACCGAGCAACCATTGGAGGAACCTATTCCTTCAATCCCGGCTGCGGTTAACATTCCTGAGGAACCTAGGAGGTCGGGAAGAGTCTCTATTCCTCCAGACAGATACATTGGTATGGTCGAGGAACATGACATAGATGACGTTCTACTCTTAACGAGTAGTGAACCCGCAACCTATAAAGGTGCCATGACTAGTTCTGACTCAAAGCTATGGCTTGAGGCCATGCAATCCGAGATGGACTCTATGTATGAGAACAACGTATGGGATCTTGTTGACTTACCTGCTAAGGTTCGTCCCCTTCAATGCAAATGGCTTTACAAGATAAAGCATTCTGTGGAAGGTCAACAAGATATCTATAAAGCACGACTAGTTGCTAAAGGTTTCACCCAAGTGCCAGGTTTGCACTACGATGAGATTTTTGCACCCGTAGTCATGCTGCGTTCCATTCGGATTATCTTAGCGATTGCCGCTTTTCATGACTATGAGATTTGGCAAATGGACGTGAAAACCGCCTTCTTAAACGGCTTTTTGGAGGAAGAGTTGTACATGGTACAACCCGAAGGTTTCATCGATCCAGAACATCCTAAGAAAGTGTGCAAGCTTAAGCGTTCCATTTATGGACTTAAGCAAGCATCAAGGAGTTGGAATCATCGCTTCGACCAAGTGATAAAAGAAAATGGATTTACTCGATCGGTCGAGGAACCATGTCTATATATCAAGTCGAGTGGGAGCAAGATTGTCTTCCTAATATTGTATGTTGACGACATACTCCCGATTGGGAATGACATACCTCTCTTAACTTCGGTGAAAGTATGGTTGAAAAACCATTTCCAGATGAAAGATCCGGGTGAGGCACAAAGAATTCTGGGCATCCGTATCTATCGAGATAGATCACGACGGATGTTATCTCTCGATCAGAGTCTTACATAGACAAAGTCCTAGAGAGATTCAGCATGACTAACTCCAAGAAGGGGTTTCTTCCTATGGCTCCGGGGGTGCATTTGAGCAAGTCTCGGTCACCGAGACACCGGAAGAGAAAGAGCGCATGACACGGATTCCTTATGCCTCGGCTATAGGATCAATCATGTATGCCATGATATGCACACGTCCGGACGTGGCATATGCATTGAGTATGACAAGTCGATTCCAACAAAGATCCAGGTGAATCACATTGGTCTGGCTCAAGAACATTCTTAAGTACCTACGGAGGACTAAAGATTGGGCATTGACTTATGGAGGCCCTCAAAAGCTATGCGCAACCGATTCTGCAGATGCTAGCTTCCAAACGGATCGAGATGACTCGAAATCTCGGTCTGGATTCGTTTTTACTCTTAATGGCGCTGCAGTCACTGGAAGAGTTCGAAACAAACTGTTACAAGAGATTCTACGACCGAGTCCGAGTACTATGCCGCGTCTGAAGCTACAAAGGAAGCGATATGGATGCGTCAATTCTTACATGGACTATCTATAGTGCCTAGTTCGAATGACCCGATCACCATCTATTGCGACAATAGTGGTGCCATCTTCGAAGCTAAGGAGCCAAAGTCTAGCAACAAGTCTAGACATGTACAACGGAAAGCTCATCTAATCCGAGATTACGTGGAGCAAAAGGAAGTAGTGATAGAAAAGATTGCTACAGATGATAACATAGCAGATCCTCTCACTAAACCATTACGACAAGATAAGCATGAAGGGCATGTTAATTCCATGGGAATTAAACGTGTTCCTAAGTTGTAGTACTCTTTTATGGATTAGATTCATTCGCTTTTGTACTCTATACGACATCATCGTTTTGATATTTTATATATATTTTGTTTTTCATGTGGATTTGTACGACAAATTTTGAACACCACAAAGTGAACTGAACAAACATTATATTTTTAGTCCTTAATTGCCCACATGAGCTGATAACTCTGGCAATTATTTTGTGACGTTGGTTGATGGTGGGTTCAACGAGCCATAAGTCAACCGGTTGACTGACCAATCACAGAGGCAATTTATACGGATATTTCGTAGGACACAATTGTGACATCGACGTGGAGTCCTAAATGTTTTATAACATTCGCTGCCCGGTCGTGGATATGACCTCCATGGTGATCCTAAGAGTCGATTCTTTTGACTATCGACTGTCTCTTGAGACTACGGCAGATTTTGGGTGACTTTGGTTTCTTTCTCACGGTCATCCGTAACAGGGGGCCAAGTAGATTTTTTCTGGGTCATTTCATGTTGTGCTTAGATCGGAAGGAGTCGAGTTGAAGGAAATATTCAGCCTTTATCAGGTACTCGATATTTCTCAGGGCCACTCGAGGAGTCAGAATCGAAATGCATGGTCATGCTCGGATACGGATTCGTTTTATCAGTTAAGTTACTCTCTAGTCGGGGAAACCACTCTTGATACAGATCGATTGTAAAATACGACCTTTGCGGATCCGGATCTGCAAATTGTTTTACATTGAGTGGGAGAAATTTTAAATGAATATGAGAATCGGTTATCGCACATACACTTGTATGGACAAGTGGGAGTTTGTTGGAGCATGTGTCCTCCAGTTAGTGCGGATAACGTCATTGCACATACACTTGTACGGACAAGTGGGAGCTTGTTGGGGTTGGTGTCCTTAACAGTTAGTGCAAGGACTTATAAATCTCTAAAAGGATCAAAGGGCATACTTTTGGTATATTATCGCTTGATTCACGTTTATCAATAACGGTTGGCTTGCTAGATAAGTTTGACGTTATTGTCATACAGATGGCGGTGATCAACTGGTCCCTAAAAGTCACACCTATAGGATACGTTTGAGAGATGTGACAGTATGAAAATACTATCATGTAGATGCCAAAATTGACTAACCAGTTAGTCCGAGTTATTTGACTAATAATAAGTCAAAATGTGATGTTGAGATATGTTATTTAATACGGATTAAATAATAATGGCTAAGGCGAATTAAGCAGTTAATTCGTAAATTAAATATAACCGTTTTATATTTAATTAAATGTATATTGAATATAATTATACAATATCGTCTTTGTCGGACATGTATTAATGTTTCAACTAATCCGTATTATTAGTTGATGCTTTAATAACCGATAACCGATGACGATTTATAATAAACCGCGTCATATACATTTAGCGTTTTTCGAGCCGGTCCACGAGGTAAAATTAAGAGGAAGTGGAAGCCCACTTCCCCATGCAAACCCACGGCTGGCCGAACCAAACAAAAGGAGAGACTCCCTCTCCTTTTGACCTAGACAATTTCATTTTACAGAAAACTAGGGTTTTGGAGATCATTTCTCTCTGAAACCTAGATCTCACATCGTAAAACCTCACAAGAGCTTTCTCAATATTGCAAGTCAATTAGAAAGCATTTCTAGCACAAGGGCATAGTCTCAGACGGTCTTGGGTGCAACAATTAGGAGGGAATCTCTGTTGATTTCTGTTCTTTACGCCGCACCACAAAGGACCCGAGGTTGATTCTTTATCTTTGTCGTTTCTATATTGTATTTCGTTTATGACCATATTTCACATGTTAAATTTACGTTATAGTCCTAAATTTAAAGGGTCTTATACGGATATTACCCCACAGCATGTTCCTATAGGTCGTAGTTAGGTGAGGGTCACTACAAAATGAATTCTTTCTATCTTTTACATATACTCACCCGTATTTATTGAGTGATATGAGCGACCCGTGAGAGTCCGATTTGATAAGTCTCTACAGTCGACGGTTCAGCAGGTTTTTAACGACTTCATAACTCGTTTGCATGATTCACATTACTAATTGATTGTTAGTTGTTGCATTAAATTGGTTTAGGCTATTCGATTTGCATTTCGCTCTGAGATTGAACTCGTTCCATTAGGTCCTAGGATCGAGTCTAGTTCTTGCTTGGGGACAAGCAAGGGTTTGGTTTGGGGAAGTTTGATGCGTGTCATTTATATGATGTTTTACACCCTATTTTACACGCATTTCAGAGCTCATTTATGTAGTCTATGCTATTATTCTCCCTATTTCCGTCTACTTTCGTGTTTTTGTACATTATTGCAGAAATGTGAAGAATCTAGCGGAAATCAAGCTAAATCCGTCCCCGAGTACCTAGCATTGCATTTGACGTGAAGTATTTACTCAAGGAACGAGCTTGGTGCGCATTTCGAGGCCTAAAAGACAACTTTATGAAGAATTAAAAGCGGATTATCAGCTACTCTAGTCGATCGACTGGACCCTATGGTCGATCGACCAGAGCCCGACTTACAGGAACTCATGTTCAGCATACCTCAGTTGATCGACCGGTCCCAGTGGTCGATCGACCAAGCCGTTAATTCTGACGTGAATAAAAAGATCGAGAATAAGAAAGCCCAATGTATTTTAGGTTTAGGAATAAGTTGTTACGTTAGATTCCTATATAACGTAGCCTAACATTAAGCTTTAGGCATTCAGTTTCATTCAGTTTTTATCAGTTTCAGATATCAAATTTATTAGGGTTTTGAAGATTGTTTCATTTTCAATACAATTAAGTTACTTTTGCATTCGGTTTTGGATCTTTTCTTTGCAATTCCATTCGGTATTTCCTCTGTTCTTGTATTCAGTCCCCTTGCTTTATTATCATTCATAGTATAGAATTGCTAGATTAGTTTCCCGAAGCCAAAATTATCATTTTATGCATGAATTCAGTAGTTTATTTCATTAATCTTGTTGTTGTTTTCGTAATAGTCATGAGTAGCTAAATTATTCGTGCTAGGATATAGGGAATCTGTAGGTTAGGCGGCATTAAAATTAGTATGACCTGAAATCACACGTCGGTCGATCGACTGGGTTCCCTGGTCGATCGACTGGCCACGCTGAGATTGTCTTCGTTTTAATTGATTTAAATTCTATATTTGACGAATCGAGTGCACACGACTAGTTGAATGCTTAGGAAATGACTGACCCATTAGATCGAAAGATAGGGAAAGTTGTTAGACTACCAATTAAAATGACTAAACTATGCTAAGATCGAAAGATAGGTAAAGTTTAGGCTTTTAGTCACTTTTCAGGACGAGAGTCAGTACTAGTTATATTAGGGATCTGTAGCGAGATCGAAAGATGCTACTTGTTAAGACTGGACCGAGAGGACTTCTTATTTTTCCGTCTCGCGTGATTTATTTCAGACCTAACTAGTGTGCTGCCGCCGAAACTACAGTGAACCGATCATCTTAGTACCCCTTTTTATATTTGTTTTCATCCGTCTTTTTAGTTTATATTTCATTTACTGCCCTTAGTTATAGATCAAATCAAATCAAACCCCCACATCATTGTTACCTTGGACTGAATTTAGACAACTAATAATTATATCTGCCTCTCTGTGTTTCGACCCTGCTACCGCTATCTATAGTTGTAGTTAGGAATTATAAACATTATCTTTGGTGCACAACGACAGGCATCAGGTATACTTCGTATTTTAATCAGTTGATTAACGATTACCTAATAACGGTTGGCTTGCTAGAAAGTTTGACGTTATTATCATACAGATGGCGGTGATCAACTGGTCCCTAAAGGTCACACCTATAGGATGTGTTTGAGAGATGTGGTTATAGAAATATAATCACATTGATGCCTTATATGACTAAACAGTTAGTCAATGTATTGATGAGACAATTATTTAATGAAGATTAAATAATATTAGTTGAGACGAATTAACTGTAAATTCGTAAATTGAATATAATAAGTTATAATTAATTAAATGTATGTAATGTTAGCTTGGACGAATTAATATGTTAATTTGTAATTAAATGTAATTGGTTATATTTAATATCAACAAGTTGAATGTGTCATAGTGGTAATAGTAAGGGTACTAAAACCAAGAGGTTATGGGTTCGATCCTCACTAGAAACACATTTTATACTTTTTTGAAATAACCGAAAATAAGAGAAATAACTCTCTTAATTTCGGAAATATTGGGCCGAAATTATGGAAAAGAAAATCCACCCTATTTCTCCATATACTTGGTTTTTATAAGGGGAGATGAAGGAATTTTTCTTAACCTAATTCTATTGTCATTCTTGCCTCCATCTCATCAGAAAAAAACACAAAAACCTAAAATTAATTAGTTAATTTTTGGATCGATTCTAGCATAATCAAAGGGCATTTCTCATATCGTCTTGGGTGCAACTGATAGGCGAATATCAACTTTAATATTGTTGTTAGGCCGTTTTTGCTAGGACCGAAGGTTATTTCTTAATCCTTTATGCTTTTGTTTTGCAATTTAGTTTTATGACTTGTAAGCATCACTTTATTATTCGTTATAATCCTTGAATTTAAAGGGATGCATACAGATAAATCCCACATCTTTGAGCTCAACAACAAAGAGGGTCAAAAGGTTAGCCCTCATGTGCTCAAATTGATTGATCATGTTGAGACGCTCAATTTGCAAGGGGTTAAAATTCTCGAACAACTCGTTATTGACCGAGTTTTCCGTTCCTTGAATCGCATCAAAGAATATGTACAATTTAGGGTAAACTACAATATGCAAAACATGAAAACCTCTCTCCATGAATTGCACAACTTTCTTGTACAAGCCGAGAGAGACATGGGTCTCAATATGAGTATGACCAAAGATGTGCTCAATATTAATAATAAGAGCAAAGGCAAATTCAAGAAAAGCGCTAGAAAGGGTAAGAAACCCACTCCCAACAAGGGCAAAGGGAAATCTATTGGGAATAGCTCTCCCAAGCCCAAAAAGGGTGCTTCTTCCGAAGATAAGTGCCTCTATTATTGTGGTACGGGCTATTGGAAACGTAATTGCCCGAAATATCTAGGAGATGACAAAGCTGGACGTGTGACTCCATTAGGTAATAAATTCTCTAATCTATTGTGTTATTGATATAAATCCCAACTTTGGTATTAAGATACAAGTTGTGATTCTCACCCTCTTTAATGTATTATAGGGCATGTGAGTAAAGACAAAGACAAGGACAAGCAAGCTTGAGGAAGATCTTTAACAAAGGGATGCTAGGGTAGCTGCCCATGGTAGAAGACCTATGGAAGCTTGGCTTTTATTTTGTATTGTCTTCTTAGTATTATTGTATTTTCACTTGTTGTTTTAGAACTCGTTTTGATTTTCATGTTGGACATGGAAGTTTGTTTTATTTCCATTTTTCAAACAATGGTTGTATGAATTTTAATGACTTGGCTTTCAACCCAAGTCATTCGGTTTATGGAATTTTTCTATGTTCTAAAAACTTGTCATTATAACCAGATATTCTATCTCTAGTTTTCTCTCCCCCTTCTCTCTAAAAAACAAAACCCTAAATCCTCCCCCTTTGCTGCCGTCGTTCTCCTCCTTCCTCCCACCGCCACCCATCAACCCCCTACCATGTCGCCGGGGATGGGGTCTCTCAAGACCTTTCTCCGGCGACCCGTCTTCTCTCTTCCGATTAACCCTCTTCCCCTTTCTTACCCACACCCGGTTCTGGATCGTACGGGTCTGCCCGTTTCTCTCGGTCTGCGTGGTGTATGTGGGCTGTTCGGGTCTTATCGGACGAGTTTGTTGAGGTGGTGTGGCAGGGTGGTGCTTGGATCTGGCGGTGTTGTGGGTTGGTAGGGAGGCGGTGACTTCCGTTTTTTCCTGTGTTCCGCTTTGTTTCCTTTATGTTTTTGTTTAATTTCCGTTTTCGTTTTTGTTTCGTCTCTCTTTCTGAGGGCTCTGTCCCCGTCTATCGGTGGTGTCCTTCTCTCAGTTTGAGAGATTTCGTTTTCTGGTTCGTTTGCAGTTTTCTAATAAGTCAGCAGAAGATCAGCGTTGTTATAGATCGTTATATGGTTTTACATATTTTGTCCGATTCATGGCTACAATCAATCACGTCAGAAGAAATGGATACTCGTCAAGGAAGATTCGGAGACCCTCTTATGGATGAAAGCCTTTTGCGGCGAACCGATGATAGAGACTCTGTTGCAGTGTTTCATTCTTTGAACAAGAATTTATTTCCTATGGTTGTAATCGATTTGTATCCGATTGAGCTTGACATATGTTGTAGATGTCGTATGACTTTTTATTAATGATAATGGTCTTTTCTCAAAAAAAAAAAAAAAAAACTTGTCATTATACAACTTTTACATCAACAACATAAATTGATTTGACTTAAATTGTTCATAAAAGAATTACAACAATTGGATCATTGTAATGAGTTCATAAGCCATGAATTTGATTCCCTCTTATGCTTTTATGACTAAATATCACATCTTATTTCACATAAGGAAGAACGATTGTAAAGTCAAATAGAGTTATTTGAACTCAAGGTAGGGAATTTAATAAACCAATTGAAAACACCACTTATAGTAAAGACTTGTAACCACTTATAAGACTCCATACGAGTTATGGGAGGTCTTAAGACCCTAAAACTGTATAAGACATGGATATGAATCCAATCCTTTATTTTATAAAGGCTAACCTATCTTACTATTAGATTGCAATGTATTTACAAAAGAGTAGGATTAGCAGCCATAAATGCATCAACTGCTCTTGGATCAGCTTCTCTCAAAGCAGCAATTGCTTCAGTAAAATCTACCTGGTTATATGTTAAAGCACAATTTCCGAAGAGCATCTTCATCTCATCTCCCTTGCAGGATTTATGCCAATTGGGAAATATGTGCCTGGCACACCTCCTATGTTAAGATTTTGGAAACTCTTGTTCAACCATGGAAATTATGCTCTACATTTAGAAGAAAGCAATGTAAATTTTGTTAATATATTTAGAAGAAAGCAATGTAAATTTTGTTAATACATTTAGAAAATAATATAAATTAATACTTTAAGAGTAAGGTAGTGAGTCTTCTAACCTGATGCTCATCTGATATAATAGTTCAACCTTCACCATCTTCCTCTCCTATTGCTTTCTTCAATTCTTTGAAAAACTATTCATAGCTGTCATTATTTTCACCCTCCACAACAGCCCATGCCAATGGATACATCTGAGCATTCCTATCCCTTCATGTTGCAGTTATTAACTACCCCCTAGGAATGTTTTCAAGAAACAAGCATCCACACAAAGCAATTTCCTACAACCATCCAACCATTCTTGTCTCAGTGCATCAAAGAAAACAAATAATCTTTGGAAGACATGTACTGAGCTCACATTTGAGGGCACTGTACTCAAAGTAAATACACTGGTTGGGTACTATTGTTGAAGGATAACCATGTAGCTTCCTATTTTGTTGTAGTGATTCTCATAGACCCATGAAGAAGTTTGTGAGCAAAGTACTTCACTTTATAGGCAAATCCTTTCTTCACCATTACCTTATAAGCTCTTCTAATTGTATCAATTATCTCAGAAGCAAGCCAGTGGTGAAGAGTCTATCGATCCGAAATACTCAAGGAGGGGGGGGGGGGGGGTGAATTGAGTATAAGTAAATAAGCCCACTTTTTTGATTATGTCCGTATGAAGCATGTAAATATCAATTAGTATGAATTTATTGATTAAATTCAACTAACTTGATTGTATGTGAAATGAAAAGTAAAACGAAATATGTAAAAGATAAAAGGACACACGGATTTTTGAAGTAGTTTAGTTTCACAAGTCGAAACCTACGTCCACTATTATCGATTAATAACTTTAGTACCTTTCTAGGGATTACAAAATTACTAACCCACTCGTACAACTAACTCTAGTTGTACCGTTAAATACTCGATCTATCTATCTTACGTTAATAAGAAAGTGTTTGAATGTTCTTTCGATGTTCACATAATTGAACGAATGAGAAACAATTCTAATCACTATTATTCAATAACGATATCAATAAACGTAATTGACAAATGAAGAACTTGACTTTTCAAAATCTATCTATACTAAACTATAAAAAAACAACCATATGACGTCACCTTTGACACTCATTTTCCCGCCTATGCAAAACAAAGCCCAAGACACGATTTCCTCCAACAATAGGGAAAAAAAAACCTAATTCACTAATCATACATCATCTTCTGCTGTTAGTCATCCCTCTTCTCCAATAGTTTTTAAATCATTGAGAGATTTCACCTCTCTTAAAAATCACTTTTAACTGAGGTTTTTCATATTATTTTCGTTCAAGCATATTTCAATAACATGATCTACCGGATTGAACCAATTGTTATGCCCAGTATGTTTGATATTTAGTGAGGTAAGGTAACTCGATGTTTCGATCATATGTTGCTGAATTCATGTATGTATTTGATTCATGATGGGTG
Source organism: Silene latifolia (assembly GCF_048544455.1). Lineage (NCBI taxonomy): Eukaryota > Viridiplantae > Streptophyta > Magnoliopsida > Caryophyllales > Caryophyllaceae > Silene > Silene latifolia. Next base: position 78,246,660 of record NC_133534.1, read on the forward strand.
TAATGGTAGAATTGCTTCCTCTTAAGACTAAATGTTTTTCAATCAAGGCTTCGCTTTAACTATGATTGTTCTTTTTTCATTATTTACAACTTTTTTTAAACGTATCTACAACCCTTATAAATGTCCAAACTTCTACAAATAAGTTGCTTATGAACAGTAGAGCAGTAGCATTCATGCTGCTCACGTGAGAAACAGTCTTTGTATTGTTCTTGCTCTTTATTCTTCTTATATTATTGCTTCTCTCTTGCTTCTCTTGTCTTTCCTCCTCCTCCTTTCCTAGAGCTGGTTAGTATCTACTCTTTCATTCTCCTTACTCTCTCCCTTTCTCAGCCACTCATTATTTCCCTTTAGTCTTTTCTTCATTATTTTCCGACATTCATTCATTCTCCATTTCTCTATCTCTTAATTTGTCCTTATTTTCCCTTTTCCAAGCTTCCCATGTGCTCCCTTCAATTACCCATCGGTATTTTGGTATGCTACCGGTGCGGGGTCCATCAATTGGTTGATGATATCTGGGTGAAGAAACAATTGATAATCGATTACATTGGTTGCCGTTTCCCCTTCGTCAGGCCGTCCTGGGGATTCCAAGGTGATTTAATTTAATTATAGTGTTTCTTGATTGAATGTTTTCTATTTTAGATGATTGATTTTAGGATTTTATAAGTGGTTTATTCAGTTTTAGAGTTGTTTTTTGGGTTTTTTTGGGTTCACTGATACCATTTCTTAGCTTATTGTTAATCTATAAGAACCATTGATTGCATTAATTGAACCATGGCCCCTTCTCTATTTCCCTTTCCAATTCTCAATTCGTTTCCTCCATCATTTGATTGTTGGTTGTTTTGATACGGGTTGTTTTAATACGAGTTGAGAAAATGCAATCGTCATTTATACGGGTTGCTTTGATTTGGTCTTATGTTGTATTCATAATTGATTTGTCTGTGTATAGAACATCGGAGCAGAAAATGATGGCATCAATGGTGACTGAAAGTGACAAGTGACGGTGGAGCGTTGGCGGTTGTATCACACTTTCAGTTTTAGTTTACACTCACACTTCTTTTTTCCCCATTCTGATCTTGTCGTCGTCGCTTTACTGGGTTGCGGGTCAGGATTCATCCTCCAGCCAAATCTGCTTTAGGGTTGCAGATCATTACTCGGGGATGCCGACTGCGGTGTTACTATGTGAGTACATTGCTTTGTCTTTTCGTTCAGATCTATTTGTGTTTAAAACCCACATCTTATTGATCTGTTTAGGCTTAATTATAATAGGCTTTGAATAAGTAAATTAGGGGATACTAAATGGTCATTTTGTAAAGGTTACTTATAGCTAATTATGCCTTTTGTAGATTGAAATTAAACGTATCCTTATTTATTTAATTAAGTTACTCACCCTGGCCTTAAAATCAAAAGTTTAGTGATCTGTTCTAGGTTGATTCTAGATTCATGTTTTTGCTTTGCTGTAGCTTAAGCCACTATTATTTTTATATTGCCAAATGTATATGTATTGTAATTGATTCTTATTCATTCCAAACTCCGTAATATAAATGTGTGTTAATAAAGCTCGTGGGCCGAATGACTCACGGACTTTACCATTTGTTTTGTATGGATAGTGTCACAAGAGAGCATCCATCTTCAGTTTAGTCGTTGTTGAGGCGGTTTCGGTTGAAAGATCATTTCTAATTTTATTGTGCAAGTCTTTTTTTTAGACCTTTCTTGTAGGAGTTGTGAAGTAGAATTGTTTGGTAATGGTTGAGGTATTGAAACCATTTAGCTCTCATATTGGTCTTTGTTGTTTGTGTATGGACGGGATGGTTTGGGTATACTTTGAGTTAAACTTGGTGATTTATAAAGGTGACTCTCCAGGCATAAGGGCCTACTGAAACATTATAGCCAGTGGTATTATTATTTGTTAACTCTTTTGAGAAGGGAGGGATTGGGTATTGTTGTTTCTATGTTCGGAATTGAGATAGATATATACAAGTCTGGGTCGTTTCTTATTGTGTGGATTATTTGACATTTCCCCGCTCAAGCTTAACCCACTGCATTCTAGATTAAAGCTTTCTTGGAGTCCAAGACTTGAAGTGAAGTATTAGTAGTTGAAACACTTGTAGGGTTTGGTAATAACTTGAATATACATGTTCTGTACCAATGCGAAGGGGGTGTGTCTTAAATGGTGAGCTAAGAATGGCGTACAATAAATTTTTTGTGCTTGTTAATGTAGCAGTTGCTACACACTTTTGTGTATTTGGGGTGCTGCAGCAGTGGCGCTTATAATCTAGAATTGGTAAAAAACATATCACTACAGGCCTGTACTTTCTTAACTACTTTTGAGAAAGCGGTTTCTGTATGGCTTGCATGCTTGCGACAACTCTGACCTATGTTACGTTTAGTAGCTCTTTAATTCTGATTAAAAAATGCCATGCCACTACAGGCGTGCATTTTCTTGAGGATATGTTCTGAAATCTCAGATGAAGGATCTGTTTGGGGAAGAAAGTTACAAGATGGTCAGTTAAGAAGATACTGAGGACCAGGTGATTTAATCTACGGTTTAATGATCTCAACTTAATTATTTAGGGAAATATTAGCCTAATTGTTTTTGGATATTAGATATCTAATGAGATCGACTTAATTATTTGGGGGAATTTCTCATACGCACACACCTTGACTGCCATTATTTAAAGCTTGGGACCAATTGTCGTCTAAGATATTACCCGCCGGAGTATACTATTAGATGTTTACTCGCCGGAGTTTACCGTTCCTAATAACACGACTTCTGCCAGGTATAACTGCTAACCAGCTCACAATGCAATATGCAGAGTGCAGTTAGCTTCGATGTGCAAGGCATCCTACTTAAGCTTGCCAATAATTAGTGTAGAATTAGCGGGAATATGCGGTGGAGTATGTGAGAACTTAGGTAATTAACATTGGTATTTAAAGCTTAAAATAAAGTTAACTCGAGTATGTGAGAACTTGACTAACTGTTGTCTAATAAATTACTTATCGGGCTAAATAGCAGGCCTATGGTAAATTAAATGATCTATTGAAATTTAAGATTCTATTTATCTCTATATATGGCTTTAGCAGAAGCATCTCATAGGCAGTGCCACTTTGAGTCTCTTTACCGAGCATTGTTTTTACTATACTTACAGGTGTAGCTCCTTCTTCTGGATAGCAAGTTCCGATTTTCTCATTTTATGCATCACTTTATCTGCAGAAAGACCGCAGGTATGCTTCCTTGCTTCTTTTCAGCTTGATATAATCAGGTTTTAATAGTTATAGCGGTTCACTTTAGTTCATGCCTTCCCTTGTTGTCTATTCAGTGCACACGTAGCATCTTCTATTAATAACTTTCAACTGACATCTGGTGGAGTGGACATGGCCGGATTTTCGGCAGTAACTGAACTAGCTGGTCCATTATTAGGCAAAACATGCTTAGAATTCTAATTTTCTTATTAATTTAGTACCATGTTCCTATAGCAATCTTAACACACTACTCAGGTAGTCAGGTGTCCTGTTATTATGTGTCTTCAGAAGGTTACAGTGTTGTGGGTCTGTGACCACTTGCTACAGTGGGATTTTTGGAAAGGCAACAAAAGGGACACTTTTTTTTGTGCTATTATGGTATTAGGATGTTTAGATGGTAACTTACAATCGTCGGCGTCATCTTCTAGAGGATGTTGAAATGTGGTGAGGCAAAGGGTGAAAGTGAGAGGCTGTTAGAATGCATTTGTACGCATAAAAAAAAAGGTAATCAATAATAGTACCAGGAGAGTAAGATTAGTATTTAATTAGTGGAGAAGTTGAATGAGTTTTTGGCATTTTGTTCTTTAATAATTAGTTTACAAAACTCATTTAAGACGGTCATATAAGTTTTAACCTTGAGACGAGTCAAGTATCTCACATAAGACAATAACAGAATGCATTGTGATTAGCAAAATCGCCAAAATTTATGCCCCGTCTATACATGTGGAGGGTTATTTGACCCGTTCTATTCTTAAGATTGATATATCCGTCTTAAGGAAGACCTATGTAGTTAATATCATTTTTTTTGATAAGGTAAAGAAATGTAGTTAATATCATACTTCATCCTTTAAATGATACAAAATAAAGGGCATTGTAATTATGTGCTGTAAAAAACCCATGAAAAAAACTATTTAATAGAACAAAATTAGAAATTCCAAAAATCATCATGTGCTGTAAAAAACCCATGAAAAAAAGCTTTTGTGTAGATTAGGTTCTGATTTGTTTGTGAATTGGTATAGAGTTTTGGTCAATTATAAATGGAGAGCCAAGGAGATGGAATGTCTTTGGGATTCGTTAATACGAGTTAGCAGTGTAATGTGTGCGTGCATTCACTCTTCAAATTCAGAGCTTTGAGTGTTCTCTTTGACTTGAATTTCCTGAGATCTTTATAGATGCGTCCATACTGGTTTAATTGTTCATTCACGTGTCACTAGCTTGCACGAGAGTTATCAAGAAGATCAAGAAAAATTAGACACAAAAAGTCAGTTCAATTTCTGCATATCTAATAGCATTTGTATGTGTCATAAAATTGTGAATCCTGCTATCGGGCTATGTTATAATCTCATGCTTTGACAGATCAAGAAGCGTTGTGAATACTGTAAAGAAATGGAAGAGATGATTGAAAGTGCTGAAACATCGGGATACGTTCATAAAAGCTTTGACATGGAGAAAACCGTTGTTCTTGAAAAGCATGGCGTTCCGATAACGGGGGACATGGGTTGTGAACTTGTTGATCACTGCTTGGAGGAAGTTATGCCTTATGCTGCTACGCTAGGCTTTTCTGAGAGCCAAGACGACCTGCGGGAGACAATGCAATTTGAGCTCGGTGTAAGTTCAACCACCCTTTATTTAAGGTCTTTTAACATTGATTGCAATTTTTACCAATACATTGTTTTGTGTACATTTACCTTTGCTATCTCGTCTATGCTAAGACATGATAATATTCTAGCTACATACTCTATTACATTTACAAGCCTCGTAACCAATGCCTCAAATCTGTTGGGATCCTTTCAATCTGACTCATTAGTCTTGTCTTCATCTCATTCTTCACCATGTTAATTAAATGTTGAGGTCGCATTACAGCTATCTCCTTTCTCGCTACATTTCGTGCCCACCATATTCTGTAGATTAGTCCTGCAATTCCCATGCCCAATATTTGTTTGTGAAATAAAGACTTGTTCCTATATTTTAGCCACCACTGACATGTTTTTCTTGAAGGTATGTGACAAATATCTGTGACAGCATATCCAAACATTTTTTGCTAAATTGACACTCAAAAATCAAGTGAGAATGTGTCTCTGTCACCATTCCACATAGGTAACAGTATGTGCTTGTCACCATATTCCAGCCAAGTAGTCTATCCAAAGTGTACCATCTCCCCAATGTGTGCATCCAGACTATAACACAATGTTTTGGTATAAACAATCTGTTCCAAACATAGGGCGCCCAATTTACCTTTGGTTTTTGCTGTATCAGCTATTCATAACCAGATGCCTTTTGTAGATTGAAATTAAACGTATCCTTATTTATTTAATTAAGTTACTCACCCTGGCCTTAAAATCAAAAGTTTAGTGATCTGTTCTAGGTTGATTCTAGCTTTTTAAGTGAATAGTTCTGTTGAAAGTTAGCTTGAACTTTTTTTGAGTCGGTCAATTTGATTGGCTTCTAATTTCGGTCCGTTTATGCTTATTTTGTTATACTAACGGACATTCATTAATAGGGTTTTCCAAATTGGTGATCAATAGTAGAAAATGTGAATCTTAAAAGAGGTTATCCTAGGACTGGATTATGTATTGTTTGAAATTTTTCTTACTTTTGATACTCATTTGTAGGTTGTATCATCTGGGCGTCATAATCCACGAGGGTGTCACTTGTGATGGGTCAACTAAGCAAGCTGTTACCATGATCATTTATTAAATTCAGGTAATCAGGCCTAATGGATAAATATATAATTGAATTGTGTAAAACTAAGTACAACTGTGCAAGTGATGAAAACTCAAAAGTTGGTATGGTCTCTGGAATGCAAAGACTTGGAATTAGTTATATTTCTAGGAAATCTTACCTAGGACTCTTAAGAGGGCTAAACAATAGCATTTCCACTTTATCAAGACTTTGCATTAATGGTTAGACTCCTCAGTTAATGTATCCACTCTTTTGGCGATGTTTTTTTGTCATCTCCCCTTTAGATGAATCGCTACTTTTAGCTTTTCGTATATTCAGTAATTTATAATGTAAAGTACCTTACCTTCAATCGTCTTAGTCCCTCTTTAATTTGTACGTAATTTGTAAGAATTAGCGTGCAAAGCTGTTTGTAAGGTTACTTGAATGCAAACTGAGACCTTATATGTTAATTGAATATAGCCACAATTATTTATCTAATTAAAAACTTGACTCTGCAACCCTATCTAAAGAGAGGATATTTAGCTCTTTAGCCTTCTTTTAGTATTATGTAGATACCTTTTATACCATTTCTCCTTCTGATAACAACATTATGGCGTTCTTTTGCAAAACATGTCTGTTATCTTAAGAGAGGATATCTAGCTCTTTAGCCTTCTTTTAGTATTATGTAGATACCTTCATACCATTTCTCCTTCTGACGACGACATTATGGCGTTCTTTTGCAAAGCATGTTTGTTTTAATAGTGTTGATGACTTTGTTAGTATGTTTCAGGATGAGCTCAACAAGGTTGTGAGTGAAAAGGATGTAGCTGAACATGAAAATTCGACTGAAAAGTCAAAGCCAAAGGACCAGAAACACCATTCCCTTTTGCTTAAGGTTTGGATATTCACTTCTATATGATATTAGGTGTACTTTTGTTTCAACCATTGTTAGTCCAAAGTCCAAACACATTCATATGCAATTAGAGTGTCCATTGCTTCCTCTGTGTTCTCACCTTCTTATTGGTAATCTTATTCAACCAAACGCTTGCGAAGATGCTTTGGTTGTGAACCCGCGATATTTGTGATTTTGAGTTGCAAGCATGTGATACCCAACCCAAAGATAATAGCCGGTCTTATTTGAAGGAGTTTGTATTCTCTAGAAGGCTTGATAATTTATGCAGTTCATTTTGTTCTTGGAAGGTTTTGCTTCTGAAATCTCTCTGAATCACATCATTTGAGGCTTTGAGGCAAGCTGCCCAACTTCTTTAAATTGCATTTGGAATGCAGATCCTTTGTCTTTCAATTTGCATTTTGAAACCACAAAAATGAGTGTCTTACCAATGCTTATGATCAGACCATATAAACTTTAATGCTTTTGTATGGGTTTTTTCATACTAGATGCTCTTAATGGTAAGTTTTATGATGAAATATTGAGTCTTTGTCCGTAGTTCAATACAATCGGTGTTTAAGCTACGCATTAAGTTTATTATTGTTTCTCAAAACATGAGATATGTTATAATCATTTTGTTCAAAAGTATCCTCAAAAGTTTCTCAAAACATGTCGATTGGGTTCTTGTTTTCAAAAGTATCCTCTCCCTAGATTGAAGCTGTGCATTTGCTATTGCAATATTTTGTACTTTGTTTTCTTAATATGACCTAAAGGTTCTACATATATTTCTTTTTTATTTAGTCTCTACACAATATTTGAAATTTTCAGAGGTTAAGAGATAAGAAAGCGTAATATTAAGGTAATGTTGGTGGACGCAAAAGCACATATTTGATGCCATAATTCAATGTGGTTTTATTAGTAACATTCGGATGTATTGTTATTGGTATAGATGCCGCACTGCGGTCTTTCTATGATATGTTGCGTCCTATGTCTTACAACACTTTAGTCTTCAACACTTCTACATGTTGAACTTCGTAAATTTTAACGTTCAAAAACTTGAAATAGTAGACGAGAGATTTGGGCGGTTTGATTGCTTGGTTGTTACCTTGTTGACATCCTTAATTAGGGTTTGATGCTTTTTTTATAACCCATCATCTTTGCTTTTCTTTGGTGTGTTACGATATGACTTGCACCATGGTCCACCGACTCATGAAGCATGCCCTTGCCTCATCTAATTGACAAAGAGCAACAGACAACCTATACGTGAGATGAATCATATAATGGGGTCTACCTTACTCCTCTCCAACCTCTTTTACTGTCATTAGTGAAGATCCACTTTAACTCCTCTATGAGCTTGACCTTGCTTGTAGAGTTGCATCCATTGAAGCAAGCCTGACCATACAGTTTTAGTGAAATGTTGATGATTTTCCTCTGCATAGTGGAAGAGGCGCCGAAACTATTTGCCCGTTTAGATGTTATCATGGCATCAACCCCCGTGTTCGGCTTCTTGTGTGATCAAAAATCAGATACTTGGAGACACCCCAGAATGTGACATACCGACATTAGTTATCGGGGGATCCGATTGTCTTCTTTGAAACCAACTATGGGGAACTCCGTCGGCAACCTAGATATACTTCGTAATATCGTATAATCATTACTTATATAATTATATGGTTAATGACTTAATGTGTCTTACATGACAAACCATCTTTTAAGTTTTCGTGTTATATTTCGTATGGTACTTTGATTTTTTGCTTGCCTTTTGACAATGTACTTGACAACTCTTCCATTATGATGTTTGCTTCGGTTTGTAAGTGGTGATTATGGTGCATTTGCTGTGGATCATTGATAAATATTTCATTTGTGTAGCTTCTTGTTAGTACCGTGGGAGATATGATAACAATTCGATCTCCGTTACCCTTCAACCACTGCCTTTATACCTTATTACAAACTTTTTGCTTTGGGTGACTGGTAAATATATGTTTCGGGAAATATGTAACGACTAATAAATTGCACGTGTCTAAATATGATGCAAATTAATCAACTATATGGTAAATTAAGAAAACTACAATTATCATTATAAGCTAACGTAATAGCTTCGACAACAAAACAAAAACGCGTCTTGGATCTCCGCGCGCAACGCGCGCGGAGAAACAACTAGTTTATGAAAAGGGAGGATGGAAGATCTGTTTAATTATAAAAATAGGGTTGATAACAACACCTCTAACTTTACTCACACAATTAATAGGGTACTATTTTGAAATAGGAGATTTGTTTGATTGTTTCCCTCAGTTGAATTCTAGCCATTTCAATACTCTACAATTTAATTATGCCGTCTTGTTTACCTGCTACACATACATCATCTTTGTTTGTGATCCAAAGTTCCAAAACTCATTATCAAAATTAAATCCATCTTTATCCTATATTGTTTGTTATTTTAGGATCATTGTAATATCTTTGATTCCTTGAATCTACTATAAAGTAGGTACAAGTTATTTTTTTTACATTTATATTCAGAGGAAGTTGTTGGCATTTTCATTGATAGCAATGTGATAGAGCTGCAAACAATTTCTCCAAGTGGCTTACCGATTTTTTCAGAGAAAGCACATGGTCAATCAAAGGTGGTATTCTTCTTTTACATTATCCCCTACTTCCAAACGTTTTTTGGTTAATTTTTATAGACTTTTCATTGTCATAGTTAGACTTTTGTTTGTAATTGTTCATATGATCCATCTTGAGTTCAGTGATATGCATTTTCCAGGAATTCATAGTGTCAAAATTTTCTCTTAATATCATTATTATGTGCATTTGATATGATCCATCTTGACAATTCATTATCACGTGCATTTGATATATTGATTGCGGTAATTTATAATTTAACACATTATACATTTTAAGTACGATGTTTCATGATTTAACTCACTTTTTTGTTATAAGTTTCTATTTCCACAATTTTCGTGACAACTTATAAAATTTTCTCTTAATAACACCAACATACTTTTTTAATTGTTGATTTGTGATCATCAGCGTAAATGAATCGATCATTTTACTACCATTTTATCATATATTTTAGGATTGAGTTTGAATTTAATTTCTCCAACATCTTTTTATAATTTTCTATGTTTTCTCTAGCCTGAGTTTGAAATCTAATTCAGGAAATAAATTCAGCTACTGATAACTAAAGTACCATGTAAGCTAAGTTGAATAGTATAACTAAACTACCATATACTAGGGCAGAGTACGGATCGGGTATTTGATCCAAAGTGCTAGTTCGGATTGGATATCCATATTAAAAATCCTGAAGTTAGATATCCAATATCCAAACCAAATGTTTCGGATATCCAATGTTCGGGTATCCAAAACAATCGGATCGGATGCGGATATCCATCGGATATCCATACTTTAGAATTTACTTTAAAATTAAGTTTGAAACACGATTATATTCATTGTCTTACATGATGATTTTCTTTAGTATTCTTATTCCAATGTTCTCGACATAAAATTTAAGTACCACCTAGATATTTTTCTAATATTTTAAACATTAATTAAGTTGTTTTATCAAATAAAATTTTATTTTCTCGAAATTATACTAGAAAACTATAGTTTCGGATCGGATCGGATATCCAAATGTTTTAATTCTAATATCCATGTCCAAACCAAAACCAAAGATTTCGGATCAGATATCCAAACCAAACCTAACTTTCGGATCAGATATCCAAACATTCGGATCAGATTCGGATCGGATAACGGATCAGTTTGGATAATCGGATTTTTTGCTCTGCCCTACCATATACTGCTTGATTCAATTTTGAATATTATGATTGTCATCTCTTGAGAACTCATAAGTGAACTGGCGTCTCAAAATGATTGTCAATGTAAGTTGTAGCATTGTGATTGATAGCGTAATTAATTGTTTAGCTTTTTTAATCACTATTTTTTGTGTATGATGGCCTTACTCAAGAACTTTTGGTAAAACCCGTTTTCGGTAACTTTGCTTTATTTGTCAAAACGCCTTCTAAATGGGTTATTTTTTTAATTCTTATTTAGATAATTTTTTTCTTTGTAAAAGTTGCTTAATTTGTGAAAGACAAAAAAAAATTGTCACTAAATATAGGGTAGATGATTTCTATTATGCAAGCTAAAATCCACTTTAATCGTGTTCTGTTAACTAATGTTGCTATTACTCCGATATGTTGTTGGATTATTACTTGACTAACTATATGATTTGGTTCTCATAATTTGATAAGTTCTTATCGTGGTCTAGTCTACGATAATGTAATTTAGTCGCAATGTTATTGCCAAGAGGATTGATTGTGTTAACCGAGCAAGCCATATGGAGTAATTCAGGATTGATTGTGTTAACTAATCATGCCATATGGAGTAATTCATTATTACTCTAAATACGCTCCATACTTCGACAACTCACCTTAAATGCTTTTCATTACCTTAACTCACACTATTGAACCAGTACGCTTAGGAATTGTAATGGGTCGGGTTGGATTGGGTTTTGCAAGATTCAAACCCGATACACTTACTTATTGGATCACCGATTCATATTCAAACCTGATTCATATCCAAAATTTTAAAATCTATACCCGATCCATTATACTTTTTTCAAATTCATACCCACCCAAAATCCATACCCGATCCACCATATAATCCAAAATCCAATTCGAAACTTGATTTACTATATAAAAAATTTATATAATATGAATAAAATTGAAATTTCGAACTTAATAAAGCCTAAATTTTGAAAAATATTGATTGAATCGGGTTCGGGTATGAATGGATCGGGTTTGGATATGGTTCGGGTTTTCCAATAGTGGATTTGGATATGGGTTTTCAAGTAATGGATCGGTTATGGATTTTGAAAAGGTGGGTTTGGATCGAATTTTCTCCTTCGGTTCGATTCGGGTTCGGTTCAGTTTGGGCCACAATTGCCATCCCTAAGTACGCTAAACCAAAATAAGGACTTATTATGTGGGTAGAACACTAGAACTATGAGCCTTTACGATTTTAGTTTCCCGTCAATTTAAACAGCCTCTTTGTCCATTGCATTCTATTCTTCTCCTTCTCATGCCATCCCTTACATGTTACATGTGCATTTTTCTATTTTCTATTTTCTTAACAATCTGCTCCTTAGTCTTTTTCTATATGGAAATGATAAACTGTACATTGGCTCAATTGGTACTTGGTACATAAGGACCACATGGGACTATCTATACGTACATTTTTAGAACAAAATTTATTTAGCTCAGCTTGAGGGACTACGCCTATCAAGTCTTTTTTTTTTTCTAATTCAAGTATTTCATTCAGGTTATCACATTCCCTCTTAAGCACCTTGATCGTTCCCTCTCACAAGATGAGGTGGACCGCATGAAGCGACCTTTTATAGCAAAGGAGGTAAGAACGGCAGTTTTCCAAATGGGTGCTTTGAAAGCACCGGGTCCCGATGGTATACCTGCGTTTTTCTATCAAAGGTGCTGGTCTATGATTAAAGGGGATTTTACAAGAGCAGTCCTTTCTATCCTTAATTCGGGGAGGGTGTTGCGGGAGCTAAATAGAACTTTTATTGCGCTTATTCCTAAAAAGGAAAATCCGGAGGGAGTGTCTGATTATCGCCCCATTAGTCTCTGTAATGTGATAATGCGGATTGTGACAAAATGCAATTCAAATCGCTTAGCAAAGGTGATGGCCTCATTAGTTAGTGAGACTCAGAATGCTTTCCTCCCAGGGAGGAGCATTAGTGATAATATTCTGGTGGCTCATGAGGCCATTAATAAAATTTCGATGCATGGTCATGGGAGACAATCATTGTGTGCTTTCAAAGCCGACATGAGTAAGGCCTATGATAGAGTCCGGTGGGACTTTCTGGAAGCGGTGTTGATAAGATATGGATTTCCAGAACAGCTGATAATGCTTATGATGAACTATGTTACCTCGGTGAGCTATGAAATCCTGGTAAACGGTGAACCTCTTCCGCAATTCAAACCTAGGTGTGGACTGAGGCAAGGGGATCCGTTATCTCCTTACTTGTTTATCCTATGTATGGAGGTGCTCTCCCGTAATATTGTTCATGCTGATGAAGTACGGTTGATACATGGAATTCAGCTGGTCAGGGGGGTTAAGCCAATTACACATCTCTTCTTTGCGGATGACTCGGTCTTCTTCTTCAAGGATAAAGGGGATTCAGTGGTCCATTTGGTACAACTCATCAATGATTTTTGTGGAGCTTCGGGCCAAAGACTTAATGTCGATAAATCAGGGATACTCTTCAGCCCGAATACTACCTTGATTAGGGTGCAGAAGATTCTAAAAGCCTTTAACATCAAGCAGAATGTTGGCATTGGGAAATACCTTGGGATACCGGCGGAATTTAAAGAATCAAAGAAAGGTATTTTTGATGCCCTGGTCGAGCATGTCACCAAACGTATTTCCTCATGGAACGGGATTTTTCTATCACCAAATAGCGGGACGTCTTACTCGATTTCATCGGTTCTATCCAATCTCTCAAATTACTTTCTATCGGTCTTCAAAGTGCCGGTAAGTGTGGCAAAAAAGATTAATTCTATTTTGACACAATTTTGGTGGGCGGGGTGTAAGCTGGGTAATAAGGTCCACTGGTGTAGTAAAAACTTCCTGAGTTTACCAAAGAGTGCGGGTGGTTTAGGCATTCGAAATGTGCAGTGTCTGAATAAAGCATTGTTGGCAAAACATGGGTGGAGAATCGTTTACGCGAGGGGTCTCTGTTTTGAGATTTTTAGGCAAAAGATCTTCGATGCCGGACCTTTAAGCATGGTTTGAACCCTATCGGGGCTCGGGAGTTCTTGGGAGTACGCAGATTCTCCATGGTCTCACTCTTTGTTATGGAGCACATCGGGTGGAAGCCGGGGATTGACTCGACCTTAAACGTCTGGACGACAAGATGGGTGGGGGGAGAGAGACCAGAACCTAGGACAATCTGGCTGGATCAGGAAAATGCTCACTTGGCTAATCTTCAGGTAAGAAATTTGCTTCACTCTAATGGTTCCTGGAATGAGGAGTTCATACAGGATTTATTCACGAACGAGTGGGCAACTCGGATTCTTGCCATCCCACGTTGTGAGGTAAGAGCGGGGGGTAAGGTGTATTGGCCACACACAACGTCAGGCATGTATACGGTGAAGAGTGGCTATGGTCTGATCTTTGAGGACTTTATGGACAAGGCAGGAACAGCCAAAGATCGCAGTAGACTCAACTTTCGAGGTAGGATGTTTTGCCAGAAAGTCCTTTGGAAACTGCCAGTTCCACAGATGTGGAAGGTCCTGTTATGGCGAATCATCACCAATGCTTTACCGATTGGATATGAGTTCGCTAAACGAAAAATAGAGGTGGACGACTCCTGTAGTATGTGTATCGGCGAGCCAAAAAAAACATGGAAACCCTGGAGCACCTTTTTAGGGACTGTGGTCTCTCATGTAGAATATGGGCAAGCTCGGATCTAGGCATTCGGGTGGAAGGGGCAAGAGACATCCCTATCTCTGACTGGATTACGGAATGGATCCTCTATTTGCGCAAAAGGGAGGAGGGAATTCATCAGGTCATACACTTTGTGGCTATCATATGGTGTTTATGGACCATGCGGAACATGCTGAAATTCCAGGATCTGACTCTTAACTTGAATGTGGTCATGAATTTGATATTTAAAGTAGTTCGGGAGAAGGTCCACATTCTTTGTAAATCACTGGATTCACCACAACCTCGGGTTAGTGGGTGCACTGATGGGGAGGTCTTGACACAGCAGGAGGCTATGGATATTCGAAATGGCCATCCGGTGTGTGTTGTTGGTAATCCGGCGGGATGTGATGTAACACGGGTGAAAGTGGATGCCAGTTGGAATCAGACTATGGAAGCAGTTGTAGGGTGGATTGCATATGATGAGCTAGGACAGGAGCTAGGAAGAAGACAGGTGCACTTAAGAGCAGAGTCGCCGCTACAAGCGGAAGCTTTGGGAGTACGTGATGTGGTGGAGTGGGCAAAAGCAAGGCACATTCTTCACCTTGACATTTCATCGGATTGTCTACAGCTAATCAGTCAATTGGCAATGGTTGCTACGGAAAATCACAGGATTGAAGGTGTCCTTCAAGATATTCGGGAGTCTTTTAGTGCTTTTCATTGTTTAGTTTTTAACTTTATTCCAAGGCATCTGAATGGCATTGCACATAGCCTAGCTCAGCAAGCCATGAAAATGTAAAACCTTTTATTTACAGCTGTCAAAAAAAAAAAAAAAAAAAAAGGTTATCACATTCCTTAGTTAAGAATATATTCTTCTTTTACTTATTCTAAATAGTAGTTGGTATAGTACTGACTTTTCACACTTTTGCTTAGTTTTGTGGAATTAAATACGTTGTAATTTTTTTTCTTTATGTTCTAATTTTATACGAGCCGTTCTTATCTGGCATATATGTTCAGTAGCATTTCTTCTAAAGAGTTTCATTTTAAAATTTCCCTTTTTGACAGAAAATTGGAAGGCAATGCATCTAAAGAGTGAAGAATGTAACACCCGCGAATTTAACTTAATTGGTAATTTATTAAAATCGCTAATTTAATAATACTCGATTTTAATTGGTATATTATTTATTTGATTTTATAATTTCAAAATCGTGCTTTCGTTTCATAAAAATTAATTTGGTTTTATTTGGACCCGGAATTTTCCTTAAAAGTCGTAGTGTGAGTCTTTTTAGTGCAAAAACCGAGTCACAAACCAAGTGCCTTTGTTATTGGGCCAAAACAAACCTATGGACCATCTTTAAAACAACAAAAACTCCTTCTTTTAGGGTTTCCCTTCTAATTTTTCAGCAACTTTTCTTCATCTTCTTCCTTAGGTAAAATGAGATTTCCACCATTAAACCTTCAAAAACTCAAAACTTAAGACGGATGTTATTTCTTCGTTTCTCAACGAAATCCTATGATTTTTGTACCAATCTTCACATCTCCTTCTCCTCCTTCTTTCTATATAAGAAAAAACTTACCTTTTGAACCTTTTAGAAAATCCATCTTTTTGTAAAATGAGTTTTCTAACCCTTTTTGTCTTAAACTTGTTTCTAGGTGAAAGTTTTTGTATTCCGGAGTAGTATTGAGTTGGAATCGTGTTATTTGAAGTGCTAAAAGGTAACGGTGGTAGGTTACTCGACATTATGTCAATTTTATGTGTTTATAGGTTGTAGTTTACTCTTGTGTGTGTTAAAGTATGAATCTTTACATGTTTCACATGTTCATTGTTAGATAAATTGGTGTGTGAAACCGTCTTATGGTTGTTTGAGGGATTTCTAGTCTTTGTCACATGTTTGTTCAATTGGATGAAATGGGTTGTTTACATATGTTAATTAGAGAAAAATCTATCTTAATCGTACTTAGTTGACATGTTTAATTATGTCATGAGATTATTTGTTGGATTAATATTGTAAATGATGAAGTTGGTAGTATGGCTTTTGTGAAATATGTCTTAAATGGTGATTTAGTATGTGGGTATATTGAGATCTAAGCTTTTGAATGAAAAAGATGGAATCTTTATGTTGAGTTTACCTTATTAAGTCTTATTCATGAACATGGAGTAATTTATGAATGTTGTATGTTGTGGATTCTTGTTTTTAATTGTATAATTGATACTTGGAGATTGATTATGTGCCCAACAATGATGTTGAAGCAACTTTGGGTAAAATTGGTGGTGTGTTGGTTGAATTTCTTCATTATAATTGTGTTATTTAAATTCTGGTGCAAATGAGCCGAAGCTCATCCTTGACAGAATTTTCGAGAAGTGACATTTTAAATGCTGTAAAGTTTGAGCTTCAGCTCATTGTGGACAAAATTTATTTTAACGTTGTTTTCTTATCAAGTGATTATCTACTTGATTAAGTTAAGTGTTTTTATACGTTATTTTGCATGATTTAGTTCATATGCTTCTTACTCTAGGTTCTAATGCTTAGGAATGGTTCGGGTTTGGTCCCCACCCAGCTGGGAGGTCTCTTATGGTTTCTCTTCTCTTGTAACTTCTATTAATCATTTATTTAATTATGCATCCTTCTTATGATTGGTAAATGGTCAATTTAGGACTTGTTTATGTTATGATATTGCGAATTATTGTTTCTCTTATTTGTGACTGGAGTGTGACGTGTTACATAGTGTGACGACTTGACATTCTTTATTTACCCCTTTCAGATCTTTGGTTACGGTTATGTGTGCCATGTTTTCGGATTGGGTTATCCTTCCGCCTTTCTTCGGACCTTTGGTTACGGTTATGTGTGCCATGTTTCCGATTAGAGGTTACTCGACCTTTGGTTACGGCTATTTGTGCCATGTTTCGAGTCTTGGATGCGATTGGTATATCGTTTGTTGAATCGGGTGACGTCCATCCCGAGAGTCTGGATCCAGGTTTAGACTAGGACCGTATTATGATCGTCGTCCTACCAAGAGGTTGGAGTCTAGGTTGTTGTCTTGTTGTGGACGCGGGCCTCGGGGGTGCTTGGGAAACAAGCGTTTGCATTTGTGCAGTCGCCACCAATTTATTGTGGAAAATTGGAAACCGTTCGAATACCTCGTGCCATGTCAACACACAAAGTAGTGACATGAACACCAAGAACTCGTTACCCTTAGCATTCTATGTCTAGAATGACTCTCGTGGATGCCAATGAACACGGATGTTCACAGAGATCTGGAGTAAGGGGTGAGGGAACGTATTAGGAAGCTCTTTTGATCGAACACCTAATCCCGCCCGCCTCGATAGCGGCCTCTACTAATGATTAGGGAAATTATCTATACTCGATATATTGTCGATTATATGCATGCAATGCAACATCCAACGTTTTAATCCTAACATGTGAGAATTAGACTAAGTCGGTTATCAAGTAATTTAACATACAATTAATGTCAAGGTAGGAATTTAGATTCAATTACATGTGAAGGCATACAAATGGTACAATAAAAGAAATACAATAATGAAAATTACAATAATTACATCAAATTCATTGATTTATGTCGGAAATACTTTTGAAACGGATAATTTGAGAAAGAATAAACAAATGAATTAACGAACAGGAATTAGGCGATAATACGAATAATAGTTAATTATATACGTAAACTAATTAAACTAGGTCAAGGCGAACGGAAGTTCGAGACGAAATCAACTCAACAGCGCAGCAGAGCCGCGCCCTCTGAAGAGGCGCGCAGCGATTCTTTGCGTCTGTTCCAATGCTGAATTCTGGCTGTGAAGCCGGAACTGCAAATCGTTAATACTAGTGGGTGAATTTAATGATTAATTATGATATTTGACTCGGATGAAAGTGATTTAATACATTAATTACATGTGAATGAGTCATAAAAACGATAAAACATGGATGAAACGAATGTAAACGAATTAATTACATGAATGAAAGATTGATTAGTGACATGGGTGAACTAATTAGGATAAATATGACGAATTAATGAAGAACTAATGACGGATATGATAATAGACAGATGGAAATATATCAAAGATCGAATTCCAGAAACTTAATATGAAAGAATCGAATCTCTACAACCCGGATTGATTTTAATGACGAAAACCCGCAAATATTGGTTATAAGGGATTAAAGTCGAGATTTAATGATGAATTAAATGATAAAGAATTACTTACATGTTAAAATTATTATACTTAAAATTATCGTGTTAAAAAAACAATGAACAATTGATAACGAAACAAAACAATCGAATTATCAAAAGACGAAGGAAGAAGAAAGGAAGCAGGAACTGCGGCAGCCTCACGAAGACCTGTTCGAAGAGGCGCAGCAGTTGCTGCGTCCTTTGTCGACGTCTGTCTCCTGATAATCCGTAAAAAGGGTTTTAAACATGGTTTTACAAATCGATTTTAGAAGTACTTTCGACATAAATCTTACATGATGATTACAAAAATTAAATAACAATAAACAAAGAAGGATTTACACCCTCAGACTTACATGTTTGACCAAACGAGATGAACTAAGTTTATGTTTTAGTGATGGTCGACTAGAATGTAACGAAAGTGCCCTCGTAAGAGGAAAACGATTAAGATTAATTAAAGTTGATTATTGTGAAGTTGGTCAAATTGGTTGATCATGCAAAATGAGGCTGGTACTCAGAAAGATCCGAGCTTACGTGGTCGAAAGTTCAAGCACGTAGGCGCCAAAAAGTAAGAACGTGGTCTTAGAATGCAAAGGGAGAAGAGAAGGGCGGACACTCGCGTGAGAAATATGAGGAGTGAAGGCTCCTATTTATACTAATCACGTGAAGAAATTAGGGTTTTCGGAGAAACTTTGGAAGTGAATCTCGGAAAGATATGAAAAGATACGAAAAAATACGCAGAAAAGGTCAATCGAACATGCGGCCCAATCATGCGGCCCAATCATCACCGGGTGGTTTGCGGGAGGTGCAGAAGTGAGGTATCTACAGAGCCCCCACTTTGACCTAGGCTTGGAAAAGGCGAAAGTCAAAGTATAGCCATCAGGTCAATCGAAGATTACAACCTGACGACTATGGCGACGCGAGGCGGCTCAAGGGGTCTGAACCAAGGACCTGTCGTCGGGACCATTTTAGAGTCTGTCGACTATCGGGGAGGGTCGTTTAAAGTCCATTAGACTACGTAAGGAGGCTCGCCAGCCATAAGAAGAGACCATACCTGAGATTCCTTGAGACATTTCCGGAGGTGCATAGGAGCTAAGGGTAAGCATAGGAGCTAAAGGTAAGCGTAGGAGCTAAGGGTAAGCATAGGAGCTAAGGGTAAGACCTAAAAGATAAGTAAGGATTGTGCTATGGTGTGGGACCCTAATGGAAAGCATCGATGGGAAGGAGGTCAAATATAATTTTGACCTAAGGGGTAACTAAGGCTCGAGTGTAAGAACTCTGCTGGTCTGGGAACTTTTGGAGAACGACACCTTTATCGCACTCCGTGGGGAAACAAGAAATATCGTGAGTAGCAGGACACAGGCGGGAACTGCTGGGAGAAATCTGCTTGGGTCGTCTTCAAACAAACTTCAGAAGAACTTGAGAAGGACGATGTTGATCTCCACGTCTCGAGAGGGATGATTGTCTGTCGTGAACTCTCGTTGGGGGAAACCTTATCAGGAACTTATCTCCATGTCTCGAGAGGGATTGTCTATCCGCTTACTCTCGCTGGGGGAATATGATGAAGGTGTGTCGATACACCTGTCAGAGAATACTTGCTCGTTGTGACAAGCAAGGTCTTGGAAGCAATAAATAATGTACGGTAGTCTGCAGTTGGCTTAGAAATGCGGGTCTGAGCGAAGAATAATCGTCAGATGGACCAAAAAAGATAAAATGGCATCGTGGAAGAGGCGTATCAAAGATGGGCCCACAAATAACGAACTCATAACGAATTTTTGAAAATTCGTATGAAAATTCGTATGAAGGGAAGCTGAGGAAGAGGCGCAGCAAGAGCTGCGTCTCTTGGAAGAGGCGCAGCACCTGCTGCGTCTATTCCTGAGCGTGGTAATTCTGCGTGAAAACGCGATGAAACAGGGGTTTATTTAATTTGTTTCGAAACATAATTCCTCAATTTCTTTCTCAAATCTCAACCATTTCCGCCAAAATTTGATTCAAGAACTTGCATTTGCCATGACTAATCGAGGTATATATATCATTCTTGCATTAATCTTCTATAATGGACGAATTGGATCGACAAAATTTAGGGTTTTTAACCCTAAAATGTCGAAAATTTGGGGCTTTTCCCCCAAATGATCTTGCCTTGTAAATTTGACCTTGTAAATGGCTAATCGGTAGTATAAGGATCATAACCATGTATTTGTTTCGAATTTTCGTTGAGTTTTGGGCATTTGAGTGAAATTGTGACGGTTTCACAGCCAAACCGTAAACTGCTTCGAACATAGCCTTAGATTGCTCATTTGCGATGAAACTTGATATTTGGAATCCTTGGATGATGGGTAAACTTCCTACCATCTCGTAATTTTGGTTTGTGACGGCTTTTTCAGGACACTTTTCTATGGCATAATCGCTGTTATAACGAAATGCTGTCGAAATTTCGACTCGAACCCATGACTAAGCTTCAACTTAGGCCTGACTTAACCCAAATTACCACATGAGTGATCGGGTTTGTGGGAATACGGCCAAAGATGGCGAGAAAAGATCGACTTCGGGGCTTCTAAAACTCAAAAATTCCCTAATCAAGGTTCGTCGTCACTTGACGCGGCCTAAAATTACTTTAACGTTGCAGGTGACGAAGCTTCTACTTCTGGGAGAGCTCCCATGGACATAGACACAGCCGTTGACGCTTCTCGAGCTCTCGAGGAGGCTTTCACTGCTGTTGGGGCAGCTGGTGAGGTTGCTGAGGACGAGGTCCTCGAGGAGGAGGAGGAGGAGACCCCGGGCGGGCCAACGTTGGGTGAGGTGGTCGTCAGCTGAGGAGAGCACCTGCGTGGGATGAGACCTGGGATAACAGGCACTTGCTTTGGGTTGCGGAGGGTCACCTATCCTATAGGACGATGAAGAGCTTGGTAACCTTGAATTCATTACTCATCATTCATCTTTTTTCATTTCATTTGCTCATATCTTTTCCAATTTCATTCAAACTAAAGATAGCTTTTGTTTCAAATCACCATAAGAGGCTATGAACATCAGATCGTTCTCGGGCTACACGACGGCGATGGAGTGCTACGAGAGGCTGTCGGCGGAGGAGCGAGCCATGATCGAGCGGGGAGCATTCGGCGCCTTGGTGCAGGCTTGGAGGGATATCGCGAAGAGGAAGCTGCGGGCTAACCTTAGCCTGGTCCGCGCTTTCTTGGACCGATTCTGGGACACGACTTCCACTTTTCACATGCCTTTTGGTGAGGTGGGAGTCACGTTGGAGGACTACGACATGATCTCTAGTCTGCCGTGTGTGACCGAGGCGGTGGAGTGGCCGAAGACTGCCATGAGGGTGGACTCGGCCGAGGCTAGGAGGTTGATCGGTTGGAACTTGGCGCCGAAGGCTGCTGCAGTGCCTGGTTTGGTGCCTAGTTATTACGTCCGAGACTACTTTGCGGGGAAGACCCCGATGCAGGTGGTGATTGACGGGAGGGAGACGGCTCCTCCTCCCTGTACAGCTGAGCAGAGGGCCCGCTTGTGGCTCTGGTGGTTTCTGTCTTCGATCTACCTCGGAGACAAGGGAGAGAGGCTTTCGATGAAGCTTCTTCCCCTTCTTTTTAATCTGAGCTCCCTAGGACGTTGGGACTGGGTCACTGCTGGTTTTATGGTCCTAATCCGCTTCATGAGGGCCATAGTTCGTCCGGAGTTGATGGAGAAGGGGACTTCTCTTGGTGTTGTCGGCCCTGGACTACTGTTGGAGGTATGAACCTTCATTTAGACTAAAATCATTTCTTTTCTTTATCGAATTACGAAAGATCGTTATTGACTATCTTGCTTCACAAGCGTGGGTATACTCCTACTTTCCGAGCCTCTCGCCCAAGAGGAAGGAGCCGCTGGAGAAGGCCTATCTCGTTGTGAGGGATTGGGTGATGCGTCGCACGAGGAGCAAGCGTTCCTTTCACGGTGTCTACCGGCGGGACGTGAACGCTCTTCAGCTGGACAGCGTGAGCATCTCACGTGAAGTGTCGCACGAGGAGCAAGCGTTCCTCTCATGTGGTTATGGAAATAAAATCTTGCTCCCACTCGACTTGATATATATGCATGGTTCTTCGACCGATCGAGTGAAACCATACTCTTTTATCACCTAGTCAAAACGATGATTCCAACTCCGAGAAGCTTGCTTAAGTCCATAAATGGAACGCTTAAGCTTGCATACTTTCTTAGGATGTTCAGGATCTATGAAACCTTCGGGTTGCACCATGTACAACTCTTCCTCCAAATAACCGTTTAAGAAGGCGGTTTTCACATCCATTTGCCAAATTTCATAATCATGAAAAGCGGCAATCGCTAAGATTATCCGAATGGAACGTAGCATGACTACAGGTGCAAAAATCTCATCATAATGCAATCCGTGCAGTCGAGTGAAACCTTTTGCCACTAGTCGTGCCTTATAGGTATCTGGTTGCGCGTCTACAGAACGCTTTATTTTGTAAAGCCATTTTCACTTTAGAGGTTTTACCTTATTAGGTAAATCAACTAGATCTCATACGTCATTCTCATACATGGAGTCCATATCGGATTGCATGGCTTCGAGCCATAGCTTTGAGTCGGAACAGGCCATAGCACCTTTATAGGTAGCGGGTTCATTACTCTCTAGGAGTAAAACGTCATTCTCCTCGACCATACCAATGTATCTGTCCGGAGGATGAGAGACTCTACCCGACGTCCTAGGTTCCTCAGGAATATTAACCGTATCATCAGTTGGAGGAACCACTTCCTCCATCCGTTCCTCGGTTGTTGGTTCTGGAATCTCCGACAGCTCGAAGGTTCTATTACTTGTCTTGTTCTTGAGAAATTCTTTCTCTAAGAACGTTGCACTAGCCGCAACAAAAACTCGATGTTCGGTAGGCGAATAGAAGTAATGACCAAATGTTCCTTTTGGATAACCTATAAAGTATGTCTTGACCGATCGCGGGCCGAGCTTTTCCTCGTGTCTCTACTTGACATAAGCCTCGCAGCCTCAAACCCGAATAAAGGACAAGTTAGGTACCGTTCCCTTCCACATTTCATATGGAGTCTTGTCGACAGCTTTAGCCGGACTTCGGTTAAGTATAAGAGCAGCTGACAAAAGAGCAAAACCCCATAATGAATCAGGCACTACCGTGTGACTCATCATGGATCGAACCATATCAAGTAAGGTTCGATTTCTCCATTTGGACACACCATTTAATTGAGGTGTTCCAGGTGGAGTTAACTGCAAAATGATTCCACAGTTTTTAAGGTGTTGATCAAACTCATTTGAAAGATATTCGCCACCCCGATCTGAACGGAGTGCTTTAACCTTTCTACCCAGTTGGTTTTCAACCCTGTTCTGGTATTCCTTGAATTTCTAAAAGGACTCACTTTTATGCTTCATTAAGTAGACATATCCATATCTACTCAAATCGTCCGTGAAAGTGATAAAATATCTATAGCCATCTCTAGCGGTAATTGACCTAGGTCCACAAACATCAGTATGTATGAGTCCTAATAGGTCACTAGCGCGCATTCCAACACCTTTGAAGGAAATTCGAGTCATTTTGCCAATGAGACATGATTCACACGTGCCATATGTAGAAAATTCGAATGCGGGAATAGTCCCATTATCGACGAGTTTTTTTACGCGTTTCTCATTTATGTGTCCCATTCGACAATGCCATAGATAGGTTTGATCTTTGTCACCAACCTTTAATTTCTTATTATTCATGTGTAATACTTCCGTGGTTTGATCTAAGATGTAAATTCCATTCATGGAAACCGCTTTACCATAAATCATTTCATTGAAAGAGAAAATACAGCTATTATCCTTTATTAAAAATGAAAATCCGTCTTTATCAAGTACGGAAACTGAAATAATGTTCTTAGACAAACTAGGTACATAGTAACAGTTATTTAAAAATAACTCAAAACCACTAGGGAGTTGGATTACATATGTTCCCTTCGAGACAGCAAGAACTCTGGCTCCATTCCCGACTCGCAGGTCCACATCACCCTTTCCGAGAGGTGTGATGTTTCTTAGGCCCTGCAAATGATTACACAGATGAGAACCACAACCAGTATCAAGTACCCAAGTTCTGAAACTTGCATGGTTAATCTCAATCATATGAATATAAGATGATATACCAACAGGAACGACGCGGCCTGCTTTGATGTCCTCACGGTAGACGGGACAGTTCCTCCTCCAATGTCCAGTCTTGTGACAATGGTGGCACTCAATGTCACCGCCCTTGCTCTTTGCCTTGCCCTGTGAGCCACTAGTCTCACCGGGCCCACTCTTACCGTTTCCTGGCTTCTTGAATTTTGGCTTACCTACAGTTAGGTCGCCTGGAGCTTTGCCCTTACCTTTACCCTTGTTGGAAATCGTGAGAACATTCTGCTTCATGCTCCCACTCAATTTCATATCCTTCTCGGTCTGTACGAGAAGGGAGTGTAGCTCATGAGGACTATTTTTCAAGTCATTCATGTAGTAGTTCGCCCTGAAAAGGGCAAAACCATCGTGAAGAGAATGAAGCATTCGGTCAATGATAATGCTCTCACTGATTTTGCAATCAAGTGCCTCCAACTTCTCGACATTCTAAATCATGTTAAGAATGTGTGGGCTAATCGGTTGGCCCTTTTGGAGTTTCGCATCAAAGAAGCGATAGGTATGCTCATAAGTAACGATCCTCGGTGCTTTTGAGAACTCGTTAGTGAGCGTGGTGAAAATCTTGTTCGCACCTTGGGCAATGAAGCGTCTTTGCAAATTGTTTTCCATTGCAAAGATGAGTACGTTCTTTATCGCACCCGCTTCCATAACAAAATCACTATAAGCAAGTGACTCGTTAACTCCCACATTGGGGCCTGGGTTTACCGGTATTGGCTTAGTTAAGTACTTGAGCTTACCGTCAGCAATGGCAGCATTCCGTAGTGCTGCCTCCCAGTCCGCAAAGTTGGACCCATTTTTCTTCAGTCGCGTGTACTGATTCATGTTGTCCATAAAAACTTTCAGCCAGGACTCGCGTCCAAGTGTGGCACTAGGCATTGTGATTTCGTTGTTTCCAGCCATTTGTTGTAACAGTAAAATAAACGTGTTCTACACTGCGAAAAGATGAATAAATAATAAGCATGTGCATCGATTTTAATTTAAGTCTAATGAACTAGTGTCATAACGCGAAGACTCAAAACATTTATACAATTGACCTTCCTCAAAAATTATATAAATGATCCCAAGACTCAATTATCTGTAAATTGATAAGCTAACCTTTTAGCTAATTCTACCGTTAGAATTCTTGGTCGATAAATTTCTGTAAATTCTATCTTTAGTCCATCATAATCACGAGAAACTCTTCGGATTATAATGTTGAGATAAACTAAGTCAACACAAACTACTTACCCAACGTAGAAGGGGTCATATTATGCCTACCGACGAAGAAGGGATTCATAGTTGTTTGCTCTTATAAAGACTAATCTCAATTTCCGTTTTAGAGGAAGATCCCATCAACTTCGTTTTAATTCATTTTAAGTGAACTAATATCTAGCATGCGTGAATGAATAAACTAAGGTGATGGCTTAATAAACATGTGACATCTGTATGCCTATGAAAACTAACATATAACTTATATGTGTCAATTTTCATGCATTTTAGTAGTAGGTGGTTTGGTTTTAGGCGGAAAATGATGCATAAACTATCATGTGAATGAAAAGCAATAGGAATGAAAAAACCTAAAAACAATAAAAGGTCCTAGTGTGGCCTATCCTATCAAAATGAACATTAAATACAAATTTGAAATCCATCCTTGGACCCGAGAAGCTTGTCTCGATGTTCCATCTTGATCCATGTAGCGGGAGTGAGCTCCAATCTCCATCTTTAGTCTTCTTTGAAAATTACAATAAATAAATTTACATAATAAACCTATTTATTACATTCTAATTTCAAAACCCAAAAACTAAAGAAAAAATAAAGGAGATTCGAGATCTAAGAATTACATAAAAATTATGTTTCCTTCATTACGAAAACATAATTAACTAAGGCCACACTAAGTATTACAAATTACAACCGATTGCAAAAATACGTAAATAAATTCATTCAACGATTCATTCAACAAAAGAAAAGCATCAACTAAAAAAAAGTAAACATTCAAGACATAATTCTTTAATTATGTTGATTAATTTTATCCAAACCACCTATTTAATTGATCAAATTAAGTGACAATTCCTCAATTAATCACAATAATTTTAATCTTAATTCATATTAAACTTGTAATATGAATTTAATCCATCAATATTTTAAACTTCTTTAAAATGATTAGGTATCATAATATTGTGAACCGTTTCACAACAATTAATCATACATTGTAAGTGTAATGTATAATTAATATTGGCTAAAACAAACAAAAAAAACAAAATCCCTTTTTTTTAATGTCTCGGCTAAAACCAAGAAAAAAAACAAAACAGCCCGGTTTTTTTTTTCTTCTCTTCACAGTTTTTCTGTAAAAACCGAAACAAAAACAAATTCTTTTTTTTTTAATTCTGTCCATACGTGAACAGTAACAGAAACGAAAAAAAAAAAATTTCTCTCGGCTGAAAAACCGAAACAAAAAACAGTAACCTATTTTTGTGTCTCGGCCAAAAAAAAACAGCCCAAATATATTTTTCTTCATGCGGCTGAAAAAAAAAATTGCCCTAAAACAAAAATAAGATGAAGAAAGATCGTTTACAGTTGCTATTAGAACACGATTAGCATATGAATTAATGAAACGTGATTAACCGTATATGCTAAAAACTATATAGCAAAAACGAATTTTATATCATCAACATGACGATTCCATTTACAATTTAATTTAATCCGAGTTAAATCAAAGTATCTACAAATTCATTTTATTATCATCTTAACTGATTAAAACAATAATATATATGAATCAAATGGAAATAAATCATCAAAAAAAACAAGAACATAACCGGCTGCAAAAAAAATTTATCTCGGCAAAAAATTTTTTTCAGCCGTGTTGTTTTTTTTTCTTATTTTCGAAACCCTAATGTTGTTTACAAACAATTTTATGAAAAACCATCAAAATAAAATTCGTGGCCTTGGCTCTGATACCACTTGTGGGATTTATCTGTATGCATCCCTTTAATTTAAGGATTATAACGAATTATAAAGTGATGATTACGAGTCATAAAACTAAATAGCATAAACAAAAGCATAAAGGATTACGAAATAACCTTCGGTCCTAGCAAAAACGGTCTAAGAACAATATCAAAGTTGATATTCGCCTATCAGTTGCACCCAAGACGATATGAGATATGCCCTTGTTCTTTTGCTAGAATCGATCCCTCAAACTTTCTGTAAAATTAGGGTTTTGTGTTTTTTGTTGAGATGAGAGGCGAGAATGGGAAAAGAAATTAGGTTAAGAAAAATCACCTACTCTTCCCTTATAAAACCGGGTATAAGGAGGAAATAAGGTAGAATTTTCCTTTCCTATTTTCGGCCCATTATTTCCGAAATTAAGAGGATAAATTTCTCTTTTTTTCGGTTTTGGTACTTACCCAAAATAAGGAGATTAAATCTTCTTATTTTAGTAGTATGCAAAATGTATAAAATGTATTATTTATAAATTGTCATCTAGTGAGGATCGATCCCATAACCTCTTGGTTTGAGTACCCTTACTATTACCACTATGACACATTCATCTTGCTGATTAAATATAACCGATTACATTTAATTACGAATTAACATATTAGTTCGTCCAAGCTAACATTATATACATTAATTAAATATAACTTATTATATTCAATTTACGAATTGACAGTTAATTCGTCTCAACTAATATTATTTAATCGGCATTAAATAATCGTCTCATCAACACATTGACTAACTGTTTAATCATATAAGGCATCAATGTGATTAAATTTCCATAACCACATCTCTCAAACACATCCTTTAGGTGTGACCTTTAGGGACCAATTGATCACCGCCATCAGTATGATAATAACGTCAAACTTTCCAGCAAGCCAACCGTTATTAGGTAATCGTTAATCAACTGATAAAATACGAAGTATACCCTTGTGAACCTGTAAGAGATTTACAAATGTTATCACACTAATTTGTGGAGGACACAAGCTCCAACAGGTGCCCAGGCCTTGGGCGGAGTACGCTGGCGCTCCTCCTTTTGTGGCTTAGGTCCTTCGACCTAGGAGCTCGAGCCGGTTGCTGCTGAGGATGTCGATAGGTCCTGCGTAGTACTTGGGCGAGCGCTTGGCTCGTCAGTGCTCTCGGGATGTCTTGACAGTTCCCATCGATCCTCCTAGGATGATGTTTAGGGAGCCTTCTGAGGCTGAGAGGGAGACTCACTTGACTAGCATTGGTGGTGACGCCCTCCTTCTTCCGGATGAGGACTACTCGGCGTTCCTCTACGGGAGGTTGGCGTACTGGCCGGTTGTGGTGAGCATTTACTCTCCTTATGACCATTTCGAAAGTATGATGAATGATCATCGATTTAATGGCAATCCTTTGTCTTCGCAGGAGGTTGAGGCGGCGGGTATCGAGCCCCCCAGAGTACCCCGAGACCCTCGAGTACACTGGCGCGACCGGGAGGAGGACGATCTCCGAGCTGCGCGACTTTGACGTGGCTGTGACGGATGCTAGCTGGACGATTGGCAGCATCTGATTCGGAGGGTGAGCCTCTAATTTGTATGATTTTTGTGTAAGAACACATTTGATTGAACTTATCCAATTATTGAGAACTTCTTATTTGAAAATGCAGGTTGCGCCGTCTCGGTTTGTGGCGTTTTGGAGGGTAGCCAACCGGCTGCGAGCTACTGCCGTCGAGGCACTTGTCAGCGGTCGAGGTCATCAAATATGAACCTTTCGTCTACTTCCTTTTTGAATTTTCTAATTTTCTTATGATTGTTTGAAATGATTGACATGAGCCAATTGTTGTGCTTGTAGAGGGAGCGTGAGCTGGAGCGAGAGTTGGCTTAGTCTCGGGAGGAGACAGCTCGTTTGCTCAGGGAGCTCGAGGTTCGTGACGCCGAGGTTGCTGCTCTCGAGGCGAGAGTTGCGGAGTTAGGCGGCGACCGACAGTAGTTTTTTTTGTTATTTGTTTGTTTTTTTGCTGTATCTTGCACATTTGTACATTTTAGGACCAATATTTTGGACATTTTGGATTTTGCTTGGGGCTCGAGCCCCCAGTTTGTTGTACATGTCCCTCTTTTGGTTGTATATATGATGGCCTGAGTGCCTTTGCTGCTGGGTTGCGTTGTTTGTACCTGCAGGTTAGCTTTGAACAGGTTTGGTAGATGACGGTTTACGCCGTCATGCTGCCAAAATTTACATAGAAATCACATAGAACATGTATGCATACATATGGCCTAAATTAACGCAAAACAATGACTCGAAAATGCAAAAATGCAAAAATTTGGTCGGAAATGACCGGACGGTAGGGAGGGTTACCCCCTAAAAAAGAAAAAATTAAAACATATAATTTTGAAATGGAGAGTGAAATGATTCCCCGAAAAGAAAAAGTAGAAGAGAAATGTATGAATTTAAAAAAAAAATGATATAATGAAATTAAATACAAAAATGTATAGGTTTAAAAAAAGATAAATTAAATTAAATTTGTGAAATGATTCCCCAAAAAAGAAAATTAAAAGAAATGTACAAGTGTGCTAAAATGAAGAAAATGTCGATATCGTCTCGAGATGCGCGTCTGCGAAATTAGGAAACACGAAATATGGTAACTTTGACGTATTTACCAAAATAATAACCCGTATGAATAGGAAATTATTCGCTGCGGAGTTTAGGAAAGATCCAACGCGGAAAATCACAGAAACGTTGCTAAGGAAGAGGCGCAGCAGGAGCTGCGTCCCTTTGAAGAAGCGCAGCAGATGCTGCGCCTGTCCCCCGGTGTATCCGTCCTGGCGGATTTTAGGAAACAGATTTTAGTATAAATATAAACGTTGATAGAGGTTTTATTCACATAATTCTTCCGTCTCTTCTTTCGTCTTATTACATAAAACTCTCAAAATAATCCTTCATCATGAATACTTTAGAGATTCGTCTAAAAGAGTGGACCAATGAGTTCTCTAGTGTGGAGAAGTATGGTATGGGTGCCTATAATCTTGGATCGTTGTTGAGTTTAAAGCTTATCAAGGTGGTCAAACCGTTCCTAGATGCTTGTCTTGATTATTGGGACCCGAATTATCACGTATTTGCCTTCCCCGGAGGTGACATTTGCCCATTTCCTGAAGAAATTGCTGCGATCGGTGGGTGGGACCCAGAACACTTGCCTTATATTCCTTCTACTTCACAAGGGTATAAGAACAAATTTAGAGACTTGCTTAGGTTGACAAGAATTGAGGTGGACCGTCTAGTGACCTCGAAAGGAGTGCGAATGTTGGACTTTATTGACCGATTTATTAACAAGGCCGACCCCACCATCTCTTATGTTGCTAGGCGAAGGGCATTTGGATTTTCCTTGTTACATGTATATGTCCTTCAAGGGCATGTTGATGAGGATTTGAGAGGTGATCCCCGTTTCCTGAGCCTAGTTGAGCAAATGGAACTGCGTAGGAGCCCAACCTGTTTATGTTTAGGAGAGATCCTATTGGGTTTGGTTAACAGGAAAGCCAATCTTGACCTACCTTATTTGGGAAGTCCCATTATCTTGCAGGTAAAGAATTTCTTCTCTTCTTTTTTCTTGTGTTTTTTTTTTTCGTTTTTTGTTTTTTTTTTTTCGTTTTTTGTTTTTTTTTTTGTTTTTTTTTAACACCTGCTTTTTGGTTGGTTTGGCTTATGGATCGTCTTCGATTGATCGAGCCCCCAGTTAATGTTCCTGCCTATCATGCTCGCTCAATTGCTAAGAGAACTATGCTCTACATGGTGGACTTCAATCGAGTCTGCAATTATTGGGAAAAAAAGTTGAAGAGTGATGATGGCCCCTTAATTAGATGGATCGTACCATGGTGGCATCTCAAATCTGTCACTGGGGTATCTTCCTTGGATCCTACCCGATCTGTGCGCATTCCTGGCTTAGAATTTATGGTATGCATCTTCCCGGAGAGGCTGATGAGACAGGTTGGACTGAAGCAGACAATCCCGAAGCTTGACACTGTCCCTTAGACTGCCGTGGCGCTTACTACTGAGAGTCGAAGGGAGTGGGCCATTAAATGGGCTCAAAGAAACGTATGGTTCTTGAACTCTTCTGTTAGTGCCTTATGAGTGTCGGACTCCTATCTGCGGTGGAGGAAAGCTACTACTCCGGAGGAGCGTGAGAGATTTAGGAGGCGCGAGCCTATTGACTAAAAGGTGCGCGAGGTGGAAAAGGAGAAAGAGAAGCATCTGACTGAGGGAGAGGAAGAAGCCGGGTTTCGTGTTGTTCATCCTTCGAAGAAACCGAAGACCTCTCCTGCCATGGACAAAGTGATTGACAAGAATGGGAAGGCTAGACCTCGAGAAAGACCGTTGGTGATTAGGTCCGAGGTGGCGCAAGAGCGTCTGGCTCGAGGTCGTGACAAGAAATATGACAAAAATGACAAGGGCAAAGGGAAAATGGAGGAATAGCCCAAGTCTTTATTATTATTTATTATTATTATCGTAATAAGAAGGTGGGGTTTTTAGAATCCTAGCCTATTTTATTTTTTTGTTTATCTGTAGCGTACTATTATTATTATTAGAAAATGAATGAAATAAAGGAGGTTAATTGGTTATGAAACCGTTGTGATTTTCTATTTATTATTCTTGTCGAATTCCAAATGCAACTGCAAATGTCCTTCTATTTACATTTTAAAATTAATGGGTTGTATCCTGCGAAGGATTGCCTACGTATTCATTAAAAAATGAAATCAAACCCTTGCGCATAGTTCGAGTAAATGTAAAAGAATAATTGTTCTGAGCAAGAGTTTGTAATGAACTTAGAAAAATAAGCATGAGCTTTTTACTTACTCTTAAGGTGCAATTTAGTTTATTTGATGATATGAGGTTGACAGATTGTCAAAATGCAAGAGCATGGTGACATTAGCTTATTTTAGCTTGGCCAGGGGCCGTTTATTTAGTGCCACAAGAGCGACACGTGAGGTTATGCGAGGCACGTTTTTGTTCCTATTCTAGGCATAATACCGCTTTAGTTGGTCAAGGTTCGTTGGGTTGGCAAATTCATTCCCATCTAGGTCTGTGATTCTAACCGCACCCCATGGAAGTATGGACTTGACTAGAAATGGCCCAGCCCAATTAGGTTTGAATTTTCCTCGTGGATCGACAGGTAAAAGAGCTCTAATCGACTTGAGTACTAAGTCTGCTTCCTTGATGTTCCTTGGCTTGACCCTTTTGTTGAAGGCTCATTTGATACGTGCTTGATATGTTTGGACATTGTGTAATGCGCGTAGCCTACGTTCATCCAGGAGGATGAGTTCTTCATATCTATCCCTCTTCCAATCGGCTTCCGGGATTTAACTTTCGAGTAAAATACGCAATGGTGGTATTTCTAACTCGACTGGCTGTACAGCTTCCATGCCGTAGGTCAAATAGAAAGAGGGGGCCCCAGTGGGCGTCCTAACAGATGTACGATATCCCCACAAAGCAAAGGGTATCTTGCTTGGCCAATCTCGATAGTTGTCAATCATTTTCTTGAGAATTGTGACGACGTTCTTGTTTGCCGCCTCTACCGTGCCATTAGTCTGTGGTCTATATGGCGAAGAGTGATGGTGCCTAGTTTTGTACTTGGCTAGCAATTGCTCAGTCTTTGCTTGGAAATGTGATCCATTATCACTAATGACCTCATGTGGGCAACCGTATCGACAAATGATGTTGTTTTGTATGAACTTTGCTACATTTTTAGCCTTGAGACTAGTGTAGGAAGCCGCTTCTACCCATTTGGTGAAATAGTCAATTGCCACTAGGATGAAACAGTGACCTCCTGTTCCGGCTGGAGTTATCTTCCCGATTATATCGATTCCCGAGGCAGAAAATGGCCAAGGAGATGTCATCGTATAGAGCAATGAAGGAGGGACATGCTGTACATTCCCGAAGATTTGGCAGTTGTGGCAATGTCTTACGTATTTGATGCAATCGGATTCCATTGTGGTCCAATAGTACCCCAAACGTGTTATTTTCTTTGCCATCATGGGCCCACTCATGTGAGGACCGCATTCTCCATCATGGACTTCTTCCATCACTTTCCGCGCTTGTGAATGATCAAGGCAACGTAGGATTACACCAAGAGGTGTTCTTTTGTATAACTCTCCTTGCGTGAGAACGTATTGGGAAGCTATTAGGCGTATAGCACGTTGTCCCCTTTTGTCCATATCTGGTGGATAGGTACCGTTGAGCTTGAAATTCAGGATTGCTTGGAACCAAGGTTCTTCTGTGATTTCCTCTTCATCGGTGATTTGGTGGACATAAGCTGGCTCTGATCGTCGTTCGATACATAAAGGCATTTCCACCATGTTATCTGGCATATTAATCAAAGATGCAAGTTTTGCAAGAGCATCTGCAAATTGATTTTCTTCTCGAGGTAGGTGTAGATAGGTCACGTGATCAAAGAATTGGGTAACCGGGTCTATTCTGGCTTGATAAGGTGCTAGGCTTTCGCTTCGGATTTTCCAAGATCCCGTAACTTGATTGATGATTAGGGACGAATCCCCATGTACTCGGAGGTTTTTAATGCCCAAGCTCACTGCCGCTTGTAGTCCAATGAGACAAGCTTCGTATTCTGCAGCATTATTTGTCACCTCGAAGTCGAGTTTGACAGAGATCGGTGTATGATCGCCTTCAGGAGAAACGAGCAACACTCCTATTCCAAATCCTCTTAAGTTTGATGCTCCATCAAAGTAAAGGTCCCAGGAGTCTACATCGGTTTGGAGTATATCCTCGTCTGAAATGACCAAGTATCTATTTTTTGTGCGTCATTGATGGGATTTTCTGCAAAGAATTCGGCAACGGCGCGCCCTTTTATAACTTTCAGAGGTACGTATTTGAGATCGAACTCTGAGAGCATCAAGGTCCATCTCGCTAGGCGTCCATTGAGGACGGGTTTCTCGAAGAGGTATTTGACAGGATCCATTTTGGAGTATATTTTTACGGAGTAACTAAGCATGTAATGACGTAGCTTCTTCGTTGCCCATAGAAGAGGGAGGCATATCTTTTTGAGTTGTGAGTATTTTCACTCGTACTCCAAGAACTTCTTACTAAGGTAGTAGATAGCCCTTTCTTCCTTTCCTACGGTTTGAGCTAGCATGGCGCCTATAGCTGTTTCGGTTACTGTGAGATATAAACCAAGAGATTGATCCCGTTGAGGTGGCATGAGCACTGGTGGTTTAGCTAATATCTCCTTGATTCGGTCGAATGCCTTTTGACAGTCATCATCCCACATGGTGTGGTCTTTTTTCTTGAGCTTTTTGAAGATAGGTTCACAGATCATGGTGAGTTTCGATATGAATCGACTTATATATTTCACTTTTCCCAGGAATCCTCTGACTTCTTTTTCCGTTTGAGGTTGTGGCATTTCGATCAAAGCTTTGATCATGGAAGGGTCTATTTCTATACCTCGTTGGCTAACGACGTATCCCAGGAGTTTGCCAGATGTTACTCCGAATGCGCACTTCTGAGGATTGAGCCTCATGTTGTACTTTCGTAGCCTTCAGAATAATTTGCGAAGGTTCGCAATATGCCCCTCTCTATCCTTGGATTTGACGATCATGTCGTCCACGTATACCTCAACTTCTTTATGTATCATGTCATGTAGGAGTCTAGTTGCGGTGCGTTGATATGTAGCTCCGGCGTTGATTAACCCAAACGGCATGACCGTGTAGGAATAGGTTCCCCATTGAGTGACAAAGGCGGTCTTATACATGTCTTCTATGGCCATATTGATTTGGTTGTAACCCGCGTACCCATCCATGAAGGATAGTAACGCGTGATCTGCGGTATTGTCCACCAATAGGTCGATATGTGGTAGAGGAAAGTCATCTTTGGGACTTGCTTTGTTTAAGTCTCTAAAATCAACACAAACACGGATTCTCCCATTCTTTTTGGGTACGGGTACTATGTTGGCTACCCAGTCAGAGTACTCGGAAACTTTGATGAACCCGGCTTTGAAATGCTTATCGACTTCTTTCTTAATCTTGAGAGCCCATTCTGCCCTCATTCGACGAAGCTTCTGTTTCACGGGCTTGAAACCTAGCTTAATTGGGATTCTATGCTCGGCGATATCCCTGTCGATCCATGGCATGTCTTTATAGGACACAGCGAAAACGTCTTTGAACTCGTGTAGGAGGTCTATGAAACTAGCCCTTTCGGTAGGGCTCAAGGTAGTCCTTATCCTAAGATCTTGGGGTTCTAGTTCGGTTCCTACATTGATGGGTTCGGTGTTCTCTATTACTGGTCCCTCATCCCCCTCTTGTAGTATTTCCTTGGCTATGTTGGGAGGTATCTCAATTGAGTCTGGGTCTGGGTCATCCTCAGTATCATCGTAAACAGAATTGCATTCAAGATAACACAAAGAGTAAGCAGAACCTGATTTATTCATATTAAAGTTTGAGAAAAGTTGAAACAAAGAAGCCATCTCGATCCGTGGCGGGCGCTAAAAAGGGACAGTTGTTGGGACATTTCCCGAACTACCGTTACTATTTGAGGCTAAGCTAGGAGAAACAAAGGGAATGGGGGTGACGACAGGAGGAGACTCCTTAGTAACTTCTCTAGACTCCGACTCTGACTCTGACTCGAATTCATCGTCTTCTGGTTCTCCTTTGAACATCTCTCCTTCTCCAGTGGTGAGCTTGAAGAGTCATCCTTGATTGTTGGTCCACTTGATTGATTTTCTCCATCCTTTCTGCTGGTTCGCGTTTGTTTCTGTGATTAACGCGGTAGAGTTGAAGTGATCGTCTTGAAGTATTATGGTAATGATCTCATCCCGCGCGGCTCTAATAAATCGATCTTCTCCAAATATTAGACTAACAGCTTGTTCGTCTAAGCAAGGTGCTTGACGAGCCTTGACGATAGGAACCGTTTCTGGAGGGATAAAGTAGCAATCGTGTAAGATCTCGATTCCGGCTAGCTTCCTTCCGAGGTAGTGCCAAGGTTCGGGAAATCCGTGAAAGAGTTCTTGACTTCCTTCCCTAACGAAGTATCCATTTAGGGTAGGGAGATATGGTCGCATCTGGACTCCTACGTGCTTACGGCTTTGAACTTGAGCGAGCATCTCGAGAACTTCCTCTTTAGCGGGTTTGTATCCTAGACAAAGTGGTATTCTTTTTGAGTTGCCTTCCTTGTAGGGTGCGAAGGTGTTTCTTCCGGCAGGGTTCAAAGGCATTCCCGGGAAGTATCCCTGGGATTTGAGTATGTGGTTGACCACCAAGTTGGAGTAGGGATCGTAGTATAGGAGTGTCAACTCACTTTCTATGACACTTATGCTTTAAAAGCCCCCAAGTTCATATATTGGATCCGCAAGGACTTGATTATTTGACTTCTTTTCGATTATTAGCTTGATGGGCGACGAAGTGATCGTCACCACTTTGCCATTTAGTGGAATTTTGATCTTTTGGTGAAGGGTGGATGTTACCGCTTTAGAAGCGTGAATCCAAGGTCTTCCCAGAAGTATGTTGAAGGAAGCTTCAATGTCCACTATTTGGAAGTTAAACTTTCGCTCAATTGGCCCTGTGGCTATGGTTAGGTTAACAAGTCCTACTACCTTTCGTCGTGTACCATCATATGCACGGACACCTTGATTGGTAGGGGTCCAATCCGACTCTTTCATGCCTAGTTTGTATGCCGTTTTCAAGGGTATGACGTTGACCGCGGAGCCATCATCTACTAAGGTCATTGGCACATTCTTCTTTAAGCAAATGACAGTGATGTAAAGAGCCAAGTTGTGACTAGCGCCAAAGGGTGGCAAATCTTCATCTGAGAAAGTAATAGGATTACATAGCTTTGGTGATTCTTGGAAGACCAAGTTGATTACATCGTCGGGTGTGGAGTTATGTGCTACATTTAGTTTGGCCAAAGCTTGCAGTAAAGCTTGGCCATGTGGGAATGAGCTTGCTACTAGTTGCCAGACTGAAAGATCAGCCTTTGTCTTCTGTAATTGCTTTAGCAAATGATCAGTAGAGTCATCTTCGTTATCATTTGGTGTGATAACGTTGGTTGGACCATTTTGAGTAGTACTTTGATATGGACACCCCGAACGAGTTAGGTGTTCAACATCTTGGTCTTCACCATTTTGGACTATTTCCTTGACTAGGGAGTGTTTAATGAGATACCCGTCCTCATCATCGTCAGCCCATACTCCATTGACTGTAGCTAGTTCCCTCATTCTCATGATCTCGTCCTCTAATTGTGTAATTTGGTCGATTAGTTTATCAACCATAGCGACTACATCTTGCATAGTAGCATTTTGGGAGAAAGTTAGTGGCGCATGTTCTTTAGGTGTTGCATTGGGGTCATGTAAAGTAGTCACCACATTTTACAATTCCGAAACTTGCCTATCCACACTCCTTGCCCATGCGATGAAGTCGGCAATGGTAGGGGAAATGGTAGAGTAGAACCCTTCATTCTCAATTGCGTGGATCTCATCTTTGATTGGAGAAATGAGGTGTGAACAATCTAGGGTAGATTCTTCACTTGTGATCACTAGAATTCCAAGAGGATTCTGAGTGTTGTTGGGCTTACTTCCCGGCGGTATTGGTAGTCGACCATCCTCAATCATGTCTTGAAGCACATTTTTCAATTTGTAGCATTTTTATGTGTCATGTCCCTTACCCCTATGATATTCGCAGTATGAATTCTCGTCCCAGAACTTGGACTTCTTTTTAGGTTCGGGTGTAGGGCCTATGGGTTGGAGTTTGCCTTGTTTCATTAACCTTTTTAGAGCATTGGAATAAGTGTCCCCAAGATTTGTAAATTTCCTCGGTGGGGTACTCTTCTTGGATGGCTCGAGGAGGTTAACTTCATCGGTCTTGCTAGTGGAGCCGTAAGAACGACTTGTTGAGCCTTGATATCCTGGGCCTACCGTTTTGGACAAGAGCCCTTTACGGATGTCATCTTCGATCCTTGTCCCTAGCACAGTTAAGTCTTTGAAAGTTTTGATGTTTTGGTACCACAAATGACTCGCATAGATGTGTTTTAGGTTGTCCACGAACTTCTCCACAAGGGTAGCTTTGTCTGGGCGTTCAACTAGTTGGGTACTAGTTTTCCTCCACCTACTTCGGAAGTCGGTGAAACCTTCTTTGTCATTTTGGGTAAGAACCTCTAAAGTGCGCATGTTAACTTGGATTTCAGCATTATCCGCATAATGCTTAGCAAACTCGATCGCGGCATCTTCCCAAGTAGTGATCTTCTTGTGTTCTAGAGAGTAGAACCATTGCTTTGGGATGGTGTCAAGAGATGAAGGAAATATCCTTAAGAACATCTCAGGTTTGATGCCTTTGATAGACATGTAGTCCTTGAAAGCACGGATGTGATTCAAAGGGTTTTCGTGCCCCTTAAATCTAGGGATATCCGTCATGTTGAAGTTGGTTGGAAACTTGGAACTCACGGCCTCATACTTACGGTTATTTTCCCTATAAATGTCATCCCCTTTGAGATACATCAATTGTTCCTCCAAATATTGGAGTCGTTTCTCAGCTGCAGTCATTCCTATGGGAGGGTTTTCTTCCCCGAAGGTGTTCACAAAGCCATCATCTACTTCACTTTCCCGAGGAGGCAACCTTCTTTATACGGTATAAATTCGGCCTTCGATTGTATCGAGACGGTCGTGCACTTGATCTTGAGTGACTTGGAGGGGAGCTAGCGCGGTTAGGATTTGATCATTACCATTCTGGGGTTGGTCGGTGCTTACGTCGCTTGTTTCAGACATCTTTGGAAACTGGATAAGAGATCGACGACGAATCAAAACACGATCGACCATTCTAACACACTTACTAAGAGAGAAATGCTTTGACTTGGGAAGTGGGTCTGTGCCACTTGTGTCGAGTGAGTTTTGAAAAGATGACAAAGTTTGAAAATGTATGTCCTAGTCAACTATAGTGTAGTTGTAGGAGTGGACTCGAAGTGAGGTTTTGAAATGGGCTTGGGCCCGTAATTTTGACTCGACAAATGGATAGAGTTTTGACTCGGTTTTGCTCTAATCATTGGCTTTTTCGAAATTTACATTTTAAAGGGATTTTGATTTTACAAAAATCGTCATGGTTTCGTTTAGAAATGGCGATCACGTAAGGTACAAACATTTATACAAGCATTATAACGGAATGCTGAGTGCATTTAAAAGGGTTTTGGTTTAAAGGGTGGGTTGCCATACCGAACCATCAAACCCGAAGTCTGTGGAGAGGCTCGTGCCAAAAAAGAGTAAGGCCGATTCCTAGTCCATTTCCTCAAGTAGTGAAAGTCCTTGATACAAACAAGAGTAAGTACCATGGTATGGATGACGTCAATCGCTATCAATCCTTAGTCTCAAAAAAGAATTAGGACCGTTTAGACGGGACGATTAGTCGAATGGGTTGGGTTGGGCCTAGGAAGGCCGAATAAACGATCTAGGAAGACCGAGTTATGAAAACCGACAATTGTCTCGTACAAACTATTCCCTAACCTTGTTCAAGTTTCACCCTTTTGGCTACACGTAAGTGTATTATCCCCAGCGGAGTCGCCAAACTGTGGACGCGGGCCACGGGGGCGCTTGGGAAACAAGCGTTTGCATTTGTGGAGTCGCCGCCAATTTATTGTGGAAAATTGGAAATCGTTCGAATACCTCGTGCCATGTCAAGACACAAAGTAGTGACATGAACACCAAGAACTCGTTACCCTTAGCATTCTATGTCTAGAATGACTCTCGTGGATGCCAATGAACACGGATGTTCACAGAGATCTGGAGTAAGGGGTGAGGGTACGTATGAGGAAGCTCTTTTAATCGAACACCTAATGCCGCCCGCCTCGATAGCGGCCTCTACTAATGATTAGGGAAATTATCTATACTCGATATATTGTCGATTATATGCATGCAATGCAACATCCAACGTTTTAATCCTAACATGTGAGAATTAGACTAAGTCGGTTATCAAGTAATTTAACATACAATTAATGTCAAGGTAGGAATTAAGATTCAATTACATGTGAAGGCATACAAATGGTACAATAAAAGAAATACAATAAATACAATAATGAAAATTACAATAATTACATCGGATTCATTGATTTATGTCGAAAATACTTTTTAAACGGATAATTTGAGAAAGAATAAACAAACGAATTAACGAACAGGAATTAGGCGATAATACGAGTAATAGTTAATTACATACGTAAACTAATTAAACTAGGTCAAGGCAGAACGGAAGTTCAGACACAGAAATCAACCTGGAACAGGCGCAACAGAGCTGCGCCCTCTGGAAGAGGCGCAGCAGCTCTTGCTTCTGCATTCAAGGTGAGTTCTGGCCGTGTGAAAGCCGAACAAAAAATCGTTAATATTAGTGGGTGAGTTTAATGATTAATTATGATATTTGACTCGGATGAAAGTGATTTAATACATTAATTACATGTGAATGAGTCATAAAAACGATAAAACATGGATGAAATGAATGTAAACGAATTAATTACATGAATGAAAGATTGATTAGTGACATGGGTGAACTAATTAAGTTAAATATAACGAATTAATGAAGAACTAATGACAGATATGATAATAGACAAATGGAAATATATCAAAGATCGAATTCCAGAAACTCAATATGAAAGAATCGAATCTCTACAACCTTGATTGATTTTAATGACGAAAACCCGCAAATATTGGTTATAAGGGATTAAAGTCGGGATTTAATGATGAATTAAATGATAATGAATTACTTACATGTTAAAATTATTATACTTAAAATTATCGTGTTAAAGAAACAATGAACAATTGATAACGAAACAAAACAATCGAATTATCAAAAGACAAAGGAAGAGGAAAGGAAGCAGGAACTGCGGCAGCCTCACGAAGAGGCGCAGCAGGTGCTGCATCCCTTCGAAGAGGCGCAGCATTTGCTGCGTCCTTTCTCGACGTCTGTCTCCTGATAATCCGTAAAAAGGGTTTTAAACATGGTTTTACAAATCGGTTTTAGAAGTACTTTTGACATAAATCTTACATGATGATTACAAAAAGTAAATAACAATAAACAAAGAAGGATTTACACCCTCGGACTTACATGTTTGACGAAATGAGATGAACTAAGTTTATGTTTTAGTGATGCTGGACTCGAATGTAACGAAAGTGCCCTCGTAAGAGGAAAACGATTAAGATTAATTAAAGTTGATTATTGTGGAGTTGGTCAAATTGGTCGGTCATGCAAAACGAGGCTGGTACTCAGAAAGATCCGAGCTTACGTGGTCGAAAGTTCAAGCACGTAGGCGCCAAAAAGTAAGAACGTGGTCTTAGAATGCAAAGGGAGAAGAAAAGGGCGGACACTCGCGTGAGAAATATGAGGAGCGAAGGCTCCTATTTATACTAATCACGTGAAGGAATTAGAGTTTTCGGAGAAACTTTGGAAGTGAATCTCGGAAAGATTTGAAAAGATACAAAAAAATACGTAGAAAAGGACTTGGGAAGAGGCGCAGCAGTCACTGCGTCCTTTGGAAGAGGCGCAGCACCTGCTGCGTCTGTTCCCAGGTGGTTTCCTCCTGCGGAAGAAATATTTCCGTGTTTAATTTACGGAATAACGGAAAAATCTTGTTTTCCTTAATATTTTTTATGAATATTACGGGAAATTCTTTACCAAAGATTAAAAGATTGTGAAATATGGAATAGAAATATCCGGAACATTCCAGAACATTCTAACTCTGGATTTTTGCGGTTATCAGAAAATGAAGACGGTTTTAGGCTCGGACTCCAAATGTACTCTAATTACTGTCTAAACGACCGTATCGGCGCGTAGATGACAATTAAGAGGTAGACACCAGTGTTTGAGCAATCACTTGATGATAAACTTACGAACTGTCACAAATCGTTCCGCGTACCAAACATGCGGCCCAATCATCACCGGGTGGTTTGCGGGAGGTGCAGAAATGAGGTATCTACACTTGTGAGACCATGATACGTAAATGCCTTACACTTGTTGAGTCAAGAGTTTACGTCTTATATGGTTGTTTGTAAGAGTCTTGGTCCTATCGGATACTAGAGGTGAGATGGAAGCCTTTTAGTTGCGATATGATCGCCGGGATTGATGCTCCCATCCGTTCTTATGGTGAGATGCAAGCCATAAGTGCACATGTGACATTAATAGCCACGTCCCGTGCAGTGTTTGTTATAAATTTTTCAAAGTAATGGCTATGGTTTTCAACTATACGTAT
This sequence comes from Silene latifolia, assembly GCF_048544455.1. Classification (NCBI taxonomy): domain Eukaryota; kingdom Viridiplantae; phylum Streptophyta; class Magnoliopsida; order Caryophyllales; family Caryophyllaceae; genus Silene; species Silene latifolia. The sequence continues at coordinate 78,289,361 of NC_133534.1, forward strand.
TGTGATGATTGACCACTCGTTTATCTATGTCACATGACTTAAGTATTAGTCTTGTATAATTCGGATAGTTGCATATGTCATATTTCATTGGAATTCGTGCTTATGATTAATTAATCGTATATATGTTTCTTTCCTTTACTTGACTTGTTTAAGTATGCCTATGACATGCTCATTTTCTATTCTATCTTGCTTCCTCTTATTATTCTAAAATGAATGATCCCATGCTTATTCGTTCAAGTGAATTGTATCTCGTATTTATCATGCCTTGCCTTAGTTGAGTTCTTTGTTATGTTCATTTTGATATAATGTGGCTAGGAGAACCTTGTGTTACTCCCCACTGATTGTGGCGTTCATGTTTATATGGATGACAGGTATTAGTTGGAGCATTTATGGGGTGAAGACATGTGTGAGCTAGCGAGTACCTTGGCCGTTGGATTTTGTCTATCGTTAAGCTTAGACTCACCTCTTAGACTTGTTATCCGTGGGATATCTTTTCCCCCTTTATTTTGCTAGACTTGGTTTGTAATAACCTAAGTTTGCTTATCGTTGCTCTCGTTTCATTTTGTTAGTGACTCCCGCATGTTAGACTTTAACTAATGATAAGAAGTTTTTTAAAATTTCATAATTTCCGCTTAAATTTATTAGTTACATTTTCCGCATTATCGCGGTTAGTCACAAAGAATATAAAAGGAAAAGTCGGTTCTTATTATCAACATATATTGACCACTTGATTTGTGATGAGCACCTCAACTGTTCAAGCATGACACCTCTGTCATTAAAGCATATACATTCATAGGTCTACAAAAACTTTGGAGAGACGGTCTCTACTTAAATTATTGAAAGAACACTTTATTGTACCCCTTTTGTTATTAACTGTGGCTTAAAATGTCTATTTTATTTAGTACATAATTTTATAACAATCGTACTCATTTTATCATACATTGTAACCATTTTTATTAGTACCTCATTTTACAGTATACGTATCCATTTTTTCTTTTCGTACCAGTTTTTCATCAATTTGTAATTGGTCGATCAGAAGACCTACTGTTCAGTCTCATGGGGGTTGTACAGTGGCACTAAGCGCTTTTGAAGGAAAATAAATTTATTATTATAGTAATTTTGATTTTTGTGGATTTACAATAAATTCATGGTTGTGTTTTAAGGGTTTTTTGTTTTAACATTCTCGCTAGAGAAATTTTTTTGATATAAACTAATGGAGTGTTGGATATCGCCTTCATGAATATAATAGATGCCATTGTTGAATTGGTTTAACGTTGTATGTGTTCTTATTGATTGAATTGTAATTTTACATCTATCAAAATCTTTCACACAGTCAAAATCACGTAATTTTATAAGAGAAAGTTGCACAATTTCTATTTATATACCCGTGCAACTTTGCCGGGTTTTAAAATTGTAATAAATAAAGTAAGGAGTTTTAAAGGCGTTTGCAATTAAAAGAATTTTACTTTATTATCTTGATATGCTCAAAAATAATTTTGCGTGAAAAGTCTCTCTTTAATTAAAAGAATGAAAGTAGTATTTATTGAATACAGAAGCTAAGGTTTAGAATTTCGAAACCCTAGAGCCGTGTGAAAGAAGAAAGAATGCTACTTAAGATTTTATCTTATCTTTTATGGAATAATATTTTAATAAAGAAGATATGAAATATTTCTTTAATAATTATATCAAGATATATTGTACATTGTTATGGAAAACATATCTTATTTAGATGATTAAATAAATATGAAATCTTTAATATATTATTATCAAATAAGATAAGCTAAACCCTACCTTGCACAATAAGGAAACGAGAAGTGAATCATGGCTAAGATAGCCGTCCTCTTCAACGCAACCCTAGGCGGCACAAAACCCTAGGTGGGCTCTTTTTAGGTTTTACCATGAATAATAGTATAAATCTTAGATAGCATAACAACTCATAAGTTGTATTACTTATCAATAGAATAATAACTAATTATTCACCTTAAAAGTCATAAGATATAATCAAAATAACTACTTTAAAAATATAAAACCATTTTGAAATATTTCAGCTCTTTAAAAACAAAGTTCTTCATATGTCATCCAAAGTTATAGTGCAAAGAGCTATAACTTTAGATCTTGCTTAGTAAAGTGATAAATAAAACAGCTATAACTTTACTCCACAAAAATCACATCTAAAGATACCATTACCAAATGACGACCTATACTATCTAATCTTCCTGGAGATCTTCAGTAGTCGATCATCTTTTATCTTGAATATAAGCTCTTCATCTTGAGCTTCAAAACTTGAGTAATCATCAAAACTTGTATTAGTCTAGTATTTGTCTTGATATAACCAACAAGCTTTGTTCAACGTTCTTGTAACATTTAGCAAACTATTACAAGTACCAAATATATATATATATAGACACAACATACTTTATCATTATCAAAACTTAATAGGACATATATGTAACTATATTGTCCAACAAATTCCCCCTTTTTGATGATGATAAGTCTCCTACGATTTGTGTCTAAAGAAAGTTCCCCCTCAATGTAATATCATCATATTGTAGAAGGGTTAAACGCAAGGCAAGACAATTATATTTAAAAGTATAGCATCTAAGGACCTTATGAGGCTAAAGGTCTTGACAAGGAGCAAGCTTAGGCAATTACTATAAATCGAGGTCATTTCTTCCCCCTCTTGACATCATCGAAAAGATGAGAACATGATATAAAATAACCAGAATAATATAAACAGAGGAAAGAAAAGAAAATCAAACATAGATTATACGACGAGAAAGTAATCATCATCTAGCAAAGTCGAGAATAATATGTCGTAGTTAACAAACCAAAATAGCAATGCCAATGGGCCGAATAGAAATAGTGCCAAAATCGGCCGAATGACATAAGAGTAATTAAGACTAAAGGGCCGAATGAGATAGAAATGTTGTTAAGGCAAGCAAAGCAAAAGACAACCGAAAACAAATAAAAGTTTTAACGGCGAGGATGATTGACTGTACGGGGATTGACATAGCCGGGTCTAGTGCGCAATTCAAGGGACTCAAGACGGTCAAGGCAAGAGCGAACATGAGTAGCTTGGGTCGTCAAACAAGTATCGAAGTTGAGCACTTTAAGGGAAAGAGCCTTCGTAGCTTCGAATATAAGACCCATCTCACCGTCGCATCTTTCGACCCACCATCATAATCACTGCTCCTTGGCTCACCAAATTTTCCATGGGTGTAGTATGACGGACCACATCATGAACAACCAAATCCAAATCCCTCCTCATAAGCACAACCCGCTCCTCCAAACTCGAAATTGCAGCAACAATCGAGTGAATATCAACCGAGGCATCACTCTGTTTTGCCATCCCAGACCGAGACACAACATCCATCGACAATTGTGTTTGAGCCTCCATCTTTGCATTTATACCAACCATAAACTCCTCCAATCTCTTATCCATAGCCGCCAACACCTCCGACGACTTTTCTTCAACAATCCCCTTAGAAACGAACACCAACTCCGGTCCCATCACACCAAGTTTCATCAATAGTAAAAACTTTTCACCCATCGTATCCCGAGTCATGACACCGTAACTTGCAACATCCACAACTTTTATGACCTCCAAAATGTTGGGAAATGTGTCCTCAACAATAGTGCGATCACATGATTTAAATATCATTATTAAATCTCATTTTAAGAATACATTTGGGATGTAATATTTTTACAGTCAACTGGTCCACACATATCAGTAATGATTGGCTGACTAGAGTTTGACATTACTGTCGTGCGACGGTGGTGATCAGTTGATCCCCTTAGGTCATACCTATAGGGAAATACTCTTAATTGATTATTTAATTGATCGTATACCGATACGAGTTAATTAAATTACTTAAAATTGACGGATGATTTTGTGAGTATAATTTACGTATCTTATTGTAAATATGATTAAATGAGACACGGTCTAAGTAATCGAATTATTTTATTACTTAGATGAAATTATTGTTTAAAGAAACAATTGAAACGGAATGAATAAATTATTATAAATACAGAATGTTGTAGTTTATAATTTGGAAACATTTTTGGTACACGTAATTACGAATTACTAGTCGATTTTGTAAATGACATATTTTATGAGTATGTTGATTTTTAATATGTTAAAAATACATTACATTGTGACATGTCATGTAACATGTTACATGTGACAAATTTGACAAATTACAAAATAAAATGGGTTCTCCATTTTATGCTTAAAAACCGAAAATGAGGAGGTAGTGTAAGATATATATTGTGGTTTTATCTTGAGTGGAAAACACAATCATGATATCTAAGTACTAGCCTTGCAAGCCTAAGCTTTTGAGAAGAGCAAAAACAAAAGGCATTGGGCATACTACCCAATGCTCTCTTTTTCGGCCTCCCACAAGAAAGAGAGGAGAGCTCTTCTCTTTAATCAATTATTCATTCTTCCCATCTTTTTCTAGTGTAAGAAAATCCTCCAAAAAAACTCTCTACAATTTATGATAATTCTAGAGAAATAAAATCTCACAAAAACATCACCTCTTGACCGAAATTTTCAAGAGCCAAAATACAATTTATTTTGTGTCATTTTTATGGTAAAACTAATATTATTACTAGATCTAAATAGTATTGGTTTATTAAGATGTATTCCTTGGGTATATGCTTTTGGGAGGGATTCTACCTTTGAGTCCTTGTTCTTCCATTTTGAGAGCTCAAGAACAAGTGAGTAGGTAAACTCACTTGTGCCCATAAATCCGAAAATCACATGGTGAGATATAGATTTTTCCATCTCTTTAATTAATGTTTGCATGCATAAGACCTTTATTAATTTTATGACAAATTAATTTATAAACATATATGAATATGTTAGTGTATATAGATCTACATTTCCTTCACAAAAGACGAGATATCCACATGCCGTAAGGCAAATCAATGGTGGTGGATACCTTGTCTTTTCAAGAATGCTAGTTTGGATAATCCGATTAAAGACAAGGAGAGGAAGACCCACCTTCCTTCTTTCCAACCAAGAGAAAACGGTTATCATCTCATAACTCGAGATCTTGTCACGACCACCAAGACGAGGAATAATAGTACTCCAAAGAAAATTAATGAAAATTTTTACCTTGGGTGGAAAGAGGGCCGTCAATAAATGACTATTGCGAGTAGCATCTTTATCAAAAGACCGCTTGATTACCTCTTAACTTCATCCGTAATATCGCCCCATTCTTGACTTGGATTAATTTCGAGTCCATCATCAGGAACCAAAAACTCAGAACAAAAATCACCAATGGAGATGTTAACACCCTTGCCATTCACCACTGCATGCAAGACACCTTTTGACACTTCAACGAGGCATAGAACTGAACAAGCTTGATAGGATACACCGAACCCGAGAACTCACACACCATTTTCCACCCTTGAAAAGTGAGAAAATCCGAGAAAAATTGAAAAGCTTCAATTTTTTCATACCAAGAACTTGGATAAGTCCGTCCACCATGAATACCTTATTGAAGGACTTGATCAATTGATTGTCTTTCATATTTTGTAAGACGAAGTTTATTTAACCCTAACTCCGTTGCATACGGCATATATTCACGAAACATCGTCCTCCGTACACCATCTCGGACTATAATACCATGATCCACCTCCCTTTATTCAAGAACAACATCACTCACCTTGTTCTTTCCTTTGTCTAATTTTCGTCTTTTACCTCCAACACTAGACTCGACCTGAGGTAACCAAGTGGTGTTAGTCCAGTGGTAGCCGGGTTAAACCTTGAAGCTTGCAGAAATGCAGGAGTTGAGAGGTACCCGGTTCGACTACCAGCTGGGGCGATGATCACTTGGCCACTACAGCCCCCGAAGGGGGTGGCTTACATGGTCCATGTGGTGGTGCGGGAACGCATGGGTCCGGGGGGGGGGATTCAACCCACTCATCACCAAAAAAAAAAAGACTCCACCTGAGGTTGGGTGGTAAGGGAGTGTTTTGGTTTCCGTTTATATGAAGGAGGTGTGGTGGTGGTAGTAGTTTTCGTAGATTTGGTTGTGGAATGGGTGGAAGGAGTGTTTGGTGATGTCATGGTGAGGTAAGGTTAAGTGTATAGGGGTTTGGGTTTTGGGTTTTCGAAAAAGAAGAGAAGAAGGGTGATGTGATGATGGTGATGGTGGGTTCCGTGTAAGAGGTTAAATAGTTAAGAAGAATTTGACATTTGGTCAAATTAGGGAAGCAAGTAGAAGAATTATGGTAGGAGTAGGATATATGGAAGATTTTGACGGTTTGTGTAGATAGGATGTTAGATTTTATTTCCAATTTTCAATATTGCATATTATATCAAATCTCTAAAAAAGGTAAATAATTTGATATGATAAAGAGACGATATAACAAGATATTTTGGAATTTGTCATATTATATAAAAAAAAAATAACCAAAAATAAGGTAAAGAACAATAGAATAAATTATGAAAATTTTCGACCAAAATATTTTGTGAGGATGGAATTTGGTTCGTATTATGGACATAAAATATCAACAATGCATAGACGGAATATCTTGTAATATAATAAAATATTTGACAATTATTATCTCGCAATGGAATATACGGACACAATTATAAAATCTCGTCTAAATCTAGTCAATCATAGAAACAAGAAATATTTATGTCAAGTTTAATTGCCATCGATTAAAACAATTTGCAACCGCAAATTCTCAAAATGTTCTCTAGCCAATGCTTTTGTCAAAATATCTGCCCACTGTTTTTCGGTGCTACAAAACTCAAGACTTATATTGCCCTTTTCTACTTGGTCTCTAAGAAAGTGGTGCCTAATATCAATATGTTTAGTACGTGAGTGTTGTGCGGGATTTTTAGATATAATAGTGGCACTCGTATTATCACATAAAGTAGGTACATAACCAACATTCACACCATAGTCAGATAATTATTGCTTTAACCAAAGTAATTGAGAACATACCAAGGCAGCAGCAATATATTCAGCTCTAGTAGTAGATAAGGCAAATGAATTTTGTTTCTTAGAACCCCAAGTTATAATGCATGGTCTTACAAACGTAGCAATGCCATATGTACTTTTTCTATAAAGTGAACAACTTGCATAGTCTGCATCTGAATACCCTATTAGATCAAAATTACACTCAAGTGGATACCATAAATATAATTTTGATGTACCAATCAAATACCTCAAGATCCTCTTAACTGCTATCATATGCGATTCTTTAGGGCACGAATGAAAACGTGCACACAGGCATATACTAAACATAATGTCAGGACGACTTGTAGTTAAGTATAGAAGTGAACCAATCATACCTCGATAAATTGTTTCATCGACACACTTACCATCCTCGTCCAATGTCACTTTCTTATCTGTGACCATTGGAGTAGGCATTAGATGCGAATTTTACATCCTGAACTTTCTGATTAGTTCCTTGATGTATTTTTGTTGGTGAATCATAATGCCTTCACTATTTTGTTGAATTTGAAGTCCTAGAAAAAACTTGAGTTCTCCTATCATGCTCATTTCAAATTCCGAAGTCATCAAATCTGAAAAATACTTACACGATCTATTATTAGTTGAACCAAAGCTAATATCATCAACATAAATTTGTACAACTAATAAATACGAACCCTCGTATTTCAAGAACAAGGTCTTGTCGATAGATCCTCTTTTAAAATTACTTTCAAGTAAAAAGGTGGACAATCTGTCATACCAAGCCCTGGGAGCTTGTTTCAAACCATATAAAGCTTTATCTAACTTATAAACGTGGTTTTGAAACTTGCTATCCAGAAATATTGGGGGTTGCTCTACAAAGACTTATTTTTTCAAATAACCGTTGAGAAACACAGTCTTAACGTCCATTTGAAACAATTTCATTCCTTTGTGTGCAGCAAAAGCTATTAAAAGTATAATGGCTTAAAGTCTAGCCACAGGAGCGAAGATCTCGTCATAATCTATTCCTTCTTGTTGATTGTATCACTGTACAACCAATCTTGCTTTATTTCGAACAATAACTCCTTTGTCATCCAGCTTGTTTCTGAATACCCATCTGGTACCAATAACAGATCGATCTTTAGGTCTAGGAACCAAGTGCCACACTTTATTCCGTTCGAACTGTTGGAGTTCATCTTTCATGACAACGATTCAATCTGATTCAGCTAAGGCTTCTTTGATATTAGTAGGTTCGATGGTTGAGAGGAAGGAGTAGAAGGAGCAAAAGTTGTTTAAACCCCTACGTGTTTGAACGCCTTTCCTTATATTTCCAAGAATGTTCTCCATGGGATGAGAGTCTTTATATTTCCATTTCTTAGAAGCTGGAGGCACATCATAATCACTTGAACTGGGCTCACCTTCATCAAATGATTGAGATTTATGAATTGTTCCCCCTAAGTTCAATCCTAGGGTTATAGTAGAATCAGGTATAACCCTAGATTTTATTCCTTGGTTTAGATTTGAAGTTATAGCTTCATCAGTTATAACCTCAGTTTCCAAGTTCTTGTTTTGAGAGGTGGTTATAGTATTATCAACTATACTCTCAGCTCTCTTTCCTTTTCATTTGAAGGATCTCCATGTTCATCATTTGTGCCTTCAATTTCTTTATCTTCTTCATCCAGCTCTGGAGGATCATCTCTAGATAAATGGAAATCAGGTTCATTCACATCTTCTTCCTCATCCTGTTCAGCTTTATCAAACACATTATTTTCATCAAAAATAACATGAACACTTTCGTCGATACATAATGTTCTTTTATTAAAAACCTTGTATGCTTTACTATGAATTAGAGTACCTAACAGAAACCACTTCATCACTTCTGGGATCAAATTTGCTTAAACGGTTGTTGCCATTGTTATGGACGAAACATTTATTCCCGAAGCAACGTAGATGAGATATGTTGGGTTTTCGTCCTCTAAGGAGCTCAAAAGGAGTCTTCTTATTGATAGGTCTAATCAAAGCTCTATTATGAACATAGCATGCGGTACTAATGGCTTCAGCCTAAAAATTACGAGGTAGTTCACTACACAAAAGCATAGTAAGTGCCATATCCTCTAGTGTTCTATTCATAAGTTCAACAACACCGTTTTGTTGTGGGGTTCGTGGTGCAGAAAAAATGTGTCCCACACCATTTTCCCTACAAGATTTTATAAAAGCATGATTATCAAATTCGGTGCCATGATTAGTACGTATAGAAACTAATTTTGATTTATACTTATTTTGGGCAAGCTTCATCAGAATTACAAACTCATCGAAAGTTTCATCTTTTGAATATAGAACGAGAGGCCAAACATACCTTAAATAGTCATCAACTAGAACAAAAACATACCTGGATCCACCTCTACTTTTGACCTTCATTGGGCCAACTAGATCCATATGTACTAGTTCCAGTGGTTCTTTGGTGCTTACAACTCTCTTAGGTTTGAATGACGATCTCACTTTTTTGCAACGAGCACATGAGTCATATATCGTCTCTTGATCAAATTTGATTGATGGCAACCCTTCAACCAAATCCCATTTCTTGAGTTTATTCAGTATTGTCGAGCTAATGTGAGCAAACCTCTTATGCCATAAACACGGATCATTTAAAGTAGCTTTCATGCATGTAAACGAGTTAGTACGAATTGCATTCAAATTGATCATATAGACATTCCTTTTACGATGACTTTCAAGAATAACACTACTTGTTCCTTCAATTATTATACGACAAGTATCCGAGTGAAAAATGACTATTTCCCTTGTCACATAATTGAGAGATACTAAGTAAATTATGCTTGAGTCCTCTAACAAGATATACATCACTAATTGCATGAGAGGTATACCAACTTTACCAATACCTACAACCTTACCTTTCTTATTATCTCCAAAAGTAACCTTACCTCCATCAAATGGTTCAAGTGAAAGAAACAGGTTTATATCTCCTGTTATATGCCTTGAACAACCACTATCAAGGTACCATATATTATTTTCTTTCACCACAACCTGCAAAGAGATTATATACAGTTTTTAGGTACCAAGCAAGGTTGGGTCCTTTAATGTTAGTTACCCTTAAGATTAGATCTTTTCTAACCCAAACCTGTCTAATGGTTTTTCGTTTGATAGACGAATGGGTTTGTCTTGACGGTGTCCTATTCTTAGGGTGAGCTCTAAGTGTTTCACGTGGTTGCTTTTCAGGTTATTTAGGGGGAGCCTTATTCTTATACGACTCTTTAGGCTTTTGTGGTTGTCTAGATTCATTAGTTTTTTTCTTATAGTTAAAACTCATATCATAGAACCAACGAAAATTATTATATCTTTCTTCATTCAAGTTTTGTTCATTCGTGGAAATATCATTTTCTTCAACTACTGTGTCAGACGTTTTAACAAATTGAATACCTTTGCGTAAATCTTGTACGCGTTTAACACAATTGTCTCGAATATGTCCCGTATGATCACAATAATTGCAAATCAAGTATTCAGGTAAATTGACATATTTTCTCTTCCTGAAATCTCATTCGGAAGGAGTTGATTTGCATTTAGAGTGGTCTCTACGACCATAACACTCATGTCCTAAACTCATTTTCATGTTGTTGTCTGATTGCTCAGTTAGAAAATTTAGGACTTTCGTGCTTCCTTCCCACTTATCATGAACCTTTCTAGCATGTAAGATCAAATCCTTTAAAGATTGAATTTCTTTTAAATATTTGGAATGATTTACTTCTACATCTTTAGAGGGTTATTCTCTTTATAGTTGTCACAGATGTCCTGGAATCTTTTATTAAGAACTCGTACCATTTCCGAATGTAATTTATTAGTATCGGATAATAGAGTTTTAGATTCTTTCAATTGCTGATTTAGAGAATCAATTTCCTTCTTTTGATATGAAATTGTAGCTTCTCTAGCTGTAGCTTCAGATTTAAGAAGCTCTTTGACTTTTCTCAATTCTAAGGTTATAGCTTCATTAGCTATAACTTTAGACTCAAGAACCTTTTTCTCAACATTTGTCGAATCTGAAGTTGTAGCTATATTAATTGTAACTCTAGATTTAAGCTTCTTGGCTTTAGCTTTTAGAAGATGATTCTCCTCAGCAATATCTAGAATTTGTTCTTTCAAATATTTCAATTCCAGATCTTGTTTGTGACACTTATCAAGAGATTGCTTAAAATATTCGATTAAAGCATTCTTAGGCAGGTTTTTAACTTGTTTCTTAAGTTCAAGATAACTTACCTCTTCTTCTTCATCGTCTGAGTCAGATTCTCCTAGGAAACAACATTCTGATTTCAAACTCGTGCTATCATCATCGCTTTTAGAAATTAGGTCAAGACTAACGTTGCTTAGACAAAGATTAGCAACCTCTTCATCTTCAGACGCTTCATCATCTTCTGTGTTGAGGTCTCCCCAACACGATGCCATCATTACTTGTTTGAACTCCTTTTGGTCTTTTCACGCTTAGTCTTGTCTTTAATTTTCTCCCATGTGGGACAGTCCTTGATTATATGATCAGACTCTCCACGCTTGAAGCATCTTCTATTGATGAACGAATTTTTTGACTCAGTTGCTTTCTTATTGAAGGATTTATTACTATTGTATGACGATTTTGCTTTCTTGTTTCTAAAGATCTTCTTTCTGAATCGTTTAGCAAACAAGACCGTTTCATCCTCAATATCAGAATCAACCTTTCCATTTGTCGATGCTTGCAGAACCATGCTCTTATTTTTACTTGGCTCGACATCATCGTTATCAAGAACAAGCTCATGAGCCATGGGTGCTCCTATAAGCTTTTGATACGACAAGGAGGTAATATCTCTTGATTCCTCCATTACTGTGACCTTAAGACGCCATTTTTTGGTCAGACTCCTAAGGACTTTCCTAGCAATGTCCTCAGATTCAAACTTCCTACCAAGATTTTTTTTACTCATTTATAATGCTTGAAAATCGTGTAGACATGCTATCAAGAGATTCATTTGGCTCCATTGTAACGAGCTCATATTTTTGAATCAGCAAGTCAATACGATATTTCCTAACGATTTTTGTCCCCTCATAAGCCAATTCAAGACCATCCCATGTTTCCTTGGCCGAGGTACAAGATGAAAAGCGATCGAATTCAGTTGACGTCATGCCGTTTTGCAACAAGCTTATAGCTTTCGAGTTTTTCTCAGCTTTCTTGTAAGTAGCCTCCACATAGTCTTCTTCTTTTTTCTCATAGGTAGTGCCTTCAGTAGATCCGCCCAAAATTTTATTCGCTCCATTTTGTATGATCTTCCAACACTCCCAATCATGTCCTTTTATGTAGTGTGTCATCATGTTTTTCCAAAGTCCATAATTCTTCCCATCAAAGACGGGACACTTTAGATACTTGGAATCCATTTCACACGTGTAAGGCAGCGGAATAAAAAGTAAATAAAATAAAAGGAGATAGACGGATCAGCCTCTTTGTGGTTTGGAAAACAAGAGCATGAGGCTCTGATACCAATTGAAGAGTATCGATCCGAAATACTCAAGAGGGGGGGGGGGGGGTGAATTGAGTATAAGTAAATAAGCCCACTTTTTTGATTATGTCCGTATGAAGCGTGTAAATATCAATTAGTATGAGTTTATTGATTAAATTCAACTAACTTGATTGTATGTGAAATGAATAGTAAAACGAAATATGTAAAAGATGCAAGGACACACGGATTTTTGAAGTGATTTAGTTTCAGAGGTCGAAACCTACGTCCACTATTCTCGATTAATAATTTTGTACCTTTCTACGGATTACAAAATTACTAACCCACTCGTACAACTAACTTTAGTTGTAACTCAAATGAGTACCGTTAAATACTCGATTTATCTATTTTACGTTAATAAGAAAGTGCTTGAATGTGATTTCGATGTTCACACAATTGAACGAATAATAAACAATTTTAAGCACTATTGTTCAATAACAATATTAATAAACGTAATTGACAAATGAAGAACTTGACTTTTCAAAATAATAAATAAAGTAAGGAGTTTTAAAGGAGTTTGCAATTAAAAGAATTTTAATTTATTTTCGTGATATGCTCAAAAAAAATTTTGCGTGAAAAGTCTCTCTTTAATTAAAAGAACGAAACTAGTATTTATAGAAGACGGAAGCTAGGGTTTAGAATTTCAGACCCTAGAGCCGTGTGTCGTGTGAAAGAAGAAAGAATTCGTCTTAAGATTTTATCTTATCGTTTATGGAATAATATCTTAATAAAGAAGATATGAAATCTTTCTTTAATAATTATATCAAGATATATTTTACATTTTTATGGAAAACATATCTTTTTTAGACGATTAAAGAAATATGGAATCTTTAATATATTATCATCAAATAAGATAAGCTAAACCCTAACTTGCACAATAAGGAAACGAGAAGTGAATCATGGCTAAGATAGCCATCCTCTTCCACGCAACCCTAGACGACACGAAACCATAAGTGGGCTCTTTTTAGGGTTTACCATGAATAATAGTATAAATCCTAGATAGCATAACAACTCAAAAGCTGTATTACTTATCAATATAATAATAACTAATTATTCACCATAAAAGTCATAAGATATAATCAAAATACCTACTTTAAAAATATAAAACCATTTTGAAATATTTTAGCTCTTTAAAAACAAAGTTCTTCATAAGTCATCGAAAGTTATAGTGCAAAGAGCTATAACTTCAGATCTTGCTTAGTAAAGTTATAAATAAAACAGCTATAACTTTACTCCACAAAAATCACATCTAAAGATACCATTACCAAATGACGACCTATACTATCTAATCTTCCTGGAGGTCTTCAGTAGTCCATAATCTTGTATCTTGAATATAAGCTCTTCATCTTGAGCTTCAAAACTTGAGTAATCATCAAAACTTGTATTAGTCTAGTCTCTGTCTTGATATAACCAGCAAGCTTTGTTCAACGTTCTTATAACATTTAGCAAACCATTGCAAGTACCAAATATATATATATATATATATATATATATATATATATATATATATATATATATATATATATATATATATATATATATATATATATATATATATATATATATATATATAGACAACATACTTTGTCATTATCAAAATATAATAGGACATATAACTATATGGTTGAACAAGTGGGGTCTTGCCTTGAACACGTCAAGTAATTGCTTTGCAAGCCAAGATGACTTCAACTGTCTATTACTCTCCATTTTTCTTTGACAGTTGTGAGCATGATTTACAGATTTAACAACAAAACAGGCTCTGCTGTTGTCCCAGCTACCATATAACTTGAATGGACACCCTTTCTTACATTTCACACCAAGCCTTTTACCTCTACTCTTATCACTAACCACAAATGTCAAGTTCCTTCCTTGTCCTATGGCATATCTAATTGCACATTCTCTGAATGTCTCCCTTGTAGAGAATCTGAACCCAACACACCATTTAAGTTTTGAGAAGTCTGTCCTCTCATTCACCACAGAAATTGTGGATCTTCTCCTCCTTTTTAGAATAGGGTCCTCATCACTTTCATCTAGTGTGATTACCTCATCCTCACTGTCTTCATAATCACTTACAATACCATCACCGTGCTCACTTTTTGTACCACTACCCTCACCAGTAGGTTCAGATTCCCGGCTAGGTAGTAATGTTGCTGCTGCTTGTAATTCTAGTTGTTAGCTACTGAAATTACTTTTGCATTCCAATCCTTCACCCTCTATGTAGCCTCTTTTAATTCTTCATCCTTTGAGTAGCCATCAGACTCATATTGTGCATCACTAATTACCTCCTCAACTACAAAATCAGCTTCCCTTCCATCCTCAACTTCATTTTCACCCTCTGTATCTTCAAACTGACTCTCCTCAGGAGCAACTTCTGAATCACTTATATCTTCATCAAGATCAGGGTCATAACCAAGATCTTTACCCTCACTTATATCTTCATCCTCTAACTCAACATCTTCATAAAGGCATCCCAAGTCCGCATCTTCCTCATATGAAGCAAAGTGACTTGATATAGTTATGTCATTGAAATCAAAGAACTATTCAGGTTGTGGTTGTGGTTGTTCTGGTGGAGATCTGGGTGAGGGGATGGTAGGCTTAGGGTTTGTTTTTAGCTTTTGGGAAGATGGTTCTTTTAGGGTTTCACTACTTTTTTTTTTATTGAGATGTGAGATTTAATGTGGCAAACCTTGTTTTGATGACTTTTTTCTGAATATTCAATGCTATCTTTGGGTGGTCCCTCTCTTGTAGTCTTACCAGAAGATGCTTCATTAAAAGATGCCTCCTTTACCCTCTTACTGGATTCCACCCCATTTACCCTCTTACTTTTATTCAACCTTTCTCCTAGGAGTCAATTTTTTTACCACATTTAACTATAGGCTAAATATTTCCTTCCCCTCTAACCACCTCAAGTGTAATAGCCGCCACGTTAAGGGCCCGTTGACTAGCCGTTGATTGACCTTAGACACTTGGTAGACCCTTTAAAACATTTTATACAATCGTACTTAGTACTTGATGACCTTTAGACGTGGGGAACTCGATCTAGCGTAGGCTACTCGATCGAGTAGTCTAGGGACTCGATCGAGTAGAGGCCACTTGATCGAGTATGGCGAGTTCAGCGTAAGTATATAATTCGTGAGTGGTAAACCCAAATCACTTTTTCATTTCTTTTCTCCCTAAACCTAATAGGTCGACACTTCTTCTCCTTCACCATCTTTCAACCCTTGAGATCACTTTTCACTTGGAGACACCATGGGGATGGAGATTTGAGTCGGATAGCGGTCTTGTCACCGGAATGCCGAGCATAGGTAAGTCATCATCATCATACTTAGGTTTCGTTGTGGTTATGGTTGTTAGTAATAGGGTTTTCCCTACTGTTTGTGATAGGTGTTAATGGTGGTTGCTCTGTCTTCATATGGATGTATGCAGTGTTGATGCTGATTGTTAAAGGTATGTTTTCCTACTCAGTACTGTTGATTAATTGTCTTGTGTGGTGTATAGTATTGTTGATTGTGTGATGGTAATGTTATGTTTGTGTACGGGGTGCATCCTTGGCTGAGTGAAGTCATCATCGGGAATGGCTTCACGCCCTTGATAGTTGTACCACCGTAGTTGATAGTTGTTTGTTATTAGTTGTATCTTTTCCTTTTGTTAAGTTAAACCTGTAATAAACTTAAATTGTTCTTTTATTGACGTTATGGTATTTACTATTCCTCGGGCAACTGAGATGGTAATGCCCTTATCTGTTAGGGAAGGTCTGGTTAAGGCTCCTTGGGTAGATGGGGGTGTTACATAAAGCATGTGCATTAAGTGGGCCAGTTTATAACCAGCAACCAAATAGCACTCAACAACCCTGTGTTCAGCAACATATTTAAACATACCACAAACACCAATGTCATTAACTGCCCTTTGTAATCCCACTTCAGGAATAAACCAATAAACTGCATCAAATTCTCTATTAAAGCAACCATATTTTTCTGTCTCTTCAAGTATTGTAAACCAACAAAATTCATCTTCATCTACAACAGTCGTCCTAAATATCTTACCCTTATACACTAGTCCTACTTCATTCCTAGCAAATGATCCTCCATACCATAATTTGACAGTTACAAAATCATTTGGATTTCCCTAAACAAAAAATTAAAATCAATCAGAAACCCTAAACCATTTGCGACAAAATAAAAGTAAAATTAAACCTAAGTGTAAAGCAATTGAAAATAAAAAAAAGGGGAAAACAGATTATTTAAATGGAAAACCCTAAAAAACTAGCACAATAATTAAATGAAAACCCTAAATTTTTTGTCAAATAAGATATGCATACCTTATCCATGGTACAACTTGAATGTGCAGATATCGAACTTTCAATGTGTCTTCAATATTGACGATAATGGGGATTCAGTTGAATGAAAATGAAGAAGATGAAAAAGGAAGAGAAAATGAGAGGCTGATGAAAAAGGGCGGTGAAAGGTTAAAAGTGAACAAAACTGGGTGAAAGGTGTGTTTAAGAAGTCTCTGGGCGTTTAAAATGAAGGGTGACCTTTGTAACAGGTTGCCCTTCCGCCGTAGTGATATAAGTTAAATGATAGTAAAGATAAGATTAATATGGGATAATTAATATGATGGATTAAATGGGGGAAGGAGAGGCTTAAGATGGATTATTGGCATTAAATAACCCTAAATTTTATGTCTTATAATAATATGATTAAATAAGACGAAATTTAGTAATTAAATGTTATTTTACTAAATTAAAGAGGTTTTCGTATATAATGTGAGGTGGAGATTATTGACTAATTAATTTTACAAGAGTTGTAAAATTAGCTAAGAGGGTTTTATAAGACCCATTATATATCGATATAATGGTTAAATATCACTTAAAAGTTAAGTTTATATTTGTCACAAGTTTGTGTCATTTAAATGTTAAATGATCAAATAAATATTTAATTATGTAAGACAATTAAATATAGGACTTATAAGCATTTGTATGGCAAATTTCAAAAGTCAAAATAAGACACAAAAGGTCTCATAGAAACCGAAAATTGGTAGACAAGTGGAGGTTTTAGTCAAAAAGTTTGCCTAACACCATGTTATCATGTCTACTACTATTCTTGAATTGTTATTTTCACAAACTTAAACGACGGAATTAAAACCCATCATTTTATTTTTTTTTCTTTTTTTGAAAAAGCACCTCAATGGTATACTTAATTAATAAACGATCAGCCAAAACAGCAGTGTTCGCAATCGGAGGTAAAACATCCGACCACACACGTTTACCAACAACTCTAGGAAAAAGATGAGCCAAAGCATGAGCAACACTGTTGTTAACTCGACGCGTATACACCCACGAGATGGACATAAAAAGACTAGCTAAAGACAAAATATCATTATTAATAACTAAAAAGAAAACATTCCTTCCTTGCTTCTTCCTGTTGAGGGCCTCGATCACTTGTGAACAATCGCTCTCGATGACCATCTTCCCATGACCATTTTGCCTTGCTTCTTCAAGCCCTTCAAGAACTGCCACCGCTTCAGCAACACACGGTTCCCACTCCTCCTTCTAGACCCAAGCCATCCCCCATAGCACACGCCCTAAATATTCTCTGCAAACCGCTCCCACTCCTACACCATCCCCTTCCTTAACTCCCGCATCAACATTCACCTTTACCGAACCCCTCGGAGCAGCAACCCACCTATCCTCCCTTGAATCCGTCGCTCTTAGGCCCCCCCTGATCACTAACCAATCCTCTACCAAAGCCCCCTCCTTCAATTTCCTCCACCACGTCCTGCACCCGTTTTATAATGTTAGCTTGGTTCATCACCAACCCCTCAAACACGACCTTGTTTTGATGCTCCCATATGGCCCAACAACCCACCATGAATTTACCGTGCTCCATCACCCCAAGCTCCCTCCACCTCGCCTCTATCCAATCCCGCACCCTTCCTCCTTCGAACTCACCCTCGCTCCCCCACCCCATACCTTCCCAAACCTGTTGAGCAACTCAACAATCCCGGATAAGATGAAGACTCGACTCAAAATGAGAATGACAAAAAGAGCAAAAAGGATACTCACCTCCAATTCGAGATACAATGTTCGCTTTCGTTGGCAACGCCTCAAAACACAGCTGCCAGAAGAAGAGCTTGATTCGAGGCCAAACCGGTAACTTCCAGAGTCGATTCCATAGCCACTTGTCACGCTCCCAGTCCGACGTTTCACCCATATCAAAAGCCTCACCTGCAAGGCGGAAATAAGCTGACTTCACAGAGTAAATACCATCCCGTTACGCACTCCAATACCAGTCATTCGGCGGGCGATTTGAGCTAACTCTTATTCTGGCCACCTTAGCACACTAAAACGGCAAGAGAACATTTGTGAGCTTTTCACCATTCCACCCACCCATTCCGTCATCCAACAGGTCCGCCACTACCCAATTCTCACTCCCTTGTGGGCACGGGGAGATGACCTTCCCCGTATAAGTTCCCGGTATCCAAGTATCACACCAAACCCGGGTGGATAAGCCATCCCCAATACGCCTACGAAAACCACATTGGACTGCGTCTCTCGCTTCAAGTATACCCCTCCACGAATAATTGGGGTTCCCTCCAATCCTAGCCGTCATCAGCTCCTCATTAGGGTAGTATTTTGCTTTCATTATACGCACCCAAAGACACTCCGGCTTGGTAATGAGTCTCCAAACTTGTTTGCCAAGCAGTGAAAGATTGAAAAGCCTGAAATCCCGAAACCCCAAGCCGCCCTTACACTTAGGTTGGCATAATTTTTACCACGCTACCCAAGACATACCATGCTTCCCATCTCCATGACCCCATCAGAACCGTGACACCATCGATTTAAGATCATTGTAAAAATTTGCGGGAATTTTGAAAATACTCATCACATAGGTAGGAAGTGAATTGGCCACAACCATTAAAAGAACTTCCTTACCTGCTCTAGACAATGTTTTCCCTCTCCATCCTTGCAACCGTTTACTCAGCTTATCACGAATGATATCAATCAGAACCTTCTTCGAATGCCCCACTACCGTCGGCAGCCCAAGATACTTGGCCTGTTCCGCAACTGGTACGGTCGTTACAGTACCAAAAAATAAATACCTAAGTACTACTAACAGAAGTCAGCGGTAAGTAGGGTCGGTCTCCACAGGCAGGAGGGAACAACGGTCAAGCAAGCATATATTATTTGACTAAGTCAAACACAATTATGGAGAATAAATTGAGATTATTACGCCAGATATGGAGCATTAAAGGAAAAGATACTATCATAATGATCAGGCATTTATCCGGGTAAATATGGAGTATTAAAGGTGCAATTAATGGCATTAAGAAGAAATAATACGCTTAAATGGTGAAGATTATTCAGCTAATAGGAGTTACTATATAAGGAAGAGCCAAGATCATTCCAATGGACATCTTACAAGATTACAAGCTACACTATCATAATACTTAGAGAAAATACATTATTGTGCTAATTACATAATTATTCTCCATAAATCATAGTAAAACCTCTTCTAGCTTAGTGCTCGTGGTTTTTTCCCATTTAAGGGTTTTCCAGGTACAAAATCTGTTGTCTTATTTGTTTTCTTTGTTTCCTTTTCTTTACGTATCATTTAGCCTGCCCTGCAGTAATAAACAAGGTAAACGAGATAGTTAACCCTGCAAACACTCTACCCTGACCTGATTCAGCTTTGTGCAGAATCCACCCAAAATAATTGGCGCCCACCGTGGGCCATCTAGCTTATTAATATCTTTTTCCTTTCGCACAAAATTCAAAAAACAAAGAAATTAGCTGAAACATGTCTCAACCAAAATAGAAGAACAACTGACTGCCGCATTACAAAAAATAGTAGAGTAAGAGGCTGAAATCCTACAACTAAAGAATCTGAGTCAGCCTTAAAACAAAAGTTAGAAAAATCAAAGGGATGAGGCTCCAAAATCCAGCCCGGAACCCCATTCTCATCAATAGTCAAGCACTTTGATTTCTCAAGTTTTGGAAGTCCGAGTGGTGCCAAAAGTATGATCAACGTTAATGAAGATACCCCCAAAGATAACAAACTGATGAAACAGGAACAACCGTCATGATGGCAATAGTCTAGGAATTCAATAAGCTCAATGAAAATTAAAATTCGAGAAAATACCTGAAGTCCCAGCCAGCATGGAGGAAGTTGCCCCTGAAAGCTATGCTGACTCGCCTTTTATAGAAGAGATAGCTAAAGTAGTTCCTCCCAAAACATTTATGATTCCATCCATGAGAACATATGATAGAACCTCAGATCCACAAAATCATGTGGCCTTCAACAAGTTGAAAATGTTGGCTGCATCTATTCCCAACGAATTTAGGCAGGTTTGCAAGTGCAAAGGATTTGGAACAACACTGACCGGTCCTGCACTGCAGTGGTATATAAACCCGCCTAATAGAAGTATCAGATCCTTTGTTGACCTGATCAACACATTCAAACAGTAGTTCGCAAGTAGCAGGTAGTTGGAAAAATGTTCTAGTGACCTGTACAGGATTACCCAGAAACCAGATGAGACGCTCATAGTCTTCCTTGCCAGATTCAACAAGGAGAAAGTGTCGATTCCCAGGTTTGACGTTGGAACAGCAGTGGAAGCATTCAAGCAAGGATTACTACCTAATAATGATCTCTATGGCGAGCTGACCAAATACCCCTGTCATTCCTTCAAAGATGTCTAGGCAAAGACACTTGCTTATATCAGGCTGGAGGAAGACAAGATTTACAAGGTTGGAGGACCCTGCAATAGAAAACACAATGACAAGACAAACAGGAGAAGTCAACTTAGCATGGGCAATAACTACAGGAGTGGCCCATATACCAGGCCTGGTCAGTCAGAAGTCAACCTAGCGCAAGAACAGCAAGGTAAGGCTAAAGTTCATCCACCTATCTCCGAACATAACTTCTGTGTTGACATTGCGGGTTTGATCCAGCAACTGGATAACATGGGACCAGTGGTCAGATGGCCCAGGAAGTCAGATAACCCAAATCCAAGGAAGTACCATACCAAGTGGTGTGAATTTCACATTGATATAGGGCACACAATGGAGGACTGCTTTACTCTCAAGAAAGAAGTGGTCTACCTTCTGAAAGCAGGATACCTCAAAGACCTGATCAAAGCTAGAGGCAGGAATGAAGACCTCAGCAAAGTCAACCCGGAGCAAAAGCAGTGCAGGAGCGCAATCTCCCTCCTCCACCTCCACTCTATGAAGTAAAATTCATAAATGGCGGATCACAGATTTGTGGCCTGACTAGTTCAGCAGCGAAAAAGATAGCCATGACTCCTCAAACTAAATCACCCTATAAGCCCGACAATATAGCGCCCATCACGTTCAGTGACTGTGATTTGGTGGGAATCCCTGATCTGCATCATGATTGCCTGGTGATCTCCATGAAAGTTGGAACTGCCAATGTAAGAAGAATCCTGGTAGATGGAGGCAGCTCGGTGAACCTGATCATGCTTGACGTACTCACAGCCATGAAAATCAGCGAAGATCAGATAACCAAGAAATCCAATGTCTTGGTAGGGTTTAGCGGTGAGACAAAGAATACATTGGGAGAGATCTATCTCCCTACCTATGCTAAAGGCGTGGCATCTTATGGAAGATTTGGAGTTCTAGACTATCTATCCTCCTACAATATCATTCTGGGCAGGCCTGGATTCACAATGTCAAAGCTGTCCCCTTAACTTATCATCAGTGTATCAAGATACCAACAGACAAGGGAGTGGCAACCATCAATGGTGAGCATAAATCAACCCAGGAATGCTATTTAGAGGCCCTAAGGCCACCCAAGGCAGGTAAATCCCTCGTATAACAATTACCGTACCCTGTCAGGAGTACATATGTAGCACCACCCATGATGGAAACAGATCAGTTAATCCTCAACCCTGAATGTCCTGACAGGTATGTTCTAGTTGGCTCTAACACTCATGATTCAGTCAGGTCTGAATTAGTAAGCTTTCTTAAAAATAAATCTTCCTGTTTTACTTGGTCTCATTTTGATATGACTGGAATTTGTGCTGATATTATTACTTATAAACTAAATATTGACAAATCTTTCAAGCCTGTACAACAGAAAAGATGAAAGTTTGCACCAGAAAGGAATGTCATTATCAATGAAGAAGTGGACAAACTCATAGATATGGGCATGATCAAGGAAGTAATGTACCCTGAATGGTTGGAAAACGTAGTGGTCGTGCAGAAAAAGAAAGGCAGATAGAGGGTCTGTGCAGATTACACTGACCTGAATAAAGCCAACCCTAAGGATCCATTCCCCCTTCCACATATCGATGCCATAGTAGATGCAACGGCAGGACATGAGATGCTCACGTTCATGGATGCTTCCACTGGATTTAACCAGATAAAGATGTACCCTGCTAACCAGAAGAGTACTGCATTCATTACTGACCGGAGCACATACTGTTACACTGCCATGCCATTCGGTCTGAATAATGCAGGGGCAACGTACCAACGCCTGGTCAACATGATGTTCAAAGAGCAGATCGGAGACATCATGTAGGTTTATATAGATGACATGGTGATAAAATCCAAGGATGCACGAGATCA
Source organism: Silene latifolia (assembly GCF_048544455.1). Lineage (NCBI taxonomy): Eukaryota > Viridiplantae > Streptophyta > Magnoliopsida > Caryophyllales > Caryophyllaceae > Silene > Silene latifolia. The sequence continues at coordinate 78,312,403 of NC_133534.1, forward strand.
TGTGAAGCACTTGGAAATAACATTTCAAATCCTGGAGAAATACAACATGAAGCTCAATCCTACCAAATGCCACTTTCGAGTCTCTACAGGAAAGTTCTTAGGCTACATGGTGACCAAAAGAGGCATAGAAGCTAGTCCTGAACAGATTAAAGTTATACTGGAATTACAATCACCCAAATTTGTCAAGGACATTCAGAAACTAACACGCAGGGTAGCTTCCCTGAACAGGTTCATATCCAGATCTTCTGAAAGGTGTAAAAATTTTTTCAAGTTGCTCAGAAAAAACAAACAGTTCAAGTGGACCCCTGAACATGAGGAAGCCTTTCAGGACCTAAAACTATATCTTTCCTCTCCACCTCTACTGGCCAAGCCATAAAAGGGAGAGCCCCTGTCATTATATCTTTCTGTTACTGACACCACAATAAGTGTAGTCCTGGTAAAAGAACTGAAAGGTCAGCAACACCCTGTCTACTATGTAAGTGAAAGTCTACTAGATGCTGAAATGAGGTATGGTTTACTTGAAAAGTATGTTTTATCTTTGATCATGTCATGTGCTAAGTTGCGACCTTATTTTGAAAGTCACCCCATAATAGTCAGGACCAACCTACCTATAAAATCTGTCTGAGAAAGCCTGGACTATCAGGAAGGATGTTCAAATGGTCAGTCTAACTTAGTACCTATGATATTACCTTTGAACCCAGGATAGCAATCAAATCACAGGCCTTAGCAGACTTTTTGGTTGATTTCAGCCCTAACCTAGAATCAGACCTGACCAGGGAAGTTAATCAGTTAGAAAACAAAACCCCAGACCAGTAGTGAACCCTATTCATGGATGGGGCATCCAATATAAGGGGTACAGAGCTAGGATTAGTGCTAAAATCGCCACAAAGGGACACCATAGCCCAGGCTATGAGTTGTGAGTTCAAAGCTACTCATAATGAGGCTGAGTATGAAGCCCTCATAGCAGGACTCAAGGTATGTCTAGACTTCGGTGTTCAAAATTTAAAGGTAAAAACTGACTCACTTTTAATTGCAAATCAGATAAAAGGAATTTATACAGCAAAGGGTGAAAAAATGATTTTATATTTGGAATATGCTAAAAATTTTTGCGATAAATTCATTTCATTTGATATTGAGTAAATACCAAGAGACCTGAATACCCAGGCTGATGCTTTGGCCAACCTTGGTTCAAATTTCAACCCTGCTATTTTTGATAAAGTAACTATTGTACATTTGTTTGAACCTGTCATCAGCAAGCCTGAGCAAGTCAACCCTGTCAACACTGTTAATGACTCCTGGACTAAACCTTATTATGATTGGTTCTTTCGAGGTATACTACCTCAGGGCAGGCACAAAGCCAGAGCATTTAAAATTAGGGCCTCTACTTATTCTATCATAAATAACACTTTCTTTAAAAGATCTCAGGCTGGACCTTACTTAATGTTTTTTGAACCACATGAAGCAAAATAAGTACTTCAAGAAATTCATGACGGATATTGTGGCAACCATAAAGGTGGAAGAAGCCTGGCAAGCAAGGTACTTAGGATTGGCTATTACTGGCCAACCTTGAGGGCTGACTGTCTAGACTATTGTGCAAAATGTGAAGCTTGTAGAATACATGCTCCAATTATCCATCAACCATCAGAGCTGCTACATTCAATTTCTGCACCCTGGCCATTCATGAAGTGGGGTATGGAAATATTAGGAAAACTCCCAGTAGCCCCAGGCCAGAAAGTATTCATGTTAGCCATGACTGATTACTTCTCCAAGTGGATTGAAGCATATTGTTTCAGGTAGGTTACTGAGAAAGAAGTAATATCCTTCATCAGGACGAATATCATATGCAGGTATAGAGTCCCTTCAGAGATAGTCTGTGACAATAACACTTAGTTCGTTGGAAAAAGAACCATGGCTTTCTGTGATGAATGGAATATCAACCTAGTGACCTCAACTCCTTGCTACCCAAAAGCAAACGGCCAGGCTGAATTAAGCAATAAGGTAGTCATCAACTGCCTGAAAAATAAGCTGAAGAGTACACGAGGCAGATGGGCTGAAGAGCTTCCATTAGTACTTTGGGCAGACAGGACAACTCCAAAATCGTCAACAAGCCAAATACCCTATTCCTTGGTGTATGGTTATGAAGCAGTCATTCTTGCAGAAGTACATGTGCCAACTTCAAGATACAGCCTGAACAACATAGAAGCAAATAATAGCTTTATGTAGGACAACCTCGTCCTGACAGATGAATTGAGAGATGCTGCCAAAATCAGGATAACATCATACCAACATACAATAGCTAGAAGCTACAACAAAATGTCAAAATCAGAGTTTTTGAAGAAGAAGACTTAGTTCGACAGAAAGTATTCCCTAACAAAAAAAAAGAAAAAACAGCAGGAAAGCTAGCCCCTGTATGGGAAGGCTCATATTTAATAGACTCAATCGTTGGGCATGGAGTATATAAGCTACAAACCTTAGAGGGAGAAATGATCCCAAGGTCCTGGAATGTAACTCATTTGAAATTATTTCATATATAAATACTCAAAATAATGTAGCTATACTCTGTCCCGACAAGGTAAAAAATTCATGCCTTCTTATACTAATTTAATAGGTTTAAATCCTGCATGTTCTGCCCGTCAAAAGTACCTGCCTTATGTGTCCAATATGAAAGTTCTATGTGTATCCTGTATGCAAAACTTATGTTTGTTGCCCTGCTCATATATGTCCTGATATAATATTTGAATCCTGAAAAATTATGCATGATCTATTATTACATGAATAAGTCTTCAGGATTGAGGGCTACTCTATTATATCCCACTACTTTATTTTTTATTTTTTTAGTACTCTTTATTTTTGTTGCACCCTGACGCGCCCAAACGAATGTTGGTAACCCACACCAGATACAACAAATACGGGACCAATCAAGCATGAAATAATTGCCTGACCCAGCTATTTGTTGCACACCTCTACAATGGCTAGACGCAACACTGTGACGGGTAAGAAGGTGACAGATCCTGATGACACGTCCAAATGTCCTCCAGGACGAATACCAAGCCCTCCAACCAGGCAGGGGACATAAGCCCTCTAGTCAGGCCGGATCCCACCCACTTCAATTATGACAGGAAGAAAAATTGCACATGATTTGAAGATTAAACATCAAATTAAAACATATGACAGGTTAACAGGTTGATCTGAAGAATTATATAACAAGTTAATAGGTTGAAGAATTATATGACAGGTTAACAGGTTGAAAAATACTCTTAACCGGTTGACAGGTTGAAGAATTATATGACAGGTTAATAGGTTAAGAATCAGCAACGTCAGAAAATAAAGAATCCATAAAATATAAGAGTAAGCCAGAAGGCATAAGCCCTCACCCCCTGGGGTAAAGGTAGCAAAATGTTTAACTTGTCAAGGATATACTCCCTGACAAGGGGAACCAGAACACCAAATTGTTTGTACAGGGACATCCCCCCTGGATAGGCCAAAAACCACCAAAATATTAAACCATTATTTAAAAATTACCGCTTCTTCTGAGAAGCAGCATCGACAACATCTTCCTTGGCCTCCTCGGCACCATTATCTTCCTGTTCCCCTAGAGACTCCACTTCCTCCTCTTCACCATGGTTATGCAGGTTAGGATACGTCTTAGCGGCAAGGGCCATCAGCTTCTAGATTCCACTTTGCCCTGGCCTCCACTGGTTCAGACATGGCAGCAACCTTCCCTTTGACAATGAAGTAGAAGACAACATCATCAAGATTACCCTCCAGGTCGTCTTTTTCAACGTCCGGCTCTTCATTCCTTTCCAAAGCCTCCTACATCAATTGTATGCTATACCCAACCTCAACCTTGGCAGCATCACGCTTAGCTTGTGCTCTCTTTAAATCAGCCTTGGCAGCAACCAGATCAGCCGGAGCTAAGGAAAGCTCAGACTTCAGCTTATCAACATCAGAGTTGAGCATATTAGTCCTAGCCACCAATGAAAAGGTCTGATAAGCATTGACAGGACAAGCTATTGCCGCCTGACAAAGAAAATAGGAGAAATGTTGGAAAAAGAATTCGGAAAATAACAAAAAGAAATAACCCAAAGAAAAATTCAGGATACCTCTCCTAGGGAACTAAGAGCGTCAGTCACAAGATTGACACCATGATCCACCATAGCAACCGCATTGGTAGAAGATTCAATAGGGTCCATCGACACCATTAGAGGGGAGTTGGAGTCATCAAATTCCTGAATCTTTTCCTTAGCAGCCTCCAAACTTCCTTCCCTAGCCTTCACCTCCCTAATAGGAGGAGGAATACCAGCCTCCTCCTGCTTCCTCTTATGGGCAGTAGGACTAGCCTTAGCAAGAATAACAGGAACATCAGGAATAACTGGAGTAGCTAGAATGCCAGTCAAATCAATCGGTTTTTCAGCCTCAGTTAAAGGACCACCACTACCCTGAGAATCCTCCTCCTTTACTCGGGCAAGCCGGGAATTCAAATCTCCCATACCAAACCTGGTATACCTGGCAGACGACATGGTAGCTGCAAAATAAGGAACTGCATTAGCAATTAAGACAAGCCACAACAAAATTAATCGATGAAGAAAGAAGCACAAAGAAGAGAGCCTTACTTCCAGAAGTTGAGGCACCAAGAGCCTGAAGAAGCCTAGGAGCCTTAACGACACCCTCTCCCTTCAGGCAACGAGGAAAACGTTCTACCCTAGAGCAGAATGGCCATGACCTCTGTTCAGGAGTAATGGCAAGAAAATCAGTTACCCTTTCAGAAGGATACTCAGCAGTGCTCACCCAATCATCAACTAAAAAAGAGGTACACCCTGATAAATATTTCCCGCTTTATGTTAGACTAACAAAATATGTGCAGGATAGGTAAAAATTTACAGGTAAGTTACCAGCAGTACAGGCATCAAAGTTGGGATACACCAGATCAGGGCCATCTGAATTGGACCCAATGAATATGTAACCAGCAACCCAACTTTTATCAGCACCACTATCCAGATTGCTGAGAAGGAGATTAGTCGAAGGCCTAACCTTGAAACTAACCCCACCAGGGCTGTGTGTCCTCAGCGAATAGCAGCTCTTCAAATCATGAAGAGTAAAAGCCAGTTTAAGCTTATCACGTACATACTCAACAGAATGAACCACCTTCCAGACGGTAGGTTTGATTTGATAAGGAGGGACACCAATTTCCTTGACTACTTCAACAATTAGAGAAGAAAAAGACAACTTACAACCAGCCCTAAAAGCCCAATCATGGATACAGAACCAAGCAGGACAAGCCCAGTCAGCCCTGATAGGAAAATCCCGTGGAATCCAAACTTCGGCATCAGCAAGAATAATTCCCTTTTCCTTCAAAATTTTCTCAAACTCAGGTTTGAGACGGTTGGGAAGAGAAGACTGCTCGTCGAGCACTTTGGATGGTTTAAACTCAAATTCTTTATGGAAGATGGACACTGCCTCCATAGCAGAGACATAAGAAGGATTTTCAGAAGATTCATGCTTGTTCTCAGAAGTGAGTTCAGGGTCTTGGACGAAAGGAGTGCCAGGAGCAATAACACCTCCAGTAGATTTTCTTTTCGCCATAATAATTAAATTCTAGGAATTTAGGGGACTTCGAACAAAGGTTGAAGAAGAAGATTATGGAAGAATTAGGGAATTTGAAGAAGAATTAATCAGATTTTGGTGAAGAATGAAGCAACGGTTAAAACACTATTTATAACAGGTGAATACCTAGGGTTTACTGCAAGTTGCACGCCATAATTGAAGGCGGTTGCAGTAAATAGTACACTTGGCGCATTTAAATTAACTAACCATTTTTTCTATGATGATTGCAATTCAACCGTCTAGAGCAAGTTACTTAATTAAAGTAATATTTATCTTCTCATTACTGACCTGACTCAGCGATAATGAGAAGATAAGGGGTAATTGTTAGGCCTGATATTTCTAAGCTATGTTCAGGACAAACCTTCACCCTGGCCTGACGATCAGGAAAGAAATGTCAGGACAACTCAAGGCTGGCACCAGGCAGGAGAGGACAACGGTCAAGCAAGCAGATATTATTTGACCAAGTCAAACACAATTATGGAGAATAAATTGAGATTATTACGCCAATTATGGAGCATTAAAGGAAAAGATCTTATCATAATGGTTAGGCGTTTATCTGGGTAAATATGGAGTATTAAGGTGCAATTAATGGTGTCATTAAGAGAAAATAATACGCTTTAATAGTTAAGATTATTCAGCAGAGTTACTATATAAGGAAGAGCCAAGATCATTCAAAGGGACATCTTACAATATTATAAGCTACACTATCATAATACTTAGAGAAAATACATTGTATTGCTAATTTCATAATTATTCTCTATAAATCATAGTAAAACCTCTCCTGGCTTGGTGCCCATGGTTTTTTTCCCATTTAAAGGTTTTTCACGTACAAAATCTGTTGTCTTATTTGTTTTCTTTGTTTCCTTTTCTTTACGTATCATTTAACCTACCCTGCAATAATAAACAAGGTAAACGAGCTAGTTAACCATGCAAACACTCTACCCTGACCTAACTTGAAGTCGATCTGTCCGACAACGACGGCCAAGCAGGCGACATGTTCGACAACAACGGCGATTCCTACTCTTTATCTTCCTCTTCCTTTATTGTCGTCATCACCTTCCCAATACCGGATAATGACGGCGAGTACGGTGGAGAGAACGTCATCTCCGGCAACGGTGGCGAAGCTAATTGTTATATGTAAGAACGTTCTCTGGCGACCAGATCAGTGCACCACATGTATCCATTCGAAAATCAATTTTTACAGGCGAGGCATTATATTATCGGCTATTTCTGAATTGGATAATTGGTTTGTTCGCCGGAGTAATCATTGGTGTCGGCTAAGTACGCATGAGTAATCGTTGGCGTGGATTTGGTGATTGTAGATCTAGAAATGGCTCGTTTTGGGGTAATGGTGGTCATCATTGTGTGAGTGCTGGTGGCCGGCGACGGTGGAAAAATGTTGATAGGCTGACTGCGAGGAGATGTGTTTTTTGTGGTGAATAACTGATGCACAAGCATAAGTCATTGTCTCATTTGTCATTAGACCATATCTATAGTTCTCAAAATTGTCCATATCCTAAATTCAACAAAACATCTCAATAAAATGGAAAAATTCATAATAACGGAAGAATAACACAACAATAATAGTACAATAACATTAGAGTAACACCACAATAACACTACAATAGCAATACAATAACACCAGAATAATACCACAATACCACGTGTTATTGTAAATTTGTAATGTAACACCAGAATAACAGCACAATAACACGTGGTAAAAAAAGAGTAAAAAAATCAAAGTAGTAAAAAAAAATCAAAGTGACACCGGAATAACATCACTATAACACCAGAATAACAGCACAATAACATGTGGTAAAAAAAAGATTAAAAAAATCAAAGTAGTTAAAAAAATCAAAGTGACACCGCCATAACATCACTATAACAGCAGAATAACAGCAGAATAACTTGTGGTAAAAAAAAAGAGTAAAAAATCAAAGTGGTAAAAAAATCTAAATGACACCGGAATAACATCACAATAACACCAGAATAACAATAATAGCAGAATAACAGCACAATAACACGTGCTAAAAAATAATAGAAAAAAAAATTCAAAGTTGTAAAAAAAATCAAAGTAGAAAAAAAAGCACAATAACAAGAGGTAAAAAATTAAAGTAAAAATAAATCAGAGTAACACCAGAAAAACAAGTGGTACAAAAAGAAAAAGAAAAAAAGGTAACATAATAAGAAAATTAGAGAAAAACATCATAACTTAAGAATAACACTCCAATAAGAGTGTGAGCACAAACTCACCATAAGAAACCAAACTCACAAGATCCCATCTCTCTCTCTCTCTCTCTCTCTCTATCTATCTATATATATATATATATATATATATATATATATATATATATATATATATATATATATATATATATATATATATATATATATATATATATCCCGTACGAACTAAAGTACGGTGCGAACCATACGAACTACTCAAATACATAGTATAATACTTCTCAAATACACAATACTTCTCAGATACATAGTATAATACTTTTGGATACACAAGTTCATACTTCCGGATACACATTGTATTACCACCGGATACACATGGTATTACTATCGGATACATGTGTATCCGGTAGGATAAACAAGTTCATACTTCCGGATACACATTGTATTACCACCGGATACACATGGTATTACTACCGGATATATGTGTATTTGGTAGTAATACCGGGTGTATCTAGGGTGGTATTTTGTGTAACCGCCACCGCCGCCGCCATCACCACTGTCCCCACCACCATCACCACCACCACCATCATCGTCACCACAATTACCATGCGTATTCGGTAGTAATACCGTACGTATCCGGCCTGACATTTTGTGTATCCACCAACCCCACCAACCCCACCGCCACACCAGTGAAACCACAACCTAACCTGCCACCACAACCACCACCAGCCACACCCATCACTACCACGACCACACTTATTGCCAGCACCACCACCACCACCACCATCCCTGAACTAACCCCACAACGAACAGCGTCCCCACCATCACTAACCCCGACAGCCACTTGAACCTGCATCGACATCATCATCGGTGACACCAAACTTCACTACCACCGTCACTGCCACCACCACTGCCTACCACTAGACCCTACCACTGACACCGACCACATCACCGATGCCTACTTAAATCTCAGGCGATATAAACTACATCACTAACAATGTCAGACGACGCTGGCGAGATAAATCAAAGCCACGACACCACCAACCCGCGAGATAATTAAAACCACCGCCACGAAATTCATCCCCTGACGACCACCACAAGACCAGCAACACAGCCAACCCACGAAAATAACGCCTCATACAACCACCATCAACGAGAGATGAAGAGAGTATGAATGGTTTAGAAGTGGTGTTGACCAGATCTTGTTGGACCATATAGTTATATGATTTGTTTTGATAATGACAAGTGTGTTTTTAATATATATACTCCTTGCGCGTAATCGTTTGTTAGTATTTGTTAGATTTAATAAAGGTTACAATAATAGCAACCAATGTTATAGCACCAATGGCTATAACTTTGAAGATTTGTGAAGCATCATTGAAGTAATGTTATAGCTTCTTGAGCTATAACATTGAATATTCCTAAAACATCATTGTGACTACTTCATTCACAAGTATGATGATCACTCAAGTAAAAGACATGATTAAGTCTCTAAGAAGTTTAAGATGAAGAGCTTATGATCAAGATGAAGAGATGATCCTATTACTGAAGATCTCCAGAAGATTAGCTAGTATAGGTCATCATCTATTAATGGTATCTTTGGAAGTAATATTGGAAAGATAAAGTTATAGCTATTTCACCTATAACTTTACCTTCCAAGCTTAATGTTATAGACATTTGTTCTATAACTTTAGCTTGCATTTTGATGGCACGATTTTATGGTTTTAAAATCAATCTTCGAAAGCTCAAATTATTTATATATTTTCGAAAATAGGTGTGTGTATGATTGTGGCAAGATACGGGTTAAGGTTGAATAATTTACGTGTATCCTATTGGTTAGTAAAACGACTTATGAGTCGTCATGCTACCTAGGGTTTGCTAAGTTCTCCAAACATAAACCCTAAATCCACACTCCTTATTTCGACTAGGGTTTTCGAGTGAGTTGGTCTTATGAGTCGTTTCTCATATCGACTATACTCCTTGCACAAGTAATATACTAAGTTAAATCTAGAATAGATTGTCTTAAGATATTTTTATCTTAAACAATTATTTGGATTTATCTTATTTACTTATTTGAAATATTTTGCGGATTAAATTAAGGAAAGATAAGATTTGTTTCTTGTGAAACAAATCATCATACCTAGCGGCACTATTAGGGTTTCGAATAAAAATCCTAGTTGTCTCCTCTATTATATACACATGTGCTTCATTATTTCAAATTAACTTTTCGATATTAAAATTCCTTTGCAAACAAATTGAGTCAAATTCTTAATTAAGTATTTTATTTATTTTTGCAATTCGAAAATCTTTATGAAAAGTCGTGCTTCATTTTGCTTATTATTTCGTAAGATTACGTTACTAGATCATAGTAATTAAATATTGTTTCTTACTCGTTCATTCGTGTGAATAATTAGAAGAATAATCAAGTGCTTTCCTATTAACGTAAGTTAGATAAAATCGAGTATTTAATGATACTCATTTGAGTTACAACGAGAGTTAGTTGTACGAGTGGGTTAGTAATTTTCTAATCCGTAGAAAGGTACTAAAATTATTAATCGAGAAGAGTGGACGTAGGTTTCGACTTGTGAAACTGAACCACTTCAAAATCATGTGTGTCACTCGTTTTATGTTGTTTATTTCTTTACGTTTTAAACCTGTTTAGTTAATTAGTTAAAGTTTAATCAATAAACTTTAAGTAATTAATTATCAAGTCACACACATACGGACATTCGAAAAAGTGGGATAAAGTTTAGATACTCAATTCACCCCCCCCCCCCCCTCTTGAGTATTTCGGATCGATAGACTCTTTAATTGGTATCAGAGCCTCGTGCTCTTGATTGCTTAACCGCAAAGAAGCTAATCCGTCTATCCTTTTTGTTTTTATTTCTTATTTATTTCGTTGCCTTACACGTGTGAAATGGACTCCAAGTATCTTAAGTGTCCCGTCTTTGATGGGAAGAATTATGGACGTTGGAAGAACATGATGACACACTACATAAAAGGACATGATTGGGAGTGGTGGACAATTATTAGGAATGGACCAAACAAAATTTTGGTCAGATCTTCAAAAGGCACTACCTATAAGAAAAAGGAAGAAGACTATGTGGAGGTTGATTACAAGAAGGTTGAGAAAAACTCGAAAGCGATAAGCCTGTTGCAAAATGGCATGACATCAAACGAATTGGAGCATTTTTCTTCTTGTACCTCGGCCAAGGAAATATGGGATGGTCTTGAATAAGAATATAAAGGAACGACAATCGTTAAGAAATATCGTATTGACTTGCTGATTCAAAAATATGAGCTCTTTACAATGGAGCCAAACGAATCTCTTGATAGCATGTCTGCACGATTTTCTAGCATTATAAATGAACTGAAAAATCTTGGTAGGAAGTTTGAGTTTGAGGACATTGCTAGAAACGTCCTTAGGAGTCTGACCAAAAAGTGGCGTCCTAAGGTAACAACAATAGAGGAATCAAGAGATCTTACTTCCCTGTCGTATCAGGAACTTATTGGAGCTCTCATGGCCCACTATATTGTTCTAGATAACAACGATGTTGAGCCAAGTAAAAATAAGAGCATGGCTCTTCAAGCATCAAAAAGTGAAAAGGTTAAATCTGACATTGAGGATGAGACGGTTCTGTTTGCCAAACGTTTCAAAAAGAAAATATTTAGAAATAAGCAAACAAAGCCTTCTTATAATAATAAATTCTTCAATAAGAAAGCAACTGAGACAAAAAAGTCTTTCATCAATAGAGGATGCTTCAAGTGTGGAGAGTCCGGTCATATGATCAAGGACTGTCCCACATGGGAGAAAATAAAGGACAAGACTAAACGTGAAAAGACCAAAAATGAATTTAAACAAGTCATGTTAGCCTCGTGTTGGGGAGATCTCGACAGAGAAGATGACGAAGGGTCTGAAGATGAAGAAGTTGCCAGTCTATGCCTAAGCAACGTCAGTCTCGACTTGATTTCGGACAATGACGATGACAACATCAGTTCAAAGTCAGAGTACTGTCTTCTAGGTGAATCTGACTCAGAAAATGAAGAAGAAGAGGCAAGTTATCTTGAACTTAAAAAACAAGTTAAAAAGTCATCTAAGAATGTATTAAGAGAATTCTTCGAGCAATCTCTTGATAAATGTCACGAACAAGATCTGGAATTAAAAGATTTGAAAGAACAATTCTTGATATTGCTGAAGAGAATCAACTTCTTAAGGCTAAGGGTAAGAAGCTTAAATCTAAAGTTACAGCTAATATAGACACAACTTTAGATTCGACAAATGCTGAGAGAAAGGTTCTTGAGTCTAAAGTTATAGCTAATGAAGCTATAACCTCCGAACTAAAACTCAACATTAAGCATGTTTAAGCCAAAGTTATAGCTAATGAAGCTATAACATTAGAGTTGAGGAAGGTCAAAGAGCTTCTTAATTCTAAAACTACAGCTACAGAAGCTGTTATTTCAGATCAAAAGAAGGAAATTGATTCTCTAAATCAACAGTTGAAGGAATCTAAAACTCTACTATCCGATACTAACAAATTACATTCGGAGATGGTACGAGTTCTTAATAAAAGATTCCAAAATATTCGTGACAACTACAAAGAGAATAATTCTTCTAAAGACGTTGAACTGGATCATTCCAAATGTTTAGAACAAATTCAATCTTTAAAGGATCTTCTCTTACATGCCAGAAAGGTTCATGATAAATTGGAAGGAAGCACGAAAGTCCTAAATTTTCTAACTGAGCAATCAGACAACAACATGAAAATGGGTTTAGGACATGAGTGCTATGATCGTAGAGGCCACTCTAAATACAAACCAACTCCTTCTGAACAAGATTTCAGGAAGAGAAAATATGTCAATTTACCCGAATACCTGATTTGCAATTATTGTGGTCATACGGGACATATTCAAGACAACTGTGTTAAACGCGCGCAAGATCTATGCAAAGGCATTCAATTTGTTAAAGCGTCTAACTCAATAGTTGAAGAACATGATGTTCCCCCAGATGAACCTAACCTGAATGAAAAAAGAAACAATTACTTCTGTTGGTTTTATGATATAAGCTTTGATTACAAGAAAAAAAGCAATGAACCTAGACAACCAAAAAAGCCTAAAGAGTCTCATAAGACTGAGGCTCCACCTATGTAACCACGTGAAACACCTAGAGCTTACCCTAAGACCAGGACATCTCCAATTGAAACCCAATCGACTATCAAACGAAAATTTGTTAGACAAGTCTGGGTTAGAAAAGATCTAATCTTTAGGGTGACTAACACTAAAGGACCCAACCTTGCTTGGGTACCTAAAAATTATATCTAATTGTTTTGCAGGTTGTGGTGAAAGAGAATAATCTATGGTACCTTGATAGAGGATATTCAAGGCATATGACTGGAGATATAAATCTATTTCTTTCACTCGAGCCCTTCGATGGAGGTAAGGTTACCTTTGGAGACAACAAAAAAGGTAAGGTTGTTGGTGTAGGAAAGGTTGGTATTTCCACTTCTCATGCCATTAGTGATGTTTATCTTGTTAGAGGTCTCAAGCATAATCTACTTAGTATCTCTCAATTATGTGACAAGGGAAATAAAGTTGTTTTTCATTCAAAAACTTGTCGTATAATAATTGAAGGAACAAGTAACGTTATTCTTGAAGGTCACCGTAAAAAAAACATATATATGATTGATTTAAATGCAATTCCTACTAACTCGTTTACATGCATGAAAGCTACTTTAGATGATACGTGTTTGTGGCATAAGAGGTTTTCCAACATTAGCTCGACAATACTTACTAAACTAAAGAAATGGGATTTGGTTGAAGGGTTGCCATCAATCAAATTCGATCAAGAAACGCTATGTGACTCATGTGCCCGATGCAAACATGTGAGATCGTCATTCAAACCTAAGAGAGTGGTAAGCACCAAAGAACCACCTGAACTAGTACATATGGATCTGTGTGGCTTAATGAAGGTAAGAAGTAGAGGTGGATCTAGGTATGTTTTTGTTCTAGTTGATGACTACTCAAGGTATGTTTGGCCTCTCTTTCTAAATTCAAAAGATGAAACTTTCGATGAATTTGTAGTTCTAATTAAGCTTTCCCAAAACAAGTATAAGTCAAAGTTAGTTTCTATCCGTACGGATCACGGCACCGAATTTGATAATCATACCTTTATAAATTTGATAGTCAAAGTTAGTTTCTATCCGTACGACACTTCTCTCATGGTCGACTCTCACCCCTGGTCGCAACCCAAGTCCCGGCCAGGTCTGGGTCACACGAAACAAGGGTCAAAACCGAGTCCTATGCATTATTTCCCCTAACAAACACCACCACAAAACCCCAGTCAAACACCACCTTCCCAACGGTCAACGACGGTCAAACGTGGGTCCGACCAATCCCTGGTGTCCCACTGTCAAGGTCACGGTCCTAGCTAGTCTATAGGCGGTCTATATTATGAGTTATATAAGTAATAAAATCAATACATTAAATTATAAGACGGTCTTACCTTGAGACGATAATAAAAGCTGAGTTCTTCCCTTTTCTCCCTTCTAAATCTCCCTCTCTCTTTCTCTCTCTCTCTCTCTCTCTCTCTCTCTCTCTCTCTCTCTCTCTCTCTCTCTCTCTCTCTCTCTCTCTCTCTTATGAATTATTTTCAGATTTGATGAATAATAAAGACTATTGTTGAGACTTACCATCTATTTATATTGGTAGGTTAAGGTTATATGGATTCAATTAGGAAATATATAATAATAATAATAATAATAATAGTAATAATAATAATAATAATAATAATAATAATAATAATAATAATAATAATAATAATATATTATTATTATTATTATTATTATTATTATTATTATTATTATTATTATTATTATTATTATTATTATTATAATACAAATACGATTATTATTATTATTATTATTATTACTACTACTAATGTTACACGAGCTACACTCGGCACGCGGTTCAATGCACATGGCCCATCTCATAGCCTAATATCCAATTCCCGACTCACTTATTATTTTATTATTAATTAACGTCTTATTTGCATTTATTAATATAAATACCTTTTAAATTAATTATTTAAATTACATAAATTATTCATATAAATACTTATCAAATTACGGGGTATTACAGTCTTCCCCCCTCAAAATGAACTTCGTCCCGAAGTTCGCCCAGGAATACTACGAAATACTCCTTAGACAATTAACCATTTCAGCTCATGACCATTGCAACACAATTAACTTCCGTAATCATTATCAAACCATTTCATACTTATCAAAATGTATCACAAAATACACTTAAAACATGAGGTGTCACATTCTACCCCCCCTAAAAATAAACTTCGTCCCGAAGTTTAATAACACAATTAAAACTTTACTCACTTATACCACGCATATAACTCAAATAAAAGCATTAAGACTGAAAACAACTAAAACATATAACTCAAATAAAAGCATTAAGACTGAAAACACCAACACCATAATATAACATCGTAAAATTTCAAAACGCCACAACCACCGAGATTTCACAATCCTACCCTCCTTAAAATAAGGTAACGTCCTCGGAACCTTGACCATAACAAAGGTACTACACCGTATAAATACCAACTACATAAGGATAACAAAGTCTTAAGAAGATAACAAAATTTATCACAAGCCTCTATTAGCACCATTATAGAACAACAGTTACTCATTTAACATAAATCGTAGCACACTTCTCAACTTCTACAGGTACCAACTTCGAGTTACGCGTATAAACTAACCCTACAATCAAACAAGATATAGTCAATTGTATCCTAGCTTACCTCTCCCTTGGTTCCTCTATCGTCACTCCTATATCTCAACTATCATAGTTTAAGAATTGACAAAGCATTGATTTTGAACTTTGGTAAAACTTGCGTTTTCGGAAATAAAAGTCAAGCTGTAACTTTCAAAAATCACCATTAAATAACCATTACATTCCACGTTGATTTTTTTATAATTTCCAGAAAATATAAAGAGTTTTCAAAATATGTGAAAAATAATCAAGTCCAAAACTTGAGTGACCATTTTATAAAGATTTTTATAATTCAGTGGGTCCAAACAGAAACCGATCAACAATTTGTCAAAACTTGAGTTAACTTATAAAAATCACTATTAAATATCAAAATTTTATCTTGCACCGTGGCTTATTAATTTAGAAACATATACGAATATTTTAACTAGTGGAGTTGGAATTAGGCAAAAATAAAAAAAAACACGTATTAAATGAGAATTTTTATAAAATTGTGTGCCAAAACTGAACTGCACAGGAATATTCCGACCAATGTCTAATAAAATATTTATTTCTCCCAAATCGTAAATCATATAAGCATGAAACCAAGCGACATACGAAAGCTAACACACAGGGCTATCACTCATAAAAAGGTTGACTTTATACAGTAAACAGAGATCAAACGGCAACTACATAAAATAGGGGTAAAAATCTGACGGAATAAGGTTCAGCTCTAGATTCCTTTTTACTAGATCACAAGCCCCCATTAACACCCTCCTATACTTGTATCAACACAACTTGGTCATCAACTTCTCACACGACTAGCATCTACTCTAATTCATCCCTATCACAAATTTAATCATTTCATAACATTGTAGATAATATAATTTCGGGATTCACGTAACCGCATATCGTTAGACATGATACTACTATAACATCCAACCACATAATTAATATAAATGCCACAATTAAGTTCATGCCCGTAATCAAAACAATTCGACATCTCATTCTCCATCCAATTCTCATATTATCCAACAACGATACCAAATTTCATCATAAATATCACATGGTCAAGCCATCATTTCATTCACAATACTTACCTTAATCCACCCTACCACAATATTAGTAAAATTTATATCAAAACATTCAAATATACTATACACCTCCTTATAACTACCCCACTCCTCAAGTTTTCTCTTTGGGTATCGGGTTCAAAACTGAGACGGGCATGGTACGAATTAAGGGATCCTTCTTAACCGCACTAAGAGGGGTACCTAACAGTTTCTACCTGGAGTTCATTTTATTAGACACTTCCTATATTCATTTTTGTTCATTGGTTTACGCCTGAGGATCGTTTTGCTCTGATACCACTTTGTAACACCTCCATTTATCTAAGAGCCTTTAGCTAGACATTCTTAGATAAATAGGATTGTTACTATCTAGGTTTTCCGAGGTAGTGAATAACAAAGATAAACAAACCAAAGTACTTTATGAAAACTTTAGTGATTACATGTTATTAAAACTTAACCAAACTAAAACTTAATATAAAACTATATACAACTGGCAACGGAAGATAAAAAAGTGGATTAAATCATCTACGAGGTCTAGACTTCTAGGTAGACTAGCCAATTCTCACGCATTCCCATAAGCTCCCCAAGTCAGCTAATCTTTAAGACCTGCAATATCTGCTCCCTATCATGGTTCATCACAAGTGTTCACGAATACACTATCAACTGCGAGGTTGAGTAGGAAAACCAAACAACAAATATAATATGATACGATAAAGGCTCAACCGTGGAAACCATCATACACCTCAGCCAAACACGCCAAACACGACACCACACGGTGTACTGCTCAGGTCCATGGCCCACTCCTCATTCCACCATGCCTGTCCGATCATCATACGTACAGGGCCACGACACTTACACATCCCCGTGCCTGACCGACCATAAATGTACAGGACCACGACTCAGCCCCATGCCTGACCGACCAAACAATCTCAATAGCAATGCCAATCTGTTTCACAATCAATCAGCAACAGAGAACCAATCAATAAGATAATAATACTATCATAAGACAACAATGATATCAATACGCTTAAGACAATAATTACGACGATGTGCTCAAACAACAATTGCAACAATAATCCATCTTCTAACAGTTCTCCAATTACCAATATAGTAAAGTTGAGTAGTTAACCTACCTGATCAGCAATATTTCAATTATAGCAATCTAAATAAATAGCAATCCCAATAAATAACTCTTCTCAACAATTCTGTCACCTAAATAAATAATAATAATTACAATTACTAATTAAACTAATTCTATAAAACAATTTACTATGTATATAACCAATTATTCATTTTTCATTAATCATTATAACTTAATTATATTAATTTATTTCCCGTGTAGTTTATTACGTAAAAACCCGTCTCAAAAATTAAATAAAACTCATTCACCCAACTCATTCACACGTGAAACACGTGAAAGCAAGCCAAAAACACCAACCCCGTACTTACGGCGAAACCGTGTCCAATATCCATCCTTTAACCACCTTTCCCGACACCACCAACCGCCTATGATACCACCACAACCAGATATATCAAGCCCGCAATATGACGCATCTCGACAACCACCAATCACTTCCTAAACCGTCCTAACTGGGCCACAAAACCATGCCCTAAACAGACCCCCAAAACTCGACATAACCCGAACACAACACCAACACCACACCACCTCTGGCCACCACCGTCACCACCACTGACCAACGGTGGTTCCAGGGGTAGTCCCTCTTCCTCTCGACCCATCCGCGACACTACAACAACCACAAAAAACCGACAATAACAACAACCATAAACCTTCCCCTTGTTTTCGCGTTTTCCGATTGCCACCACCACAAACCACCACCTGCAACCACCACGACACTTCCCCCATGGTGGACTCTCACCCCTGGTCTCAACCCAAGTCCCGGTTAGGTCTGGGTCATACGAAACAAGGGTCAAAACCGAGTCCAATGCATTATTTACCCTAACAAACACCACCACAAAACCCAGTCAAACACCCCCTTCCCAACGGTCAACGGCGGTCCAACATGGGTCCAGCCACTCCCTAGCGTCCCACGGTCAAGGTCACGGTCCTAGCTAGTCTATAGGCGGTCAATATTACGAGTTATATAAGTTATAAAATAGATACATTAAATTATAAGACGGTCTTACCTTGAGACGATAATAAAAGCTGAGTTCTTCCCTTTTCTCCCTTCTTAATCTCCCTCTCTCTCTTTTATGAATTATTTTCAGATTTGATGAATAATAAAGACTATTGTTGAGGCTTACCATCTATTTATATTGGTAGGTTAAGGTTACAACAGGAACCAATTAGGAAATATATAATAATAATAATAATAATAATAATAATAATAATAATAATAATTATTATTATTATTATTATTATTATTATTATTATTATTATTATTATTATTATTATTATTATACAAATACGATTATTATTGTTATTACTACTACTAATGTTACACGAGCTACACTCGGCACGCGGTCCAATGCACACGGCCCATCACATGGCCTAATATCTAATTCCCGGCTCACTTTTTATTTTATTATTAATTAACGTCTTATTTGCAAACAAATCGACTTTAATTCTAAATCAAGTATTTTATTTGTTTTTGCAATTCGAAAATCTTTACGAAAAGCCGTGATTCAATTTGCTTATTATTTCGTAAGAATACGTTATTAGATCATAGTACTTAAATATTGTTTCTTACTCGTTCATTCGTGTAAACAATTAGAAGAACAATCAAGTGCTTTCTTATTAACGTAATTTAGATAAAACCGAGTATTTAACGATACTCATTTGAGTTACAACCAGAGTTAGTTGTACGAGTGGGTTAGTAATTTTGTAATCCATAGAAAGGTACTAAAATTATTAATCGAGAATAGTGGACGTAGGTTTCGACTTATGACACTGAACCACTTCAAAATCACGTGTGTCACTCGTTTTATATGTTGGAGTATTTGTCCTCAACAATAGTGCGATCACATGATTTAAAATCATAATTATATCTCAGAAAAAGAATACGTAAGGGAAGATTCATTTATATAGTCAACTAATCAACATTATCAGTAATGATTGGCTAACTAAAGTTTGACATTACTGTCGTTTGACGGTGGTGATCAGTTGATCCCTTAAGGTCACACTTGTAGGTCAATTCCCTTAATAGACTAGTTGATTAATTGTATATCGATACAAGTTAATCAATTCCTTTAATTGAACAATTATTTTGTTAGTGAAAATATTTAAATCTTATTGTAATTTGATTAAATAAGATTTATTTTAGTAATTAAAAGATTTTATTACTAAAGTTGATTAATGTTTATGAAACAATTGAGATAAGAATGAATGGTTAATTATAATTACAATATGTTGTGAATTATAATTATATGACCCATTTTGTTTATGTGATCAAGAATCACTAGACAATTTGTTATATGTAATTTAATTAATGTGTATAATGATATTTATTTGATAAATATGCATTAAATTAATTAATAACATGTTACATGCTACATGTGACATATTGTGTGACAAATGACAAATTGACAAAATAAAATGGAAGTCCATTTTATACATGGACCGAAATCATGGAGGTGTTAGTGGCTTATGGGTGATTTATTTTAACGGTTAAAATTGACATAATCATACCTACACTACTTAGCCTTACACACCTATTTTTGGAGAAGAGAAACAGAATAAACAAGAGGCCATGCATTGGCTTGGTGCCTTCACCCCACCCGGCCACTCCTCTTTTATTATGAGAATTTTGTTCTCATTTTTCCTCTCTCATTCTAAGGCATACATTCTTATCCTTCTCTCTCAGATATCTGGCTAAAATTAGTTTTAGAAACCTTAAAATTGTTCATCAAAAATTCTAATTTCAATATTAGATTACTAGTGTAGTAATAAGAATATTATTAGAATTATTTTAAGGATACTAGTAAATTAATCTAGTTAGTTAATATATTAGTTTAAGGGTTTTGTTTTGGGTGCAACAAGAGGAGGATCTCAATACTTGGGATTAAAGAGGATCATCCATTATATTTAAGCTCAAGAACAAATAAGGAAGATGATCTTATTTGTGCCCTTATTTCGTGCAATATAACAATGTAAGAACCATTGTTTTCTTATTTTTATCTCTACTTTTGTTATGCATGCACTAGATCTAAAGAACTAATATTAATATGTTAAATAGTTCACTATTATATAAGTCTACTAAGGGTATATGAACCTAACAATTGGTATCAGCTCATAGGTCGTTTTTTTTGGTGTAATGTGAGTATATTATATATCATATCAAAAAATAATTACATGAGGTTCAAGGATCAAATCCTACTAGAAGCATATCAAACCAACATCATATTTTGCAGCCAAAGTAGCTCAGATTGATCTACTATAGCCTTACATTTCATTTTAATCCTTCTCTTAATGTCATCCTCTATTCGAGCAACAGTAACTTCAGGTCTCACTAGCCAGGCATTGATCCTGGCATTGTTTCTTTGGAACCAAATAGCATAGTAGTAAGCATTGAACATGGCCACCTTAAATTTCCATTGCATAGTATTCCTGTTAGCAGCACTTAGTCTGTCTATTGTTGGGAAGCTACCTCCAAACCAATGCAACAAACAGGTCTGAACTTTGACAGCATACACACAGTTCGTAAACAGATGCTCCACTGTTTCTGGTTGTCCGTGGCACAGTATACACCAGTCATCTGTGCAACAGCCAAACCTAAACAATTTACTCTTCACATTCATGCCTTCATTCATTCTCAGCCAGGTAGTCAATGAGTGTTTTGGGATATTCCAACTATTCCACACTATATTAGTCCATTTCAGAGAGGGGTGAGTAGGAGTAAGCCAAGCATACCCCTCCTTAATAGAGTAACCTTTAGAGCTCATTATCCATTTTATTGCTCATAGGTCGTTGCATGCATAATCGATTTATAGTTTTTTCGAGTTATTAGTAACTTAATTAAACCTAATAATTTGTGATTTATTGGATAAAGCCACGAAATATTGATGCATGTTGTATATTCTGGTCCTAAAATATTTTTAGGTCATTTTTATGATTTATGGTATTTTATTGCTCTGTTTAATGATTTTTAGTTATTTTATTATTTTTATAACCAAAATGGTATTTAAAATGCTAAAAATAGTTAAACTAAGTCTCTGACCTTAAAATTTTTATATGACCTCACATGCGTATTTTACTTATTGTATGTAAAATTTCGTATAAATTTGATTTATTTTGAATGACTTATGATTTTTATGAGATAAAAATGAATTAAATGGAGGTAAAATGGTTAAATATAGTTAAACTTCGAAACAGGACATGAAATTTTAATATCTTGTCACATGCATATTTCACTCACTGTGTATAAAATTTAAGATGAACTTGATTTATTTTGCATGATTTATGAATTCTTAGAGTAAAAATATCATAAATAGTGACTATTTTAATATCTTGTCACATGGATTAAGGCCTAGTCAAGAGTACCTTGTGGTGTGATAACTCCTTGGCTACCGTTTATTCCAAGGTGACCCTTGAAACCGTGCAACCATCATCCATATTCTACCATATTTTGTCATCAAAGGGAATGGGCACAAAAATTGTTCAAATTTCAGTTCAAGAAATTAAATGAAAAGTCAACAAGTTTTTCAAATGCATCAAAAGAAAAGAGGAGTAACAAAAATGAAAACTCCTATTCTTCAAATATAAGCACCCTCACTACAAATGGGGTGACTTAGAAAACTTTCAAAAGAAAATGCAAGAAAAAGTTGAAATTGTCAAGTGTTGAATTGCCAAACATCAAAGAAATGGCAAAAAGAAATGTTCTCAAAAAGTCAAATGCCACAAATTGGGGGGAATAACAACAACAAAAGCAAACTCCCATATGAAACTCAAAACATATTGATCCCTTTTTCCATCGTATCCACTTTTGTGCATGGTAGAGAGGGGACGACCCTTCTTCTTGTCTAGGCAAGAAGGGGAATTCCGCGATCCTCCAGTGTTTCTAACACCATAGGGAGACTACTCTTGACGAAAGCATTTAACAATTGAGGACAAAGGTACCCTAGATTGACACAACTTGGAGGTGATTTATTGGCATCCTTCTAGGCTTAGTAGTTTGAAGAAACCATATCTATGATGGAATGTGTCCCCCTAGATTTCTTCCCCTTTAGATAATTTTCGCCACTTAGATGAGGAAAGTGGCTATTCATTTTTGTAGATGCATCTATTACTTGATTTGTGTGCTTTAATGCTTGGATGTATCGCCATTTTGGCAAGCCCCGCATTGCCTTGCAAGAAGGCATCCTACCGCATGGTTGTCTTGTTGTGAGTTGAGGGGGCGGAGTGAGACCCGCTAATTGTCTCATATCGGCTATACTAGTAGGTTAGTTTGAATAAAGGTCCTAGTTTTTGTCACCTCTTTACTCGGGACGAGCATAAGTTCGGTTTGGGGATGTTTGATGTGACTCAAATTTGAGCATATTAGTCCTCGAATTAGCCTCGTTCCTATGCTTTATAGTGCATAATTGGGTCATTTACTATCTTTAGTTTTCCATTTTGCATATTCTTTGAGGTTTTGTTTCCTTGGTAGGAGATCCCCGCGGATTGTTGAGGATTGAAGAAAAGAGAAGTGTCAGACCCAGGATCCGAGCCGATTGCAAGCAATCCGGGCGTCTCCCTGCACAACAATCCGAGCATCTCAAGCTTAAGACGCTCGTCTTGAAGCCCTATGATCCGAGCGTCTCCCCTAATGATCGGCTCGGATCTCCTGACAGAAACCACCGTGCTAGCTTCCAAGCCGCTCGGGATGAGCATATCTATGCGGGACTAGCAAAACGGAGATGCGCATCTCCTTGGAGAGGAGCACTTCCTCAACTTTTCTTAAGGGTCTTAATAGTAATTTAAGCCCTTAGTAACCCTAATCTTTGTACCTAATCTTTAGTATAAATACCCCTTTGTACTACCTAGATTAGCAAGCAATCTTAATGCTCTCTTAATCAAGTTTTAATCAATTAGTAATCTCATCTTAATCTTATAATCAACTCTTAATTTAGTCTTAATACAATTCTCAATACTTAATCTTTCCTTAATTTCTCTATTGTTCATCATTTATTTTGGTAATGAGAATATCATTTGGGTTTATTGGGACATTGACAACCTTCCATCAATCATCAAGTACTTCTATTATTCTTTGCATTATTATTTTGGAATCTCCATAGGTATAATTCTCTTAATCCTTGCTTTAATTATTGTTAATCATTTTCATTCATTCATTATGTTTTGCCTTGTTAATGTGATTTACAACCTTGTTAGCATGTTAAACTTAATCATGAGTGAGTAGTTTCCTTAGCTAGGGTTAATGGGTAATTAGGGGAAACCAACATGGGGAATGATTCATGCTTAATCTAATATGTTCACATAATTTATTTGCTTCCTTGTTGTGATTTCAACTTATGCACATGTTATGTTTGATGAAATGCGAGCCTATGAATCCTTGCATTTTTTACTCATCACCTATCTTTTCAATGAGACTTGTAAGACATAAACCAACTAGAGTCTCATTACACCATGTATAACGTTAAATAGGAAGGACTAAGTCGACTTGTAGGTGTTTTATAATCTAATCGATTCGGCTCCGGGACCCAAACCTTCTTAGGGATTGTAAGATATACACTAACTCGCTCCCATCACAACAATAATTGATTGCTTATAATTTGAGAACATGTTTATATGATCAACTCCCATGTACTCCCTTATGAACCCATGATACCCTAGTGCTTTTAATCAATTGTTTACACCTTCATTTTATCTACCTTGCTTAACTTTTATTGTTGATTAGTTTTAATTGATCTCCTATCTCAACCCCAAATTGTGACACCCTAAGACACGACCATTTACAATTGAAAATCCTACATCAATACCCGTCCCTTGGGATCCGACCTTTACTTGCCTCTTTACTAAGAGTAGTTGGTGAAGATTATAAATATTATTTTGGTTGAGTAACTTTTGACGACGAGTTTTACGACAACACTAATTTCATATCGAGTCATCGACCGTGTCAATTATAATTATCGTAGTTCACCGCTTTAGTTCAATTAAAACGTGATAGATAATAAATTGACCAGACCTCTCACAAAATAATAATTGAGAATTAGGCTTACGAAATAGTAGAACCATGAGCCTCAATTTCATAAGTAAGTAGGCTCGGCTCACCGGGGTGCGAAACTTGTTACGTTGGGTAAGTGGGTGGTAAATTGTTACTACATCGAAATTTGGATTGAGCTCAACGGAAGTATTCGCGGCCGTAGCCGCATGTGTTCCGGGCTTAAGATAAATATTAAAGTAATTTTATCGACCGAGAGTTCTAGATGTAGAATCGATTAAATAGTTAATCGACCGAGTTATATTGATTAGGGATAAATCGGCTCACCGTGCCCGAATTGATATGAATTTGGATCTCGGAATCATTTATATAATTGGGCGGAGGTCATTATATAAATGCTAAAACTTGCTAAAATGTTTTAGATATAACGATGAATGTTGTTCTTCCCACTATTTCGTTGTTTTAATGTTGTTCTATATCATTAGTCCTATTCATATGCGATATCATTCGATTGTAACATGAGTCTTCACTAAGCCACTATTGCAAACGACAAAGAATCTCTTTCTAAAATGAACCATATCATAGATTGTGGACTAGCTCCATAGGAATCGTTCTATTCCATAGAACTCCATAGGAGTTGTCCTATGTCATATAAGATTAACTTCTTAAAAATTCCTAAACATACCTATGTATGATTTCTTGTGAAGAAATACGACTAGAGGTAATGATTAGTCAAAATATGTTTTGATAATATTCGTCTATGCATCCATGGTTCAAAAGACTTATTGCTGAACCCAAACATTTTGTCATCAAGCACTTAAGTTGTTAAGAACATGACAATGTTAAATTGGTAAATTAATTTATTAGAAATTTTGATTAACCAAATAGCACAATAGAGTTCATCCTTTTGAAGGATTAACTAGGAATTTATATGAAAATAAGTTTTCATTAAGTAGAAATTCTTGAAGTGAGTGGGAGCAATATGAAGTAATGTTCTTATCTTAATTGTTAAGGATAGAACTAGGCTCGAAACAGAAAGTGTTAGACACTAAAATAGAGACAAACCCCAAATAAGTAAAGATCAAGGGAGTTGGTCGTGTGACTCCAACATATTCCTTCCTGAATATCTATGCCATTGATATTACATTCTTGCCAAAAACCACAACATGAGTATTTGATACAAATTTATGGATTTCATCACATTTGGCATTATCGTGTGACGACTAAATAAATTCAGAAATTTGCATGAAAGGAACTAGGGTAGTTGCCATTTCATCCATAAACATAAGAATATTATAATGTACTCATTTTAGTTTCGTATTTAGAAACGTACCTCAATAATTGTTATGATGTATAATATGTCTAAATAAGAATATAATTTGAGTTTTGCAAAAACCGTAAAGGGTTTTACCATTATGCAATTAAACAAGCGTTGAACTCTTACATACCACGATTAAGTTTATGGTGAGACCATATATATAACTCAAGTTGGTGACCCCAATCATTTCTCAATTCCTGATTGAAAATCGCATTTAGAAACTAGTTTTGACTAGTGTCCCAAACCATTTGATTGAGAATCTTTGGTGTGTGCGTATCTTGTATTCAAAGCAAGATAATTCATGATTTTTCCTTGAAAAGGATTATGAATAGAGCGAGATATTCGCCCTAATTACACTTTGAAGTGCATGGTCGAATAAAATTTCAATCTAAGAAGGTTATTACTTCTTCTACTCTTTTACCAACGAACTAGGTAGATACTTTGTATCCACATAATGAGGTAAGAAGAGAAATTCTTTGAATATGTTCAATGAATGTTTATAAGTATCAAAACCTACATATTATAAAACCAAAGTATTAGTGCTTTGTTACAATAGGGAATAATAAAGTGATAGACTTTTATTTGCACCAAAGGAGTGTGATATGGTATCACAAGTTCACCTTCATAAACACATAATATTATATAAGGTGTGTTAGAAAGTGACAATTAAACTCATACGATATGATTGAATCTTTACTATAAAATTGGAAGTAGTTTCTATCACAATTTGTCTAGTATTTATTTATTCCACTAAAACAAAACATAGTTAAAGCAATCAAAGTACAATTCATATAAGATATGATTAGGCATGGTACCTAAGTTGTAGCTTGTTTCGAAGGAAAACATATGCTCTCTCTTCCTACATGATCACGAGAACAAAGGGTTTGTAGCTCGTGGTGCTGTCTATTAAAGAAATGAGGAGTGTTTCTTAAAGACAGAGTGGGAGAAAATGTTTAAGAGCCACAAATTGAGAATAAGACGTAGGAAGATATTCCTTCTTGGTCAAAATTAGAATTATTTCTTCGAAATCTAAAGTGGAAAGGAGTCATGTTATTTTGGAAGTAACAAACCTGTAACTTATTAAGATGCTTTATCTTGTTTCAACTCCGCAAAAGTCCGAAATGAACATAAACATGAAGATGTTTACTTAGCTTGGTTAATTGGTCGCAAAGGGTTTTGCACGCAACAACAACGCTCAATGAGTTCGGATATAATTTGGCAGTTGGATTTTAAAATCATCTTGCATGAGTTTTGAAAATCGCAACTATCCTAACATAGGATTAAAACTTAAGATAAAGTCTTAAGTAGATGTCAAGTAGTTGAATTGTATGTTTTGATCATGTGATAAACTTTTCTCAAATTATCGAGTAGTTCTGTTTATACATGGAGTTTAGTGGGAGTAACATGGTGTTACTAGTCTTATATGTAAGGGACATATTGATTATTTTGAATGATGAAAGACTTAGGAGAAGAATAATACATCTCTAAGGTATCCAGACCTATAAACATAGTTCTAAGAGGATATTAGCATTAAATGAATATTCTTATGTTAATAAGAATCTTGACAAGTTCAAAAGTATTGAACATGTAGAAAGTGAGTCCACATGCTTCCGCTGCGGGATTAATTCATTATGTTAAGATGTATCACTATTCTTAAACCTCGTATACTTGGAGTATGACAAGATGTTACAAGTCAAATCTTTGAGACAAGTTTCCATATAGCCGCATGGTTCATTAGTTAGTACTCAGGAAGTACTAAAGATATGAAGCTAAGCATTTAGAATTGAGATGGATTTATGTGCAAGGAGTGACACAAAACCCATATTCTAAACACATAAGGATGGTTAGAAAACCATCTTGGCTATATTATTTGAGGAGGATATCTGCTAGGAACATCCTAGGCAGTTGAACAATGAGATATACACAACGGAAATTGAGTACACTTGCAATAATGAGATATGCATGTAGGAAGGGATGATATTAGGATTTGGTTTTATAAATTAGGGAAGTATGGTAGTTCGTTCCAATAACCGAAGGTCCTATCCCTACACACTGTGAGGACAGTGGGAGTTATTCAAAGGCAAAAGAGCCTATGTCCAGATTGGATCTAGAAACGTACTCAAAGAAGTTCTGATAATACAAGATTATTCATAAGAATGGGAAATAGTATATAGTAAGGTTAGGGAAAGTGCAAAGTATTGATGTAACTTGCTAACCAAGGCCTTTTCATAGGCCAAGCATGATGAGTCATGACATTTCAATTGAGTTCAGATGCATAGTCATATATACAATAATAAGTATGGATTATAAATTATGTAGTAATTGATATGGTATCAATTTTACATATGTGATAAAGCATTCATCGTTCGAGTTTTATTAAAAACTCTTTTATTACTTTGTTATATCCAAATAGGTTGTAAGGACAACATTGAACCCTATTAAAGTGAACTGGATTAACATAGTATTGGCCCCTAGTTGGATATATGAGGTGACGTCTCGAAGTGACTAGACTGTGATGCGATTGATGGCAAGTTCAAGTGCCATAGAGTCATATGGGATGACTAGTCGATCACATAGGCAGACTGTATGAGACACTCTGTCGGGTCCTGACCGCTTATAGAGTTCTGATAATTCATAAAGCCTGGTCGTGGCGAGAGCTGCTATAGTATTCTTATGAGTCGATTCTTTTGACCAGAGACTATTCGCCCAAGTTGGCACAAGTTTCAGAATGGCTTTGATTTATACTCTACGACTGTGGTAATTGAGGTCAAATGAGTATATTTGGGGTCATGATGAACTGTGGTTATACGAAGGGAATAGTGCTATAGGAATTGTCCACCCCCTTGTCAGGGTTGTTTGAAATCTCAAGGCCACTCGAGGAGCAGTGAATTGGAAATGCGTGGCCACGCTTGGAAGGTATCTACGGTAGATAATTCCGGCAGACAGTTACTCTCCAGATCAAGGAAACCACTCAAGATATGATCAAATGCAAGTACGACCTGCAAGACACCTTGCATTGAGTGGGAGATTGTAATAGGAAAAGAGAATTGGTGACGCAACTTGTCTCGAACAAGTGGGAGATTGTTGGAGTACGTGTCCTCAACAATAGTGCGATCACATGATTTAAAATCATAATTAAATCTCATATTAAGAATATGAAAGGGATGATAAATTAAATAGTCAACTGATCAACATTAATCGGTAACGATTGACTTGCTAGAGTTTGACGTTACTGTCGTGTTGACGGTGGTGATCAGTTGATCCCTTAAGGTCACACCTAAAGGATGATGCCCTTATCAGTAAAGTTAATTAGTTGTATATTGATACAAGTTAATTAATTCCTTAAATAAGAACAATTTATATTTATGAGAGGAAATATGTATCTTATTGTAATGTTGATTAAATAAGATTCAATTTAGTGAATTAATATATTAATTTACTAAATAATGTTGAGGTTTTATAAATATTTCTAGGTAGAGGTAATTAGTTATTTACATTTACAAGAGGTTGTAAATTTAACTAACTAGCTATTATGGGGACCCATTGTATGTTGATATAATGGTAAAGTATTACTCAATAAGTTGAGTAAATATATGTTTATTAATTTGTCATATAATTGTTGTATGATTAAATTAATATTTAATTATGTAAGATAATTTAACATAAGACTTATAAGCATTTGTGGGACAAATATTATAAGATAAAAATGGACCCATATACACCAATGTGTACCGTCCAAAACCATAAGCATGTTAGAGTTTTTGTTTTGTCATTTAGTTGTTGGAAGATTCTCCAACATCTTATGACATACTTTACTACCTAGCCTATTACCTAAACACAAAAGCATATTCTATAAGACAAAAAGGAGAAAACCAAAATGCACTACAAGAGGCATTTTGGACGGCTCATTTAAAGAGTTGTAGAAGAATTTTGTTCTTCTTATTTTTCTCTACCATCACATGCAAACTGTCCTCTCATATTCATAGTTTATCTTTCTCTAAAACTTGAGAAATTTTAATCTAAATTGTTCTTCAATACTACTAATATTATTAATGTAATATATGAGTATTAGTAGTCAATTTTAAGGTAGACTACTAAATAAATATCTAGCAAATACTATTTAGTAGAGATAAGGGCTAATCTTGGGTGCAATCAAGAGAAGAATCTCTACATTGGGATTTTGGAGGATCATCTAATACTCATAATCGCTGAAGAACAAGTGAAGGTAGGAGACCTTAATTGTGCCCATAAATCCGAAACTAACAATGTAAGAATCATTGTTTTCTCATTTTATTCCTTATTTAGTTATGGATGCACTAGATCTAATGAACTCATATTAAAATGTTAATTAGTTCACTATTATATTAGTCTAATAAGATCTATATGAACCTAATAGAAACATCATGTTTTCGTTTTCCCGAAAGGCGAAATTTGTCCTCTTGCCGAAGAAGTAGGAGCCATTGGTGGGTGGCCGGGTTGTGTTCCGATGCTTCCCCCGACTCGGTTGTGTTATGAGGAGAAATTTCGTTCGATGTTGGGTTTGTCAAGAAGTCAAGTTAACTTTCTCCTTGCTCCTGATGGTGTGGATATGTTGGCTCTTATCAATATTTTATCAAACCGATTGGATGTCAATGTTTCGGAGGTGGCTAGGAGAAGGGCCCTTGCCTTTTCCCTTGTCCATGCATACCTCTTTGTTGATGCTTTGAAGAAGGAGGGGCCAAAATGTTATGGTAGCATGACACTTGTACATGTGGTTGAGCAAATGGAACATGGTAGAGATCCATCATGGTTGGTGCTTGGCGAGATCATCCAAGCCTTGGACAAGAAGGGCTCTTGTGGAGAAGCTCCCTCGTTTGGATCTCCAAGGATAATAAAAGTGTGGCTTTTGGAGAGGCTAAGGTATGTAGAGCCTCCGACTGATTCTTCTTCTTATTCTTTCCGTCACCTTACTATGAGGAAGAAGTTTTACTCGGATAGCTTTGCGTCCACCGAGGCCTATTGGACCGCGAGATTGGTGGAGGAGGGTGGTCCTCACATCTGGTGGGTGGTGCCATGGTGGCACTTGAGGTCCTTCACGGGGTTGCCCGCTCCGGTTGCTAGTTCTCGCTCTTTGATGGTGGTGGGTTTGAAGGTTGCTTCCTTCATGTATCCCGAGAGGCTCATGAGGAAAATGGGGCGTCAACAAAAGGTGCCTGCTCAAGACACTCTCATCCAAGAGAGTGTTTTTCGGAACTCCGAGCTTATGGAGGCCTTCGAAAGATGGTGGGCCACGCAGCCGCTTTGGGAGGTACCAAACTCCGTTGCCACGACATGGGTGACTCCCGCTTATGTCAAGTGGTCAAGAGCTCAAACCTTGGTGGAAAGGTACAAATCTCGTAAGGACGAGGTTGTTGACTTGAAGTGTCGAGAGGTTGGCAAGGCCAACCGTGCCTTCTTTGAGGACTATGTTGATGGAGCTAGCCCGGACATGATGAGGCCACCTAAGAGGAGAAGCTCGGGTCCAAAATATGTAGTGGGCCGTGTATGGGCTCGCTTTGGACCGAGTATGAGGTCATGGAAGAGATCGGAGGCCGTCGCCGTTGTAGATCCCTTAAGGATCCGCTCCGAAGAGGAAGTTCATGCTAGGCGGGCCAACAATAAGAACAAGGGGAAGATGTACCCCGGGGGAAAAGGCAAGGGTAGAATGGAAGAATGAAGACCTCCATTTCCCACTTTATTATTATGTTGTATTAGTGTTGTGATTTTTCATTATGTTGTACTAGCTATGTATTGTGTGTTTCGTGCTAGCTTTACTATGTGAGGTGGCTTAGTCGGCATCTTAGCTTTGACAAGTTGTAGACTTGTCGAGCTTTATTTGTTGTTGAATTTGTAATCCTTCTCATTATTAATTAAATAAGAGGATTGCTTGTGTAAAAAAGGAACTGCGAACGCTTGTTTTTTCCATCCATTTTATAAAGGCAACTCGGTTTGAATTATCTTAAACATTGCACTTGGGAAGGTGGGATTTTTGTAGGAAGGGAGAAAGGCTTCTTTTTTGTATTTTTGTGGGAAAGGGAATGTTTTTCCCTCTTTTTTTTGAAAGTTGATATGGGTGATGTTTTGTATTTGGGAAAACATAAGAAAAAGTTGTTTTTTTTTATGGGGATGGTTGTATCCTTCTTGTGTAAGAAAGTATTGCCTACGTATCCACCTATAATGGTGAAATCAAACCATCATCGTAGTTCGAAATGTGTTGTGAATTTATTTGGGTTTTGTGGTTGTATCCCTCTTGTATAAGAAAAGGATTTCCTACATATCCACCTGAAGAGGTGAAATCAAACATGCTCATAGTTCAGGGGTTTTGTTTAAGTGCAAATGGATGTTGCCTTTCACAGATCAAAGGGTATTCGAAACGGGAAAGGTGCCGCAACTTAGACTCAATAAAACATGCAAATTCAAATCAGAACGCATTGAGGAACTTGACTTGAAAGGGTTAAGGTTGTCGCTAGCTGTAAAACTCGGGTGAGGTTGTTGGTTGCTACGGTTCAAGGGTAGTATTTCTTGATTTGGTCTAGGTTGGTCGGGTTTGTAAAATCCTCCCCGTCTAGGTCACTCAGTCTCACTGTACCCCCCGAAAGTATCTTCTTTACCAGGTATGGGACGACCCAATTGGGTTTGAATTTCCCCCTCGAATCGACGGGTAACGGTGCTCGAACCTACTTGAGGACCAAGTCACCTTCCTTGATGTTCCTGGGTTTAACCTTTTTGTTGAATGCCCGTTGTATACGTTGTTGGTATAGCTGGACGTTGTGCAAGGCGTTGAGCTGCTGTCTAGGTTGCACGGACACTCCTCCTAATCGGGGTTCCCGTGTCGGACACCCGTGTCGGACACCCGTGTCGGACACGACACTCGTCGGACATACGTCAAAACGTGTCGGACACTTGTAAAGCTATGTCTAACTTTCATCTTTTATTTGGGCACGTGTCCGACACGTGTCTATGGTATTTTGAGCCGTGTCCATGGTATTTGGACACACCTCCAAACGGAATCAAGTTGAATTTAAGGTAAATAGCTAGAATTGTTATATGGTTCAATTTGGTGGGGAAATAAGTTGAATTGGAGACAAATGATGTTTTTTAGACTAGTAATGAGATGTCGAAATAGATTGATTATAAGTTGGTCTTTTGTTTTGGAAATGAGAATGAGTTATAATTAACGTAAGTTTTACTTTCACTTATTTAAATTTAATATTCAATACTTTTTCAAAAATAAAATCACACATATATAACTATAAAATATATATTTTATTAATTTAAATGACGTGTCCCGTGTCCTAAATTTCATGGGATACTGTGTCACGTGTCCGTGTCGTGTCTGTCTGTGTCCGTTTTGGTGAAACCTAGGCCGCCGTTCGTCTAGGAGTGTCAGTTGTTCGAACCTTCGACGGGTCCATTCCGCCTCAGGAACTTGACTTTCAAGTAGGATGCGCAGAGATGGGACCTCTAACTCTACCGGCTGAACCGTCTCCATACCTTATGCTAGGTAGAAGGGCATGGCGCCTGTCGGTGTTCGAATGGAGGTTCGGTATCCCCAGAGAGCGAATGGGAGTTTCCTCGGCCAATCGCAGTAATTATCTTGCATTTTATTGATGATGGTGACAAGAGTTTTGTTTACTGCCTCCACCGCTCCGTTGGTTTGGGGACGTTAGGGGGATGATCGGTGTTATTTGATCTTGTATTTGTCCAGCAAGGCTTGTGTTTCCGCCCGGAAGTAAGAGCCTTGATCGCTGATGATTTCATGGGGTACCCCATATCTGCAGATAATGTTATCCTGAATGAACTTGGCCACTTGTTTGGCGGTCAAGACTGCATAGGACTGTGCTTCCACCCATTTAGTGAAGTAGTCGATGGCGACGAGGATGAAGCAATGCCCTTGAGTGCCTATCGGGTTGACTTTCCCGATTATGTCGATGCCCCAGGTCGAGAAAGGCCAGGGTGAGGTCATGGTGTATAAAAGAAATGGTGGTGTGTGTTGTATGTTGGCGAAGATTAGGCAATTCTGGCAATGTTTGACGTAGTTGCGGCACCGACTTCCATGGTGGTCCATTAGTAGCCTAACCGCATGATTTTTCAGGTCAGCATCATTGCGCTCATGTGAGGGCCACATTCTCCGTCGTGGACCTCTCCCATGACTTTTTTGGCTTTGTGATGGTCAATGCAAAGGAGGAGAATTCCTTGGGGTGTTCTTTTGTATAATTTTTCTTGGTTTATCACGAATTGTGATGCAAGAAAACAGATGGCTCTTTGTCCTCTTGGATCAGAGTTAGGAAGTAATTCATTTTTGGTTTTGTAGTTGAGGATGGCTTGGTACCAGGGTTCGTCCTGGTTTTCCTCGTTGTCGATGATGGCACAGATGTGAGATGACTCGCTCCTTCTCTCGAGACATAGGGGCATCGATGTCATGTCGTCAGGTATGTTGACGAGCGCGGCAAGTTTCGCCAGGGCATCCGCAAATTGGTTTTCCTCTCGTGGCAAGTGGAAGTAGTCAACCTGGTCGAAGAACTCGGCCTCGTGATTGATTTTCGCTCGGTAGGGAGCTAAGCTGTCACTTCAGATTTTCCATGATCCGGACACCTGATTGGTGATGAGCGAGGAATCGCCGTGGACCCTTAGTCTCTTAATGCCAAGTGTTATGGCTGCTTATAGGCCGATGAGGCATGCTTCAGATTCGGCGGCATTGTTGGTGACGACGAAGTCTAGTTTAACCGAGATCGGTTCATGTTCTCCCTCTGGTGATATTAGAAGGATTCTTACCCCGAAGCCTCTCAGTTTAGATGCACCATCGAATTATAGGTCCCATGCGTCGGAGTCGGCGCAAAGGATGTCTTCGTATGTCTTCGTCAAGAAGTGACCATGTGTCAGTCGTTGGATCCTCGTTGACGGGATTTTCTGCTAGGAAATCGGCGACTGCCCTTCCCTTGATAACCTTTAGGGGGACAAACTTGAGATTGAACATGGATAGCATGAGTGTCCATCTAAACAGCCTTCCGTTTAGTACGGGTTTTTCGAACATGTATTTGGCCGGGTCCATCTTGGAGTAGATGTGGACCGTATAGCTGAGCATGTAGTGTTGCATCTTCTTTGTTGACCGTACTAGGGCAAGGCATGTCATTTCCAGTTGGTTGTACCTTGTCTCAATGCCTCTTTTGCTGACGACGTGTCCCAAGAGTTTTCCGGAGGTGACCCCGAGTGCACACTTCTGAGGATTCAGTCTCATGTTTGTATTTCCGCAGACGAACGAAGAATTTTCGAAGGGCGCTGATGTAGCCATCCCGTTCCTTTGATTTAACGATCATGTCATCGACATATACCTCTACCTCCTTGTGCATCATATCATGTAGGAGAGTTGTAGCGGTTCTTTGATTGGTTGCTCCGGCGTTGATGAGGCCGAAGGGCATGACCTGTTGGAAAATGTGCCCACAACGATAGTGAGATCACATGTTTAAATCTCATATTATGAATACGTAAGGGATGATTCATTATATAGTCGACTGATCATCATTAATCGGTAATGATTGGCTAACTAGAGTTTGACATTACTGTCGTTTGACGGTGGTGGTCAGTTGATCCCTTAAGGTCACACCTAAAGGACAATTCCCTTAATAGACAAATTGATTAATTGTATGATGATACAAGTTAATCAATCCCTTAAAATTGAACAATTCATTTGTGAGAGATAATATTTATATCTTATTGTAATGGGATTAAATAAGATTTATTTTAGTAATTGAAATACTTTATTACTAAAATTGATTATTGTTTGAGAAACAATTGAGATAAGAAAGAATGGTTAATTATAATTACAAGATGTTGTGAATTATAATTATATGACCCATTTTATTTATGTGATCAAGTATCACTAGTCAATTTGTTGTATGTAATTTAATTAATTTATAAAATGATATTTATGTGATAAATGTGCATTAAATTAATTAATAACATGTAACATACTACACGTGACATATTGTGTGACAAATGACAAATTGACAAAATAAAATGGTAGTCCATTTTATGTAGGTTGAACCGAAATGGAGGGAGTATTAGTGGGTTATGGTTGTTTTATTTTATTTGATAAAATAGCATGATGATGCCTACCTACAACTAACCTTACACCTACTCTTACACATCTTACACATCCATTTCTTGTGAAGACAAAAAGGAGAAAGTAAGATGCCCTCTTTGGACATACTCCACCCGGCCACTTCCTCCTCTTTATGAGAACTTTGTTCTCATTTTTCAAATTATTCATTCATTTTTCATTCTACATGCAAAATTTTGTCTACTCTCCAACTTCTCTCTAAAATGTTTTAAAAGATTAAAAGATTGTTCTTCACAAATTCTAATATCAAAATAAGGTTACTAGTGTAGTAATAATAACAATATTAGAATTAATTTTAAGGGTACTAGTGTATTAATCTAGTTAATTAGTATACTAGTTTAAGGGATAAGTCTTGGGTGCAATCTAAGGAGGATCTCTACTTTGGGATTTTGGAGGATCATTCAACATTTTAAGCTCAAGAACAAACAAGGAAGGTGACCTTATTTGTGCCCAAAATTTCGAACCTATATACAATGTAAGAGACATTATTTTTCTTATAAATCTCTTATTTTGTTATGCATGCACTAGATCTAAATAACAAATAATTAAGAAGTTAATTAGGGGAATGGAGCAAATTCTTTGGCCAGCCGTTTACCTCTTCGTGAGAGCACCCGCGGCGAGGGGATTATACACTGTTGTCGACGGTGGACACCCACTATTAGAGGAGTCTAATAAGAGGTATATGAACCTAACATGACCGTGTAGCAATATGTGCCCCACTGTGTAGTGAATACAGTGTTATGCATGTCTTCCTCAGCCATTTTGATTTGGTTGTACCCAGCATACCCGTCCATGAATGATAGGAGAGCATGCTCGACGGTACTGTCCACCAGGATGTCAACATGTGGCAAAGGGAAGTCGTCTTTTGAACTTGCTTTGTTCAGATCCCTGAAGTCGACGCAAACCCGAATTCTTCCGTCTTTATTGGGTACGGGCACGATGTTGGCCACCCAGTCAGAGTGCTGATACACTTTGATGAAACCGGCCTTGAATTGTTTATCCACTTCTTCCTTGATTTTCAGGGCCCATTCAGAGCGCATTCGGCGTAGTTTTTGCTTCACGGGTTTAGCTCCGGGCTTAATGGGTATCATGTGCTCCGCAATTTCCCTGTCGATCCCAGGCATATCTCTGTAGGACCCGACGAATACATTCTTGTATTCGTGTAGGAGGTCAATGAACTGCATACTCCACCCGGCCACTTCCTCCTCTTTATGAAAACTTTGTTCTCATTTTTCAACTTATTCATTCATTTTTCATTCTACATGCAAAATTTTGTCTACTCTCCAACTTCTCTCTAAAATGTTTTAGAAGATTAAAAGATTGTTCTTCACAAAATCTAATATCAAAATAAGGTTACTAGTGTAGTAATAATAACAATAATAGAATTAATTTTAAGGGTACTAGTGTATTAATCTAGTTAATTAGTATACTAGTTTAAGGGAAAAGTCTTAAGTGTAATCTAAGGAGGATCTCTACTTTGGGATTTTGGAGGATCATCCAACATTTTAAGGTCAAGAACAAATAAGGAAGGTAACCTTATTTGTGCCCAAAATTTCGAACCTATATACAATGTAAGGGACATTGTTTTTCTTATAAATCTCTTATTTTGTTAGGCATGCACTAGATCTAAAGATCAAATAATTAAGAAGTTTATTTGTTCACTATTAGAGGAGTCTAATAAGAGATATATGAACCTAACAAGTGGTATCAGAGCATAGGATGTTGCATGCATAATCGGTTATTGTTTTTCCGAGTTAAAATGTTAACATATAAAACTAAAAATTTGTGATTTATAAGAGTAGGTCACGAAATAATTATGCATGTTATATATTCTGGTCCTAAAATGTATTTAGGTCTTTATTATGAGTTATGGAAATTTATTGCTCATTTTAATGATTTTTAGTGATTTTAATACATTTATATGAGTAAAATGAACTTTTATTCACTAAAATAAGTTATCCTTCACTACTGGCCGTGATATTTTAGTATGACCTCACATGAATATTTTATGTATTGCATGTAAACTATCATATTAATGTGATTAATATTTCATGATTTATGATTTTTATGTGATAAAATGGCATAAATGGAGGTTAAATGACTAAAAATGGTTTTACTTACTCCCTGACCTTGAAAATTTTATATGACCTCACATGCATATTTTACAAGTTGTGTGTAAAATCTCATATTAATTTGATTAATATTGCATGATTTATGATTTTTATGAGATAAAAATGGATTAAAAGAGGTAAAATGGTTAATATAGTTAAACTTCGAACTACGCCATGAGATTTTAATATGTTGTCACATGCATGATTTACACACTATATGTAAATTTTGAGATGAAATGATTTCATTTTGCATGATTTATGAATTTTTAGTGTAAAAAGGGCATAAATAGTGACTATTTTAGCATAAATAGCTAAAACGAATTAGATGGCATGAGAAAATTATTTTAGGTTACATAAATATCCCACTTATCAGATATAAAGTTGTAAAATTGATTGAATTCATTTTTGGATGCTTTAGATGTTTTATGAGATAAAACCGATAAATTACAACTATATTTTCTCGAATTAAAATTCTAAAATTTTAACGATGATTTTTTTTATTATTAGTGTCATGGAATTATTCCAGAATGTTCAATAATTTGAAATTCAAAATTCAAAATTATTGTAATTTAATTTGGATTTATTTTATAAATGTTATGATTTTAAGGTAAAAAATGAGCATAAAATTAAATCAAGTTGAATTATTGTCAAAAATTTAATGATAACTAATTTTTCAGTCCTTAGAGTGTTAGGATAATTAACCTGAGCTTAAATTGATTTTAAGTATTGATTTGTGATTTTAAGAAGTTATTAGACACATATTATAATGCTGCATATTTCAATTGTTGAATGTTTTTTTATTTATATAATTTTGAATTATGTAATTTTATCTTAGTATGGCCTTAGTTTTAATAGATATTACCCGTAATGAAAGGGGATATTGATTCGGTTGTAATTTAATGTGATCTCGTATCACTTTTATTTTTACTAGTTTTTCATATTACAAATGTATAATTGGAATAGCTTTGTATTTTTATTATTATTTTTAATTATGGAATTCTTTCAAGACGGTGCCATTCGGAAAGGCGTTCCGACAAAGACGGTGTTCTGGGAAGGCGTCGTGCCACTTGAAGATTCAAGGGACCAAAGGAGTTGGTTTCCGAATATGTAATAGATTATTTGATTTTCTATTTTAGGAAGGCCATACTAGGAATTTATTATTGCTTTGCATTTCTTTTAATATGTTGCATGCATTGCCAAATCGCCATAACAACACATGCATATCATATCGAGTCATCGACCGTGTCAATTATAATTATCGTACTTCACCGCTTTAGTTCACTTAAAACGTGATAGATAATAAATTGAAAAGACCTCTCACTTATAAAAATTGAGAATTAGCCTTACCAAATAGTAGAAACCATGAGTCCTAATTTCATGAGGAAGTAGGCTCGGCTCACCGTGGTACTAAACTTGTTACGTTGGCTAAGTGGGTAATAAAAAGTTATTACATCGAAATTTGGATTGAGCTCACCGGAAGTATTCGTGAGCGTAGTCGCATGTGTTCCGGACTAAAGATAAATATTAAAGTAATTTTTATCGACCGAGAATTCTAGAAGTAGAATCGATTAAGAGGTTAATCCACCGAGTTATATTAATAAGGGATGAATCGGCTCACCGTGCCCGAGTTAATAAGAATTTGGATCTCGGGAACATTTATAATAGTTGGGTAGAGGTCACTATATAAATGCTTAAAACTTGTTTAAAATGTTTATAAGTATTGTCAAAACGATAGATGTTCATTAATTCCTTCACTTCCTATTTTGTAGTAAAAATCGTTTTCTCAATTGCAATGGCAACTCCAATCACATCCGCAACCATTATTTCTAACACGCTCACCAATGTGTCATGGCTCCGATCCTTCATGGATCGTTGTAAGTAAGAAAAGAATGGGTCCAATTTCGCCGATTGGGACGCGCAACCTCGCTTGGCCGCGGAGGGTGACGACAAGCTTCGTTACCTTACCGAGGCATCTCCCGCCGAACCTAATGCTAGGTCAACCACCGCCGCTAGGCAAGCCTATGAGGTTTACCAAAAGGAGTCGGCCACGATCAAAAATGTGTTGATCTTTGCAATAGAGGCCGAACTCCAAAGAATTGCTATAAAGATTAGCACCGCTCATGAGATCTACATGAAACTTGTGAACATGTTTTCACGAGGTCCAAGGATCATACAATATGAAACGGCATCCGCATTCTTTGATCTCAACATTAAGGAGGGCCAAAAAGTTAGCCCTCATGTGCTCAAGTTGATGAAGCATGTTGAGACCTTGAAAATGCATAAGGTAAAGATTCCCGAGGAACTCGTGATTGATCGGATTCTTCATTCCCTTAACAAAGTCAAAGCATATGTTCAATTCAGGGTGAATTTTAACACGAAAGACAAGAAAGTTTCCCTTGATGAGTTGCACAAAATGCTTGTGCAAGCTGAAAGGGACATGGGGCTAAGTGTTAGCACCACCAAAGATGTGCTCAATGTCAATCATAAGAGCAAGGGAACTTTCAAGAAAAATGGGAACAAGGGTAAGAAGCGAGCTCCCAGCAGGAACAAAGGTAAAGCTTGTGAAGCTGGTTCCTCGAAGCCCAAGTACAGTGCCTCATCCGGGGACAAGTGCCACTACTGTTGTGGTGTTGGGCATTGGAAGAGAAACTGTTCAAAATACCTTGGCGACATTAAAGCTGGAAAGGTTATTCCAGTAGGTATATAACTATCTCTATCTTTTATGTTTCGATCTGAACTTTGGTATGTTGATACAAGTTGTGATGATTACCCTTTTTATTGTAAATAGGGCATCCTAGCAAGGACAAAGGAACAGAAAAGCAAGCTTAGAGGATCGTGAGGGAAGCTAGAGGTAGCCGACCCCTATTAGACTCATCTAATTCATTTTCATAAATTACTTATAATTTATGTCATGTGGATCTAGTTGCATGCAAGAAGAGTTTATACAAAATAAGAAGGAAAACATGTTTCTTACATTATATGTGGGACGAAAATGGGCACAAGTGTAGGACTCCTACCTACACTTGATCATGAGCTCATAATATTAGATGATCCTCCATGATTTCAAAGTAGAAATCCTCCTCTTGATTGCACCCAAGACTTACCCTTAAATCTAATATAATTATCTAAAATTATTAACTAGATAATTAAATTAGATCCTAAAATAAACTTCTAATAATATAAATATTACTACACTAGTATTATGGAGGATTATTAGAATTTAGTTTGAACAAGTTTTAAGATCTAAACCTAGTTTTCGAGAGATGTGTGAGAATAATGCATAAGATTATTTTTGCATAAGAGTAAGTATGGGAAAAATAAAAGCCAAGCTCTTCTTTTTGCTAAGGGAGGCCGGGTAGGAGGGGTGAAGAAGGCCAATGCATGGCCTTCACCTTTTGCTTTTCCTCTTATCAAAATAGTTGGTATGCAAGGCTAGTTTTTTTAAGGTAATCATTGTGTTTATTTTACACTTAAAATAAAACACCCACCAACCCTAAAACCCTCCAATTTTTCGGTCCATGCCATAATATGGTCATCCATTTTATTTTGTCAATTTGTCATTTGTAATATGGTCATACAATATGTAACATGTAGCATGTATTATGTGTTTAATTAATTTAATGCATATTTAACAATTAAATATCATTATATAAATTAATTAAATTACATATAACAAATTATCAAGTAATTCATAATTACATGGTATAAAATGGGTCATGTTAATATAATTCACAATATCTTGTAATTATAATTAACCATTCATTCTTGTCTCAATTGTTTCATAAACAATAATAAAATTTTAGTAATACAAACATTTTAATTACTAAAACGAATCTTATTTAATCGAATTACAATAAGATACGTATTCTTACTCACAAATATAAATTGTTCAATTTTAAGAAATTAATTAACTTGTATCATTATACAATTAACTAATTTATCTATTAAGGGAATTGTCCTATAGGTGTGACCTTATGGGATCAACTGCCACCATCGTCAAACGACAATAATGTCAAACTCTAGTTAGCCAATCATTACAGATTAATGTTGATCAGTTGACTATATTAATGAATCATCCCTTACGTATTCTTATCATGAGATTTAAACATGTGATCGCACTATTGTTGAGGACACTTACTCCAACATTCCTCACCAAGGAGAAGGAGGGCATCACCACTCACGCCAGCCAGGTCAGCTGACCTCTCAGCCTCCGAAGGCTCCTAAACATCGTCCGTGGAGGGTTGATGGGAACCGGAAAGGCGTCAGGAGAGCATTGTCGAGTGAAACGCTCACCCAAGTACCACACATGCTCCTGGGTGTCGTCAACAGCAACCTACTTAAACTCCGGGGACGGAGAACCTGAGCCACAAAGGTTGGAGCCCCAGAGTAGCTCTCCCAAGGCCGGGGCACCCACTAAAGTAAGAAAACGAGGGATCATTTCTATGATCATCTCTAAATTAAGGAAAATTAAATGAGGATCAAAGACACTTACGCTGTCTAAACTCAGGGCATTCACGCCCCTCCGACAAACATCATATGAAGACCGCTGGCTCTTCTGACGACACACTACCCAGTCCCTCACGACGGGGTACGCTCTCGGTACGTCCGCCGCCCTTGTGGGCGCAAATCCAGAGAATTAAGAGTACACCCACGCCTGCAGGCAAAATAATAATGATTACAAATCATTCTCTACAAAAATGATCTTTCATATTTTCAAGAAAGGTTCATACCTCCAAGAGAAGTCCAAGACCGACAGTGGTAGAAGAAGTCCCCATCTCCATCAGCTCCGGATGAACCATCACCCTCATGTAGCGCGTGAGGACCGCAAAGCTAGGAGTAACCCAGTCCCAACGACTTAGGCTACTCAAGTTAGAAAGAAACGAAAGAATCTTCGTCGATAGCCTCTCCCCCTTGTCTCCGAAGTAAACCGAAGACAAGAACCACCATAACCACAAACGGTCCAGCTGCTCAGCAGTACAATGTGGTGGAGGCACCATGCATCCATCCATCCTCACTCTCGCCGGAACCCTACCACCAAAGTAGTCTCTGACGTAGCTACTCGGCACCAAACCAGGAACCTGGGCCGCACCCACAGCCAAGTTCCAACCAAACAGGCTCCTTGCCTCGGCCGACTCTACTCTCATGGCCGCCAACAGCCACTCCAATGGCTCCTCTCCACACGGCAGACCCGAGATCATTTTGCTAAGTCGAGGCCGTGTCCCAGAACTGTTTAAGAAAGGCTCCAATCAAGCTGAGGTTACCCTGAATCTTCCTCTCCTTGATCTCCCTCCAGCCTCGTACCAAGGCACCAAAGGCTCCCCACTCAATGATAGCCTTCTCCTCCTCCGATAGCTTCCCGAAGGCGTCTATCATCATTGTATAACCAAAGAAGGACCTCATATTCCCAGCCTCCTGCGTCAATTCAAAAGAAAGCTTTCTTAAGCATAAAGTGTGTAAGAAATAAATAAATAAGGGAATGACAAGCTGAAGG
Source organism: Silene latifolia (assembly GCF_048544455.1). Lineage (NCBI taxonomy): Eukaryota > Viridiplantae > Streptophyta > Magnoliopsida > Caryophyllales > Caryophyllaceae > Silene > Silene latifolia. The sequence continues at coordinate 78,356,185 of NC_133534.1, forward strand.
CTTACCATGCTCCTCGCCATCCTATACTACAGGTGGCTCTCCGCCGCCTAAATGATATGTCTACCATCCCATTTCTCGGCCTACTCAGGCGCTCCTGCGAGCTGACGGCTGCCTCGTCCTACATTGGCCCTCCGCGGGGCCTCCTCCTCTATATCCTCTTCCATCTCCTGGGTCTCTCCCGTAGCGGTGGAAGGGTCAAAGTCAATGTCCATAGGGGCTCTCCCCGACGTAGAAGGAATATCCTCTGCAAAATCGAAGTGAACAAAGCATTTTCAAACACATTTTCAAGCATTTTCAAGCGTTTCAAGCACTAAAAATGGCCTTTCTTGCCATCTTTGGCCAGATTTTTCAAATCCCGACCACACATGTGGTAGTTTAACTCAAGACGAGTCTAAATTCAAGCGTAGTTGTGGGTTTGAGTCAAAAATTCGGCAGCTTTTCGCTACAATAACAATTATGCCATACAAAAGTGCCCTAGAGAAGCTCTCACAAATTGAAAATTCGGCATGATACCAAGTTTACCCATTACTCAAGGATTCCAAAACATCAAGTTTCATAAAAAATGGACTAGCATAGGCCATTTTCGAAGGGTTTTACGGTTTAGCAAGAGACCGTCACATTTCGCTCCCAAATCCTTAATACTTGACGAAAATTCAAAAGGGATACATGGTTGTGTTCCTAACATGATCAATTACTCATTTCTAATGTCAATTTCATAAGACAAATTCATTTGGGACAAAAGCCCTAAATTTTCGAACTAAATGGGAATATAAACCCTAATTTTTCGACCCAAAATCAAAGCTCAAATGCAAAATAAAGCAAGTACAAGACACATACCTCGATTCGTCATGATTTATGGCAAGTTTTGATTAAGTTTTGATGGAATTTGGTCAGAATTTGGTTGAGTTTTGTAAAGAAAACGAAATATTTGTGTTTTTTTTAAATAAACACGGCACTAAGTCGGGTTTTTATCCAGACAGGGGTGAGCTCGGGAGAAGACGCAGCTCCTGCTGCGCCTCTTCCAAAAATCACAGTTGTTGCTGCGCCTCTTCCTCAGCGAGTTTTCTCAGAGATTCGTTAGAATTCGTTATAAGTTCATTATTTGTGGGCCCGTGCTTCATGCGCCTCTTCCCCAACATATGGCTCCTTTTTAGGCATTCTCTTCGTTCGAATCGGGATTTTCTCTTCAACAGACTACATGCAACCACGACATTTTGGTTCCCCAGAGAGAATTCATGATCACTAAATACAGTTCATGGGCTTCTCCTCTTTATCGAAATTTCGCTTGCGACGACCCGAGCGGATTTTCTCCTCCGCGGTGCCAAGGACGCGCCGTTACCGATCAAACACCTTTATTCTCCTAAACGATGCCAAGGGCGGGTCATTGTCGATCTATTATTTTCTCCTCAGCAGTGCTAGGGGCGCGCCGTTGTCGACTCAACATATGATTCTTCCCCACGGAGTTTAAGATAAAATTCTTCGAAGAGTACCTTTGAGTCCTTCACCCAGGAATGTTTAAGGTATAATTTTTTCTTATGGCTGGCGAGCTTCCTTACGTAGTCTAGTGGACTTTGAACGACCCTCCCCGATAGTCGACACACTCTAATATGTTCCCGACGACAGGTCCTTGGTTCAGACCCCTTGAGCTGCCTCACGTCGCCATAGTCGTCAGGTTGTAATCTTCGATTGACCTGATGGCTATACTTTGAATTTCGCCTTGTCCAAGCCTCAGTCAAAGTGGGGGCTCTATAGATACCTCATTTCTACACCTCCCGCCAACCACCCAGTGATGATTGGGCCGCATGTTTGATACACGGAACGATTTATGACAGTCCGTAAGTTCATCGTCATATGATAGCTCAAACACTCAAGTTACCCCTTGGTCATCATCTACGCACTGATACGGTCGTTTTGACAGTAATTAGAGTTCATTTGGATTCCGGGTCAAAAACCGCTTCATTTTCTATAAACCGTTTAAATTTCGAGTCGGAATATTCCGGAATGTTCTAGAATTATCTGGATATTTATTCCTAATTAAAATTTATATTTTAAGTAAATATCTACCGTAATATTGTGTTTTATGGAATAAGGAAGTGTATATCTACCAAAATTCCATAATAAAACGTAGAAATCTTTCTTGCTGAGGAGAAAACCTGTAGGGAAATGACGCCGAAGGTTTTGCGCCTCTTCGAAGAATCGCAGTAGCTGCTGCGCCTCTTCTCCAGCCCCATTTTCGCATTTTTAAGAATATTTTCGTGATTTGTTTCCAAATCTGTGTATTCCAAAACTCTTCCATATGTTTAGTATAAATAGAGGCCTTCGGCCTCCATATTTGGCACAC